>NC_136059.1:855589804-856205940 GCF_964261635.1 Lissotriton helveticus
TCTACACACAAAAAAGTGACTCAAGCCAGTCTTTCCCTTCTTGTTGTTCAATAACAAAAGTGTACCACTGCAGGCCATTCCACTGCATTTTTGAGTTGGGATGGGTCAGGAGTCTGGAGGACTCAGTCGGGAGTTGGGACACTGTTGGTCCAGAGTTGGACACCATAGTTGGACACCATACCATACTCGCAGTCAGAGTCAAGAAGACAATAAATGCCTGATGGAACAAATAACTCAGGGAGTAAAGTGGCCTAAAAGTAAACAACACAACACCAGACCAGACCTACATGTCTGTGTTGTGGTGCATTGATTTTTTTACTTAATTTGGAAAATGCTATGTTGCTGTGTGTGTGTGTGCTCCGTGCTACTGCTGTCTAGGACACATTCTGAGCTAAGTGGAGATTGGGTGGGGGGGCTGTGCCTGTTGTTGAAGGTAACTAACTGCCTGAAACAGACATGGTTTTTAGCCATGCCACCTCTGAAAGTCTTCTAGTTGCACTACTCCGTAAGTATGCAGTTTAACTTTTCTCCTTGATTTTTAAGTATCCTTTTTGTTTTTCCATCTACAGGCCCTGCGCCATACTGGGAAAAACAACTCATACTTACCTTACCAAACCGCATCCACCAGGCACCCAAAATTGACAGATGGACAGTCCAAGTAAGGACCACGAGGAATGAGGAGAGATGCAAATCCAAATTTTTCCAAAATATATACAGTAACAGTATCTTCTTCATTTGAATCATTAAAAAAAATATCTTCAATCGTTACAGCTTTCTGTTGTTTGCTTATATGTTTCTCCTACAGATATTGTACCTTTATTTGCTATCTTTCAAAGGAAGCCGGTACAACTGAACATAATTAATGTATGTATGTAACTTGTGTGTCGCAAAAAACACAGTTGATGGACAGAATGTAGAACAATGTCATACATTCACCCCAGTACAAAGATCTGGGCCTAAATCCATCTTTTTTTGCACTCCACACCACCCTGGGTTAGACACTGGCTATATGCAAATCAGCTCTGACCCTGTGCCTCATGGGAACAATCCAGACCGAACTACCAAGCCATGTCTTTCCCAGACCGGAATCAAGCATCCAAGGACCGGTTTCTGGCTATCAGCCTTCATCAGCCTGGATAGCTTGACTCCAGTGGTGTGGAGTGCCTGGGACTCACGTCTGAGCATACCCAGCCCACTCGGGGTAAAAATTGCAAAAAACACAGTTGATGGACAGAATGTAGAACAATGTCATACATTCACCCCAGTACAAAGATCGGGGCCTAAATCCATCTTTTTTTGCACTCCACACCACCCTGGGTTAGACACTGGCTATATGCAAATCAGCTCTGACCCTGTGCCTCATGGGAACAGTCCAGTCCGAACTACCAAGCCATGTCCAGTGGCAGCCAGGCAATTTCATAATTAACATACTGCCCTATACTCGTCTAGTACTACTCCTCATCATGCATGCATTTCCTTTTTCTCCCTCAGCAGATTTATGATGGTCAGCTGCCAAGATTGTGTGTTGTACATGTGTAGTGATTGTCTTTATCAAACCTTTCCCTCAAATTCCCCTTCCCAACCATTCATCAAACCCTAAACCTCTTCCCCCGGGCTGTGTGATTTTTATTGAGGTGTGACTAAATTAAATTTACCCCAATAATTGATCAAATACTTGCTGGGGCAGATGTGGTGAATGCAACACTAACTCAAGGCAGGGTGAGGCTCTTCTCTAAGTATATATATATAGCCCACACTGGCAACATATAGATTAGATTGCTCACCCATGCTCAGTATTCGCTGTTCAATTTTTTTTTCCTGCGGAATATAATCCATCATAATGAATTGCTTGCATCGATTCATCATCCTTTCAGCACTAAAGGTTAAGCTTGTCCGCTTAATAGGTCGAGTCAACTTCAGTTTGTGACTTGTACTAGGCTATCCCCACCACCATTATTTCTTATTTTACTTTAGCATTGCTTATCATCATCATGGTTTCTTATTTGGCAGTCTTCTTATTGTGTACTGTACTTCTACTACTTGTACCTTAGTCTCCCTATGGTGTGACTGACTGTCTCATTTTCTTTTTTTGCAAATGCTGCTGCCTACTACTGTTACCACCACCAACCAGGGCACCTTGGGAAACCAAATCATCACCATGCAGCCATCGCTTCACCTAAACATCAATTACAGGTAAGAGAAGAAGTGTGCAGGAGGCAATAATGTATATGCTATGGAAATTAATTAATTCACACATCCACATCCTTCCGAGTAAATAGGGGATTTAGTTGCAGACTACATAGAATAGGGGGACATACTGACAGTAGTAGGACAAGTGAAGGTAGCGCATCTATCTGTTGGTGTGTTACACTATTGGCAGATTAAAAAAAGTGGCTGCTGCCCTGCAGCAAAGGAGGAAACAAGGTGAAGTAAAAGAGTAAATCCCCAGAAAAGATTTACATCATATGTATTATAAAACAATACATGATGTATTACCCTAACAAATAAACTAGAAGAAACCCACAACACCTGACCCATGCCTCTTCCTTACCCCAACCAATGTCCAGTAAATGTTCATGATTGTTCACTCCAAGTCCAAATGTCCATAAGAAAATGGAACATTACCCACATTTTCCCCAACTCCCAACATCTCACCCACAATAAAAATATTTAAAATGAGGCAAGGTCCAAGAAGTCTGAGGTCTAGTGGTGGGAGTGCTGGCTAGTGCACTCCAGGACCTCCTCCAGCCTGGCCTCTAGGTGTGCAATCCGGAGCAGCATGCAGCGCCAAACGTTCCTGCAGGAACAACAGGGGTAGGCAGCAGTAGTTGAGGATAAATTATGGGGGACGGCTTCCAGAACACAGCTCTGTACCACCGGAGACACGGGGGCCTGGCTGGGGCCCGGGGCATTGGAGGAAGCTGCAGCCGCCGCCTCCTCCGCCTGGACAACCAGCCGGCAATATTCAGCCAAGATGGCCTCCAGCTTCCGTTTCTGTGTCCTTGTTGCTAACTCTTGCCTGTTGGGTTGGGAAGGAGCAGCTACATGAAGAAAGGAAAAAGACAATTGTAACCAATACTGGCTCTCCGTATTTTGACGTATTTGAGATAAAAAGGGTTCCAGTGCTAGATTAAAAAGAAAAGGAGATGAGGGGCATCCTTGTCTGACACCGTAAAGAATGAGAAGGTCAGGCCATAAGCAAAAATTGCTGATTTAGAACATAAATAAAGAAGAGAGAACAAAGATGTGATTTTTGGGCGAAATCCGAACCATTTAAGTGACTGAAAAAGAAAAGGCCAATGGACATCATCAAATGCTTTCTGTGCGTCTAGTGCAAGTGCAGCTATAGAGTCAGATTTGTGGGAAGTTTTGGATAATATGTCAAAAAATAAACGGGTATTATCTGTGATGAAATGTCCTTTACAAAACTAGATTGTTTTCTATCAAGAAGATCAGGAAGAAAAGATTCCATCCTCAAGGCCAGAGCACTGGAAAAGATTTTATAATCGATATTTATTAAAGATCTGGGTCTATAGTTACTACAATGATGGAGAGCTTTACCTTCTTTAGGAATTAGTCAAATTAAAACATCCAGAAAAGATTTACCAGCATGTGCAAAGGAAATTATGAGTGCAGTCAATTTTGGAAGAGCAAATGGGAAAAGTGTACGAAAAAGTCTGCAGTGAACCCATCAGGGCCTGGAGCTTTGTCTTTTCTGAGCGTATGTAATGCAGTGCTTAATTCGACATGTGAAACATCTAACTCTAATGTGTCAAGCTTTAGCTGTGTGTGGAAGGATTTCTTGATAGTAGAAAGGTAATCTATAATCTCAGTGTCCAAAGGTGAGGGATCTGTTGTATATAAAGATTTATAAATATGGTGAAACCCTTTATAAGATCTCTGAGTCTTTATATTTTGGAGTCTGTTGAGAATCTATAATTGATTCAATGTTAAGCCTATTGTGTTTTACCTTGAGGTAATTTGCTAGCAATTTGCATGATTTATTCTGACCTCCATGGAATTGTGTGCTAGATTTTAATAAATGTAATGTCATGAAACATGATCAGTCGATTTTTTTTTTTTATTTGAATTTAGTTGCTATGAGTTCAGATAAGCCTTCCTTTGACTTAGAAGTGTAATAGGAATATTCTAATATATTTATATTTGCAAAACGTTCAGTGGCAGGTTTGCACGCATTATGTTTTTTTCTTGAGACATAATTAATAATGAAGTCTTGAGCAGCCGCCTTAAAAACATCCCAAATAATATGAAAAGGTAAATTTTCCGATTCAGTAAAATGAAAATATACATTACAAAAAGAGGTAATGGAAGAAGTAAATGTAGGGTCTAGGAGTAAAGAATTATTAAAACACCAGCGCTTAGATAGATTTGGTTTGTTAAGCACGTCTAGCAAAATGGAGACTGGGGCATAATCAGATATTAGTATAGAGCCAATATCAGCAGATTGTAAGGACTGAGAGACATTATGGGAAACAAAAAAGTAGTCAATGCGTGACTGGGTTTGGTGTACCGGGGAGAAATAAGTAAGTTCTCTTAGCGTAGGATTACATAGTCTCCAGGCATCCAGTAGTTTTTGCTGTTTGATGGGTTGTATAAATAACTTATGGCTTTATTCAGTGTGAAGGAGGTCAAGGAGTTGCAATCAATAAAGGGGTTTATAATCTTATTACAATCACCCGCTAGAATAAGGTTGTTGTGAGAACACTGTACAAGATATTTTGTAAGGTTAGACCAAAACAAAGGATCACCAGTAGTTGGGGCATAAATAATAAATATAGAAAGTGAAACCTTTCCAATCAACAGTTCAGTAAACAACCAGCGGCTCACATCATTTAATTCCATAGAGAATGGTGTTATATTCTTGACTGCTAGAATTGATAGCCTGCTTTGTTCTATGTCTTCATAAATTTAGAGTGTTGTGAGGTCATTGGGATTTTGAAGAATGCTGCTCAGTTAAGACTGACTTCTGTAGCTGTTGGATGGGATCCTTTTTTATGAATAAACTTCATGAAGAAATCATCTAAGTTTCATCATTTATATGGAAATACTACACTAGCGTAGTCAACAGGATTGTGAACAATAAAATCCTCACATTGAAGAAAGGTTGCAAATATATTTCTGAGTTGGGATCCTTTGAAGCTGCCGACTACACAAAGTGTAAAAAAAAAGAGGGACGCTTCTCTAAAGTATGTAAAACCAGAATGACTCTCCTAGGGTGAAGAAAGTAGAAGTGTATGAAAGCAGTTCTGATTCAACTCCAGACGACTTTGAGTGTAGACAGGTTGTTGTTCAGGTTCAAAATCCCTCCAGAAAGGAAAATTGTCATTTTGATGATATCATCATCGATGGCGAATCAACCAAAGTACTCTTTGATTCTGGTGCTAAGATAACTATTGTCACAATTGAGTTCTATAATTTGAAACTTAAGAATAAAATCAAGCTTTTCAAACCAGGCATAATTCCCTAAGCTTACGGTGGCGAACCCATCAAACTGCATGGTTACTTCATGGGTGTGATTGAGTATAAGAATAGAGTTATTGCAGGGAAAATGTACATATCAAAGAAAGGGGATAATATAATTAAGTGGCTTCATTAAGGGGATTTGGGAGTCTATTTAGATCCAAATTCTGATCCAACCATTCGGATTAGAGAAAATGTGTCTGCTATCCAAAAGTTGACTTCTTCACCTGGCAGCGTTAAATCTAATGAAAATGAATTTGTACAGTCTCTTATCAAAGAATTTCCCAATGTATTCAAACAAAGTTTAGATTGTCTGAAGGGCTATCAACATAAAATTAAGCTAAAAGGTAATTCCATACCAGTGTGTTGCAAGGTCAGAAATTTTCCATTGTCAGTCAGAGAAGATATGCAAAAGGAGATACAAAAACTGAAGGAAAATAAAATTATTGAAGAGGTTGAGGAGACGGAATGGTTGGCTCCGGTAGTGGCAGCACGAAAACCAAATGGTGACCTACGCCTATGCATTGATTTGCACCAACTAAACAGAAATGTTGTTGTTGATAAATATCCCCTGCCGAATATAAATGAACTTTTAGTCTTATTGGGTGGTGCTAAGGCATTTAGTACCATCGATTTGACTTCCGCATACCATCAAATAGAGCTGGAACAGATTAGCAGAGATTTAACGGCATTCATTACGCCTTTTGGTACCTTTAGGTGTAAGAGAATGCCGTTTGGTCTTGTTTCAGCTTCTTCTGTGTTCCAACGTGTAATGGAAAGTGTGTTGAAGAACTTACCTGGTGTATGCGTCTACCGGGTTGACATTCTAATTTTTGCAAATAACATGGATGAGCATGATCTTTGGTTAAAGGCAGTTCTTCATTGTCTGAACAAATGCAATCTCACTGTGAGAAAAGAGAAATGTAAGTTTTGTTCGGACTCCATACATTATTTGGGTCATAAGGTAGATGCCAATGGAGTTAAACCTAAGGATGACATGGTGGATGTTATACAAAATATGAGTTCTCCTACCAACAAGGAAGAATTATTGACATTTTTAGGTATGGTAGAGTATTATGCCAAATTTGTGAAGAACTTTGTTGATGTCACATCTAATATGAGATGTTTATTGAGGAAAGGTGTAAGTTATAATTGTTCTCCTGAATGTGAATTGGAATTTGCAAGGGTCAAAGAGAGTTTGAAAAATGCCCCTTCCTTGCAAAGTTTGATACTTCTCTTAAACAAATACTCACAACAGATGCCAGTGAAAAGGGCCTGGGTGCAGTCCTGCAACAATATGGGCCATCAGGATTAAAAACGATCATGTTTTTGTCCCGAAGTTTAAGGGATCCAGAGACTAGGTATTCTGTAGTGGAAAGAGAAGCACTAGGGGTCTTTTGGGCAATTAACCACATGAGCGCTAGCGAAATTCTGCCCCTGTGCTTGTTTTTTAAAAAAACCCATTATTCATGACGAGCTGGGCTCGTCATGAGCGTGCGAGGAGGCTACCTCATGATGAGCCCAGCTCGTCATGAGCGTCGAAGGGGTTAAGAAATTAAGAAAATATTTGTGGGGAATGGAATTTGATTTTTGAGAAAAAAGGTTTGTATTTAATTTCTGGCCGCATCACCAAATGGATTATGGGTTTGCAAGAGTATTCTTTTCTCTTTAGGTACATCCCAGGTGTTGAGAATAAAATAGCTGATGTTCTTTCTCGTCTAGTTCCCCTTGAAAATTCTGTTGGTGAGGATGTTGAGTTTGAGGATGAGTGGGTTTGTTCTTTTGACCTGGTGTGACTGAAGAGAGATGGGTTAATGAAGTTGCGCAAGATAAAACTCTAATAGAAGTGTTGTCATTGTTGCATGGTAACTGGAAAAGTGCAAAAGTTGGTTCAGAATTCACAAGTCCCTTTTGGTATGTGAGACATGAATGGTCAGTAAATAAGGGAATACTGTTTCGTAGAACAAGATTAGTCCCTCCTGTCAGTCTTAGGAAGGAATTAGTGGACTTGTCTCATGTTTCACATTCAGGTATCACAAAGACTAAAGAGACGTTACGAAGTACCTATTTGTGGCCTGGGATCGATACATTTGTGTAGAGGGAAATACGTGACTGTGTCCCATGTAATCTAAGTGACAAATCCAAGTCTCCCAGGGTTCAACCCATGATAGTGACAAGACGTCCTTAATGTCCATGAGAGGATATCGCTTTGGACATATTAGGTCCAATTCACAATAATGGTTCTCAAACTTTCCTATTGGTCATAATGGATATGTTTTCAAGATGGCCTGAGGTATTTTTCTTGTCCAATGTGGAAACACAAAGTGTTATAAAGTGTTTAAAGGAGTTATTTTCTAGAGAGGGAAATCCAAGATCTATATTAACAGATATGGTGTGCAGCTGATATCTAAAGAAATGTTGTTGTTGTTGTTGTTGATAAATATCCCCTGCCGAATATAAATGAACTTTTAGTCTTATTGGGTGGTGCTAAGGTATTTAGTACCATCGATTTGACTTCCGCATTCCATCAAATAGAGCTGGAACAGAATAGCAGAGATTTAACGGCATTCATTACGCCTTTTGGTACCTTTAGGTTTAAGAGAATGCCGTTTGGTCTTGTTTCAGCTTCTTCTGTGTTCCAACGTGTAATGGAAAGTGTGTTGAAGAACTTACCTGGTGTATGCGTCTACCGGGATGACATTTTAATTTTTGCAAATAACATGGATGAGCATGATCTTTGGTTAAAGGCAGTTCTTCATTGTCTGAACAAATGCAATCTCACTGTGAGAAAAGAGAAATGTAAGTTTTGTTCGGACTTCATATATTATTTGGGTCATAAGGTAGATGCCAATGGAGTTAAACCTAAGGATGACATGGTGGATGTTATACAAAATATGAGTTCTCCTACCAATAAGGAAGAATTATTTGACATTTTTAGGTATGGTAGATTATTATGCCAAATTTGTGAAGAACTTTGTTGATGTCACATCCAACATGAGATGTTTATTGAGGAAAGGTGTAAGTTATAATTTTTCTCCTGAATGTGAATTGGAATTTGCAAGGGTCAAAGAGAGTTTGAAAAATGCCCCGTCCTTGCAAAGTTAGATACTTCTCTTAAGCCAATACTCACAACAGATGCCAGTGAAAAGGGCCGGGGTGCAGTCCTGCAACAATATGGGCCATCAGGATTAAAAACGATCATGTTTTTGTCCCGAAGTGTGAGGGATCCAGAGACTAGGTATTCTGTAGTGGAAAGAGAAGCACTAGGGGTCTTTTGGGCAATTAAGAAATTAAGCAAATTCTTGTGGGGAATGGAATTTGATTTTTGAGAAAAAAGGTTTGTTTTTAATTTCTGGCCGCATCACCAAATGGATTATGGGTTTGCAAGAGTATTCTTTTCTCATTAGGTACATCCCAGGTGTTGAGAATAAAATAGCTGATGTTCTTTCTCGTCTAGTTCCCCTTGAAAATTCTGTTGGTGAGGATGTTGAGTTTGAGGATGAGTGGGTTTGTTCTTTTGACCTGGTGAATGTGACTGAAGAGCGATGGGTTAATGAAGTTGCGCAAGATAAAACTCTAATAGAAGTGTTATCATTGTTGCATGGTACCTGGAAAAGTGCAAAAGTTGGTTCAGAATTCACAAGTCCCTTTTGGTATGTGAGAAATTAATTGTCAGTAAATAAGGGAATACTGTTTCGTGGAACAAGATTGGCCCCTCCTGTCAGTCTTAGGAAGGAATTAGTGGACTTGGCTCATGTTTCACATTCAGGTATCACAAAGACTAAAGAGACGTTACGAAGTACCTATTTGTGGCCTGGGATCGATACATTTGTGGACAGGGAAATACGTGACTGTGTCCCATGTAATCTAAGTGACAAATCCAAGTCTCCCAGGGTTCAGCCCATGATAGTGAGAAGACGTCCTAAATGTCCATGGGAGGATATCGCTTTGGACATATTAGGTCCAATTCACAATAATGGTTCTCAAACTTTCCTATTGGTCATAATGGATATGTTTTCAAGATGGTATGAGGTATTTTTCTTGTCCAATGTGGAAACACAAAGTGTTATAAAGTGTTTAAAGGAGTTATTTTCTAGAGAGGGAAATCCAAGATCTATATTAACAGATATGGTGTGCAGCTGATATCTAAAGAAATGGAGGATTTTCTTTCCAGTAGTGCGATTGTACACAAAACTTGTGCATTGTATCATCCTGAAGGAAATGGTATGATCGAGAGGTTTAACAGGGATTTGAAAGAGACCATTACCATAGCAAAATCCACATCTCTTGATTGGAAGAGTGAAGTACGTAAGAAGATAGATGAATACAGATTAACTCCTCACTCCACAACAGGAAAATCTCTTTCCTTGTTATTTCGTGGAAGGTTTGCCAATACTAATTTGGAACCCTACTGGGTCAATGATTATCGCAGGGTAAAAGGTAGAAATGAAGATGTTAATAGAGAAGAGTTGCAAGCTAGAGAAAAATATAAGGCTCTGCAAAGGAAAAAATACTTTGATCTTAAAAAATCTGTAAAAAAAACAGTGGTTAAGGTTGGGGATTGGGTTGCCATTAAGCGTCCAGGTTTGATTGGTGGTGGCAGTACCAAATATCTTACGCCAATGTTGGTCATAAACGTTTTTAACAATGCTGTAAAAACTCAGGATCACCGAATATGGAACCTCAACAGAGTTGTCATTGTAAGAACGAAATTCAACAATGTTTTGGGAGAAAAGGATGCTTTCGATGCTTCTGCTAGCAGAAATGGAGGTGAACATCTTTGTCGTTCTTCTAGCAGAAATGGAGGTGAACATCTGCGTCGCTCTTTGAGGTCCACAAAACGTCCATCATATCTTGAGGATTATTCTTAAAGTTGAAACTTGTCTTTATTGAATTATATTAGTATATGTAAATAGTTGCTATAGGAGGGAGATGTGTGATATTCTTGACTGCTAGAATTGTTAGCCTGCTTTGTTCTATGTCTTCATAAATCTAGAGTGTTGTGAGGTTACTGGGATTTTGAAGAATGCTGCTCAGTTAAGACTGTCTTCTGTAGCTGTTGGATGGGATCCTTTGTTATGAATAAACTTCATGAACAAATCATCTAAGTTTCATCATTTATATGGAAATACTACAAATAGTTTAACACAGAGAGATTTATGACAGAAAGTAGCGACTCCGTTTCTTTTACCATCTCCTGGAGAAACACTGTACCTACCCAGTCTCTTTTAAATTTTAAAGACTCCCTTTCACAGTTGCGGCTGGTAGAATTTGAAACTGGTGGAGTGTATGCAGAACAAATCAATGTATGCGAGTGAGTGCAGCGAGCGAGCCCTACGGCAATAAGGGGAATTAGGGGGGGTTCTCCCCGTGAAGACATAAAAAAAATTACATATTTTTGGTGCGATTTTCAGCACTATTTCTGTGATAAATGGACTAAAATTTCAGTTCTTCTAGGCATTCATAAAAGAAAACTCATACATTATTTCAGAGAATTTCTGGGTTGCCAAGCAAGTCTGACTTCTGAAGGGGCCTAGGGTACTAAGCAATACTGCTTTGGCTCTACCCTTTCCAATAGAAAACACTAGTTAGCGATGTGAACAAGTTCAATGGACAAATCTGGGGTCTAGGGAGAGTCCCTCTCCTGAGAAATAAATTTAAAAAAGATTGGCAAATGGTGCATTTTAAAGCAAATGAAGGCAGCAATAAAGATGCTGGAATCGGTGCAGAAATACAGTTTTCAAATGAGAAAACTCGTAGTTCAGAATAGGTCTTGCACCAGGGAATAATTGCTCGATTCTGCATAAATAATTCCTAAAGCCGCTCATGAGATAAGGAATTTTGGAAATATATTGTATCCACCAGAAATAATGTATGGAATGGAAGTCATTCTTCCTGCACACTTGACGACTTTGTGTTATCTTGCTGTTGCCTGTGGTGTGTGAATTTGAGAGAGAGGGCAAACCTTCTGTCCATGTTGTACGAGTTTTGTGTAGAAAAAAAGTGTACATTGTTCCTGCCTGTCCAGCTTTGCAGCATGAGTGATCCTAGCACAGCTAGTGGCCATGTTTTCCATGTACTCTTCAGCAGAATGTATGTGTTGCTACACATATTAATGTAATTACAGATGCTTGTACGACTGATGCTCATGCGGGCTATGCAGTGCCAGGTTAATGTTCAGGCACAGCATGCACATTCCTAGGGCTCCTGAGGATTATTGCATACCTACAATGTTGTGTCACAGTGTGCGTCTTACTCCACCTCTAGCTGTATTTGCTCTATCTCTTAGAATTGTAAAGAAAGGTGGCATATTTGAAGAACTAGGCAGCCTGCTTTCACCTCTTGATTTGCTGCTTTTAAAAGTTGATAATTTCTTTCCACTCACATACTTCAATGATTTTGGGCATTATCTAGATAACTGTTTATCATGCGCCATGCCTCACTTTACTCCCTGGTGGTTTATCACTTCTCTCTGCTGCCTGCTTGTCTTTCTTCCAGACCCTGCCTTTTCCAATGTGTTTGCTCCTTTCCCTTGTAGGAACGCAAGCCTGGGAGTTGTGAGGCACTGTTTCCCTCCAGCCTCTTGTGGGCCCCTTCCTTCCCTTCCACTGACAGAACAAAAACCCAGTGGCGATAAGGCCATGCCTCTCACCAACCTCCTGTGGGCCTATGCCTTTTCTTTGCCCACGAACCTGATAGTGGGGAGCCCCTGTCTCTCTCAAACCTCCTGTGCACCCCAACCTTCCCAACCAGCAATGGATCAAAGCCTGGGAGTGGTGAGCACATGTGTCTCTCCAAGCACCGGTGGCCCTGCCTTCCCTTCCTCCGAGGAAACAGTAGCCCACAAGAAGTGTGCCCATGTTTCTCACAAACACTTATGGGTCCTGCCTTCCTTTCCAATTAGATGCACAAGGCTGGAAATGGTGAGCTCCTGTTTCTCTCCAAAGGCCCTTATCTTCCCTATCAATGAGAGAACACACATTGGACCCGTGCTTCACCAATCTCCAATTAGCCCCTGCCTTCTCTTACATCGAGGCACACAACCCTGGTAGTGATACATCACTGCCTCTCTCCACCTTAAGGGGCCCCGGCCTTCTCTTCATTCGAGAGACACAACCCTGGTGGTGATACATCACTGCATCTCTCAACCATCAGGGCCCCCTGACTTCCCTTCCAGTGAGGAAACAAGCCTGGTGGTGTCAAGACCCCATCTCACGACAGCTGCCTGTGGGTCTCTGCTTTCCCTTTCAAAATGAATGACAAACCTGGCAATAGTGAGCGCCCTTTCTTTCTCCAAACTTCTGCCCTCCAATGAGTAAACAGAATCCTGTGAGCCCCTGTCCCTCCCCAACTTCCAGTGCATTTCTGCTGAGGGAACAGAACCCGGCAAGAGATTAGACCCGGGCTCACTCTCTAACCTCATGTGGTCTCTTGCCTTTTCTTTGTTGTCTGCTCTTGTTTGGGAGAAAAATGTGCCATTGGAACACAGATGGTTAATGCGATACCCAAAACACAATGGCCTATGGTAGCACCAACAATTATGCACTACCCACTGTGCCTGTTTTGGTGGTGTGTTCTAACTGTCCTGTCAGGAGCACCTTGCCAATCATCAGTTTCACCGATGGAAGTCCAAGATTTTGCACAGTAAGAACCAATAAACTCACAATGCTTGTATTTCAGATCAACCCCACAAAGAAAATTTGGTAAACAGTTTGTTGCCTTTCCTGAGTGTTATTTAGTACTGTGTCACAATGTTCCAATCTACGTGGTTGTAAACATCCCTCTCATCACTCTCCACCTCCACACTTCCACACGCTTTTCAGCTGGCAGACTGCTGTATTGTAAGTGCCAACCTGATCACATTAGCCCTACAGTTATAATCTGAAAATCTGTATCTGCTCAGTTTTGGCCAACAAATCAACAATTGTAATTGAAATTGGCAGATTAACTTCACCTGCACGCCACATGATCACTTGGCAGGAAGCAGGAGCAGCACATTGCATTGAAATCACTGCTGCACTTCAAATAGGTACTGCAGTAAACAGGACAACACGAGGGCAGACATGGTCTGGCAGATATATGTTGTTCATGTCACATTACGATTTAACGACACATTATTGTTCTTGTGGTTGAGTAAGGGGTTGTAATACTTCCCAACAATTGGGGCCTGACCTGCTAGAACTAATAAATAAAGAAAAAGAACCCAAGAATATGGAGTATACATACATGCTTGTATATTGTTCATGTTTACATTTTGTGCAAGGTTTTGCCTGTTGTGATATTTGGCTTTTTTTTCTGTCTGTATTTTAATATTTTACATTATTTTGATGTTAAACATGTGTTCTTCTTATGTCTTGAACTGTTTTACATTCTGCATGGTATACTCTTAGTGGGTTTATATTTGCATGCTTTGAAATATGTTGAAAAGGTTTTACATCTCATGGGTCACATTTTTCATGATTTTAAATATGTATGGATCCGCGTTTTTCATTGATCCACTTTTGTGTGGTATTATATTTAACATGCTCTCTGACTTTTCCCTGACTTATAAAATGAGCAATTTTCTAATTTGAAATATTTCTTAACATGCATGGTTTAAACTTGGTGCAGTTTTATATTTTTGCACGGCTGCATACTTTAATCATGGATGTGGTTTTACAGAAATGCATCTGAAGTACCACATCAACTCACCCTAATTCAATATACAATAACAAACAAAGGAATAATCTAGTTAACCCTCACTTCCCTCCACTCTCCTCCTTTCTACAATGCTACAACTGCCGCGTCCTGGAAATCTATGGACTTCAAATGGCTCTATCGACACTTTAGCAGGCCCCAGAGCTCCATAAACAGGATTCTTCTTCACTTGAAGCAATCCGCCATTTCAACACAATTTGTATTAAAAACGCACTTATGAGGTGAATTGCTGTACACTACCGAACTGGCCCCTTTCAGCCGAATTCGGCAGAATTCAGCTACTGTAGGTATACCTCCATTGGAAGCGGTGACAATTTTGCCCACATTGTGCGAACGCACCCAGAGATCCACATCTTCAGGAACAAAGCCAAGTTACTCGCAATTCAAAGCGAGAGAGAATGGTGAATCACCCTTTGTTGTGAAAATGCATGTTTTATTCACACAGATTATGTTGGCATCACCGTTGCCCACAAAGGGACACTTGTTTCAATGGAGCACCACAGCCTTAAAAATAACAAACACGTGGCATAGATCATGTGTGTTAAGTCGCGGCTCGCAATACTCACGTGGGGTGGCGGAGAAGGTCACCAAGGGTTGGGGGCTGGGCCGGGGGGCTGTTTTTAAAATAAAATTTGAAAAACGTACCTGACCGGGTATGCGCTGCCTCTGATCCGGGGTCCTGTTGGCGCCTACAGGTCCTAGAACAGCCGCGTCACTGCTGGCAACCCCTCTCAGCCAATCCCGGCGCTGCTCCAGTAGTGTCAGGATTGGCTTAGCAGGGCTGCTCACCTCCTGTCTGCCCATTAGGAAACCGAGGTTTGAGCCTTTGTTCAACGCTCGCTCTCCTAATGCACAGCCGCAGCCTGAGCTGACACTAGTGCGCATGACTGGGCTGGTCAGAAAAATTTGCCGACCTTCCCCAGTCATGCGCACTTGTGCATTGTGCTGCTGCCTGTCCCTGGTGACGGTCTGACAATGCATTTCAGTCAATATGATGCCGGACTGCCCACCCTCTTCAGGCTCTGAAGGGGGTGGGTGGTCTGACATCATGCTGACTGACATGATTGTCAGTTCTCCATCCGCATCTCTGAACTTAAGGAAACTGAGAGTTTACTTAAGTTCAGAGACGACGTGGGAGCTACTGGCGCGGGCGGCTTGTGGGGCAATGACACAGCACCCTAATGGAGCACCGCCACTGCCCTTTCCGCAAGATACGTCTCTTGTATTAAAGCTATGTCAGCTTCTAACTTAGATAAATGTGTTAGAATATGCTGTCCTTTAATATGAGAATTCAAGCCTGGTACATTCCATGTAATAATTTTCAACAACAGAAAATTCAATATAAAAAAGAAATAAACTGAGCTAACCATGTTATAAAGATAGTACAATGTGAACAATATAACCAGAAGTATGAGGATAAATATAACAGAGATCAGAAAGAATAGAATAAGGTTGAAGTAAAGATAAAAAGACCAAAGAGAATGCCAATAGGGAAATGTGATAGGGACAGAAAGAAGGAAGGAACCACAAAGGTGAGGAAAATGAAGGGAAGGAGGATAGATACATAAAAGGGGAAACTCATCCCTACCCAACTCCCAAAAAAGACGGCGGGAGATGAGACCACAGGGATAGATGGCACATCCAGACTCTGCAGAAGGAGCATGCGGACTACTGCAGTCTACGTGATATGAGACAACGACAAGCAAATACAATGAGATATCTAAAAGGGATAAACGGAAGAGAAAGATCAGTTACTAAAAAGTAACAACAGTATAGAGAAGAGAGCATCAAAAAAATTATGTGAGTAAATAATAAAGTAATACAAGAAATTCAAAAAGAGATACATTTCTGGAAATCAATGGGAACCTAAATTTTTACTAGAGTGAGGCGCTGAAGTTCCAGAGGTGTCCATATTTTCCATCTTTCAGTAGTTTATGGAGCTTTTCAATTTAGCAGGATATTCATAGGTGGTTGTATTATTCTGTAGGTAACCTTGAAGAGGCAAGGGTGAAAAACAACTTAGCGAGCACCCAAAGAGCTAAGATACGGCCTCATGCTTAGGAATTCTCTATGCCTGTCGGCCGTATTCTTGGCATAGTCTTGAGAAAAAAACAAAGCATGACCTGACAAGGAAATATAGTTAATTGACTTGGACGCTGAAAGGACCTTCAGGAGATCTGTATACTCCAAAAAGTATAGGATTACACCCCTTGGACGTCTTGAAGAAGAGGCAGCAACTGGTGTACGCCCCAGTCTGTGTGTGTAGTGAATATTTAAAGAGGTACCTTCAGGCAGCTGTAACAATCCAGGAAGTACATTTTTGAAGAAAGTGAGAGGATCTGATCCCTGAGTTTGAAGAGAGTTTACTTTGCTTTCAGTTACGCCATAGACAAGATATTCTGCTCTAATACAAGCAGATGTTCCTCCATTTTGGACCATCTCTCAGTAAGATGTTGCAGCTTGGTTTTAGTATCTTCCACGACAGGGCGCAAGGCGTGAATTTCTTCAAGCAGCAGTCATAGAGAAGAAGGAGGAAGCAACTTTGTGGGAGAAGGCTGATCTTTTTTTAATCGTTTCATGGAAGGTTTCCCAGAAGTTGCTGTGGTGGAGGCTGTATTTGTGGAAGCGCCATTCTTTGATGGAGAGGCTAAAGATGCTTCCATGGCTGAAAACCTTGTAAAAACTGTAAAAGTTTTAATAAATCGCTTCTTTGAGGGTTGGATAGAAGAATCAGCTCTCCCATCTCTTGCCATATGCCAAGCAACAAGTGTTAGAGGTCTCCATTGGTGTAATTAGGATACAAGCAAACTCAGCAGTAATTGGAAGGAAAACAGAATGAGTTATAATAGTATATATTGCCCACGATATCATAGCAAAAAGTGAAGAAACAAAGGAGCAAGAAAAATGCATGAATTTTCAAAAGTAATGTATGCAGCATACCTTAAGTGTAATGGCATGCAATACTAAACAATTTAGCCCCAGCACATCCCCTCAGCACTGCACCTAAAGGAAGCAGCCGCATCCTAAAATGGCGGCCACTTCTGTGGTGAGAATGTGCAGCTGAATATAGCAGCAAAACTGCCGTTGCAGGGCTGTGCCGATGTTTCGGGAGATATGCCAGGCCCCCTCATCGCATTGATATTTTGATATTGTACTCAGCATCACACTGACGTCAGCCATCTTGCATTCTCCTCAGGATTCAGTGTGGGTGGCTGGCTAGGACCTTTCGATTATCTGAATTCTACTGTTTGTATGCATCTTTCTCAAGTGAGGCAGTATGTGTTGGTGATTATGAGCACAAAAAAATCTGCAGATTCGGTTATATATGAAAAAATTATTACTTAAAATATCTTCAAGATAAGTTACGTAAAAGCACATACATTTCATGTGTTATTTTCCATGGTGGCATTTGTAGCACACCACAAAATATTTTCTGTGAAAATATCACACAACATCATTATTCTAAATTTACATACTTTTCCAGACAATGCTTCAAGTAAGCGTTTAGTTAAGATTCATCATTTTTTGCTTTTCATGATGGACGCCACGTCAATACATTGGCAATAATAAATCTTGGGGACAGCAGCGCTGGGAAGCCAGACACCAACATGGTTAAAACTGGGGTTGATACATGCTTGTGGCAGTCACTGGTTAATTGTTTCTTCTCATGTTTATTTAATGTCGAGTTAATACTCTCTGATGTATACCATGGTACATAGCTAACAGACGGTGGTCGTTTGACATTTTGTATTTTTACCAACTACATTTCCAACTTACAGTAGAAAAATTAATGCATTTTTTAAAAATCTGTTTTAAAAGTAATTTTCAAGTGTAGATGAAACAGTGGATAAAATATGGTACATTTGAGGAGAGCTGATATTTTTGCAAACATTAATGCATGCACAGTGGGTAGTCCCGCATGAGTACTACATATTGAAAATCGTGCTGTAGCACGAAAAAAATTCTTCAGAATGTATTCATTTTGTCCACTTGGTACAATGCATGTTTACAAAAACATTGCTATGGGAAATGGATTTGAAATGCACTGTGCTATACTTTATGTATTTTTGTTCTTGATCATTAAAAGCCTCTCCGTTGTGCAGCCCTCTGTTGACACCCTATTCAGACTTTCTATTATCCTTCCATCTTTGTCACAAGCTGAGCATATTCCCGTTTTTTACAGCTGATCATTTGCATGAGGATTTGCATATAGAGTGATGTGGAAAGAGCAGGAACAATTCCAACACTAGGCTAACAAAGCAGAAACTACTTGCTATTTGTGGCAGCTAAACATGAAAAAAATCAATTACTGTTTTGTTAGAGGAGCTCTAAAGTAAATGCATTAATGCGTTTCAGTCACAATAGAGCTTCAGAGCATTTTATATAGCGCCCCACGCACATGTTATTTTGAAAAGATTAATCAGCAATGAAAACGTTGGGAAGAATATATTTCTTTTTAGTTGCTTGGTTTGAATTTTAGTTTGTTTATAAGCTATACCTAAGGACAAAGAAAAGTAAACATAGCTATATAAAAGCTGATTAACATTCAGAAATATGTTCCCAGCAAAGAAAAAAGAAAATATACAAATGCTGTTCGTTTGGATCGGAGGATACCAGCAACTGTATATTACCACAGAGTTCTCAGTACAGACACACTATGTAATATTTCGCCAAATTCGACCTGAATCGACTTTTAGGTCACGCCTTAGGGACAGCTTCTCCTGTCGGTAAAGTGCATACTTATTGTGTGCAATGCAATTTAGAGAGTGGGAAAAGGTCAGTTCCTTCCTCACAATCTGATGGCTTTCTTGCACTTTTCAGTTCCCTTTTCCTTATTTGACGGATTTTCTCCCCATTCTTTTGGTTATCCTGCCCCAGGAGCATTTCAACTCCACCATGTTTCTGACTGGTTGACTTATACTCTTCCACTGCTGACATTCAGAAAACTATTTTGTCTTTTTCTTTCAGCACTCCATGGAAGTGCATGTATTTTCCGGCTTGCTCCTCTGCTGCTCTTCGCTGCCATCCTCACCCCCTGCACTCTCTGCATTGCTTGCCCCCACACCATCTCCCTACTCCCCCACATCCAGTTCTGACTAACATTTTTTAAATATCACATCTTGGTGTTTAAGGATTTAAAAGACCCTAAAGAAGGTGAAAGCTTGATTATTTATCAGGGTGTCTGTCTTTAGAGGTATGTTTGTAGAAAAACACACACAGAAGGATATTTAGCCCCGTCTCCCTTCCCATGCCACCAGGGTCTTCCCTATATGCTGTGCCACCAGACTATGCCATAAGGAGTGAAGGCTACCCACTCAGGAGCTCTGTTTACAGCTTGCATGAATGAATGTCCAGCAATAAATGACATAACCAATAGTATGACTTGATGCCTCTACTCCTACTGCCTTGCATTTTGTATGGTATAGCTCAATAGTGCAGCTGTCATCAGACAAGTAAGTGGGTATCACTAGAAAGTGTCTTTGACTCCAAATACATGCTGGTAGCCAAGAGTGCATGTTTACGTCTGGCTTGACGGTGCAACTGTCCCATGTATTTATGTCAGCAACAAAAAAAGGACTTTCAGGATACTATTGAGAGAGGGGCTAGGGCTCCATTCACATGTTGGTTCTCCTGAGTAGAGGAATTGATTGGGTCGAATTTGTGGGGTTTCTCTAAAACGACTGCTTGTATTAGCCTTTTTGGCTTGCGGTAGAGCTTATACTTGATTCAGAACTCAGTTGGTTATGGTGGCAAGTCAATGATTGTGACTATAGGCCTGATCAATTTACGGAATGTCATTTGAAATATTTTAACACACTACAACAAAACATTTGGTTGGTGGTGTGAGGGTGTAGTTTACTAGACCATTCAAAATCACCATAGTGACATCCTGCTCGAATTGCTATAGCTGGGTGCTTGCTTGCCTGAAACTGTCTAGAGTTTTTTTTCTTTCTTTCCCTGTTATCCCTCTTTTTCCTCCACCAACTGTTACCTACTCCATACTTCCAGCATTAAAGGGCCCTGGTAGAAAAGTAACAAAATAATTTTTAGAAGAATACCCTTGCCTACTGTGGCCATACACTGGCAGAGACCAGCCACCTTGGTATGGAGCACCTCCAAGCTCTAGGGTTGTCCCCTTCCCAGAGATTTTAAGTTTCCCAGACCATGTGTAAGAGGCACATCCCATACAGATTTCTTTGCCTTGCATTCTAGGACTTGTAGTACTGATTAAACGATGGGATAAATGGGACTACAGATCTCTGAATGCAGATCGAAAGCCTGGATTGGAAGCAGCAGTGGTTGGTTCAGGTAAGCGCTAGGGTGGGGCAGTGGGGCAGGCAGGGGGATGTAGGAATAGGATTTATTTATTTAATTTTCCCTATTTCATCGTCTGTTGACATCAACTCCGCCCTGTCCAGCCTACAGCGCTTACCTGTACTGGCTGCTGTTGATTGGAAGAACAACTCATGCATGAACATGGGAAACTTGAGAACTCCTGTAAAATGTTCTCGCTTGCTGACATCAGAGCAGAATTTCTTTTGGACAGAGGGAGCTGCATGTTAGCAGCTCACTCTGTCCAAAAGCAATGCTGGCTCCCGCAGGACGTGGTGAGCTGGCAGGGACCCCGAAGACCTTGAGGCTCCCCCCAAGGTCCCCAATATTTAAAAAGTGGGTGCTCTGGTTGGGACCTGGGCACCCACACTACAGGGGGATGGTGTCTTGAGGGCTGAAATCGACCCGGAAGGGGGTCGCAGGACCCCCTCTCCCATTATTTTGTAATATATTTTTATTATAAAGGGGCAGGCCCCAGTGGTACGCGGGGATGAAAATGGTACCATGAGTAGGCTACTTGGCCCCCTCCCATTCATAAGAAAAGAAAAAAGAAAAGGCTGGACCTCGGGGTTGGGATCCCCGGGGCCAAGTTCAGCCCGGGAGGGGGGCTGGAGGGCCCCCTCCCTTTTTTTGTAAATCAAAATTACAAGAAAGGATTGGGAGGCCATGGAATTCCTGAGAGCTGGTTGGAGGCCCAGCCCCTTTCTCCACCATTGTGCAAACACGACTACTACTTAAAAAAACTGAGAAAACTGAGAAAGATACTGAATAAACCAAAGGTTGCAGGGACGGTATATTTAGAAATTAGCATTTAAAAAACCTTAGAAAATCACAGAAAAAAACAAAGGTTGAGGTAACTATAAATCTAGCCCCGACACAATGAACTGCTTAGGTCCTCATATATTACATCACTCATCACATGGTCAGTGACATCACGGATGACATCTCAAATTACATCACTGATGACATCATCTACATAATTACGGACACACCCACTCACAACCCCATAGAACCTTTCATACTCCCACTCCCACACAACTATTCACAAACCCATACACAGACCTATACCAATACATACACCCCCACTCACTGATTCATAGATCTACACACTCATCCACTCACTCACCCATACAGCAAATCCAACACCCACTCAGTCACTAATACAGCCACTGACATATCCACTCATACACCCATGAGTCAGTCACCCATAGAGCTACTTACAGACCTAATCACTCACCCATACAGTCAATCACACAGCCACTTACTCACCCATACAGATACACCCACACCCACTCACTCATACATATAACACATACTCACTCACCTATGTGCGCAAGTTATTGTTACCTCAGCTATATTCTAGTTTTTTCTGAGGACAGAAGGACAGACCAAGTTTTAATACCCACTCCTTAGTTGTCGATAATATTTTGAGGGTCAGATTTACGATTGTCAAATTTTTGTTGATTAATTCCTTCAGTTTCAGGTTCAATAAACTTTATTTCGGTCAATATGACCTCAAAAGTACAAACGCAATACATAACAATACATAACAATGTATTTAAATTTACATCAGTAATCAATAAAAATAGCTGTGAAGATTATTGGCACACATCTGGAGAATACTCAATTAGAAATGCCTGCAATTCTGATTCATGCACAGGTGAGAGGCGAGGAAAAACAGAAATTGCAGAGGGTTATTCAAGGCAGCGAGCAAGGATTCACCTTTGGAAAGTGCATAATGCAAATAAATAAATAATTTACATAAAAAGGAATTCTATAGAGATGACCAAAATTGTTGAAAACGAGTCCTAATTTTAACACCAACAGAGAGAACCACCAATACATATTCTTCCTAACTGTTTAATGGTGATAGTGAGACTACTTCATATCAGGCCATAAACATATCCTAGCTCTTAATTAATATGTTTTTAAAGAAAATCCTACGCGTTAATTCCTTCTGTTTGTCCTCCTGCTCCTTGTGACTGGAGGAGACCTGTGGGTCCTAGGGGGATGATAAGGTCCTAACCTTTATGAGTAATGAGTGGTATGGGAGAGAAGCAAAGCAGAAAGAACTCGCTGGCAGAAGGAGGACCAGCAACGGAGTTTGCTGGGTTACCGTTGTTTGTGAGCAGGGGCCCTATTTGGATGGTGGAGGTTAATTGTGGCCCATGAGTGCCAGGGTAGTGTAATACAATATGGAGCTTTGTGCAGGGTGTGAGCTTGAGTTGTGGCGGACCGTGGGAGCATGCAGAAAAAATGTTTGTTGATATGCAGCGGTAAAGGGTAAAAGGTAACATTCGAGAAACCTTTAAAAAGTTTTGTGTTTGAGAAGAAGGACTGTTTGGGTAAATGTTAGAGCAGGGGGTAAGAACAGAGGGGACACCTAGATGGCGAAGCGTTTAACCTTTTTTATGAATAGTAAGTGGTGCAAGTGAGGCGGAAAGCAGGAAGAGCTGGTAGGCAGATTAGAGGGCCGGTTAGGGAGTTTGCTGTGTTATTGTTGTTCGTGAGTGGGGGCCTACTTGTACAGTGGAGGTTAATTGCATGTGGTGAATGCTAGGCTAGTGTGATACAATATGGAGCTTTGCGCAGTGTGTAAACTAGAGTATGGAGCAAAAATGTTTGGTAGTATGCAGCGCTAAAATGTAACATGTGAGAAACTTTTTTTAAAGTATTTTGTGTGAGAAGGAGGATTGTATGGGTGAATAACAGAGCTAGGATAAGAACAGAGGGCACACAGAGGGATTATGTTGGAGGGATGGTGAGGTGTCTAATCCTTTGTGAGTAGTGAATGGTGCAAGTGAGGTGCGAAGCAGGAGGAGCTTGACGGCAGATTAGAGGGCCGGCTAAGGAGTTTGGTGGGTTATGGTTGTTTATGAGCGGAGGCCTACTTGGACAGTGGAGGTTATTTGCGGTTTGTGAGCGCTAGGATAGTGTAATATAATATGGAGCTTTGTGCAGCGTGTAAGTTAGAGTTATGGCGGACTGGGAGTACGCAGCAAAAATGTTTGGTAGTATGCAGCGCTAAAAGGTGACATGCGAGAAACTTTTTTTAAAAGTATTGTGTGTGAGAAGGAGGATTGGATGGGTGAATGGCAGAGCAGGGATAAGGGAAGTGGGGGGAGGTGCAAAAGAAGTAATTGCGGCAACCTGTTTTAAAGTCGTAATATAAAAGCGTAAAGTAATGTGAGCATATTTGTACTTGTGAAGTGATTGCACAAGTGAAGTCAGAGCTGACAAAAAAAACACGATCGAGTGAAGGTGTCAGTCCTTAGAAGGAGTATCGAAGGCAGCCGCAAATAACAAGTAAAAGCAGCCTAATCATGTGCAAGTTTACAATTTGGGATAAAAAATTAAATAAGCACAGCGTATAAAATAAGGACCAAATAGTGCAAGATACATTCGTAATCAAGAGAGGATAATATGACTAAAAAGAAGATCAGCTGTTCAAAAATTAAATCCCACTTGGAAAATATTCAGTTAAAATATGTACATAAATTCCCTAAAGAAGTTAAACAATTTTGCACACACAGCTTCATTTTTGGGATTAAAAAGAAAGTTGCGAGCTGAGGCTACGTCCTTAACACCATTTTGTAAAAACATCGGCCTAAGCCAAAGACGATGGTGAAAGGCCAGTGCCGGACAAACAAACAAAACATGATCGAGGTCCTGGATACTCAGCTCACAGAAATTGCAATTTTTTCCATTCTTTGGATTCTGGGACCAATATGCTGTTAAATCATTTAGAGGTAGGAGATTAAATCTAAATAGGGCAAACCAGCGTCTTATTCCATGGTCTAGGTTCCAGGTTAAATATTTCTGGGGTAGTTTCGGGGAAGTAGACCTTGCTATTATTTTTAACCTCTCCTTAGTATTACATAGCACAACATCTCTATTAAAGCTTATCCTCCCACTTGAATTTTTTAAGAAGGATTTAAATTCTGTTAGCGGGAGGGAAATCATAGATACTTTCTCAAAACAAAAAATGTTTAAAGCCAAAGAGAAATCTCGACCTAAAGAGTATTTCCCCCCTATACCACCAAAAATTTCCTTACACATGAAACCTCTTAGGGAATAAAATTCACTGTTTTTTAACTGGTTCCCCAGCGTAAAACTCTGGAAATTGGAAATACCTTGAATATAAGTGCTTATTAGTCCAAATTCCAATCTAATAGCAGTTGAAGCGTATTAAAATTACACAGTTTATGTAATATCTGACCTTCTATCTTCTCTAAAAAAACTCCACCCCTTTACAGGGATCGATTCAATAGCATATAATAAGGTTGATGGAATTTTTGCTTTCAGCACCGTCAGTAGATGTAAAAAATGCCTTCTTCCCATTGTGCTATAAAACATGCGCAGACCATTAGCGTGAGACATCGCTTTACTGGTGCTGTGATCGATATGGGATTTATTCTTCGTATTGCTCGTAATTATTTTCCCTAAATATACATATGAATCAACCACCTCTAACTTTTCAAGACCAATGTGCCAATTGAATTTACAAAATGTTCTGCTTTTGTCACTTTTCAAGATTAGAATTTTACTTTTAGGAACATTGATCTATTAAAAATGAGCCGCCGTATAATTCTCCAATGATGACAACTTTTTGTTTAGCCCTATAGGAGTAAGATCCGTCACGACTATATCGTCTGCATAAAGGAGACATGCGAAAGGCCGGCTACCTATCTTTGGAGCATCGCCCTCTCGCTGAGAGAGACAGTCGGGTAGATCTGCTAAATATAATGAAAATAATAGGGGAGCAAATAAACAACCTTGTTTCAAGCCGTTTTCTGTTGGAATTACAGATGTTAATCCTTGGTTTCCTCCCATTAAAACCCGACACCAGGTTTGAGTATGTAAAGCAATGATTAAGGAAAACAGGGGAGCAGGCAATCCCATATTTTGTAGTTTCCTCCAAAGGAGCGGCCGATCTACCTTATCAAAGGCAGTAGAGAAATCTATGAAGGCCATATAAACATTTGATCTGCGAGATAGCGTATATTTCTCCTCTATTAATTTCAGCATGGTGATATTATCCAATGTCGAATGATTTTTTCTAAAACCTGCTTGTTCTATAGGTAAGACCTTATTCTCCGTGACCCATTCCGTGAGATGATCAAGAATACTTTTCCCACTGCATCTAGTAAAGCTATTTGTCTATAGTTGCCTGGATGAGATCTAAGGCCCTTTTTATGTAACGGGATTAAAATACTACCAGACCATGACGGCAATATCTTCCCCTGAGAATAGCAAAAGTTGAACAGAGGGACTAGAAACGTAGCCCACAGAAGTGGTTCCTTTTTGATTACCGTCATTGGTATTTCGTCCGGACCCATTGCTCCTGAGGATCTCATTTTGTTTTAATAAATTCAACTATGTCACTCACTGAGTGTACATAGTTGGATAAGTGTGTTTCTAAAGGGTCAAAAGCAGCGGGGAAAAAACTAGGGGAGTTAATATTTGCTGCGTATAGTCCTACCAAGTGGATTTTCCAATCCAATTCTTTAACAGGAATGGGAAGAGATTTTACTCTTGTACCGCAGTAGTCTGCAATTACTTCCCAGAATTTTTGTTTTTGGAGGCTGCCTCTTTTAACTGCACCCATGCACCATCTTCCTTTAATTGCTTCAAAGAGCATTTTTTCCTCTGCCTTTTCCTCTTAAATAAGCTGATTAAATTACTACGTTCATTAGAAAAGTTCAGGAACTGGGCCCTCACCAATTTATTAATTTCCCTATTTAAGGTGAGCATTGGTTTAAAATAAGATTTCTGTTTAGTTGGGGTTTGCGATGATTTACATAATGCTGCCACAGAACAAATAAAACGGGAAAAAACTTCCAAAAGATCAGTTTGAAGCGAATCATATTCGTACGAAACTAGAAGGTGTTGATCTTTTATAAGAGCTGTTAATTTTGCTTTTACTATGAATGTTGCTTGAGTGTTCCAGTGAATTCTTCCGTTATTTACATTTAGCCCTACATTACTGCCTTTAAAATTCCATGGATCTACCCTAGCACAAGTATAATTACATTTAAAGCATATCAACATATGATCGCTAAAATCAGATCCCAAAACTTCCATACTTATGAGGAAACAATTAGATAATCTATAATTGAATTCCCTGTTGGGGCCTTATGAGTATAGTTTGCAGGAGTATCATTTTCTAACCTTCCATTAGCTATTATAAGATCTAAGCTTCTAAGGCCTTCAAGTAATAAGGTACCTCTTTTGTCAGTCCTGCTTTTTTTCGGAAATAGGGTAATGGGGATTATTAGGGCTTCATTTCTTTCGGTGTTAGAAAATACCCTTATGCTGTTTGAGGAGACTTTTGTATTTACTTTGTATTGTCTGTGTATGAATGTATGGCCAAGTGTGTTTGATATGTTGCATTTATATGTCTGTATATATTGTATATAAAACGTATTCTCATTGTTCATTTTTGTATTTTCCACGCACAACAAACAATGTGTTAAAATTTGAAATTATGACCGCTTGCAAAAAATAAAATTGCTCGGTTTAACTAGTCAACCGGTTGTTACTTGATTTAATCAAAACAACCCTCATTGAAACCAGTTCTGTTTATTGGAACCCCAGTTTTGGCTCCTCTGTTGGTTATTTGTATTAGTTGGACTCAGCCTCACTGAGTAACGAGTCAAGGCCCTCTTTTGATTCTTTGACTTTTGAGCGGGTAGACACCCGCGAGGTCCTGTTAAGGTAGTAGCTCCTACCACAGGGTATTATTGGTTTGTTTAGACTGAGTTTGGCCCAGTTTGGGTCAATGTGTGTGTGCACTTAGTGGGTGATTTTTTCTATGGTCTTAACCTTCTCACTTTTGTTACATAGTCCATGTGTGTCGTGTTTAAGTGTTCCACTTGTTTGATATGGCTGAAAGTGATGCAGTATCTTTTAGCGAAGAGCACATTAAGAATTTGATAAGGGATCCTCCAGTTTTCGCCTCGGCGACTCTCAGCCTCACAGCCAGCACTCAGAACGAGTCTGACAAACTTACTCGGCTACGGAAAAAACAAATTCGCACAGACCTACACGGTCATTTTTTATTGCAACACCTTAGGTCCGGTACCATCCCGGCGGGCCTGGTGATTCGCAATATACCAGTTGTCTTTACGGACGATCCAGTATACAGAAAGGCCTTCAGCGGAGTTGAAACTAAGTGCAGCAGGGATCTCATGGTCCTCACCATAGAGACTGCTCATAGGATATCACTTAAGGAACTAGAGGAGATTGAAACACTAACAAAAGAAATTGAAACTAACCAACTAATCACAGATTCAAAATCCCTCTTGAAAAAATTGATAAGGAAATATCAGAATTCAAGGATTTTACAGTGACCCAAAAAAACAACAAATTTGAATTAGATAAAAAGAACTTCTCATTAGAATCTATATACCCATTTCTTAATAAGGATTTCTACACATACTCTGACTCACGTCGTTATTTACAGGATAACCAAGGACGATCACGCCGTAAATTTTTAACCTTTTCAGACACTACATCTTCATCTGGTAGTGAACCTGACAACAGTAATCGCCAAAACCAAAACAGACCAGAGAGTAGACCAAACCAGTATCAACAACAAGGCCAAACTCAACAACCTTTTTTAGGACGGGGCCAACAGAAAAGAGGCCGAGTCCGTTTCACACAACCATGGCAAATGAGGACACGCCAGAAATCCTACAACAACTAGAAGTCTCACCGATCTATAACCTATCAGAAAGGATACTATCGGCGGCAGAGATCTCTATTCTTACTAAAGGACTTAACTATGTCCCATCAAGACCTACGGATTTCACTCGAATGAAACTTGAAACACTGGAGTTCTGCCGTAAAATACGTCTTAAAACATTTTTTCAAGAGACCATGGAAAATACATATGAAGAAACTACAGGCCTAAGGAAAAAGTCTACATTCTGTCCCAAAGGACCCAAAATCCCAAAGGAAGTTTCAACGTTTGAAACGACTGTGCTATCAGGAATATCATCAATTGAAAAAAAGAAGTCATTTGTCAAATTCAATCTTTCCAAAGCGGAAAAAGATGCACTCATAGCAGTCAAGAATGACACTACCATCGTGGTTAAGCAGGCCGATAAAGGCGGAGCGGTGGTCATATGGGACATTAACAAATACAAGTCCGAAGTACACCGTCAACTTAACGATCTGAATTGCTACAGACGCATAGGGAAGAACCCTACATCTGAATTACAAAATCAATTATTTGACATCATCCAAAGGGGCTTTGCAGAAGGCATTATAGGTCCCAAGGAGTTTGCATTCTTACAAAACAAAAACCCAAGGACGCCCGTATTTTATGTACTCCCTAAACTACATAAGGATGAGAAAAATCCTCCAGGGAGACCTATCATTTCAGGCTGTGAATCCTTGTTTGAGCCTGTGGCCAAATATATTGATCATTTTTTGAAACCGTTTATCGAAACCATTCCGGCTCATCTCCAAGACACCACTGCTTTTCTTAATCGCATATCCACCATTAAATTTGATCAAAGCAGTCAACTTCTGGTGACACTCGATGTGGTGTCTTTATACACACAGATCCCTCAAGAACAAGCACTGGAAACTCTGACAGTTTTCTTGGACAAAAGGGAAAGACCAGTGCGAGTGCCCACCAAGTTTATCCTTGACCTTGCAGGCTTTGCGCTACAGAAGAACTTTTTTTCATTTGATTCGGAGTTCTTTTATCAAATCAAAGGAGTGGCGATGGGGTGTCCCTTTGCCCCGGAGCTAGCCATTATGTTTATGGGACTATTCGAAGAGAAATTTATCTACCAGACCAATCCTTTTGACAAGAATATCTCGCATTATATGCGTTATATTGACGATATATTCATGGTTTGGACTGGAGGACATGAAGACCTTGGGCAATTTGTCAGCTGGCTTAATTCGAGAACAATAGACATTCAGTTCTCTGTTTTAGCATCTAATGTATCCATCAACTTTCTAGATGTGAAAGTGGCACCCTGTGAGGGTGGCCTAAGTACAACACTTTTCCGAAAGCCATCGGACAGGAATAAAGCGCTTCATTTCAGTAGCAACCACCCCCGCAGCTTGAAACAAAATCTTCCTTTTGGACAATTTTTAAGAATTCATCGAAATTGCTCAAGTAAAGAGGAGTACTTCATTCATGCTGAACGTCTAATGAACCGTTTAATCCAGAGAGGCTACCCTAAGAAACTACTAAAAAACTCACTCAAACGAGCGTGGTGGACACCGCGAGAGGCATTGTTAGAAAAAAGACTAAGACCCGAAGTCAAAAGGATAGTGTGTGTTACCACTTTCTGTCCGGCAGCTAACGCACACAGAAAGCTTATTTTGTCTAACTGGCATTTATTAAAAAATCTACATGAGGATCTGGCAGCCCCACCACTTTTTGCGTATAAAAAGGACAAAAGTGTCGCCAACTACGTTGTCAGGGCAGCGTTACCAATCACGAGGGCTCCCACACTACAAAGTATCTTTGGTTTACCTTCACCAAAAGGGCACCATAAGTGCGGAACGTGCACTTGCTGCAGTGAAACTATTGAAGACACAGTTTTTACATTTGAGGAGACCCACTGGAAACATGAGACATTTACGAACTGTAAATCTAAAAACGTTGTTTATGCAATCATTTGCCCTTGCCCCTCAGTATACATTGGCAAAACAACACAGGAAATAAGGACCAGGATTACGCAACACAAATCACGTATCCGCAGAGGGGTAGAAAATGCCCCCTTAGTCAACCATTGGACTAGGTGCAAACATGTGATTACGGATTTACGCTGGACCGTGGTGTCCAAAATTGAAAATGACCCTAGAGGAGGGGACATTGAAGCAAGACTAGCACAACGAGAAGCAATGCTCATCATGAAGTTTAACACTGCCACAAGAGGACTTAATGAAATTTCGGAAATTTATAAGCCGATTGTGTAAAACAGCTTTCTTCTGGTTCCCGTTTTCCAGCGCGCTGCCGCTAGACTACAAGTCCCAGAATTCCCGGGCCTCCCTCCTTCCTATTTACCAACTAGGAAGCACTGAAGCCACACCCTTACTCGAGGTCTCCAGACGTTGGATCCGTACACACCAGCGAGGGAGAAGGACTTCTGCCTTGCTCCAGCCTCGGTATGCCAACCCGCTTGATGTAGAACTTAATCGCCCACGGGTTACCTCCTCATTACTAACACACGCTTTCGCTCCCGCCCCACAGATTAGGAGCAGCCGTTAAAGAAAATAACAAAGCAGCGCCATTGAATTCGCCCGCTTGCAGGTAAGGTTACGTTCCCTCTGCAAGCAAGATGAATGATGTTTGAGAGTTACGCACCACACTAAAACGTTGTTGTACGTGTTTTGTTGTCTCACACAGCTGCTGTTAAAAAACCTGTTGGGAAATACAACATTGATTAAATATTCTCAAGGTGTCGATTGAACCTATGGATTGAGGTAGGGAGTGCCAGCTGTCTTCTGGTAGTTGAGCCCTTGTCTTATTATCTTGATAGTCGCTCCACAACACTTTGCTAAAGCTAGTTATTTTTTAACATTTCAGAACCAACATTCGGTCCTGAGGAGAACCCCACTTACTCTTAGGGGTTTGAAACGCGTCGACCAGCTTTTCTGTCCCGCTTCTGGCTACCATTATTTTGTCGAAATCGAGTATTCATAAATTTGGTTTCATGAGGGATCTCATGACAATCACAACGACATTGTAAAATAGAAAATATTGTCTACTGATCTTTTGCCAGTTGCTTGGACATAGCGTTTTTTGTATCTTTTGTATTTACTTTGTATTGTCTGTGTATGAATGTATGGCCAAGTGTGTTTGATATGTTGCATTTATATGTCTGTATATATTGTATATAAAACGTATTCTCATTGTTCATTTTTGTATTTTCCACGCACAACAAACAATGTGTTAAAATTTGAAATTATGACCGCTTGCAAAAAATAAAATTGCTCGGTTTAACTAGTCAACCGGTTGTTACTTGATTTAATCAAAACAACCCTCATTGAAACCAGTTCTGTTTATTGGAACCCCAGTTTTGGCTCCTCTGTTGGTTATTTGTTTGAGGAGACTTTAGCATTCATTTCACCTACTAGCATTAGAGACTTACAATCTTCCCTTTCCATAATGGAGGAGATAAAAACAAATAGATCTTTTATTAGGTGAGCATGGGAAGCATCTGGGGAAAGGTATACGTTTACAATTAACAGAGTGTATAGGTGATCCTGAGAATCCTTAAGATGTAACTTAATTGCCTGAATCAAGTTGGACTCATGAAAAAATTCTTTATAAGACCAACTAAAATTTGTGCTAAGCAAAATAGCGATTCCTCCTTTAGCATGTCCTCTATTCACGTGGAGTGCAGGCCGGCTCAGCACTATATAATCTTCCATGGACCAATCCATTGTGATCCAGGTCTCTTGTACGCCAATTATATCCGCGCTCTGATCCTTCAACAATGAGAATTTATCTTTATTGGTGTTTAGGCCGGCTGCATTCCAGGATATTACTGAGATATCCCTGCTAGGAGGAATTCCCACATTTTAAATCTAGGGATTTGTTTTTATTCAACGCGCCTGCCACCCAACTCCTTTTCTTATCTTCCTCACTTATAGGAGGGTCGCACTGCGTCTTTTCCTCTGCGAGAAGCGAGACCCTCCTGCCTTTTATTTCTAAGGTAACCTGCAAAATACTTTTTCTCTTCGTATGGGAGAGGCCCATGTTAGTGACTTTAGAATATGAATTAGACTGCTTATTTTGACACACTTTTTTTGAAGCTAACTCTACTTCAGGGATAAGAACATCAATGCCACAACAACGTAATTTATCAATGTGCAACAATATCAAATGGGAAATAGCTTTAGATGTAAATGTTACTCTAGCTCCCCTAGGATTATTGTACTTTTGAACCTGAACCAAAGCAAGGTCATTGCTTCGGATCATTTGAAGGCCGGGGATTTCGGAAAAACATCCTAACAAAAAAGATCTGTTCATAAATGGCTCATGCTCAAAAATAAATGAAAAATCCAGGGAGAAAGGTGCAGTAGGTGAATGGTGGATATGACTATGTACCTCAGAGTTAATCTCAGTAGCATTGTAAATGTCGTTGGTACCTACAGAGGAAGTCAATAAAGAGACATTAGGGTTCAGGATACTCTGAGCAGTAGGTGGCACACTTGTAACAGATACAGATGGCTCGTGAGCGAGATGAGTTGGGGTACTTAGGTTCATAAGAGGAGAGCTAGGTCCCAACACATTGGATTTGACTAGTCCATCTTCCTTCTTCAAGACCTTTTGAGCCTGGGTTATTGGTAAATTAATGATTACATTAGGGTCGAACCGCAGTCTTTTTGCCCTTTTTTTTCCGAATGCTTCGTATTTTTTCCCTTTTTTCTTTCTTCTTCTTATTGATCGTATTAGATTTGTTCTTAGTATCTTTTTCTTTAAGTGAGGGGCCACTAGCATTTAGACCCTCCTCCGAAGAACACATAGGGGGATTTATGCCTCTTTTTAGAAAAATAGGAAACACTCTATGGGGTATGCATAGATTACCTTCTTTTTCTTGTGCGACAGTAGATACTCCCTCTGACGCTAACCTCTCAGGATCCAAAAGTTCTTGAAGAATGGAGGATTGAAAATGATCAAATATATCTTCGCTTTCAGTCAATTTCAGTTTGCTTTTCCTCCCAATTAAAGGCTTACCAGCCTGCACACCAAAGTCCCGCCCTTTAGCAGGTTGAGGCGAAGAAATATAGAGAGGATGTGACTGATTAAAATTATCCTCTATAGTTAAAGGGGGAGAAGACCTTTTCAGAATATTTGGCATACAAGAGGGAAGCGGGTCAGATTTACCCTGCATCCGACTTTGCTCAGAGACTAATGTCTTGGTCAGGGTCAACAGAGATTCTAAAATGGAGTCGAAGTTATTGACTGATTTCTCCATTAATGCTAAAATAGAAGATAACACTCTTTCCAAACAAAGTAATGAATCAGACATCAACATTTTTGACTCTGGATTATGAGTTAAGGGGTGGAGATGCAGAGATAGATCAGGTGTAATCGAGCCTCGTGTGTCTAAAATGCTTGTTCTACTAGGTGTACTACTGAAGAGTTGCATTTGTACCGGATGACCCTGAGAAGAGCACAGATATTGAAAGACAGGGAATTAGCCAGGTTAAGATGTCTGGACGACTCTATATTAAGTGCACAAAGCAGCTTTGAAGGTTGATTCAGGCTAGTATTGAGATCAGGAAGATCAGGGAATGTAAAGTCTTCCACTATAGGAATTCTAATGTTTGGGGCAAATTGAGGTACCCCTTCAAAATGAGAGACTTCATTTGCCAGGGAATGGGTAGTTAAATTTACCAGAAAAGAATCAGTTTCCAAATCTTGGTTGTCTCTAGACCGAGACCCACCCGTTTTGGGAAAAGGATTAGTGGATACTCCTGTAGGTAGCTTTCCAGGAGCTGCTTTAGTCTCACCAAGTGCTTTTGGAGAAAACTCCCCCATCCCTGTTGCAACTAAACTTATAACCTTTTTAGGGAAAAAGGAAGTAATAGAATTAAAACTTTTAAAAATATTTATTTGCAATGAATTGTTTCTTAAAGGATTAGCTTTCGTTTTTTTACGCGCTCTTGTATATAGCACTCTACTCGAGCGCAGTTTCTTTGCAGTCATTACTTGAACCTCACAGCCACGAACCCTTGGCCAGGATACAGGTACACCAGAAATATGTAGCTCCTATTTGCGAGTGAGCCGATGCGCCGCTCATGCAACACCGGACATCCACTAAGAACACTACAAAGATAATAAAACTGGCAACCTAATAATAATCCGGTAGTCCTGAGAGTCCTGAACAGAGACAGAACAGGCCAAACTGGTTAGATGAGGCGCCCAAGAGTCCCCAAGGCTGAATCTTCTATGCGTCTCCAAGGTCACATCCATAAACAGCTCCCTACCCGACCCTTACGCCCCTCCTAGGCTCCGGTGCTCCAACCAGACCTTCTTAACCACAACCGCAGCTCACGAGGAGGCACATGGAGGCATAGGGAGGTGCAGGGATGCACAGAGAGACACAGGAAGTCTTCTCAAAGCTCTCAATTTTGCTTAACGGTATTCCCGCAATGGGGAAAGGCACCTTGCAGCACTTTGTAGGCGCACAAGAAATGCAGGAAATACTTGAGGCTTCTGTAACAGTCCATAGCTCGTGGGAGATTTGCTCGGCCCACTCCCGCCACACAGGAGGACAGTCCACGGTCTTTCTTTTACCCACTTTAGCATGTAGTAGTTTGTAAAATGTAAATGGTAAATATCAACAGGACCACAGCAACAGCAGCAGTAATAATAATAGCAACAAGGACTCTGTGATGCTGTGAGGATGCTCAGCCTTACAACAACATGCCTTCTTCTTCCTCAGTCTTACCTCCGTCTTTCTGGTTGGAAAAAAGAAGGGTGTGCTTTCCTTTCCTTTGCTCTTTGCTGATCCGGAGATAGTTTGATAAAATGGCCTGTGGCTCCGGCCGCAAGAAGAAGTGGTCAGCGCCTCCTCGCTGCACCCCTGACACAGTGTTTCGCTCTAATTAGAGCTCTTCAGAGAGGTATAGCTAATTGAGGTGAGCAAATCTAGAGTGTTGCTGGTGTTGAGAGTGCTCTAACAGGAGCTGCTTTCCACCTAAACTGGAGAACTACCCAGAGTTCTCTCCTTCTTTTTCTAATTTATGCGTCACTCTATGCCTGAAAGGGTTTTCTTTTGACTTATTCTGTGTGCTCTCTTTTGTCTGGGCAAAGCTATACCTCTCTGAGCGTGTTCATAAACATCCTCATGTTTAATATTGATATTTACAGAATATCCCCAGATGAAGGCACTACGTGCCGAAATGCATTGGGATGATTAAAAATCCATATGGAGGACATTAATGCATCCTGGGAGTTGAAGTAACCTGTATAATGAAAAAAGGATATAATTTGAATAGAACTGTGATGCAACAGTTTCAATAAATAACCGTATCAACATTGAAGAGGTCTTTTTACATTAATATCAACGATTTACCAAGGAAACCTTCTTTGTAAGGACTATTAGTCTGTCCCCTGGGGGACATACCCTACTTACATAGGGATGCACCTTGATTTACTTATTAAGGCGAAATTCAGTTGCCAAAAGACATTGTTACCAGTGCGTTCTGCCTGAACCACGCATCATCGCAGGCTCCACACAAACCGATCCTACCTTAGTGCACCACAACTCATAAACCCTTTACGATAGAATCTTCTGTGTATTATTTCACATATAGTGCTCCTACCTTTGTTGATTGCGTCATTACTCTACCAGACCAGGATGTGGACGCAACTCCGAGCCTCGAACAATGATTTCCAGTACCATGTTCGACAGTATATCTGAATGACCACATACGTATATATATTATCTGTCCTTCATGTGCCAAAAACTGCTACCTAAACCTTTCACAGCCCTGTATTACTACAGTTACAACACTCTACTGGATGTATGACGTTACAACGCATACTTTTACCACGACTACCATTACCACGCAATTTTTACAACGCAGGATCCATTACAACGCAGTACCATTACAACGCTGGTACCTTTACAACGCATACAATTACATCGTAAGTATTGGTAAGTTTAAAATATTTTTTTAATGTAAATTAATTAAAATTAATATAATTTAATTTAATTTAATTAATTTAATTTAAAAAAAATTAATTTAATTAATTAAATTTAATTTAATGTAATTACTTTATTTTAATGTAATTTAAATTTAATTGTATTTAATTTTTACCCTGTACCCCTTTACCCAAAAACCCAAAACTGACCCTTAATCTTAAAAATGCCCCTTTACCCAAAAACCCAAAACTGACCCTAAACCCTAAAAATACCCCTTTACCCAAAAACCCAAAACTGACCCTAAACCCTAAAAATACCCCATACCCAAAAACCCAAAACTGACCCTGAACCCTAAAAATACCCCTTTACGCAAAAACCCAAAATTGACCCTGAACCCTAAAAATACCCCTTTACCCAAAAACTAAAAACTGACCCTGAACCCTAAAATACCCCTTTACCCAAAAACTAAAAACTGACCCTGAACCCTAAAAATACCCCTTTACCCAAAAACTCAAAACTGACCCTAAACCCTAAAAATACCCCTTTACCCAAAAACCCAAAACTGACCCTGAACCCTAAAAATACCCCTTTACCCAAAAACCCAAAACTGACCCTGAACCCTAAAAATACCCCTTTACCCAAAAACCCAAAACTGACCCTGAACCCTAAAAATACCCCTTTACCCAAAAACCCAAAACTGACCCTGAACCCTAAAAATACCCCTTTACCCAAAAACCCAAAACTGACCCTGAACCCTAAAAATACCCCTTTACCCAAAAACCCAAAACTGACCCTAAACCCTAAAAATACCCCTTTACCCAAAAACCCAAAACAGACCCTAAACCCTAAAAATACCCCTTTACCCAAAAACCCAAAGCTGACCCTAAACCCTAAAAATACCCCTTTACCCAAAAACCCAAACTTATAATATTTTTAATAAAATTATATACTTACCAATACTTACGTTGTAATGGTATGCGTTGTAAAGGTACCTGCGTTGTAAATACATGCGTTGTAATGGTATTTCGTTGTAATGGATCCTGCGTTGTAAAAAATGCGTGGTAATGGTAGGTCGTTGTAAAAGTTGCGTGGTAATGGTTGTATACCCACTCTACTGAATGTACAACAAACATTCATATTCACAGAAATGCGTCATGTCCACCATCTTTTATGTGTGCCTCTATGGATGAATATAGGGTCAGTGATACCCCGTACCTTCCATGTTAGCCATATGGTGGGACTTTCCAGACATAATCACACATTTGCGTGTAAGACCCAGGTGATGGCAGTACTACAACATGGACACCCAAATCAGTAGATTTTTCATATAGCTCAGGACTGAACCATACCCATAGCTCCGGAGTCATCATTCACAGCCTAGTGCTGCACTGGCATACGTCCGTCCATCCCACTCCGCTTACTCTTCCAGGAAAACACAACAACGGTAAATACATGGCTCAGATTTCCACTGTAGTGATTTCTTACTTCCAGGTCTAGTTGTCAGAACGGCACACATACACTCCCTCATGGCTGGTATACACCGACACCACACCCATCCAGCCCATACGTCACTACACACTTGACCCTATCAATAAAAAAGACGGGGCGCATGTGCTCTATGCCATTTTAGAGTTGCTCCCATCGCAAGCGCTGTGATGGCCCGTCCTAGTGGTTAGGACGCCTCATGTAGGTCTGAACCACCGAGCAGGGGAGGCCACCACTACCACGTACATGGCCTTTTTGGTCACTGAGTTAGTGGTACCGCAAGGACTGAGCAGGTGAGGAACCTGCGATGAAGATAGGTGCACAAATATGTACTTTGCCATAGTGATATCAAGACTCAGCACCAAATCTGAGACTTCATGGTGGCAGAGCGGGACAGCATGATGCATAACGTACCCTGTCCGTGAAAAGGTGAGCAGTGAGGCCTGGATGCGCAGCGGACGGTGTAGATGGGGTGCCAAAGACTGGATACAAAAAGGCGCCACAGAGATTTAGGCATACGCAGTCCTATATACCGTATCTTATTGCATTTGTAATTTTTTTTTCTAATAGCATGAAAGTTTTTATAATCAGTCAAATGTCTGTCGCTCGTGTTGATCGAAACCACGTATATCACTGCGCACCACTTGCTTTCACAACCGGATAAAAAACATTACTACTATACTAATTTTTTTTTAAATAGAAGCCTATTAAACAAGTTGGAACTGTAAAATAGTTGCTTTTTGAATGCGGGAGGGAAGGTGTGTGAAAGGGCGATGTAATTCTACTCCACATTAAGATAGTAAGAATTACCAATTAAAACATCTTTCTTTTACTATCTTTTAGATGTAGAGCTTCAGGGTGCATAATGTCCCGGCACGTGGTGAAAGACCTTTGATAAAGAAATGACGCACAATGTTCTCTTCATTTTTATCTAACAGGTTGTGTTTCACAAATTGGCTTCCCCCCCAACACTTCCAAAGCTCAACGTTTGAGGATTCTGTGATGATTCGTGGCCATCGTAACGTCTGAGAAGACTGCTTCGACACATGGTGCACCCTCTTTGAATCACGCCAATGGCACAAGGTGAGCAAAGAATATTGTTTCCAAAGCAACGAGAAGTCACCTGTGGGCGGAGAGATTGGGTAGTGTGCAGCAGCTTGACTGCGTAGGAATGTACAATTACCTCTGAGAAGTGATAATAGATAGGTTGCAACAGTCTGAGGGGTAGATTTACAAGCCCCTTGCTCCACTTTTGCATCACTTTTAACATGGGAAAAGTGGCGCAAAAGTGGCGCAAGGAGCTTGTAAATCTGCCCCTGAGTGTGCAAGAAAAGGCACTCACCTCCCGACTCTAGGAGTCAATGGGGTGCAACAGTCTGGGTACGCAGTAATGAGAACTCACAGCTATGCAGTGGAAGTGCATGGGGTATAGTACTTTGTGAGAAAAAGAGCCCACAGACACCTTCTTGCAGTGGAAGCTGATGTAATACAGTATCCTGAGTGTGCAAAGACATAAAGCAGAAATATACTTGTGCAGTTGAATGTACTCTGCTATTACTGACTCAATACTATCTTTCAGATGACTAAACTTGAGGGTTCACTATGAACCGGCACGTGCTTGGACACACAACAGAGGCAAAAAGGTGAGCTATGAAGATTTTCTCCATTATTAACACTACCTCTCCTGCTCCATCTATTACTTTCTCTCTCTCACAATTTTAATATTGTTTTTTCTCTCTTTCTCTCTCTCACTCTCTCTCACATTGTTTCTCTTTCTCTTTTAAAGTTATGGACGCTGCTGTCCACTCTGCCGATAAAAAAATCAAGGCGAGCGGCCTAGATACACAATGCCTTCGATTAAATGCGTTCCAAATAAATAATATTGTCCTGCATAATGACGTGATCTGTCATCTAATTCTGTCTCATCTCTGAATCATTTTAAAGACCTGTTGGTCCATACTGTAAATCTGATGCAGTAGGCACTTCCATACATACACCTCTTCAACGTGGGCCTATAAGGGAGGTGGCATGTATCAGGCACACTGCAGACGTGCAAATAACCAAATATTGCCAAGTGTTACCTTAATTTGTGATCTTTGACCTCATTCAGTCACATCGATCTAATTTTAAACACTTATTTTCATTTTTGTTTTGCAGGTTACCTACCCTCCTTCTATTGGAGTCCATTTCACATTTTGTTTATTATATTGTTATGATAAAGTTATATTTCTAGTTCCTATATTGTTATCTTCAAGTTACGTTTCTAGTTATTTATTGTTGTTTTAATAAAAAGTTAATTTAAAAAAGTATATATGTCGTCTGTTTCTGACAACATTTCACTATTATTTAGTGTGATAATCATATGCTTAGAAAACATTAAACAATTAAAAACAGAAATGATGTTTATAACTCGAAGTATAACACCGAGGCTAACTCTTTAACATCTCTTTACCAGAGTATATTGCTACGATTAATGGTTCCTATGGAAAAAATGTAAAACTCCAGCACAGTAACTATTTGGATTAGTAACATTGTGTTATGAACTTGTAACCTGTGTGCTATCTTAAGTGTTCCATGAACTGTTACTATGGTAACAGGCAGTAAGCAGTTTGGGGGTAGGGTTGAAAGGTACTGGCTGTACAGAAACCGTTATACTTACCCAGGATCCTCTACATGACAGAGAGGAAAGCAAACTAAGACAGAACACTGTGTAGCAGATTTACAAGCCCCTTGTGGCACTTTCACGTCACTTTTCCCATGTTGAAAGTGATGCAATAGTGACGCTAGGAACTTGTAAATCTGCCCCTATGTACATTACGAGCAAAAGAAGTACACAACTCTTTGAATTCTTGGTTGATCACAATTAGACGATTCACAATGCACTTCACTAAATACTTTGTGCCTATTTAAATGGGAGACGGGATTGTCGACATTACAAAACTTAGGGGCATATTTATAAGGACTGCGTTAAAATTGTCGCAGCTTTAATGGCAGCAAACTACAACTGAAACGGCGATAACGGACTTCAAAATCCTTTGTTATCTTACTGGAAGATTTTTTCAACATTGTTGTTTGCTATGCAAGAGTGAGAGCCGAGGCTCTCGCCCTGCCATACCAAACTTGGGGGCATATTATCAAGGACAGCGTTAACATGTTCTGGTGTAAACCTGGGCTTCTATTGGAATTCTCACGAATTCTCAAAAGCCTATTATTAAGCCATTATGACCGCTTTAACAACACTTTCTTGATGCTAAAGCGAAGATAACTTTAACGCTGTCCTTGTAAATATGCCCCCAATATCGCAAGAAATACAGCAATAATTTATGTTCGTAATTGGAAAGCTTATTAATATAAGACTGTGGACTCAACATATCAATCCACCTCGCATATTAAACATGCTTAAGTCTACTTCAGAACAGATGTTAGGATCCGACATAAACCGCAAATAGGGAGAGTTTTCCTATCGGGCCTCAAATCCAGGCCGCCTTGTAAATATAACGCTATTGTCATACCTCCCTCTTCCTTTTTTTATTCTCATAGAAACACCTACCTTGCCACTGAGAACACCTACATTACATCTCATTGGAGATACGAGGCGACCTCTTAGCAAACTGGCTGCTAACATGCATTAATGCATCTTAGTGTCACCTAGTAAATAGGGCGATATAATTTTCACTGCATTTTTGGCTTCTTTTTTATTAAATTGCGGCTAAATGGCATGTGTTAATATGCCCTCAGACTTGCTCTGACACAGCAGGAACCTCAACTTCCACCCTGCCATAGCAAACAGCAGTGTCCCGTGGGGTAGACACCCCGAGACACAGCAGGAGCCGCTCCTGGGGGGTGGTGTTTCCCAAGGCTTTCGACTGCTCCAGAAAGGGGACCACGCGGCCCCCCTCTCAAAATATAAAAAGACCCAGAGGGTGGTAATCCCCGGGTCTTAGACCGACCTTTGAGCTCCCTCATCCATTTATTTTGTAGCACCGAGGAATGGCATTCCCCGGGCTACAGGGCCCCTCTGGACCCCGATCAAATGTAATATTTTAGACCCCGAGATTTGGCCCTCCCAGGTAGCTAATTTTTAAACACGCACAGGAGCCCCAGCTTCGTTTTTATTTTTATTACGGCGGATCCATGCACCCAACGCACATTTCTCTGTTTTTCCCCCCAAAAAAGAAATGTTTTTTTGGACCCTAGACGTCCCTGTAGGACCCCCTAAGCTGGTCTAGATGATCAAAATATTTCTTACATGCCCCCTTTATACGTTTTGAACACTTGTCCCACTATTTTCTAAATCCTCGCTTCTACCGAGGCACAAAAGGGCTGCCAACAATTCCTGGTTTTGAATGTTAACAACCACTTCACAGCCAATTAGCATTCAGCATGTGATAGGGACGGTGCGCTTAGAGTGTGCGCAAGATGCGCGGATCCACCGAGGTCATAGATATATATGTATTTTTAATTTTTTTTTTCTCAGGAACTACTGAACAGATTTACACCAGTTAAGCAAAAGGCACGAGTCTGAACCAAGGACTACCACTTTTCCAAATTTGGTGTAATTCGATTCAGCCGTTTGGGCTGTAGCCGTGATGAACGGTTCCTATGGAAAATTGCATGAGGAATACACATTTTGGGACCCCCCTTTTTTCTCGGCTCCCGCTTCAAATGCAATATTTTAGACACCGGGATTTCTCCATCCCACGTAGCTAATTTTTAAACAAGCACAGGAGCCCGCACTTCATTTTTTTTTTTTTTTTACGGTGGATCCATGCACCCAGCGCACATTTCTCAGTTTTTTCAACAAAAAAAAAATCTTTTTGTGGGACCCCCTAAGCAGGACTAGAGGGTCAAAATATTTCTTACCTGCCCCCTTTTTAAGGTTTAAACACTTGTTCCACTAATTTCTAGATCCTCGCTTCTACCGAGGCACAAAATGGCTGCCAACACTTCCTGGTTTCAAATGTTAACAACCACTTCACAGCCAATTAGCATTCTGCGCGTGATCGGGACGGTGCACTTATAATCCGCGCAAGATGCGAGGATCCACCCTGGCCATAGATATATATGTACTTTTAATTATAGTTTTCTCAGGAACTACACCATATAAGCAAAAGTCAAAGCAAAAGGCACGAGTCTGAACCACGGACTACCACTCGGCCAAATTTGATGTAATTCCGTTCAGCCGTTCTAGCTGTAGCCGCGATGAACGGTACCTATGGAAAATTGCATGGGGAAAACACATTTTGGGATCCCCTATTTTCTCAGCCCCTGCTTCACGAATCACCCCAAGACTTTCAGGATAGAAGCGGACCGGAGCGCCCCACCAGTTTGGAAAATTTCACAAACATTCATCAACCGGTGAAAAAGTTATTCCAAATAGAATGTTGCAAGTCCTAACTATAACTACCTACTGGCCCACAACTATATATATATATTTATATATTTCACATAATCCGCTACTATACGGACTCGACTCTACACTTTTCGCGTTGCTGTAGGGCTCGGCTGCAGCGTTTTGGGCTACATCATTCGGGGACCCCAGTTACTTCAGTACATATACTAACTCATGAGCATCGGTTCGAACCCTTCGTGAACCAGCCAGCAATCTCTTCATCGACTTGTTGGAACATTCTCATTATACGAACGCTCATGAAGTCTACTTTTTAGCTGTGCATACCTGGCCACGTAACCTGCGTTGGGGACCCCTATGACTGATGTTTTACTTCCTGGGTGCATCCACCGTTGCACCCAGACCCATATGCTTTGACTGCACTCATCTGAACTTTTGGCCGGTTGCCCTTTGAACACTTGAATATCCGGATTTTCTTACATATATGGTTCCTGACCACATACTTATCATATCCAGACAAGCCCCTTGCGGATACACGAAGTTGATATTTCGTTTTACTTAGCCTTGAAAAAGTCTCTGTACTTACCTGCAGTACTGACGAAACACGTGTCTGCTGTTTTTCTGTCAAGTTCATTTTTACGGATTTTTGTAAATAAAGAACACGACATCTTGAACCTTTCTTGCTTGTTTGTGATGTTCAAACATTGCTGCCATCGGACAATTTCTACCTATTGTTAAATAACTAGGAGACCTATTAGTCTGTTCATTTATACTTGTATGCTAGGAATGTGCTTGATTTGACCCTCTTGTTTCACATATATATTTATATATATATATTTATATATATATATAAAACAAGCTTCCACACAGTCCAAACTTCGATGAAAAGAAAGAGTATGGACTCCACTTTTCGTGCCAAACTTCTAGTTTATTTCATAAACCGCTCTAGCTTGTTCTGACGCGTTTTGGTGACTTCTGTGACCTTGATCACATTATATTACCTACTGGCGGTCGCCAGTAGGTATATATAGTTAGGATTTTTTCTCTATGGATTTTTTGAAAATTCTATGTCTAATAACTTTGGCGTTTGTGGACGGAATTGGCTGAAATTTTCAGGAAAATGGCACATTTTGTTTCTGAGCAGCCCCTGAAAATTGGGGGGGGGTTCGTCCAGGGGGGTTGAGAAAAAAGGGGGGTCCCAAAACGTGTTTTTAACATTGTTTTCCATAGGGCGGTTGGCCTCACTTTTAGCCCGAACGGCTGAATGGATTTGCACGAAACTTGGCAAAATTGTAGAGACTAGTAGCCCGATGTGCCTTTTGTAGGTCTCAATATATGTGCTCCAGTGGATTTTGAGAAATTAACGTTTAAAAAAAGATATATATCTGTAACAGCGGACCGGGCAGCGCTCCAGTTCGCGTACTTTTCGCGCAACGGAGCTTTGTGAAGCGAAGCTGATTGGTTCTCCGGCGTCTGTAAACATTCCAAACAGTCCGTAGCGGCCGCCATCTTGTCTCTCGGTAGGATCGAGAGACAAGCGGAGGCCAAACTGAAGGGGCAAATGACCATAAGGGGGCATAGTAAATCCTCCCTGACAGTTTAGGTTTGATGTGGAGGTTTTAAAAGGGCCCCGCGGGGCAAAAAAAACATAAAAATAATAATAATCGAACAGCTGAATAGATTTGCACGAAACTTGGCAAAATTGTAGGGACTGGTAGCCCGATGTGCCTTTGCTAGATCTCAATATATGTGCTCCAGTGGATTTTGAGAAATTAACGTTCAAAAAAAGATATATATCTGTAACAGCGCACCGCTTCGCGTACTTTTCGCGTTACGGAGCTTTGCGAAGCGAAGCTGATTGGCTCTCCGGTGTCTGTAAACATTCCAAACAGTCCGTAGCGGCCGCCATCTTGTCTCTCGGTAGGATCGAGAGACAAGAGGAGGCCAAAGCGAAGGGGCAAATGACCATAAGGGGGCATAGTAGATCCTCGCTGACCCCCTAGGTTTGATGTGGAGGTTTTAAAAGGGCCCCGCGGGGCAAAAAAAAAAAATAATAATAATAATCGAACGGCTGAATGGATTTGCACGAAACTTGGTAAAATATTAGGGACTGGTAGCCCGATGTGCCTTTGCTAGGTCTCAATATATGTGCTTCAGTGCATTTTGAGAAATTAACGTTCAAAAACAAGATATATATCTGTAACAGCGCTCCGCTTCGCGGAGATAAAATTATATCTGTATTACCTAGCTGTTGCTAACACCAGTTAGCGACGGCTAGTAGGAGATAGCGACCATCTTGGGCCCCACTTTGCATGTGAGTGATATTTATCACTAATGACATGCAAAGTGGGCATGCCAAGATGTTAGCGACTGGAAACAGTCGCTAACATCGCTATCTCCTATTATCAACTTTTGGAAATATTCGAGATAAGCGCGAATATCTCCAAAAGCTAGCACCTGCCCTGAGCAGTTCTTAGCCATGTTATCCAATGGGAGGTGGATAACATGGCTAAGAGCATTAGCTCGGTAATGCATGAATATCGCTGAGTTTTCAGCGATATTAATGCATTGCGGTCATTTTTTATCGTATTTGCGATAAACCTTGATAATAGCAAGGTTTATCTGCGATAATTTCTGACGGTAAAAAAATCGTTGCTAAGCATCGTTAGGGATAAATATCGCTTAACTTTGGTAATATGCCCCAACGTCTGTTAACGTTCGATTCGAAGGAAATCAGGAAGTGTTGAAAAACATTGTCTGCGCCATCTTGTCTTTTTTCAAATGCCACACTTTTGTCGTGCACGGCAGCCATTTTAGATGCCTTGACCAGACCCACTCTGTGCACGCTGTCGATCCTTAGCATGGCTCCCCACCCTCGCAAGCATCTCCCCCAGGCAGTGGTCACCCCCGCTCTCTGTCTTATGCATGGGTAATAAACCTCCCCCATCTGCGCTGCTCTTCCCTGAGAATCACACCCTGTGCCCGCCCGACACCTCCCTTTCGCCCTATTCACTACCGCACCCTCTGACACTCCTTTTCCTCTGTGTCCAGGCTGGTCCTAGGGTATCAGCTAGCCCTGCAGATGTAGTTTATGGCCACAGCTGTAAAGAATCACCCCTCTTCAAAGGAGTTATAGTAGATCAAGGTCCACACTCGATGAGATCCGTCACAGCAGAAGCGTTGCTATTATCTGAAAACCATCCTGTATTGTGATTGGGGAGGGGACCGAGCCTGAAGCGGAAGATTCCAGGGATGACTCTTTGTACATCAAAGTTTTTACAATTATGTGTCACATTAAAAATATATAGCACTCCGACAAAGTAGTAAGATTATAAAACTTTAATAATTTATAAATATATACAAGAAAACAAAAATAGTAATAACATATAAAACATTTTAGGGAAAAACAACGAAGTAGCGGTCGGCTGTGCGAATAGTCCCAACGCAGCACAACGTCCAGATTTCCGGCGTGGGGCGTCGCGGGGGGTGGGTCATCAGTAGCAAACTGTTGTGCGAATAGTTCCAAGGCAGCAGAACGCGCTGAAATCTAGATGACACGAAAGTGATGTCTAGTAAGTTGCCACCCAGCAAATAACGGCGTGGGGCGTCGCGGGGGGTGGGTCATCAGTAGCAAACTGTTGTGCGAATAGTTCCAAGGCAGCAGAACGATGGCACCAAGGTGATGTCCAGTAAGTTGCCGCACTGGTTTTGGTATCCTACAATGCTGCTCCGAATAACGGCGTGGGGCGCCCCGGGGGAGGCGGCGTGAACGGGCCTCTCCAGGTGGAGTGTCATCTGTTGTAGTGGGGCGCCCCTTTACCGTTTTAGTTGCCATTCCGTCCGTTTTTGGTCCACTGTGTCAAAAGCCGCAATTCAGCTGAGTTGCGCCCACTCTTGCGGTGCAGCGATAGGCGGCTGTCACAGGACTCTCAAAATGGCGGCAGGCTCTTTCCTTTTTGGGCCTGGTCCACTGAAATGGCCCTGGGACACCTTGGAAATCGGACGCTTGTCTGCTAGGTCTTGGACCCCATTCTCGAAAGCGTCCCCTCCGCCTTGAGAATTCATCAAAAGTTTTGGGGGCCCGACTCCTGCAGGCTTCTGGTGGGGAGCGGCTGCCATGATTGCTCGCGGAATGACCACGACGGAGCTACGAGATGGTGGTGCTCTCATGCTTACGCCAGCTTCAGTCTGAAACATCCAGAAACAAGGTGGGGCTTTCATCGTTTGGGAAAAAAAGAAAAAGGTTTCATCCAATGAAAAGTGTTGTTTTTAGGTCATATGATCAAGCCTTCCATCATTAGGAAACCAAAAGTAAAATGAACCAATGAAAAGTTTTATAAACAAGTCACATGACCTGTTATGCGGCATAGGGTATAAAATGCGGAGAAAATACGTTGGCACGTGAGGCGGCGTCAGTAGCGGACCGATGTGCGAATAGGCCGAAGGCAGCACAACGCGCCAAGATCCGGATGGCACCGAGGTGGTGTCTAGTAAGTTGCCGCACTGGTGTGGCCATCCTACAATGCTGAAAGTCGGCGTGGGGCGCCCCGTTGGCCTGTGAGATGGCGTCAGTAGCGGACCGATGTGTGAATGGGGCCGAAGGCAGCGCAACAATATTTCGGAATAGAAGACACCACTAGGCGCTGAGATGCCAAGATCCGGATGGCACCGAGGTGGTGTGTAGCAAGTTGCCGCACTGGTGTGGCCATCCTACAATGCTGAAAGTCGGCGTGGGGCGCCCCGTTGGCCTGTGAGTTTGCGTCAGTAGCGGACCGATGTGCGAATGGGGCCAAAGGCAGCGCAACAATAGTTTCTGACTGACACCACAAGGCGCTGAGATGCCAAGATCCGGATGGCACCGAGGTGGTGTCATAGTTGAGAGTTCTGAGCAGCGGTTGTAACACTGTCTGAAGCTTATTTGCAGCTGCTGCAGCTTCACTACGCGCTAAGATCCGGATGGCACCGAGGTGGTGTCTAGTAAGGTGCACTGGTGTGGCCATCCTACAATGCTGAAAGTCGGCGTGGGGCGCCCCGTTGGCCTGTGAGATGGCGTCAGTAGCGGACCGATGTGCGAATGGGGCCAAAGGCAGCGCAACAATATTTTCTGATTTGAAGACACCACAAGGCGCTGAGATGCCAAGATCCGGATGGCACCGAGGTGGTGTCTAGCAAGTTGTGGCACTGGTGTGGCCATCGTACAATGTTAAAAGTCGGCGTGGGGCGCCCTGTTGGCCTGTGAGATGGTGTCAGTAGCGGACTGATGTGCGAATGGGGCCAAAGGCAGCGCAACAATATTTTCTGACTGACACCACAAGGCGCTGAGATGCCAAGATCCGGATGGCACCGAGGTGATGTCTAAGTTGCGGACTGATGTGCGAATGGGGCCAAAGGCAGCGTAACAATATTTTCTGTATGGAAGATACCACTAGGCGTTGAGATGCCAAGATTCGGATGGCACCGAGGTGATGTCTAGCAAGTTGCTGTACTGGTGTGGTCATCCTACAATGCTGAAACTCGGCGTGGGTCGCCCCATTAGCCTGTGAGATGGCGTCAGTAGCGGACCGATGTGCGAATAGGCCGAAGGCAGCACAACGCACCAAGATCCGGATGTCACCATGGTGGTTTCATAGTTGAGAGGCACTTCATCTGCAGTGGGGCGCCGAGATCCGGATGGCACCGAGGTGATGTCTAGCAAGTTGCTGTACTGGTGTGGTCATCCTACAATGCTGAAAGTCGGCGTGGGGCGCCCCATTAGCCTGTGAGATGGCGTCAGTAGCGGACTGATGTGCGAATGGGGCCAAAGGCAGCGCAACAATATTTTCTGAAGAGAAGACACCAAAAGGCGCTGACATTCCAAGATCCGGATGGCACCGAGGTGGTGTCTAGCAAGCTATGCAGTTGAGTTGTGTGCGCACTTGCGGCGAATAGGTCGAAGGCAGCATAACAATGTTTTCTGAATAGAAGACACCACAAGGCGTTGAGATTCGGTTACCACCGAGGTGATGTCTAGCAAGTTGCCGCACTGGTGTGGCCATCCTACAATACTGCTCCGAATAACGGCGTGGGGTGCCCGAAGGGGGGGGGGAGGCGGCGTGAATGGGCCTTCCTAGGTGGAGGCTCGTCTGCTGTAGTGGGGCGCCCCTTTATCGTTTCAGTTGCCATTCAGCTGAGTTTCGGCTGCTCTTGATGCTACAGCGACAGGCGGCTGCAAGAGGACTCTCAAAATGGCGGCCTGTTCTTTGGATTTGGGCCTGGTCCACTAAAATGGCCCTGGGACACCTTCAAACTCGGACGCTCGATTTTTTTTTCCTTTCCTGTACATGCAAAAAAAGGTAAATGCCCGGTACGTTACACGCTTCATCTGCCACGATGAACTCTCCAGAGGAACCGAAAAAAAATATAGTTGTGGTAACTATACCATGCATCGTCATATGGAGAGGTGGCACCAATTAATTATAGTGCTGCATAAAAGAGAGATTTGGAGGAGAACCCCTGACCTGCTAGTACATTCATCAAAGAAGTGGCACTGAGAGCTTCAGAGGCAAGGGAAACGGTCCCAAATATTTAGAAGAACTTTGGAAACATTAAAATGACATGTTTAGATTGTGGCAAATTAATTTCATGTGGACAGATGAGTGTTACTCTAATAAATACAGCATATGAACATCATCATAGTCGATGGTTGGTAGAGACATTGTGACTATATCCTGGACCTGCCCGTCCTCGCCCAAAATGGCGCCGGAATAAATGGGACTCGTAACTCCTTGTTGTGTACTGGTTGCAGAACCTTGAAATCACGAGATACGTATGCAGTTTTGAAGCACATGGCGGGCGGGGACGAGAATTGATTGAATATTTCTACATCCCTATTGATATTAAGTTCTGATGTGTTATTGATTACTGTACTGTTGAAAGTTCGAATTAACGTCACCCATGGTACTTGCCCGCAAATGTATATCTAGATAATTTTATTGTATCTGGCCCTGTCGTATTTCAATTATAAAATGTACGTCCACCGATTCCGTAACTGTTAGACACCTTAGTTCTTGCAACCTAATGGCCCGCCCGTTACGTTCCTCTACAGTGTAAATGTGTATTCATCATATACGATTACAGTTTGCTCCGTGGCAGGCCCACGTGGTTATAGGCTCGTATTTGTATAATGAAATTTTCACAATAAAGGTTTTTAAAAGAAAACATGGTAGTAGTATATACATTGGTAAAGTTTTTAATAATAGTCACTGTTTTAGAATCATTAAAAGGCAAGTGAAATAAAGCAGACCAATTACATGAAGGGTAAAAGGTATAATACGAAGGAACGCAGTAAAGATAAATGGTCAAGGGCTGTTGTGTTTTCTATTCCTGCAACATAAAGTGATCGATAAGAATCTCATATTCAGGCGTATCGGCGACTAAGACAGCAGGTCGACCCTCTTTTGCTCAACGGCTCCGTCATGGGACGAAGAAACGCTCTTTTTCTCGAAAAAAGAATATATTTTACTTGCAGGACAGTTGTAAAATTTCCGGGAAAGTACATTAGCCTGGAACATTATAACATATATTTAAGAAAAAATAATGTTCGGAAGTAATGAAAAGCGTAATTTTTAGGTCATATGACCAAGCCTTTCATCATTACAATAAGAAAAGTAAAATGAACCAATGAAAAGTTTTATTAACAAGTCACATGACTTGTTATGCTTACGTTACGCGCTGCGCGCCCCGGATGACTTCCGGATGCGCTAACGCGGCGCGTCATATGACGCATTACGCGACAACGCAGGTCCAGAATATAGTCAAAATGTCTCCACCAACCAGCGGTCGGAACACAACCCCTTTCAGCAGGCTAAATAGTTCTGTTAAATGACAACAGAAGGGACAGGCAACAAGAACCATCAGTCAAAGAGGGGAGGGCTAGTTCTTCTCTACCGGGTTACATTGGGGCGCTACCGGAACTGATCGAATTGGTAGTCTACAGTGTTTCTGGATGTTTCAGACTGAAGCTGGGGTTAGCATGAGAGCAGCACCATTTCGTAGCTCCGTCGTGGCCATTCCGCAACCAATCATGGCAGCCGCTCTTTATCGTTATTTTGGGCGGGGTGGGTGGCGGAGCCGAGCTGTTTTGCAGCCATCATTGTGTGGAGTTCAGTTCATCTCACTAGTTTTGTATTTGTCATGAGGGGTTGTTCCTAATGTTTCTATTTTAGCGAGGTCAAAAAGAGATCCCATTAGTGGCCTACTGATTTTGCTCGATTCCTTTTCTTTTTTTTTACACGATTTTTCGTTATCTGCAAAGACTAAACAGAGTATTGCGACTCTGTGTTTGTTTGTAAATAGAGAACGAACCAAAGAGAACTAATTCTAAAACAGTAAATACTTGGATAACAATCAATCAAATGGAGAGAGAAGCAGGCACGATGGATTACAACGGGGGCAAAGGCCTGCGTTAACTACCTTTCACTATCTGCAAAGAGAGAGTACTCCTAATAGAAATGAGGGGGGGGGCACCATTCAAAGCAGATCAGTGTGCATAAACACGAAAATGTTTTCACTTACCACGTACTTGACATTCGACAGCTTATGATATTTGCTATTAAAAAACCATTGAAATTCACTGAAAAAACCATAGGTTATAGACCATATATAGTTAGGAATTAGCATTTACAAAACCTTGAAAATTCACTGAAAAAACCATAGGTTATAGACCATATATAGTTAGGAATTAGCATTTAAAAAACCTTATTTTACTCACACAAAACCATTGAAATTCCATATATAGTTAGTTGCACTAACTATATATCGCGCACCCGCAATCCACTGCTGATGATGTCACATATTACATCATTCATGACATGGTCAGTGACATCACTGATGACATCACTGATGACATCTCAAATGACATCACTGATGACATCACTGATGACATCTCAAATGACATCACTGAAGACATCACTGATGACATCTCAAATGACATCACTGATGACATCACTGATGACATCTCATTTGACATTACTGATCACATCACTGATGACATCATTCATGTGATAATACGATGAACCTCTTCAGACTCTAATATAACCTTAGATACACTCAGTGTAAACAGACACTCATAGACTGTCACTCATCCATGGAGTTACTCAGACACTTAGTCAGTCATGCAAAGAATCAATCACACCTCCATTTCCTCAACTATACAGTTATACACACCTTACTTATTCAAACATATACTAAAACATATTTACTCACTTATACAATCCTGGATACAAGTTCACAATGATCCATACAGTCACTCACACATTCACTGGCTCTTATGCACAGTTATTTATATATGTCAACTCTCACATGTACTGTGTTTTACATATGTACTTACTTTGACATGTAGCACTGAGATATCCATTCACTCACCAATACACTCATGCACACAGTCAACCGCCCATACAGCTGTTTCCACATGCACTTTTGAACCCATACATCTAGTCAATCAACTGCTCACACATCTATGCAGAGAGTCATACACCTCCCAGCCACCCACACACACACTCAGTCTCCCATACAAATGCTTGGGCAACCAATCAATAACCCATACAGTTAATCATATAGCTAATGATCAACACATGCAGCAGTTTACAGAACAACAGACATAATGATGCACAAATTAAGACAGTTTAGTCACTAACCCATGCACTCAGTGAGACACATTTAATCAGTCACTCATACAGTCAGCCATGCCCCTACTAAATCCTTCATCAAGACACTTATACATCCACTCATTCTTCAATATGTAAGACATATTTTAACTTTACAGAATTATACAGTCACTGGATGTAGTCATCAGTGATGTCATTTGAGATGTCATCAGTGATGTCATCAGTGATGTCATTTGAGATGTCATCAGTGATGTCATCAGTGATGTAATTTGAGATGTCATCAGTGATGTCATCAGTGATGTCACTGACCATGTCATGAATGATGTAATATGTGACATCATCAGCAGTGGATTGCGGGTGCGCGATATATAGTTAGTGCAACTAACTATATATGGAATTTCAATGGTTTTGTGTGAGTAAAATAAGGTTTTTTAAATGCTAATTCCTAACTATATATGGTCTATAACCTATGGTTTTTTCAGTGAATTTTCAAGGTTTTGTAAATGCTAATTCCTAACTATATATGGTCTATAACCTATGGTTTTTTCAGTGAATATATATATATATACATCGCTGATAGGAATAGAGTTTTGTGACTTGCTTACAACTTTGGCACTGTTTGAAGAACCTTCAGGAAATTTTCCCAAAAAAGGGCCCTCTTGATTCTAGTTGTGCATTGACATTTTTGAGGTGATCTGTCAAGCAGGGGGCTGAGAAAAAGGGGGGGTCAAAAAAAGTATGTTCCCCATTTTAATTCTCATAGTGATTTAAGATATGACTACAGCCCGAATGGAATTACACCAAATTTGGCAGAAAGCCAGGTGTTGGTTCAGAAAGCTACCTTTTTGTTGTTTGGTATAAATCTGTTCAGTTGTTTTTGAGATATTGAAGGAAAAAGAAATGTGTATATCTGGACTGAGCCTAAGCACAAATCTCATGGTGAGATCTGACTGCCTGCCAGCACTTCAGCAAGGAAGTGCTGGCAGCTATCTTGGGGACAATATACATGATAGCACCCCATTGATGTACATTGTAGTGAATGGCCGATGTTGATGGCCACAAAAGGAGGACGTTTCAAGGGTGGTAACAAATGTTAGTTTCAATAGAAATAATTTGTTGATGGTGCCATACGAATTATAGGTATTGTTGTTAACATGTCAAAACCCCTTTTGCTGGGATTTCAAGAATCATGTTTGGAAGAAAACTGTTTTCTCATGATTTTCCTATAGTGGGTTTGGAAGGTGCTCCAGAAGCTAAAATGAGAGCATATTTTCTGTAAATTAACACCATCTTTCTCAGCCATATGAGAATTAAGTCAGACATTCTCAGTAAAACATGTACTTTCAACGGGAGCAGCCTGTCAGTTGATACCCTTGTGTTCTACTGCAGCTACCAGAATGTTTTGAAGAACAACTAGAGCGCAAAGGTGTTAGGGGCTGATTTAGATGTTGGTGGTAATGGTCCCACCCTTGCGGTTTCGACTGAAAACCCATCCGCCGCCGTGGCAGTCGCCCACCCTATTTACATGTTAGCTGTAGCATTGGCAAAAGACTGCTGACGCTCCCCCGTCAGCACCAAGAATCACCTCCTGTATTGACTATGCCATAGGCTAAAGTGGCTGGAGGCAGGACACCAGCCCCTTTTACCACAGAGCCAGTCACATGGGCAGGCTAGGCGGACGAAACTCATCTTTTTTATGCTTTTCACATTTCCTGCTACCATAAACCCACTCATGCCAGTCCTGCTGTTGTTTCTGGGCTAGGTCTAATATGGAAATCAACCCCATCCTCGCAGGAACAGAAGGTAAATCATAGTCATTCCTGTTATCCTGCGAGTTGTTGCTTCACAGGAGTACTGGGCTCATGCATGTGTAAACATTTTGGCCAAAGAACACCATAAAGAAAACCATAATGATGCACACACTTATGTGTGCAATGTTGTAGTTAGAAAATGTATCACAACAGATCTCAAGATGTAAGTCGCATCCATCAATCTTGTTTGAGTTGCCTTCATGGCAATGGACACCTACACAAAAAGTCAACGTAATCACAGAGAGGCATGTGTCCACACATGTGTGTTGTAATTATTCCCTAAAAATATTGAAAGCATTAACTGAAACAGTATACCCAACAGGAACCAAACAATCCCATGACAATGTAGCAATTCCACCTGAACATGCTACAGGTAAGTGTACACAGAATGTACTACTAAACTTATCACTAAACTGCAAACATGGCAGAGATGTATGCAGGTCACATGTACCCATGGTGTGTGCAATAAATCACAAACATCAGATGTCACTTAACTGTAAAGTGCCAGGTTCTCTTTGTAATGCATATGCACATATCATTGACACATCATGTCGAAATAAACACACATGCATTCTCTAGTCACAAAATAGTATTTAATTTGTCAAGTCAATGAGTCCAGCCTTGTAGCAGCAATGAATATGCTAGCAATAGAGGCCGCTCATAAGAGGGCAGCATAGTCCCTACCTATGCATTCTGCTGGATTTTGGCAGACGGGCGGTGGGTGCTTCTTAATATCTTCTAATGCATGTCCAATCTTGAGTGGGGGGTGTACCACAACAAGTAAATCCTCCAGCACTTTGAGTGCTACTTGATTTTACCAGATTAAGGATTTGGTTGGGAACTAACTCTGTTTCTAGAGCTGGGTTGATTATGTTTTGGATAAAAAGAGCTAAGTGTCACTCTAATTCCTTCAAAAGGTTGGCAGGGCAAATATCTTCTGGTGATTCTGAGGCCTTGCAACTGGAAATTCATTCTTCGAATACTATTATCAAAAGTAGCAGAAAGTGTTAAAAGTATCGAGACAAAGAACCTTTAATAGTGTTAGAAAAATAAAATGGATAGGTAAGTGAAGCATTCTGACTAAAATCAAATAGATAACATGAGCGAAGATATGGTTGTGTATGATATCAGTTAATATCCCTAGATGTCCATAATGTCTTCAATATTAATAATAATAATAAACTTTATTGCATGATTTAAAAAAATACCTTTGCAAGTACAAAAGATAAAATGAAACACTCCTGTAATAAAAAACGCCCGGCCACCCACATGTCCGAAATTGGTGCATTGCCCATGGATGAGTGTATATTAAGTCCCAGAATTAGCCAGCTTATACACCAATCCCCCCCTTTTATTTTTTTTGGTAGGAGTTTTGTTTTGAGCTTTCCAACAGATTTCCATGTGTATAAGTGCCCGCAAGGAAGCTTGTCCAGCTATTGTGGAGGTCCTGAAGTCTGTGTAGCTGCCTGAGGTGGCAGTCGACTTGTCCCCTACCCCAGCTTTTTTGCTGCCTGGTCCAGAAACCTTACCAGTGCGCATTTTATTGTCTTCAATATCCGTAGGATTAAAACATCCCGCTTATTTGAAGTCACCCCATCTACAATTTATGTTATATTTTGGCTCCCTCACACGCTCTTCCCTTACAGATAACATCAGCACAGGGCTAAATGATTGGTTGAGAAACATACATAACCCAAACACTTTTGGCATTAGAATATGCTCCCCTCCCCCTTCTCTTCCACACAAAACAAATCCCACCTGCCAACTTTTCACACCACCCATTGCATTTCTCTTTCATACATTCAAAAAATAAACCCTTATCTGGTCACCTGCCAGCTTTAACATCGACCATTTTCAAAGACTTTCCTTAAACCAGTACAAAAACCCTCACTGACATCCTAAACCTTCCCTCACCAGCATCTGCACCTTCTCTCCTCTTCCCTTCCCAAATCCAAGCTATCGCTTTCATGATGAAAACTTAGACTCAGCATCCTGATGAGTGCAGCTCAGTAAGAGGTGCTTGTCAATGAGGCATATTTCTCCCTTGTGAATGCTGGTCAGAAGAGATTCACAGCTGACAGAGAATGTGTTGATTGTTGCAGGCAGTGTGTGAACCCCTATTCTTCCTTCTCCTTCAAGTGGAAACCAGAGAAGGGTGGAAGAAAGTGCATGAGACAGTTAGCTGCCATTTTTCCACCTTGCACAAGTATTTGGGGATCCTGCTGTGGTAGGGGAACATAAAAGTAAGAGGTTCTCCTTATGACATAGCAACTGTGCGGAGGCTGAATGGCGGAAAACCACGCCTCCGCGTAGTCTCAGGTGACCACACCTCTCTCCTCGGCAATGGCAGCACGGATGATCTGCGGGCTGACCGACACGTCCCCGCAGGGGACCTTCATAAGAGGGCGGCCCCCTTACTGCCACAGGATGGCAGCCACGGCCGGTGGTAGGTGTAACTGCAGGGCGGTGACGTAGGGAGGGGGGGTTGTAATGTAAGGATTACAGACTTTAACAGATAAGTAAACATATAAATAAATAAAACAAATTTCGTTGCGCGCGCTGCATCGCATTTGGTGATGCAGTCCACACAACGTAATTCGTTTTATTAATTTATATGTTTACTTACCTGTTAAAGTCCGTAATCCATACATTACAACCCCCCACCCTGCCCTTCCCCCTCCCTACGTCACCGCCCTGCAGTTACACCTACCACTGGTCGTGGCTGTGAGATGCCACACGGGGCAGCCTAGTGTTCCAAGACCCCTTTAGGGTCCCGCTCGTCACTTCCGGCCGGGGTGAGGGGCGGTGAGAGGTATAAATTCCTTCCCCATCCACCTGGTGGCTTCTTTGTCCACTCACCCTGACGCCGTTTGAGGTGGTACCGGGGACTGCTGCCGGAGATCGGTGTACAGTCATAATATCGAGTCTTTTATTTCGACTGGACAGAATATCGAGTAAAAAATATAGAATGGACATAATATCGACTAGACATAATATAGACAACAAAAATATCGACTAGAGAAAATTAATATCGAATAGAATGGACATAATATCGAATCAAAAATATAGAATGGACATAATATCGACTAGACATAATATAGACAACAAAAATATCGAATTTAAGGTAAGTTAATAATAATTTTTATTTTTTGTGTAATATAAGTCTGTAGCGGGTTGTGGGTTTATAGGGGAATAGGGTGGGAAGTAATTTAATTCTAATTAATTAAATATGTTAATTTATTTATTAATATCTATTTAGAATTAATTGTTAATTAATTATTAATTGGTAATTAATTAAAATATAATTGGTAATTAATTATAATTGATTAATTGATAAATATTTTAATTTTAGTAATTTATTTTCTGTAGCGGGTTGTGGGTTTATAGGGGAATAGGGTGGGAAGTAATTTAATTATAATTAATTAAATATGTTAATTTATGTATTGATATTTATTTAGAATTAATTGTTAATTAATTATTAATTGGTAATTAATTAAAATATAATTGGTAATTAATTATAATTGATTAATTGATATATATTTTAATTTTAGTAATTTATTTTCTGTAGCGGGTTGTGGGTTTATAGGGGAATAGGGTGGGAAGTAATTTAATTATAATTAATTAAATATGTTAATTTATTTATTGATATTTATTTAGAATTAATTGTTAATTAATTATTAATTGGTAATTAATTAAAATATAATTGGTAATTGAAAATAATTTATTAATTTTTAAATTGTAAATTAATTTATTGTTAATAGGTAATTAATTAGTATGAGTAGGCAATTTTTATAATTAAACAATTTTATTTTGTATTTATAAATAAATATTTAATATTTGTATACACTTTTTTAATATTTTAATTATTTTTAATTGGTATTAATATTTATGTTATTTATATATATTTGTGAAGTATTTACTTTCCCTACTATTGCACTCTCTGAAGTTGGAATAGTAATTTTAACCCCTACGCTATCCAACACTTTCCCTACTGTTGCACCCACTGGAGTGGGTATGCAACGTTTACAACGCTACTTTTACTATGCACTACCATTACAACAAAACTTTTAAATTGCAAAAACTTTTACAACGCATACATTTACAAAGCATGTTTTTAAAACGCAGATACCGTTACAACGCATACTATTACAATGTAAGTATTAGTAAGTATATAATTATTTTTAAAAGGTTATATGTTTGGGATTTTGGGTAAAGGGGTATTTTTAGGGTTCAGGGTCAGTTTTCAGTTTTTGGGTAAAGGGGTATTTTTAGGGTTCAGGGTCAGTTTTCAGTTTTTGGGTAAAGGGGTATTTTTAGGGTTCAGGGTCAGTTTTCAGTTTTTGGGGTAAAGGGGTATTTTTAGGGTTCAGGGTCAGTTTTCAGTTTTTGGGGTAAAGGGGTATTTTTAGGGTTCAGGGTCAGTTTTCAGTTTTTGGGGTAAAGGGGTATTTTTAGGGTTCAGGGTCAGTTTTCAGTTTTTGGGGTAAAGGGGTATTTTTAGCGTTCAGGGTCAGTTTTCAGTTTTTGGGGTAAAGGGGTATTTTTAGGGTTCAGGGTCAGTTTTCGGGTAAAGGGGTATTTTTAGTGTTCAGGGTCAGTTTTCAGTTTATGGGTAAAGGGGTATTTTTAGGGTTCAGGGTCAGTTTTGGGTTTTCGGGGTATAGGGGTACTTTGTAAAAATAAAGTAAAATTACATTTAAATTAAATGTATTTAATAAAATTAAATTATATTAAATTATATTATAATATTTTTTATTAATTTATATTCAAAAAATTATTATATACTTACCAATACTTACGTTGTAATGGTATGCGTTGTAAAGGTATATGCGTTGTAAAATCTTGCGTTGTAAATGTATGCGTTGTAAAAGTTTTTGCGTTGTAAAAGTTTTGTTGTAATGGTAGGCGTTGTAAAAGTATGCGTTGTAACGTCATACATCCCTGGAGTGGGAATAGTAATTTTAACCTCTACGCTATCCAGCGCTTTCCCTACTGTTGCACCCACTGGAGTGGGAGTAGTAAATTTGACCTCTACGCTATCCAACACTTTTGCTAATGTTGAACTCACTATAGTTGTAACAATACATTTTAAACATTTTCTAAAATGTTATATATGTTTATTTAATAATATGTTTATATATATATATATATATATATATATATATATATATATATATGTGTGTGTAATTTTTGGTGATATCATTTTTTAAATTATATAAATTATTTATTAAAATTACATTTTTTTATTAATTATTTCTAAGTTTATATTAAATATATTTATTACTATATTAGTTTTAACTTAATTTTAAGACATTTAAAAAAATCGATATTTTGACAGTCTATATTTTTGTAAGTCGATATTTTGGAGTCGATATTTTGGTACTTACCTGTTTGAAGATAGGGAGTCGATATTTTGTCAATCGATATTTTTGACTCGATATTTGTGTATCTCGATATTTGTGTCGTCGATATTATGTCAGTGATCCCGGAGATCACAGGTTAGCAATCTCCCTCCCTACCCCCTCCCAGCTGGGGTCCCAGCATGCGGGCCGGGCCCGGTAGGGACCATGTCCCTTTTTTTTCTTGCTCCCTGCCTGCCCTCCAGGAGGTTCGCTTTTGGTGGTACCGGTGGGGCTCGGGGGCTAGGGAGTGGGATGGGTGCCAGAGGGGGGTTTATTGTAGGCAGCAGCCTCGCAGGTCAGTCCGGCAGTCGCCGAGGTCCCGGCCTGAAGTGCGGGGATCTTTTCCTTCCCAGTCACGGTCACCCCAAGTGGGGGGCGCAAGAGAGTGGGCCTAAGTCAGGGGCCCCATGTGAAGTCGAGCAGGCCGGGCGAGCAGGACCTCTAATAGGCCCAGGTCGTCCCGGGGTTCCCCACGACAGACCTTTGGGTCGCAGGGGACCGCGGCAGATTTGCCGGTCTTGTGGTTTCTTGGTCCGCTTTGCCCGGTGGTGGCGCTAGGGTTCGCACATGGGGTCCAGGCAGATTCAGATGGGGCTTCCAGGGCTTTTGTTATTTGGTCCCGGGTTTGCCTATGGACGACTTTCCTTCACCCTGGAGGGCGAGTGGGTGTCTCCCCGGTTACCACATGGTGCCTGAGAATGGGGCCTGTGGGGAAGGGGCATTGGGGAGTGCACCAGAGCGATGGCTCGGATGTCGGCATGGTGCAGCTCGCGATTGACTTTCCCGTCGTCCTGATACGGTAGATGCTAAGTGTTGTGAGCTTATATGTGCAAAGTGCTATTATTTCATTACGATTCACATGCTCTGGCATACGCTCTTGGGAACGGTGGTACTGCTGCGCAGGCCCCGTCGGGTCAACTATGCCACGGAAGGTAGGGGGGGCTACAGCCCCATAGGGTGGTTTATTGCCACCTTATCTCGCCCCCCCAACTTTGCCTATCTTACTGCGAGGGATGAGGTGGCTCTCCAGTTGCGGGCCCGGTGAGGGCTGAACTATTCTGGTCACCACGAGGTGCACCCACCTTCGTGCTGGGCTGTGGATGGGGAGGGCCATGAACGATGCATCCTCCCCACTGCTCCTTGTCCGGTTCGGCTGCCTGGGGTGTGAGGGCGTGGGCAGACACAGGCATCCCTGAGTTTGTGACGCTGGGCATGCAGCCTCCCACATTGCCTTGCAGAGTTTTTCAATGTTAGGGGGAGCCAGGCTGTCTGCAGGGGGCAGTGGCAGGCTCTTGGATCGCCGGCCTTGGGAAGACCGGGACTCGGATCTCCCATCCATCTACAAGCCCCCTCTTTTCCACCCCCCCAGTCTGGGTTAGTACCTAGGGGGGATGGCCTGCGTGGAGGGGGGTGTTGCGCAGCTCTCGGCATCGCGGGTAATAAAGTTAGAGGCTCTCCTTGGTGGGGGGGGGAATTTTTTGCAAACGGCCCGATTCTGTCGACAACTTTGTACATCTAAAGTAATGTGGAACAGTAGGTAACTTGGCTACTTCCACATCCTTGACTGTGAATATAGAGACAGAAGGCATCTCTTGTGTGACTGGCAGAATTCAGATTTGTCTACACCACAGGTAGAACAGCGAGCAGTCTTTGTAAAAAAAAAAATCTGTTTATTTTCTGTTTAGAAGCAGCCTTGGCATATTTTCACGGCATGTACTTTAGGATTTCCAAGCTGGTCTTACATGGCTATAACCGTGCCATCGCTGGGAGGCCAAGTCAAGCACTGAGCTCCGAGTTGCAGTTGTCTTTTGAAATGGATGTGTTGACTCATAGAGTGTGTTTTGGAAAACGACCTCTTATCTCCTGACTCCTGCAGTTGCCCACAGGTTGGTGGTACTGAATTCGGCCCAAGTCTCTAAATTCATTCCGTTTTTCATCGTAGTTATAGGGTGTGTGTATGCACAGTGGTGACAGTAGGAAGATCCGCAGGAATATTTGTAAGGTCTGCGGGACCGAGACCAATGACACGAAGAAGCCGCAGCTGCAAACCATTTAAGTCTAGCACGAGCGATTAACGGTTAGACTTGACTGTGTCCTAGCTTATGCAAAGTGGTGGGTGAACTGCGGCATCTTCCTATCGCCCACGGACGCTCTCCTCGTGGTCGGGCGCGGCGGGGTTCAGTGCCAGCGTTCACCCCGCCCCCATTAAAACCAGCTCCAGGGCAATCTTGTCCCCAGTGCGGCAGGAAAGGGGTGCGGGTAGCCGAAGTATCTGCTTTGCAGTGGCAGAGGTAAACCAGCTTGCCTTCAAAACCAGGTATGCATTTGTGCGGGTGAGCAGCCCCACACGAATGGGGAGCAATAGTTTTCACCACCGGGGAAAAAGCTAATCTTGAGTTGCTCGATCAGGAGCAAGAGAATACCAGGTCCGGACTCTGAGCGCAGTGGAGTTGACCGGGTAGAAGCAGACAAAGAGGGTAATGGACTGCTGAAATGAGAGGAGAGGGGGTGAGGCGACAGCTGTTTTAAAACTAGGAAATCACTTTGAAAAGGAGACTTTCCTGATAACCGTGGAGTGGTGATTCAGCTAAAGAGGAAAACAGGGGGTGGACTCAATCCCTAACATTAAAAGTTGGGTGAAAGTCTCTAAGAGGGTGCTACCCTCCTGCGCTGCTTTGTGTGAACTGGATGAAAATGGGAAGATATAACAAACAAAACAACCCTGTTGCCAAAGTCATCTCTGCAACTGGCCTAAAGGCTAAAACTCACTTGGCTCAGGCGCAGGCAATGGCTCTCTCTTCAGGAGCAGGTAGGACTGGTCTTTTGGGTAGCCGTCCTGACCCCAACTCTAGTTTTGAGAGCACGGATGGAGGAGCACGCCGAAATATTTCAGGAAGCCAGGCCCTCTCCAAAGCCACTTACACCGGAGAATATTGACACCGGCAAGATAAACGCTGACAATATTTCAACTGCAGAAAATGGCAAGGAGGAGGGGAAGAGTGTAAGGAGTTTCCCCTCTTTATGAAAAAGACATTTCAGTCAGTCCCTCTTCAGCCCAATACTCCAACTTCTTGACCCCAGATGGTGGAGGGGAGGGTAGAAATTCCTGACCAGCCCACGGCGGCCGAATAAATTTTTTTTTTTTTTTTAAACTGTGGGACACACTTTAGTTTCTCACTGTTGCTTTATCATAGATGTTGAATAATCTTTGCTTGCATCATGGTCCATCACACATTCGATTCACCACTGTGACAGACTATGAGGCAGGTAGGACACATTTGATATGCCACTGAGAGAGAAGACTATCCCCTGGCCCATTAGATACGCCTAGGGTGACCAACCATCCGTAAATTTCACAGACAGTCCATAATTGGGACCTTATGTCCATTGTCCATGAGGATCCCTTTTACGGACGCCTTTTGTCCGTAATTTTGGCCATCACAGGGAGCAGCACTTCTCCCTGCGAGAAGCCTTAGCCCTTTGATGCTGGCGCCTTGCACTCTTCCTCGAGAACAAGAGCAGCCCCACCCCCCTATTGTCATTCTGTATGCAGCTGATTGCCACATACGGAATGTTAATGGGGCAGTCTGGGGTGTCACAGCATGTGGCGGCCTCCTCCTGCCTCAGTGTACAGCAGGGCATTCTGTTAGATAAAAGGTAAAACCCTAATGCTGCAACTTTAGCAACGTTAGAAAACAGTTTATATAAAGAAGCCTGTAAAATAAGTTAAAAAGAACGGGTTATCGTTCTTTCACTGTCTCATCATTTTGGAACTGAAGTATTTTCAATATTATATATTCACAAAGCTATGGTTGCTGCTTTTTTATTTTAAGCAACTAGCAACCATTGACAAAGCCAATAGTCCTGGCTTGTTGTTGGTGTAATGATACTTGCTGTAGTATATATCTGGATGCAATGACATAAACAACATAATACCAGTCGGGCGGAACACTATGCTAATCGCTGATTTTTAGACTAGGTGTTTTAAACCACGCCCTTAATTACATCGAACACCCCCTTTGAAGAGACCCCCCAGTTTTTTCCACCACTTAAAGCCCTGGAAACAACACCATGTCACAGTCACCTACTGGCACTGTGCATCATGCATGACTCATGACTTCTACGTTTTCAGTCTGCCTATGTGCAGGGGCATAATGAACCCTTCCCCACCCAACCCCTTGCTTTAGGAACTACAGCAAGGTGAAGTTCTTGATGGGCCTCTTCTGTCTGCAACTCTGCAGGCAAAGACTCAGCTCATAATGTGAAAAGGTGGGTGAGTAAATAAGTGAAGGAATGTGTGAATGGTTGGATGGATTACTGAAAGGATGAATGGATGAATGAAAGGATGAATGAATAGATAATGAAAGAAAGGATGGATGGATGGATGAGTGAATAAGTGGAAGTATGGATGAGAGAAAAGTTAAATGGTTGTATGGGTGGAAGGGTAGATGGATGGGTAAAAGGGTGGATGGTTGTGTGAAAGGATGGATGGATGAGTGAAAGCTAAGATCAGTGGTTCCCAAACTGTGCACCGCAGCACCCCAGTGCGCCGTTAGGACTAGCCAGGGGCGCCGCGCACGATGTGTGAAAGATAGCCTGTGGCTGTGCCGAGGAAGCTTCTAATGTACTTGTGAAAATGTGAGCAATTAACAAATGAATCGGTCAGCTTGAAGGCAGCAAGTGAATCTTATTTAACACCCAGCCACCCGGGGCGCAGGGGGAGGGGGTGTAAACAGTGCCCAGTGAGACTGAAATGGAGCCAGCAGCCCACCGCCCCTCCCAAGAGGGCAAAGTAACCATGAGGGAATTACTGCAAAATATCTTAAAACGCTAAAACGGCCACAAAAACGGACCTCTTCACAAACGCAGGCTCCAGCTACTGATTTCTTGTAAAATTAGCCTTTTATGACTTTCCCTGTTCTACATCTTTTTTGACAAGCCTGTAAAATTAGCAAGCTGCTTCTACAATGTGCCTCACCTCCACGATGATCATAGAATGCATTCAATTCTCATTTGTAGTTTACAAAAACATATATACATATTTTTTGCAATCACCTTTCCTCATTGGTAGAAAGTTTGTCATTTATTCTCAAAGGGCAGTTTTCGACCCTGGCAGTTGTAGCTGGATGAAAATGTGATATTTCCACCGTGTGATTTTTATGGGGCTAATATGGCTTTGTGAATGAGCGTTTATTGCTGTGTGTAGTATCTGAAAAAGAGGGCTTGGGTGGAACATCGAAGCCATAAGAAAAGCGCCCCCAGTCTCCCATTTGTGCTGTGTCCATTTAGTCTTTGGGAGGTGCACGATAAAATGACCAAAGCTCCACTGAGCCACTCACTTCAAGTCGATGGGATGGGGGTGCACTTCTCCTTGGAATGTGTAAAGTTTGTCTGAATCAGCGATAGTAAATAAATCACGGAGATAACTAACATATCGAAGGTTCAGAGAGAGCAGCAGGAACACAGTGATTTAACCCACCTTTTGCACCGTTGCCAAGCAAGGTGCGAATTCTGACTGGTTTGGGCCCACTGAACACTCTTCATGTTTTTTGAGCCCAAACGACCATATTAATAAGTAATACAAATAGAGTTCTGGCTGTCCGTCTCGATTCCTACTGTATCTGTCCCCTCTTGCTCATTTGCAAGAGTTACTATTCTGTTTCTAAATACTTTAGTTGATGAAATCTAATGTGTAAGATCGTGCTTCGCCTCATTGTTTATAAATGATATGCGTATATCAAGACGCACACAATGGGGAGCCACGGCCAAATGTCAATTAGGTCAAGGGAGCTACAGGTCGAAAAAGTTTGGGAACCACTGGCTTAGATGATGGGTGAGTGAATGGGTGGATGGATGAGTGAAAGGATGGATGGATCGAATTGATAAGTGAAAGGGTGAATGGATGGATGAGTGAAAGGGGGTAGATGGACACAAGAATGGATAGATGAGTGAAGTAGTGAAAGGGTGGATGGATGAGAGAACGGATGGATGGATGAGTCAAAGGATGGATGAGTAATAGGATCAATGGATGGAATTAATGAATGGATGAGTAGATGGATGGGTGGGTGGATGGATGGATGTAAGTGAAAGGGGGATGGAGAGAGAAAGGGAGGATGAATGACTTAAAGGGTGAATGGGTGGAAGGATAAGTGACTGGGAGGGTGGATGAGTAAATTAATGGATGGCTGGATGGGTGAAAGGGTAAATGGCTGGATGGATGAGTGAATAGATGGATATGTGGAAGAGTGGATGGATGACTGTACGGATGGATGGGGTGAAAGGGTGGGTAGATGAATAATGGATGGATGAGTGAAAGGGTGGATGGAGGGATGGATGAGTGAAATGATGGATGGAAGGATATATGGTGGATAGGTTTGCAAATGGTTGAATATGTTTAGATATAAATGGACACATAGATAGAAGGACAGAATAAATGGTAAAAGATTGAATGATAGATTAAACAATGATTACACCTTGTAGCACCCATTATCTTAAGTAACATTTCCTATACATTGACTTTCACTTTAATATGAGTCATTGTCTCTATGTAATGTGTGTGGCGTAATGCACTCCGACACCCTGCCCTACATAATTGGGATGAGTACACATGAGTGAAGATGAGGGGCAACATTGAAGGGTGGTAGTAAGGTAGACCTGGCCGGACTGGGCATCGGGTGTTTCCCTGGCAGGCTGGAAAGGGGGGGAGCGGTTTTGTTACTGGGAGCTGGCACTGCAAAGTTCCGTCTATATCCTGTAGTTTTCAATCAACAATAAAAGCGGCCTCACTTATATTCAGGTGTGGTTCACCATTGTCTGGTGACTGATGTACCTGCTGTAGCGAGATGCAAATTTTGAATTGTCTAAGGTAGCAAGCTGCGACCATACTGAAAAACTGTGAAGTGCACGATTGTCTCAACCTAATATAAACTAATTTTGACTTGTACATAGATGGTTGTCTATTTACTTACTTATATACTATTGTGCGACCACCTCTTACGTGTCTGTAAAACGTACCTTTTGTCCCGAAGTTTTGTCCTAAATTTTCACCTTTTGTCCTGAATTTTTGTCCTGAATGTTGTCCCTTTGTCCTGAATTTTTACACTCACCGTCCTGAATTTGCATCTATGCCAGTTGGTCACCCTAGATACGCCACTGTGACAGGCAATGAGGCAGGTAGGGCACATTTGATATATCACTGTCACAGACTATGAGGCAGGGTGGACAATAAAGATAGCTAAAGTGTAAGGAGGAATGTCTGAACCTGCAGAGTGACTTAACTCCCGATCAGATTTCTTACGTCAAGTAGTCTCAAGAAGAATGAATCCTGTGCACAAATATCTAAATTCATAATGGAAGATAAACTTTTAAGTGTTATTCTACAGATGCACATGGGAAAGACATGAGTTTCCTCTAAGAAGTACTTATGCATGTTCTCTTTTAATCACATAGTTGAGAAGAGTGTTGTATACCCTTTGTCATGATGATTCTTTAGGTCTTACATCTATCGGTCCCAACCCTTAATACTGACGTGTATACAGGACTGTGGGACTGTTATGAAGTTTGGAGGGCATAACTCTACCACAAATGCGATAAATATCCAGTCCACCTTGTTCTAAGTGCATTGTATCCTAATGTATTTGTAATAAGGCGAACAGGATTGAGTACCCATTCCCCAAATTCTAAGTCAGGCCCCTTATTTATTATAGATCACACTGATGTGCGCCATGTGAGAGGTGATATGTTGATAAATCGTGTTTCTGCATTATGAAATGTGAGGGCTAATTAATGCACTTTTAAAAAGCCTCACTGCTTGTTTCCATGCAGTGAATTATATGCACCCAAACAGAAAAGGATTCTTCCAGAGGTAAGTCCATTTTACACTGTTCCCATTAGCTACCGATGTTAAGGTTCAGATGGTGAAAATATTCTAATGAAGTTGAATATCTTCCTCCTCATTATTGCTAGGTAAAGACAATATGTCGCAGCTACAGATCGCTGCCCTGCAATATAAAGGCAGTATCGGTTACCTTACTGTCATTGCAACACGTGTATGTGCTAGACCATAGATTATGGAACAGAACTCATCTGTAAAGATGACATAAATTAGGTATCTTTTTTTTGGTAAAGAATAATATTTTGGTCACCCAATACCAACATATGTTTAGACCGAGTTACTTATGTTGTACTCTTATTTCCAAACCTAACGTAAAGAATGGTGGTCAGGGTGGAGGTACTTAGTAGAAGAACAGCAGCATGCACTGCTTTGTCCATATTAGAAAGTGCACTATTACGAATTTAACTGACCTCTTCACCTCATGGTCTGAGACAGCTTGACCCCAGGGGCCTTATCCTGTAGAGTAAGAACTGAGAGCACTAAGTTAAGACACATTCGCTGCCACTGGTTTGGGATGACGAGTATCTTAAATAGGTGAAGAGCTGCAGCAGGGCGATTTTAACAACTTTGACAGTGGTAAATGGTCGCTCGTCATTGGCACTCAAAGACAAATGATGGTTTAGGTTAGAAATGTATCTAAACTGAACAAGAGAACATAACACAATAATATACACAAAGCAACATAATGAGACAATCCTGCTTTCATAAAAGGGTGGTAAAAGGGTATATACCAAGCTTAACTTGCCACCAAGGACATGGAATAGCGCCAGGCAAAAATGTCTTGTGATCCACCCTGCTTTTCTTTTCTGATGGTGACCCCCTGCACAAAGTGTAGCGCCCAGTGACCACTAATATGTATCATGATTTGGACTTAGAAGGAGTGCCCCAGGCACGGTGCCCACTATTCGTTCTTTCCCATCTTTTCGCTCTTCTCTTTTGTTTTTATGTCACTTCTGAATGTTCCTTCACATCATTGTGTGTACTATATTACTTAGATACGCAGCACTTAGGACAAATCACTATATAAATGAATGAAATAAAATGAAATGAATTGCAATTCTAAATATGCATTTTCACTCCTGTGCTGAGAATAATAACCGTATTTATGTATGAGCATTTTCAATGCAACCTTTTGGAATTCCTGTTTATATTTTGATTTACGCGCGGCCTGTTGCAAATCTTCAAGACGCATGAACACAAGAGACAGCAAGGGGCATTTAATACATGCACACAACCTTTTCGAATCATCTTATTTTCTTTAAACCATTTACAAATAACAGCTTGGCGTCCAGCTTGCCAGTGAATTACTCAAGTCTCTGTGCAGAACTGCGTTTGGAGTCAATCCTATTTATTACTCTTGTTACTGCACGAACGTGCTGAATTCTCACCTTAATATGTGGAATCGGATTCCTCTCCAGTATTACAAATCTCTCTGGAAGCAATGAACATGTCTCGTTGAAGATCATTCTGTATTAACAAGTAGGGAGATATAGATTTTCTCATTCCAGTCATGAAATGAAGACATCCTGGTGATGTCTGTGGCTGCCCCTGGAGGGCATATCTGCACAGACACACGCTTTCTCAGAAAATAAACATTAAATTGTATTTCAGCAACACGTGGTGCCATTTCAAGCTGGCTTATCATGCACGTTTGTGTAATGTGTACATTACTATACACAGGCGCTGGCCTCCTGATTCTTTGAAATGTTTCTGTTCTCCTTCATCTCCAGTTCTTCGGGTAGAGCACACCATAAATCTATAGAACTAACGTGAATAGTTCTTATATTACTGTAAACACTGCTGACGCTTGCCTGTTATATTACAGAGCAATGAATAATCACATATTTGAGAAAGCTCACCTACAGCCTGGTAAATAATACATACCATTTGAATTGTACATTTTAAACGCCTTTAGGCATTTTATAAATATAAAATGCCACTTTGTCCTGGAAGTGCATTTATTGCTTACTTTTCAAACACTAACTGACAGCTATTAACTATAACTCATAAAATACCTTTAATGCCATTGTCAACTAAGACCAATGAAAACAGCAATTGCATCGTGTTCAAGGATAAAAACCAACAAAATACCAAAAATCCAAATCTGCAGTTCATAATAACCGAGATGAGCATATCTAGAATCACGGTCTATTAAGAAATATGTGCTTCAACACTTTAAAACAAGAAATCAAAAGAAGAGTACATGCGGATTGTAACATACCAGTGATTAAATAGCATCTTGAAATTTAGCAATCAGATGAATATATAAGATCAGCATATCGAAGCCTACATGTAGTGATAACTGCTGATGTATATAATAGGAACATGTTGACATGGCCATTATTCTAACAATAGCCATCGACTGATTTTTTATTATTATTTTTGTTGAAAGTTAGACATAAATTGGATGTGAATAATTGAAACTAATCGTCATAAAGCACAAGATTTAATGTATAAGGAGAGAATATAGGACATTTGATTACATAGCCAAAATGATGAGGAATCATCTTGTATCCAGGGAACAGGATCCTATGTATTTTATGGATCAGTAAAATTGAAACATGTCACACACACCCACACACACCCACACGCACGCTCACCCACAAAAACACACACACACACACACTCACACACATACACATACACATACAACATAGAACTCGAACCAGTTTGAGAAGCGATGGGGTGCATACACAAACATGGACATAGAACAGGTGCAGCTTCTGCATCAGTGACTGCATCTTTCCACACACTTAATAGTTACACAACAGGCAGTAGAAATACAAAGTTCACTTGCACACAGACAACAAACAAAACATTGACAGCAGCTTTACAAGATTACATTTTCTGCATCTTCCAGTATTTATATCAGGCGATTTTAAGAGAGGAAACACTTTTGACAAGGGAGAGCAATATGAATTGTGCGAAGTAGCGGGCGATATATAAACCTCAGACAGGGGTTTGAGTTCCAACATTACAGTTAATACATCGCCTGTCAAGGACCTATTCCAGTAATCTGGAATGTCATCACTGATCCCATCTTTACCCTGGTTACCACACTGATTTTACTAAGTGCAGCCAAACTTGAATGTCTTTGTAAAGTCCTTACAACCACAATAAGAAACCTTTTTATGCACCACATCACAGTGTTCTTCTGCACTTGATCACTTACAGCGAACAAGAGTTTGCAGCTCTTTACTCCTATAAATGTAAAGGTATATTTTGTTTCATGCAAACACCCTCAAAGCTGCCTGAACCTTTCAGACCTTGCCCGCCCTCAGTGAAGCTTGTTTTATTCAAATTACATTCTTAGTTATGACTTTCACGTAATCATACTCCAGAGAACTTCAACCACAGTTTAAGTACTTTTCACATGATCAATGACAGAAAAACTCCCACAAAGATTTTAAAATGTTGGAATCCTTAACCAATGGGGCTGCTAAAAACTCAGAAGGAACTCACTCTCATTCATTTATTAAACATTTAGCCAATTCCTTTCACAATAAGATAAGTCAAATAAGGAATGCTTTTCATGGCTTTGAGGGTGATTATTGTCATCTGTAACATGACTAAGCAGATTCAAAATCTGGTTTCCTAGGTCTGTCAGTCTGGTTGCAGTACGAAAAAGCACCTTGTCATTTTATCTGTGATTCTTTAATCAACCGCATGATCTGCCTTTCTCCAGTCCTGCTCCTGAAGGAGCCAGGCAGATCCTCAATCTTGGACCATGGAAATGGGAGCCTAAGTGCCCTCATGAGTAGGATATAGGCAGTCATGAGCAAGACTGCAAATATGTGCTGACCTAGGACCTGTCTGGGCCTGAACTCCTTTCATATGTTCTGACCACAACATTGAACATTCTAATTTGATGCCTCTGACCAGCAGCATCACGCATGCAACTACACTGAAATCAAAAATTACCTTGGCAAAATGAGGTTCCAGAACATTTAAAAAAAGTGCAATTTAAAGATACATCAATACCAGGACAAAGCTCAAAGTAAAGGCTCCTGAAACTAGTATTATACCAACATGTCGGAAATTGTTTTTTTGCAGAACTACCATGTATACAAATATTGAAGGGGCTACAAATGGAGTTGGACAGGAAGAGAATGACAGTCCTGCGGTGCAACCCGAAAAAAGGACAAAAGTGAGCATCAGGTGGATGGGCTGACTGGAGTGGAGAAATAGAGCACAGAGTATGTCCAAGGCACAAACTGAAAGAGGGAACAAGCCTATAGCTACATTTAAATGTGATACATAGGAACTAAAAGAGAAATCAGGAGTCATAATGGTGGGAAAGCAGATTAGGAGGATTTATTGCAAATGATCTATATTCCAACCTGGTAAGTACTTCATCTTAATCGGCCTGTTTCACAAATGCCCAAAGTTTGGTACAGAATAAGTACAAGGACCTCTTCAAATGCCTGCTCTAGACTGTTACCCTCTTTCAACCATATCACTCATTCAGTACAGCTTTAGTATTTGGTTAACTATCAGAATACCATTTAAAATACAATAAAGCCCAGATTATTGTATATCGCTATTATATTACCCATGATCAATGCAAGAGGGAAATTGCTAAATAGTTAGGGGTGGCCCTAGCACCAGATATTAGTAAACTTAACTAGTGTCACTATATTATGATCCATTATAGAATAAGTTTTAAAACAATGTCAATACTACAAAAATGTCTGCGTCTTTTTAGAGCGATTCTATTGTCGCTGCCAAACACATGTTTGAGCAAAATATATTCTGCTTTCAGCAGCTTTATATGGGAGTACAAGTATCCTAGAAGGGCTATGAGAAAACATATTGGCTTTTTTGATAAATGCATCATTTACTATAATCTGTTACAGTGCTGTGTTCCCATTTATCTATATATATAAAAGCATCGAGAGAGAGAAGGGCCATTGGTTGCTTTTACTGTTCAGCCACCTCCATCAAGGCCACTGCCTGTTGTGTATCATCATTCGCCGACCAACTGCGGATGTAGCCAGACTAATTGGGGTGATCCATAACTACTCCGGACACCAGAAAGGAATTGAACACTCTTGTGAAAGGCTCAATCAAGAGAGAGGCATAAGCTTGACAAAACGTGTCTGTGTAGCCATCGGGCCACAACCCTTGGAGGAGGGGAGCTTGCTTTTCTGGACCTCATCAGGGGTAATATCTATGTTGAGGAGGCACACATCCTCAGCTCTGTTTGGGTGGGCATATGTATGTAGGAAGACGTATGATGATGGGCATCAAGACATTGGGCCTGGTAAAGGGTACAATAGTAAGAATGGAAGGCCCCAATTATATCCTCTGTCTCCTGTTGGAGATGGCCCTCCTCGTCTTCCTCCTCTCTGATGTGGTTACATGTAGAGTGGATACGTAATTTCTGTGCCAAGAGCCGGTGTGCTTTCTCCCCCTTCTTGTAGTAGGTTTGGTTGATGTAGAGCAGCTTCTTGGTGGTTGCCTTCATCAATAAATGTTTGAGTTCACCCCTAAAGAAGCTTAAGTCTCACAAGGTTCTATGGGAGCCTCCCTCCCTATGTCTCGCCTCCGCTTGGTGGATCTGTGTCTCTAATTCCTGTTGACGGAGCATAGTTGTGTGTTCGAATGTCGTGGTATGGGAGATGAGTTCTCCAGAAGATCACCTTTTCATCGTCCCATAGGGTTGCAGGAGACACTTCTCCAGTGTTGTTTTCAGAGAAAGTAGCGTTCAATAGCATCTTTGATGCGTTAGAGCAAAAGCGGATCATGAAACATGATTTAAATGATGGTCCATTGCTTGGGAAATTGGTGCTGTAGAGAAATTGGGTCTAGAGTTAAACAAATCAGGGCATGGTCGGAAATTACCCAGACATCTACTTTAGTGTCAAGCAGTCTGGGAAGCAGGGACTGAGGAACTTAGAAATAGTCAGGTCTGGGGTATGTCTCATGCATGTCGGATTAAAATCTGTAGTTTCATTCTTGGGGGTGCTGATGGCACCCGGCATCTAGGAGGGTCAGGTTCTGAATCCCCTGGGCTAGGGTTGTGGGTGGGCAAGTCTTTTCCTGTCTGAGGTGGGAGTAGACATGATGGGGGTCATCAATTTTCAGCTCATCTAGATTGAAATGAGAGAGTCTTGGAAAGAGGTTGGTATAAAGCACCTCTTTATCCTCGGTGGGGCCATAGACCCAAGCTAAAGTCAACAGGGTGGTCCCAAACATGCCCGCAGCCCTAGTTGCTGCCCTTCTCAATCTCTGTATATACTATCCAATTTGAAGGAGACATCTTGACAAAGGATAAGGCCAGCCCCCAGAATTTGCAAGTGTGACAGGAGTGAAATTGTGTGAGATACCAGTATGTGTGGCGATGTTTGGTGTCATCTTGCAGGAGATGCGTCTCAGTCAAGTCTATCTCCTTATGGTGGAGCCAATTTGTTAGCTATCATAGATAATCCTTTTGGTAGACCCCCAGACAGCAGAGAGCAGAGCAGCATAAGCCCATCTCCCACTCAGTGGTATGAAATATAATATGCCAATGTGCAAGTAAAAAAAAATGAAAAGCAATAAAAACAACAATAACAAAGGCGGGAGACCAGGCAGGTGAAAATCAGCCTGGCCATCAACCATCCAAAAAAGGTGACGTTATACATTGCAAAAAAGAACAGCGATAGGTAACAAGTGACATTAACTTAAGTCAGCGAGGAAAGGGCAGGCTTGTGGGTAAACTCATGGTTGGCAACAGTGGTCTCCACATTCACTAGACAAGCATTCATTTGAAGCAAGGGATGATCATGTGTGGGTTGAGCCCAGGTGAGGACTTGTGGAAGTGAGGAAAGAGCCTTTCGAAATTCAGTAAGGAGGAGCTGAATATCTTCCTCAGTGGCAGGAGAGTGGGACTCTGGGATCGCTCCCTGTACAAGAGTTTAAGGCCGGGGTCCCCCACTGCCTGCCCGTGAGGGTATGATTTTTGGAGCATGTCCTGTATTGAAGAGGAGGGGTGGTGTTGCTCTGTTCATCTCCATCGTGGTGGGGAGACGAGGAGGGATCTGTCCCTAAGGGCTGCACCGCAAGAAGGTCCAGGTTATTGTATCCACATGATGGGGCTGACCGATGATGCCCCTCATGTCTCCGTGCACCTTCACCCCTATACCCGCGGTCAGGAGGTCAGGCAAGTTACAATGCTTCTGGGGGGCAATAAGGAATTTCGTGCTGGCGGCCACCATTCCTCCAGGCAAACCATCGGGATGCCAGACAAGGCTCCAGCTCACCTTGGCCCCCAAGGACAGCTCCAGTCCAGCCCTTATGCCGTGCTCACCTCTGGTGCCCCATCTCCTGTCCGATCAGGGCCCTTACAGCTCCCAGGAATGAAGGGAAGCCCATGCAGAGGGCCACTGGGCCCTCATTTGAGGCCCCCTTGGCTCTACGGATATATCAGCTCGCTTTCATCATCTGCGTTCCTCTCATCAGTGTGTGCCAGGACACTGCTCAGGCCGGTGTAACCCACAGGGACAGAAGGCTACTACATTCAGAAGGTCGCTGCATCTCCCCTCAGGTCCCCACTCCATTAAGCCGGGCCGCAGCCCAAGTGGTGCACTCAGCAAGGCTCCGAGATGGTTGCCACAGCTACACTGTTTGCCTGGACCCTGGATAGGCTGGGATGAAACCATGATGGGGCTTGCATCAAAACACTCCGCTGTTACGGTCCCCTGCCCAATTTGGACCCCAGAAGTATTCAGGGGTAGCAGATGAGCTCACAGACCGCTGAGCCCTTGATGTGGCCTCCGTGGCCCTATGTGGAATGGCAACCCTTGTTGGTCAGCATGCAGAGCCTTGCTACCTTCACCCTGCTCACAGCTGTGTCTGGGTGCTGGTTGGGACCCCTTGCAGACCTCATGGGAAGCGGGCAAGCTCAGCTGGAGGACTGCCCCACGTCCACTCCTGGTCCCTCTCCTCCACAGCACATGTGGCACTCAACGCATGGCCTCAAGATGGCTGAGCTACTCTGCTGCTCACCGGCGCCTGTGTTAAAAGGTCCAAATCTTAGATGCTATGATTTGCCCCCCCCTAGTGCTTCACTCTGCTGAACTCGATATTAGAGAGCTATGTGGAATTCAAAGTTTAACTCTGTCACTCTTCAACATTTAATTACGGTCGCAAATAAATTATTACTTTCAGCCAACCTTAATAGTGATTATTATAAAACTATTTGTTGTTCATATTATACACTGGAATAACTGTTTAAGTGGCAACATCGCACTAGCTCAACGTGCCTTGCTGCTGATCCAATTGTGCTCATATTGTAAGCATGTTTGCTCAATGTTCATTGATACAAGATAATTAGAGGCAGTTTTTCAGTTGATATCAATATCGTTTCAATCTTCTGATCAACTTATCATGTTTGCCATTGATTGCAGACATGAAGATCCTGAATTTAAACCTACGCTATATTTATAGCTATTCTCAGTTCTAGATTCTGTATTGCCATAGCTAGGTGGTCAAGGTTTGTGGCCTTCGATCACATGGAGAATCATGTATATAAGTATAAAGAGAAAGCTGCTGGGGGAAGAGGAAAAGAGATTTAGGGTTGATTAGAGAGCTGAATAAATCACTATTAATCCTCCTTTTACTATGCCTGAAAATTACATATGGTATAAATTGGGACTTGTGTCTTTATTTGACTATACTGAATCAACATAAGTCTATGTATCTTTATAACGTCTCAATGCCCCAATCTATATTTATTATACATTGTACATACCAAGTTTCCACTTTCATAATGAAAAAAGTATATCTGCACACAGAAACCATATTGAAGAGCAAATTGCCCTGACTAACCTTTTAGAGTAGAAGGGTAATCTGGTTTACACCCTCCCAGAGGTTCTCAAACCCAACCGTTCAAGTTGTAGATGGCAAAAGATCTCTTAATTCTTTTTGATCTATCACTTGAACACTGGCGCTACTACAGGCCCCACGCCGGTCTAGTAGAACTACCCACACTGCATTACATCGAGTACTCCATAACATATCTGTCATTTTACAAAACACACATTTACTGCCAAAAGCTATAAACTGGATCTGTTGTAGAGAATGTAAAAAAGAACATGCTGTAGAAAATATGAAACAAACACACATTTACTGCCAAAAGCTATAAACTGGATCTGTTGTAGAGAATGTAAAAAAGAACATGCTGTAGAAAATATGAAACATGAAAATATTGCGCAACATGAGGCCCAAGCAGAAACCACACAGCTGTCCATGGTTAAAAAACTGTTGAGGCCCAACTCCCTCACTGACATGGGCAAGGTGAAAAGTTCACTTAAGAATGTAGTGGAATAGGAAACTTGAAAGGGTTTTTACTTAAAGGCCAACTAATATCTAACAGATTTGAAAGTATTTATGACATCAGCACGTAAGTCCCTTGGCATACACTGTGCCTTTAAACATATTGTGGCCTGACTAGACAATGGGTTAAAAATGGAATTAGCTCATTGCACACAGGTGCATAATTAAACAATGGGTGCAGGGAAGAAACTAAGTTCTGAGCACACCAAGGTCTCAGTCACACAATGATGCAGCACACACTTCAAGTATATTGCATCTACCATGAAACACATATGCATTAATAGGCCTAAGAATGCCTAGTCATTAAGCTTTATCAGTGGTATAATGAAAAATGTATAATGGTTTAGTTCAGGAATTTAGGGTTATGAGGTCACATGTCTTTGAGTGTTTTTCCCATCTTAAATCTGTAACTTGCAAGTCAACTATGATTTAATGTTTGTAATAAAGTATTGTTTTGATTTGTATAAAACGCCTGTCTAAAAACAGGCAGGGGATTAAAACCCCAGAGAAAGCCTGAGGAGGGCTAAGGTGCAGTCCAGAGTGTTTTTCTCCCTGTCTCGACAGTAAATACTGTCTTTGCATTGCCAAGAAGTGTCCATATGTTTATTTCAGTATTGGGAGTTTTGTCAGCCCACAACATATCTGTTAATAAATATGTAATATTACCCAACTCAATGATAATCATTTTATAACATTTGCAAGAATGAAAGGCTGAGTCGGACCTGCCGCATGTATGTGCACACAATGAGACCAGGCTTCAATCAAATTGGTGTATATTAGGTTGTTCCATATTGAACCTTTGTGTCTAACATTTGTTCCCTTGCACCTATAAATGTGAGATCCTCAACTGAAGGAAATGTGATTGTCGTCCTATGTGTATGATCACATGACCACTGAGCAGACTATTTCATTAATGTAATCACTTAGGTAAAACTATCTTCACAATCGTGTTTAAATATTTGTTCTACTCTTCAAAGTTTTAACTTTCATATTAAAATAGACTGTACGGGCCTCACATATAAAGCCCTTTTGAGGTCACAAACTCTACAGTTCACAAATGTACAGGCTTTGCTACTGCAAAGGGTCTTATTACCAGTTACTAAAATCCTTCTGCAATTCAGAAAAATCATTCAAAGTCATAAAAGTAGTTTTCCAGCTCATTCCAAATCATACGAGGCTGCAATTCATACTATATCCATGTGCTGCTGATGTTACAGCACACCCAGAAATCATGACATCTTCAATGCCACATACAGCTTGGCACAGAGGGGCGGCTTCCAAATAATTTTCAATACAGAGCTTAGAATCATACAATTCAAAGACGACCAGGATTGCAGGTGGGTAATAGAGTAAATAGTTATTAAGGTGGATAATACCCATTTGATATTAGCCAATTTAAATATGCCTAAGTAAGACACCCCATAACTTTTCATTACTATAATGTTATAACTAAGTAGTTATAACTTTCCTATTATTATAGTGGGCGACTTCAACTGCATTTTAAATACTACTAACACTACATACACAGAAAGGATGAAGAGAACCAGGGCAAGCAAGAGTTGACTGGTTGACGCTTGGGGGAATAATAATCAGGATATTCAGGGATACACCTTTTTCTATAGACTCACAAACAATATCATCATACAGCACATTAATTGCCTCCTCCTGTCAATCCCAAATCGAGCATCTTTTATATTCCAACCATTCTGCCATCATGCTAGTATAGGAATCTAACCGTATCATTAGCTTGAAACCGCGCCATTGCAATTTTCTCAAATACCTACATGACCAACTTGGCAAGAATTTATCTCAGTTAATCAAGAACCAGATCACCCTTTCGTAGTTTGGGATACTCTGAACGATTTCATTAGAGGCATTTCACAATCTTTTATTTCTCAAATAGTAAAGTAGACAAGGATGCAGAAGAATCAGTTAGAAGAGAGCCGGATATATTAATTCAAACACATATAGCACAGACCATTTTACATTCTGAGGCAGTGCGAGGAACATACCTACAAATAATGGGTTTTTGAGGAAGTATAGCTGCACTAATAACTGCCCAACATAATAAACAAGCCTTTCAGTCAGGAGTTCAGGTCTGCAAAATAGGAGAAAAGTCAATAATAGGATTGAAATAATTATTTCGCAACATTGATTTATCCTTGGTAAAGACCCCACTTCTCATAGAGACCTTAACATTGGAATATTTGATCGAGCTGAAACTGTAAGAGATCCTCTAAACCATTCTATTAAACACTGACAAGGCACAAAATAGGGTTTATTGGCAATTTTTAAGGTAAGTGCTAAAAAAATGTAACATCAGTACTCGATTTTTATTAAACTAATTCAAGCTGTATATCAAGCACCCAAGGCTAAAATATGTAAACAACAAGAACTTACCTCTTTCATCTCAATTACGTGAGGCACCTGGCAAGGCTGACTACAGTCACCTGCCTTGAATGCTTTATATTTGGAGCCACACATTCGTTTTTTGTGACAAAAAATCCTTAGCAATCATAATATACCTCTGACATCTCCTGTTACTGTATATGTGGACGATATATTAGTATTTTCACATTGTACAAATACCACTTTGAATATTATCAAACCAGGTGCCCTCAAATTTGGAAAGATTGCCAGTTAGAAATTAAATTCTCATAAAACTAGGTGGGGCTACTAGCCAAGTTCTCCGAGTGGTTACTAGAGCTTGGCACTTGGGTATAAATATTGCGCATTCTTTAGAACCCTGCTTTGAATACAATTGCAGCAGATAAATGCTTTACTGGCTAAGTGGATGTATCTGCCTATTCCCTAATTGGGCAAATCAACATAGTTAAAATGAACATTTTCCAAAAATGCTGTATTTCCTCTTGGCATTCCATCTCTATATTCCTCATAAATATTTCAAACAGCTCGACTCTGTGGTGCTAAATTCATATGGAAAGGGAAAAAGGTACAAAGAGGAATTACGTTTCTAAAACTGTCTATAATGAGAGGCAGCTGGGCACTTCCTGATTGGTGGTGGTATTACTGGGCGAGCATGGACAATCCTATCAAGTTGCTACATGATCATAGTTCAGTGAAATGGATATGTGCAATTTCCACTAATATTAATCCTTGCATTAGCCCCAGGTCCCTCCTGTTCTCGTCCCCTTCATACTAACAAGTGAGATATGCTATCTCCATGACAGAAAAAATAAAAGCAGGAATGCTGGTACACCCCTCCCCCTCCCTACTGGGAGTACATAAGGGTACATTACCCAGCATTCCTCCTGTTCTTTTTTCTGTCTTCCGACAGTATGGATTGGGCCACGAGCCTGGGGGCTCCTGGGGCTTACCTGTTGCTGGGCTCCAGGTTTGTGCTTGTCTTCTTGGTCTCCCCCCCCGGTCGGGTTTGGGGGGAGCCATGTTGCCGCTTCCTGGTGGTTCCTCTGATCCTGGGGATGTCTCTTCTCCTGCTGGTGGTGTCCTTGCAGCGTCTTCGTGTTGCTGGGCATGTCGGGGACGCGACAGTTCCTTCTCTGGGAGTGCGGCGGCCTCCGTGTGGCTGGGGCGTTTCCTTCTGGGGATTGCCTGACTTCCTTTGTTTGGAGCAGGAAGTCAGGCGTTTTTCGTTTGCGGCTGGCGGCGGTGGCATGGGGTGCTTGCCGGCCTTTCCTGTGCATACCGCGTAGCGGTTTTTACCTATTTATGTTCCTTGGTTCTGCCTTTTTCCTGCATTTCTGTTTGGGGCTGGTTGGTGCTCAGAACAGCAGTTTTTGGTAATTTTCTATCGTTCCTCATTTGGGCTGCCTCCGTGTGGGGTCTTCACTTTCCAGTGGTCCGGGGCTACTAGTGGGCTGCCTGGCTTCTGTCCTGGGTTCCCTGAGGTCCTGCTCCTGTGGTGGCTTGCTGTGCTTCGGTGGCCTTCTGTCCAACTCCGGGGGTGGCTTGCTGCACCTCGTTGTCCTGTGGTTCTGCATCATTGTTAAACATGCCAAGAAGAGCAGGCATGTGGTTGAATCCTCCTCTTCTTCATATTCTTCGTCTTTCTCATCTCCTTCTCCTGCTCGTTCCAGGCGTCGTTCCCAGGATGGTGATGCCAGGATGAAACGGCTTATTAAGGAGACTTTGTTGGAGATGGGGGGTGCTCCCAGGTCCAGATCCACTAGTCATGCTCCGTCTCCTTCTTCTTCTGTTGAGTCCGAGGATGAATGGTTGGGGGGTGATGTTCTGAAGGACAAGTATGTCGACAAGGACATGTTGCCGGACTTGTTGGGTCATGTTAAAGCTAATATGGAATTTCCCGCTGATGATATCCCTAGTACTTCTGGGAGTTCCTTGCTTCTCCAGTTCCAGTGCTCGGCTCCTGTGGTTATGCTGGTTCATCCTTGTGTCAAGGAGGTTCTTGACAGGGAATGGAGGGATCCGGATCGCATCCTGCTCCCTAGCTTCATGGCTAAGCTCTATCCTCTTCAGGATATGGCCAAGGACTTGCCGGACTCTGTTCCTGTGGATTCTTTTGTGGCAAGTCTCGTTGGGTGCACTTCTTTGGCTGAGGATGCTGTTGTGCGGGATCCGGTGGACAAGACGGTGGACGCTTCCATGCGGAAGGTTTATTCTGGTTCTCATCTGGCGCTCCGGGCTGGCATCTACGGGACTTATGTGGCTCAGTCTCTGCTTTTTGGACTTGAAGTCTTTGTATGGATATATGGATGATGCCACTGACTGTTCAGAACTTCTGAGTCATGTTGAGCGTCAGGTTGAATTTCTGTCTGACATTTCCTTCGATGTGGTGCGTGCTTCTGCCCTCTCTGGTGGTGCTTGTGCGGCTACTCGTCGTAACTTGGTCCTGAAGGACTGGAAGACGGATTCGGCCCAGAAGTCTGCTGCTCTGCGGTTGCCCTTTCAGGGTTCTATGTTGTTTGGTGAGGAATTGGAGGGCAAGTTACATCGGCTGTTTAAGGAGAAGAAGCATTCTTCCTCTTTCAAGCAGTCTTCTGCTGTGCTGGCTACTTCCAAGCCAAAGCCCTTCTTCCATCCTTCCTCTCGCAGGCAGTTTACCAGGGGCTGGGGTCGTTTTCAGTCTGACAATAAGGTGACGTCCCCTCCTGCTAAGCCTCATTACTGACTATCTGGAGTCCGAGGCCGGATCCTTGGTCGGACGTCGGCTTCGGTTCTTTCTTCCAGCCTGGATGTCCTCCTGTTCAGACTTGTGGGTGCTGGACATTATCCGGTTGGGGTACTTCTTGGAGTTTTCAACCCCTCCTCCGGACTAGGAGTCCATCTGACTCCCTGGCCATCCTGTCCGTCAAAGAGGGCGGAGCTGTCTCTGGGGGTCAGGTTTCTGTTGGACAAGGGGGCGCTGCAGGTGGTTCCTCCCAGGGAGAGGGGTCAGGGGTTTTATTCCATTATTTTTCTGCTTCCCAAAGTGACAGGGGGGTTTTGTCTTGTCCTGGATCTGAAAGCCCTAAACAAATTTGTGCTGCAGGTTCCGTTCAAGATGGAGACTCTTCAGCTGGTGATTCCCCTGGTTCTCCGGGGTCATTACTTGTGCACTCTGGACCTCTAGGATACCTATTATCACGTGCCGGTCCACCACCTTTCTTGTCCTTTCCTAAGGTTTTGTCTTCTGGGGGTCCATTACCAGTTCCAGGTTCTTCCATTCGGCCAGAGGTCTGCCCCCGAGTGTTTACCAAGGTGGTGGCTCCCTTGGTGGCTTACTTGCACCTTCAGGGTATGATGGTATACCTTTATCTAGACGATTGGCTCCTTCATGCTCCCTCCAAGGTTCAGTTGTTGAGGGATCAGGGGTTGGTGTGTTCAGCCTTGCAGGCCCATGGGTTCCTGTTGAATCTCCCCAAATGTCAACTTCTGCCATCTCAGGACCCGACTTTCATAGGGGCACGTTTCCGCACGGATCTGAATCGGGTCTGCCTGCCGGTTACTCGGGCAGTGACCTTGTGTTCCCTGGCTCATCGGTTTCTGGTGGGTCGGTCCTTCCCGGTCCGTTTTTGGTTGCGCCTTCTAGGTCTAATGGCAGCTACGGTGTTCACTCTGCCTTGGGCGCGTTTCCATCTTCAGCCTCTTTGGTCCTACCAGTTGGCTCGGTGGGATCCTTTGTCTCGGGATATGTCCCTTTTGGTTCCGGTGTCTCTGTCGATCCTTCCTGCCCTGCGCTGGTGGACTCTGTCGGCTTGCCTCTGCAGTCTCTGCCTCCAGTGGTCCTTACGACGGATGTCAGTGCTCTGGGCTGGGGGGCGACTTTGGGGTCGGAGTTTCTTCAGGGTCATTGGTCCCTGCTGGAGGGTCGGTGGTCCTCGCACTGGCGAGAGTTGTCTGTGGTGTGTCGGGCTGTAATGGGGTTTCGGAGCCTACTGTTGCACCAGCATGTGTTGGTTCGGTCGGACTCGGTGACCGTGGCCTACTTGAATCACCAGGGGGTTATACGGTCTCGGTCCCTGAACGCAGTGGTGTCCCCGTTGTTTTTCTGGGCGGTGGGCCATCGTTTGTCTCTGGTCCTGTTCCTGTCCGGGGGGTGGACAATGGGGTGGCGGATGCCCTCAGTTGGTTTGTTCCGCCTCCCAGGAGTTGGCTTTGACTCCGGTGGCCTTTTGTCTGGTGTGCATGAGGTTTGGTCTTCCCTTTATGGACCTCTTTGCTTCCCGGCTCAATGCTCTCCTTCCCCGGTTCTTCTCCCGGGTTCCTCAGGAGGGGTCTTGAGGGGTGGATGGCCTGACCCTCCCTTGGCCTTCTCGCCTGTTGTATGCATTTCCTCCCCTTGCTCTGATCTCTCGTTTTCTGTCTCGGCTGGTGATGGAGGATCGTGAGGTGGTGGTGGTGGTGCCCTTCTGGACCCGCCGGTCGTGGTTTCCGACTCTGAAGTTGTTGGCGGTTCAGGGTCCTTGGTCCTTGGTTCTTCCCCTTCCCTCCGTCTCCCTTGTGGTCCTCTCCGATGTTTTCCTCCGGCGGCTGGGGTGGAGGAAAAGGGGTCTACCCGAGCATTTAGCTTTGGCTATTCAGCAGTCCCGGACGCCTTCTACTCTCCAGTCCTATGGCAGGCATTGGGGGAACTTCGAGAGTTGGTGTCTGGCATTGTCTCCTTTGGTTTGTCCTTTGCCTGATGTTCTTCAGTTCCTTTGGGATGAGTTTGAGAAACGTTTGTCTGTCTCTACTCTGTGGGCTCAGTGGGCTGCTATTAGGGCTTTCCGTGGCCCTTGGGGGAATCTACCTGATGTTGATGGCCTGGTTTCCCGGTTGTTGGGCAGTTTTGCGAATTCCCGTCCTGTGGTTCAACCTTCTTTACCTCTTTGGTACCTCTTTTGTTTTGAGGGTCTTGGTGACTGCTCCCTTTGATCCTTTGGGGGAGGTTGATTTGAAGTTTGTCACCTTTAAGTTTGTCTTTTTTGTGGCTATTACTTCTGCTCGTCGCCTGGGGGAGCTGGGTGCTTTGATGGCTCCGGAGCATTTTCTTTCTTTTTCTGCTGATGGGGTTGTTCTTCATTTGGATTCCTCTTTTGTTCCGAAAGTTTCCTCCCAGTTCCATCGCTCTCAGGAGCTGGTCTTACCTGCCCTGTGTTCTGTTCAGGTGGGTGAGGACGACCCTCCCTGGTCCTTGCTGGATGTTTGCCTTGAGTTGAAGGTCTATGTGGACTGTACTCGTTCTTTTTGGTGTACTGACTCCCTGTTTGTTTCTTTTGGGGTGCTCTCCAGGGGTTGCCAGGCTTCCACTTCTTCCATTAGTCGTTGGTTGAAGCAGGTTATTGTGTTGGCCTATTCCCTTTCAGGTTCCCCTCCCCCGGGGTTCCGGGGCATTCTACGCGGGGGGTGACTGCTTCCTGGGCAGAGGTTTGTGGTGTGTCCCTTTCTGAGATTGGTAGGGTCTCTGCTAACACCTCTGTTAGGCATTACCGGATTAAAAATATTCTGGGGATGACACTAACTTTGGTTTGGGGGTTCTTCGGGCTGTGTGTTCCTGATTCACTTTTTTTTCTTTTTTACTGTGCTGTTTTCAATAAACTGCTGGGTTTGCTGTGAGTTTGTGTATTGGTGGTTTGTTGTGTGATGATGGCCGGTTGCTGCTTGGGTATTCTCACTTGTTAGTATGAAGGGGACAAGGACATGAGGGACCTGGGGGTAATGTCCTATTACTTACCGGTAATCTTCATTACTCCGGGTCCCGTTGTCCTCGTCCCCTTCATACCATCCCTCCCTCCCTCCCGGGATTTCTGGCCCTCATCTGGGGCTTAATGGTTCAGGAGGAATGCTGGGTAATGTACCCTTATGTACTCCCAGTAGGGAGGGGGAGTGGTGTACCAGCATTCCTGCTTTTCTTTTTTTCTGTCTTGGAGATAGGATATCTCACTTGTTAGTATGGAGGGGACGAGGACAACGGGACCCGGAGTAATGAAGACTACCGGTAAGTAATAGGACATCATCAGGGGAAAATTCAACAACGAGAACCATTTAAAAAAAGCTAGATTGAAAACCATTGGAGCTTTAGCTAAGATCTGGGCAGATATTAGGAAGTTCATAAAAATTCTGGCAATACAAGCATATACTTTATTACTGAACAACGCTAAAAATCACTGTACTTTGTCACCTGGGATCAGGCCAGGATTAGATACTTAGCCGATTGACTGGATAATCAGGGGGTTGAATATTTTTTAGATTTACAGCTAGGATTTTCACTGCATCAAAGTGAATTCTTTAAATATTTGCAGATTATAACCGTTCCACTTAGCAGAACTGCCAAGATGACAATATCACAGATTCAGTCTGAATTTGGACAAATGATTTTTCGCTCTTATCGATTTATCATTTCTGACAAATATGGATGTTTAATGTAATAGTTAAAACATGATTTAGGATCATGGGCAGACAAGTAGTCTAAACGTTTTGGATGAGACTATCACCAAACAAGAACTAGCTGAAACCCTTGCCTGATTTTGCAAAATTATAACATCTACGAGACTGTGGGCCTAAGTCAATCAGACCTTATTTGAATTCTATATAAGACCCTCTAAATAATACCTGTGGTACAAAACACCTTATTGCTGACCACGCTGTTCAACTGTGACAGCTGCTAACATTCATTTGTTCGCCACCTGCCATAAACTTAAAGAATTTTGGGTTTCAAACTCACAGAAAATTGCTGCCCGAGAATATACTAGGTTCTCTACTAAATTGATTCTACTACATGTTGGGGTCAAAGATTGGATTTTGTTTTGTGGAGGATACTGTTACAACCCTCTGGAAGCAAGTGAACCACCTAACCGTTCTTACACAAGAACTTGCCACGAGAGCCGAGGATCGCGCGAGATGCAACAACCTGTGCTTTGTGGACTCCTCAACCAAATTCATCACACAGTGGCTGTGCTCACTGATGCTGGAGGGTTCCTTTTCTTCTTGTTTTGTAGTGGAGTGTGCCCACGGAGCGTTGGCGGGGCGGCCTCCCCCAGGTGCACACCCCCGTCCCATGATCGCTAAGCTTCTGAATTATTCCGAGAGGGACGCGATCCTGCAGTTCGCCTAAGGTCACAGAGATAAGTTGATCTACGACTCACAGAATATTATGATATTCCCAGACTATACATGCCTAGTACAACAGCAGTGGCACTCCTTCATTGCTGTCAAGTGCAAACTGAGAGACCTCAACATTCAAAACATGCTGTTGTACCCTGCTGGATGTGAGTGGTGTACAAATCTAAAACATTATTTTTTGAAACCCTGGAAGAAATATCCAAATGGACGTATGAAACCACCACACTCAAGCCACACTCTCTGCCCTCACAAGAATTGGACTCCTCTCAGAGTACCACAGAGTAGCCCGAAGAAGCATTCATCAAAGAGATGACAACACTCGCCATCAAATTGGCGCTCCCAGTCTTAAGGGGAAGACTCATAAACTAGTTGTATGATCTCCTTGGTATCTTCCCTTCCCCTTATCACTCTGTCTCTCACTATGCTGCACTCTATACTGCTCTCACCCTTTGTGGCAAATTGTGAGAGGGCACCTTGTCTGTAGTGACACCAGGTTAAGTGTGGGGAAACACAGGCCATGGTGGGCCTCCATGGGTCCCAAATATGACCTGGCACGACAAATGTTTAGGGAGATGTGGGCTTTAGGGCTCCATTGGTGTAGAGCCTCTCGGACCTCCTGTTGGGGTCCCAAAACCGCCCTCGCCGCAACAGGTACTTCAAGTTCCCAGAAGTATAGGGGTGGGGGAGGGGGTTTGGGCTGCTCATGGTTCATAGGATCTACTTGTTACCGGCTGGGCATGGGGGTTCCGTAACTCTCACGCACCACACTCAATGGCGCTTTTTTCCCTAAGCTTCAGATATGGCTGATACACAGAGGGTGCTCCCCGGTGAGATTAAGGTGCTGACCTGGAATGTTCGGCGCATGCCAGACAGAATAAAGCGTGGTGCAGTGTTGAAGCAGGCCAAAAGACATGAGGGTTGATATTTTGCTGATTCAAGAGACCCACATGTTGGGCAATAAGGCCCCGTGTCTCGTGCATTATGGGTTTGAACACATATACCACGCAGGATTTACTTGGGGTTTATGGGGTACCGCCAATCTTATCCACTGCAGGATCCCTTTCAGATGTATCCAGACATGGTTGGATGAGTATGGGAGGTACACAGTAGTTGCATAGTTTTTATGCTCCCCTCCGCTCAGACATACATTCATAAAGAAAGTCATAGCTTAATGGGGGACCCTACTGGATGGGCTGTCCGTGATGGGGGGATTGGAATGACACTATGTATCAGATCGATAGATGGCGCCCCAGTGATTGCAACCGTGCCATCGGTTACTCCAAGATGTGTCTTTTAGCATCCTCCCTGGGGTGGGCTGATGTCTGGAGTGCATACCGCCCAATGGTTACGAGTAACCTTTCCTGTCACCCAGACATGGCTCCCTTTCGCGGCTCATCTATATCTTTCTCCCCACCCAATATGTGCACAAAGCAGCTTCTCCCTCTATCCTCTCGCGGGCCCATATGACCATTCACCAGTGACCCTCAACCTTCACGTGGGACCTTTGCGATCCCGTCACCACTGGCAGATGTCACCATAGCACCTGAGAGACCCAAAATATTTGATAACCCCTCACCAGACTGTTGTTGGGTACTTCTCCTTTAATACAGGGTCTACGGCCTCAGCTACATGGCTGTGGGAGGCTCTTAAGCCCAATTTGACATTAGCTACTGCACAGGGGCAAAATGGCAGCGTCTGGCCCAGGTCGTCGAACTAGAGACAAGACAACAAGCACTTGAGGAGGAGATGCAGGCAGGTGGCGGTGTACAAGCCCAGAGACAGCTCCTCTTTTCACAGCAAGAGATCCACCAGTTACTCACTAATGAAGCTCAATTAGCATGGATGGTGACGCAGCATCAAATTTATCAGTCGGGGGATAAATCAAGCAAGACCCTATGCCTACTAACTCATGCTCCGACTCCCATACCAATACTCCGGGTCTTGGACGGCAGCTTCTGCACGAGTCCACAAAACAGTTGCTCGTGTGCTTGCTACATATTACACTGACCTTTATCAGCACAAGGCCTGTTTACCCTCTGACATGGTAAGCAAATTTCTGCACGATATACCTCCCAACCAACTCTCCGGGGAGGTGGGTGATCAGATGGATATTTCCATTACGCTAGTGGAACTCAAGGACCGCCCTTAATGATATTCATCTGGGCCGGGACCTAATGGGTTTTCTAGTAACATCTTCAGTAGATGTATCTCCCTGATGGGCCCACCTCTTCTCGCGGCACTGCAGGAGTCCTTAGACCTAGGAATTCTACCACCTGACTGGTGAGATGCCAAGATCGTGGTTTTCCTCAAGCCAGGATGCCCTTCTGATGACCCCACTTCATACCGTCCCACAGTGCTACTAAATCTGGAGGCAAAACTTTGCGGGAAGATCCTGGCCAACCATCTTATACCTCACATTTTTGATCTAGTCCATCCCAACTAATCTGGCTTTATGCCACACAGATCCACGCACCACAATATCAGGCAATTGCATTATGCTCTTGCCATGTTAATGAGGCTGGGATGCCTTGCTGCCGTCCTCCTCGCATAGATAAAGCCGCTAGACTGGGGGTATCTTTTCCTTCTCCTACAGGCCTTGAATCTGGGCCCCCGGGTCATCTCTTATATCCGCCTCTTATACACAGATCTCTTTGCCTTGGTACGTGTCGCCAGGGCCGTGTCGAACCCCTTGGCGAACTGGGTGAGACGAAAACCACTAGTCCGCGGATTCTGATGGTCCGAGAATGTATCGGATAAGATCGCTCTATATACGGACCATGTCCTCTTCTTTCTTACCGACCCGGGATTCACGGACCCATGGATAATGCGGATTCTAAGGGTGTTCGGGGAGTCCTCGGGCCTCCACATGAACCTGTCTAAATCCGTACTTTATCCGATCTGTGGAGGCCAGGGGTGGAGCAAGTGGGTGGCACAACTGACACATGCACTCGATGGTTCTACATATCTGGGCGTGTTCATATCACTTGACTAGGCAATATCCTGGGCCCACAACATACATCCCCTCATACCTAAGGTCAGAAATGAGGTACGGGCTTGGTCCCCTCTCCCCTTGTCCCTCTACGGCCGGTCAGCAATTTTCAAGATGGTCTCACTGCAGCGTATCCTGTACTGGCTTCAAAATTATCCATTCAGCATTTCTCAGTTGTGGTTCAAGCAAATGAACTCACTCCTGAATATGTTCCTATGGGATGGTGGGGCCATACGCGTTGCATCACAGCTATGCACCCAATCCACCTACTGCAGTGGGATTGCAGCATCCAACATACTCGCCTACTATGCGGCCTCTTATCTCCTCAATATTAATGAATGGTGGTACAATCCCCAAGCAAATGCAGCCTACGCTGTCGAAAGAATAGTGCTAGAGGACCAAGCACTGTTGCATTGCAGTAGCCGAATAGACCACCTGCCTCAGCCACTAGAGTTGTAATCCACCTATGGAGGCTCTTGGTCCGGCAGATGGGATTGGTAGGGGAGCTAACACAGACAACTCTGCTATGGCAGGGATCCCACCTTCGCCAAATGGCGTCGCTGGCAGGATTCCACTCATGGGACCTCATTGGCATATTCGCACTCAGGGACATCATGAAGGGGGCAGTGCTTAAATCCTTCCAACAACTGCAGGAGGAATTTAATCTCCATCATAACCAATTTTATAAATATCTCCAGTTACAACATGCCCTATCCCCGTATATCGCAACATCAGGAGAGCTTCTGGAATTCCACCCACTCAAAGGGAGGCTACTAATGGGAGATTTTGGATCCCACAAGATCAGGCAGATTTATCAAACTGAAGTCACACGCAATAACACAACATTAGATGCACTCCTACGGAGTTGGGAAATCGACAAACCCGACTGATCAGACGATGATTGGACAGAGGCACTGGTGAGTCCTCGGGGTGGGCCATAGCATCCCGTTATCGCCTGATACAATTTAAATTCTTACCCCTGACATCGCCTTTGGTGCATGAGGATTATACCATCGCCAACGTGCCTGCGGTGTGCGCATGAGGTGGGTACCTTCATACACATAGTTTGGAACTGTTCTACCTTTCAGCCCTATTGGGACAAAAAACTGGCAGGCCTGGGCAAAGTGCTCTCATGGAGCATCCCGTCTGACCCGAAAGTCATTTTACTGCACAGCACAGATGGCATTGGAGGCAACAAATACAAGCAACACTTGTTGTTCACTGGGCTTACACTAGCCAAAAGGGACATCGCCCAATACTGGAAGAGTAATTCTCCACCGCCCATGGGGAAGTGGAAAAGGGCCCTAGATTGGTGTATGGGTATAGAACTGGCTGTGTTTCAGGTCCAGGGCTGTCCACAGACACACTGAAAGATATGGCAGAGATGAGAGGAGCATAGGGGTATTGAATTGCTGACCGTGGAATGCCCAGACACTATCATACAAAGAGAAGTAGTACCGTAAATGTGCAGCCCTCAGACACTGGATGTAGATGTCCAATGAACACCCGACATTGCAGATCGGGGGTGGTGGTGGGAGGGGGGGTACGTTCCGGTGCCTAAGCCAGCCATGGCTATTATATGTTCTCTCATTTTTTTCCGCATTTTATTACGCTGGTACAATATGGCAAATGTAGATGTGTTTACTACAGTGCCGGCTCCCGGCTCATGTTGTGCTGGCATAAAAATTAATACAATTTGTTATTAGAAAAAGAATTATTGGGTTTTTATGAATTAACTATTGCTAGGCTTATGATCTCTAAAAAATAGAAATCTTAGTCTATGCCTGTGTATGAAGAATTGTGGAAACATCTGAACTTGAATTTCAGATAGCTAAATTGTTAGGGTTGAGGGTTAGATTTTGCGTACCTAGGGAAAAATGAAGGGTTATTTAATGCAGTGATTTATATGATGATTTTGATGTTGTCTTCACGTGATTTGTCTGTTCCAGAACGGTTAAAAACATCATAATTAGAAAGCAGTGTGAAAAGAATATCCTCTCCTTTTTGCAATTTACAATGAGATGAATCATTGTTTTGTGAATGCAGTCACAAATCCTTGAAAAGTTACCAATACCTCAAAAGAAGTGGTAGATAATTTACAATGGGAAAGGTGACCCAGTTACAGATCTTCTCCTTTGGGGATTGTGCCACTTGGCCTCTGGGATGATCAGGCAGTGGTCCAGGAGACCCGATGCCTTCCCAAACCCTGAACAGTATTTTTTTAAGCAGCACTTTTTCCTTCACACATTAGGGAATACTAAAATAGTAACAGTGGTATAGTGCAGGCCAACATCCCTATGTTTGTAGCCAATCACAGTGTGTCACAAATAGCGACCTGCCTTATTAATATTCAATAGGCAGGTTGTTCTATGAGCCCCTGCGACTGGACATTTTGTGATATAACTTGTTAGTACATAGTTCACCTCACAAAATGAACAGTAGACCACAAAAAGATGGTGCAAAAATTGCACTCACTATTTGAGGCCTGCCTTTTTGTATAACAGGTACACCATGTCATGCTCCACAACCGAATCTTACATGAGATTAATGATCCAAGAAAGAACATTAATCTCATTAAGGATCAGATTGTGCAGTTAGTGGACACAAACAAATCGTATACTATTCTTTGTAGCCATATACATAATCTGTACAGGCCACTAACTGTTCCAAATCTCATAACATATTTACTGAAAAAAACAAAGGTTAAAGTGATGTTACAGTTAGGTGAATATGACAGTGCCAACATAACGTTTTGAACTAAAAAACCACACAAATTCACTAGTTACAGTTTGCAGAGCTAACCATAACGTGCGCCCCGCCATGCACGGCTCATGACCTCACGTTACATCACTCGTTACATTTTGTATGACATCATTTATGACATCACTGATTATATCATCCAATCTAGTTTTGTCCATGTTACACTATAAACGAGTATAGCATTAGAGGCATGAAAGTATGTAATTAATAGCTCAGAATAATAAAGCATCATTAATGTCATCACATATACAACAGGTTCTGAGAGGAGGAATGGGGTGTGTAAATGTTTTGCGACTGGTAACATTAAGATTATATCAGTGAGGATGGGGCCAGTAGCGGTCGGTGGTAGGAGTGCTGCCGGGCGGTGACGTGGGGTGGGGGAAGGGCAGGGTGGATGTTAGTAAACTACAGATTATGGCCAAATACAGGTAAGTAAACATATCAATAAATAAAAAACGAATTTCGCTGCGCACACTGCATCTCCAAAGTCGATGCAGTGTGCGCAACGAAATTCGTTGTATTCATTTTATTTATTTATATGTTTACTTACCTGTATTTGGCCATAATCTGTAGTTTACTACCTTCACCCTGTCCCTCCCCGACCCCACATCACCCCCGGCTGCACTCCCACCACCGACTGCTACTGGATGGGGCTAATCAATCAATTTAATGGACACTCATACTACTCTGTTATAGTTCTGTCTAAATCTTCCCAAATCTGTAAATTTTGCATCCACTGTGCGGTGTCACCCTGCACACAACAAAATGCTCCAACCCGAATTTGTATATATTTTTTTTAAAAACTGAGTTGACATTAATGCAAATCGTACATCTGATATGAAATAGGATGGCATGCGCAACGATGTCTTTATTTGGGAGATAATTTATAGTTTTTAACTGGATGCTACGGTGGCAGCAATTGGCTCAGTTTAACGACAGAATGCAATAATTCAAAAGGAGTAAATGCATGGCAATTTTAAAACTGGAAATCAGCCCTGAGCTGCTACCACCCACTGCTAACCAGGTCATCCCACCTTTCGTCAATGAAGGACATCTAATAGATTCTTGGGTTAGGGGGAGCATGTGACATATGGTGAACGACTACATATAATTCAGCAGTCATATCATTGCATATTACATGAGAATATCAACAACAGTATTCATAACTTCGGATTTGAATTATCTCAAGATCATAGACTTTATCCAGTGACATCTGCACTCAAACAGTTAAATTCACTAAGTGACATGTATGTACATTGATAATTTAATTGTGAAACAGACAACTTGTATTTTGTGAAGCACTTCTGCTTGTCAAGGCTAAATCCTCTATCTGTTCAAATGTCCGAAGTGTGGTTCTACCATGCAGAGTAATACTTCATTTACCAAATCACAGATTTTCATTCTTTGCCGATTATCATGTGCAGATGCCCGCTCTCAAGTTACATGCAGGCGGCTCCAAGGCAATTATGCATGTATATGTTCATGAAAGCCATAGTAAGGCAATTTACATATTTATTAAATTAAACATATTGTTTATTTCAAAACTTCTAAGGAGGGTCGTTTTTGAAGCTCATTGTTATGCTGTGTACCGTGTCTGCAATTACTGAAGACCTTTGATATGGCCAACAGTGACTTATAAGTGAAAGCAATTGTGCTTAAGACTGTGTGTATTTCAAATGTTTTCAGGAAGTGTATGTAAGGCCCATGGCATGATAGCAGAGCCCATCACTATACTGCTGCAAACCTAATCATGGGGCTCCAATAAATGCTGAATGTGACATATCCTAACTTTGGGTTTTAGTAACTATAATTCCTGATATCTTTTGAAACAGCTCACTTAAGTAAATTGAAGAAATTAGATCTGATGTATTTCATAAGGTTGTGTAATTTATTATGTTAACTATCCCAATTAATGTTTTTAGTAAACTCTTTTGGGCATTCAGCTACCTAGCTATGTTTGCTATCAGAGCTTTAAAAAAGTCAAAAGACTATTATCCTTAAATATATTTTGGGAGCATATAAATAATTATTTCTTGGGGAAGACACCTGAATAGTTAGATCTGGATGAACCAAGCAAGATTATGTATTTGATGCATTAGATAATTCACACAAAAGGCCTCATTTACGAGGTCTTGGAGCACGGCAAGTAATCTTGCTGCGCTGCCCTGCGTTAAAGAAAAGGGCAGGAATGTGCACATTCCTGCACTCTTCTCCTGCGCTGGCGCACTATGGGCCGTCATGCGCCAACGCAGGCACCGTTACGCCATGGTGCAAGGGTGTCGGCATTGTAGGTGTGATTGTTTTTGTGTAGGAAGGAGCACCTTCCTACACCAAAACAATCACAAGAGGTGTTTTCCTCTTTCTATGTGTGCTGCAGGATATTTCTCCTCATTGTGCCTCCCCTTGGGATGGCATTAGAATCTGATACATTCTCAGGTTTATGATTCCTCATAAATTTGGGAATGCTTCAGATACCATGGGTGTTGCATGGGAACACCCATAGAACTCCCCTTTCACATAGTGTTCTGCAAGAAAAGGGCACATATTTATAAGGCCATGAAAAGTCGAGCAAAGTGGATTAATGTGGCCTTATAAATATGCTGCTGAACACTGAGTCACTGGAGCGTCAAACAAGTGATGCTCCAGTGGCGCAAATGGGCCACCACGGACTTCGTAAATGAAGCCCAAAGTTTGCATCATATATTCAATGCTCCCACTATACCAATATAAGTGAATCTTCTAATCTAAACATGTTTATATGTTCACATGAGTGGGAGCCAGATAAACCAATCAAAAAGGGGGAATCCTGCTTTCTCTCCTGAACAGATATTCAAGTGGTAATTATGTCTGGAGTAGAACAATACTTGAGTCTTTACTTTTGCCTCAACTATAACTTGTACTAGGACATGTGTACTAGAAAATATCTTATCACTCTGTACAAATCTTGACACTCCTCCAGTCTAAATTGCCACTACCTTAATGTACCATTTATAGTCTAAACAAAACTGTGATATTGAATGGTATTTGATGCAATATAAACGTCTGTTGGTTAGTTTTGTTAGGCTTTGGAGATACAATTATCACCTCATTAGGACAGCACACAGGTCAGCTTAACTTAGGTTCGTACATTTAATTTCCTGTGCCTTCCCCTTTTTCCATTTCATAGAGCATGTACCTTCTATGAGCTTTCTTTCTTGCTTAAGGTCAAAGATAGCACAGAATACAAAACTGCAGAGTGGGTTTTTGGATCAGCCCCTTGGTAATGATTTGATGGCTTTCTATCTGAATACCCTATTGGAAGGATTTTCTCCCTATTCTTGTTGCTGGTGATTTCAATGTTACTTTTGAACGGTATGGCCCTAAACCTTTAAAATAACAGAGGAGGAGGATGCAGTTTGTGGAGTCTCTCAGCCAGCTCTGGGTATTCTTACGAGATACTCTGTAATCGCGGACCAAGTGTTGAGTTTATCCCTCCGCCTTGACCTCAGGGCCTGCAATGGCAAGTCTCCTTCAGATTGCTGCGGTACCTACACTTTTAAACGTGCACTACAAAAGAGTTGCATTGACTACATATTCCTGTCACTACAATTGTGATCATCTCCTACAGGTATGGTGATAAAAGAGAGACATGATAGTGGCTACATTTATTTTTATTTATTTATTACGTTTTTTATATAGCGCAGACTTTACCCGAAGGTGTCAGAGCGCTTCACAATAGGAAAAGTAGAGATACATGAGAAAAAAATTACAAATGAGCATGTTACAAAAGCAAACATTACGTTACATGAGGCAATAGTGACAATTGTGCAAGTATCAAGAGCAAGCAAAATACAAGAGGTAGGAAACAATAAGTTACTAGAGGAAAAAAGTGACATGTGTGTATGATACAAAAAGCGTACAAAGTACAAGTAGAGGTATAATACTGCACTAAATGGCAGATACTCAAAACACAAGAACAAACGTTACGTTACATGAGGCAATGGTGGCAGTTGTGCATGCATTAAAAGCAAACAAAATACAAGAGGTAGCCACCGATACATTACCAGAGGAAAAGTGGTGTGTGCTTGTTACAAAAGAGTACACAATACAAGTAGAAGTATAATACTGCAATAACTGGCAGACACTCAAACCACAAGAACACACTGGAAGGCACTTCTTATACTCATGTAGAACAGAATTTCCTATAATGGAGGGACTTCCTTCAGATAATAGAGAGGGCGTGAATTAAATTTGGAAGTGTCTTTCAAGGAGGAGAGCTTTGAGGTCAGTTTTGAAGGCCTGCTCATCATCATTCTCTTAGTGGATTTAGGGACGGTGCCCATCAGAGTGGCAGCTTGAATCCTGGGGCCATACCAACACTCATGAATAATATGCAGGTCCTAAAAGGGACTGTCTGTAAGGATTCAACTGTGCTGACCCAGAGTTATAACCATGTGGTGGACATCTTGGAGGCACTGGCCACATGCAAGATGCAAATCCCAGACCTTGGTGTTATTGTTAAGTCCAAATGAAAATCTTTTTATTACCCTTAAAGCCTCATTTAGAAAAGTGGTCCATAAGGCCCCTAGCCTGCACATCTGCTGTGCATGGTTTAATAGTAGCTGCAGGAGATTAAGACATGTCCTGATCCAGAGTGTAAAAGCTGGCATCAGGCAAGGTTTTGCTAGAGCCAGAAAGTAATACAAAAGGGGACTAATACAGGATAAATTTGATTAAGAATGAGAGATGTGGTAGAGTCTGGTTGTATCTGCCTGGTCTGGGGATGCTAAATCATTCTGGGGGATTGTGGCCCATGGCAAACGAAATGCAGTCCCAGGTGTTGATTATACCCTTCAACCTCAGGTTAGGGTAGATCATTTCAAAACAATGTATGCAGCCAAGCCCAACTATGAGGGAAGGGTGCCAGCAAGTGATCCTCCTTATGTCTTAGGTGAAGGCATGCCCTTGACCCTTCAGTACAAAGATATACTCAAAGCGCTTATGGTGCTTCTGGGGAACAAAGCACCAGACCCTGGCTCCCTCCCTGGGGACCTCTTTAGATCAGAACCACTAATCTGGACTACCTATTTCCACCTGTTTTCCAATTCAATTCTAGAAGGTGGCCTGATCCCTGGTTTCTGGCAGAAGGCTGAGATCGCAAGATTGTGATAAATAATACGCAGTTTTTTGTTTTACGTTGTAGTTTGCTGAGTAGTTGTACAATATAAGTTAGAGAAAGTCTGTGAAATTTTGAAAAATGAGTAGCAATATTATGTGGTTAGAGGAGTTCAGACAACTTTTGGGCCCGGTGGCACTGCACCTGTTGCACCATTCAAATCTTGCCTCTAGTGCCTGCAAGATGACTGCATTTGTGATTGCCTATTTAGTAGTAAAATATAGTAATATTTTGTGTTCAGAGAAGTTCTGACTGCTTTTCGATGGGTGCCACCGCACCTGCAGCACCATTAAAATCATGGTACTAGTGCCTGGTAGATAATGCACTTGTGACTGCCTGCTTAGTAGTAAAGTTTAGCAATGTTCTGCGTTTAGTGGGATCCATAGAGCTTTTGGCCCCAGTGCCGCTGCTTCATTCAAATCAAGCCACTTTTAACTGTAAGATAACTGTAATTGTGTTTGTCTGTAGTAAAATAAAGCCATATGCAGTGTTTTGAAGAGATCATGACAAATTTCAGGCCTGGTGCCACTGCACATGCTGTACCATTCAAATCAGGACCCTGTTGTCTACAAGGTGACTGCACTTGTGACTGCCTGTTTAGTAGTAAAATATAGCAATATTAGGAGTTTAGTGGGGGCCTGGAGCTTCTGGTCCCAGTGCTGCTGCACTATCGAATATATGATCCTGTTGCCTGCATGATAACTGCATCTGTGACTGCCTGTTTAGTAGTAGAATATAGCAATATTTGGGCTTTAGTGGAGTTATGACAACTTTTTGCACCAGTGCCACTGCACCCGCTGAACCATTTAAATCAAACCCCTTTTAGCTGCGAGGTAAATGCAATTGTGACTGCCTGTTTAGTAATAAAATCTAGCAATATTAGGTGTTTAGAGTTCTGATAACTTTTGGTCCCAGTGACATTACACCTACTGTACCATTCAAATCATGAGCCCAGCAAGGGTAAGTAGAGCTTGTGTAGTGGTATGCCTTCACACAGTACGCCATGCGCACTACAGTTCTTCCAGTAATTTAACCGGAGCAGCAGTTGTAGAGCCAGGCCCAGCAGCAGGACACCTTGGGAGGAAGGTAAGTCTCCCGTGCACCGGTGAACTCTGCTCCGCTGCGATTGCAGAGTTTTGGAAAACTTTGAAACTCCAAATGGAATGCGGAGTTACTAAACCGCCCGCCCTTAGACCCTACTGTCTGAAAGATAACTGCACTTGTGACTGCCTGTTTTGGTGTAAAATATAGCAATAATCGTTGTTTAGTTGGATACCTGGAGCTTTTGGGCCTGGTGCCTCTGCACCTGCTACATCATTGAAATTATGACCCTATTGCCTTCAAGGTCTTCAAGGTAACTGCACTTGTGACTGCCTGTTTAGTTTGAAATTTCAGCAATAATCTGGGCTTAGTGAGGTCCCTCGAACTTTTGGCCCCGGTGCCGCAGCACCTTCTGCACCATTCAAATCAAATCTCTTTTAGCTGCAAGGTAACTGCATTTGTGACTGCCTGTTTAGTAGTCAAATATAGCAATATCATGTGTTTAGAGGAGGTTTGACAACTTTTGGGCCTTGGTGCTACTGCACTTGCTGTACCATTCAAATCATGACACTGTTGTCTGCAAAGTAATGGCTGCCAGTTTAGTAGTAAAATATAGCATGGCTCTTGCATGTTAACTTTATTTTTAACATGCAATGTTACACTACAGCATTTAGAATTTGATCATAATGACAGAATAGAGTAAGTTAAAAAAAATCAATCCGATAATGCCTACATAGTGCAAACAAAGGTAATGATGCATGAATAGGAAATGCCACAAACGTTCTAAGGCTAAAGAATTGGGGTAATAAAAAGCATTCTTCAAAAAAGTTATCCCTATCAGTTCTTCTTCTATATTCAAGTAGTTGCTCTAACACAAACACAAGAGTCACCTGTTTAGTATTACAGCGGACTCGCTCAACATTTGGGCAAAAGACAGACAGGCAGACTTAAACACTAGATTTTGGGTCACTCTACGTATTACAAACACTTCCAACGTATATTTAAAAACTTTTTATTCATAAAAAATGAATCATGTACCTGGGACCTCCCTAATGGTTACAATCTAATTCACAGTTAAAAATTACTTTGGATACATTTAATACATAAATCCTTTCAACAATTAAAAAACAATCACAGTTTAAAAAAACAGTCGACGCGGCGTTTCGGTGTGCATTAGTTTCCACCTTCATCAGGACTTAAAAGTTTCTTGTTACAATCTAGAAGTGAAAAACAATTCTTTTAGCTTACATACAATGATCACAGACCCTATTTTATTACTACCTGCCTATACACTTTTTAATTATAAAATCTTTTTTGTTGTTTAGCCCCCTGGTGTTATAATCATTTTACTCATAGATATGAGTCCCTCTTAATGTTATTTACATTTCTACAGTTTCTCCCTACTATTGCCTTAACGATGGGTAGTTGTATTTCATACCCCATACAATCTAGTAGGCTATGTCTTGTTATTTTCATAGTCCTAGATGTCTTTCAACAACTCACTTCCCGAAGTTGTGAAGGTCTATACCTGTAAATTAAGGGCAGAAGAGAACAGAAGTATAAATTTAAGAACGTTCTAATTTTAATTTCATCAACTCAGGTCACCAGCTATTAATTTAATTTGGTACCTTATTTAATTGGACTTCTCTCCTGGGTATACGTTGGAGCCACCTTGCTATCATTCGTTGATAATTCTGTTAGATCAACTGCAAACATTACAAAGAATATAAAGTGATATTCAGTCCCATACACCTTCTCATCTACTCGTGATTACTGATGAGTGTCAGTATATACAGAATGCTTACCGCGGTTTTGTTTCCAGTTAGTATATTCTTTATTTAATCAATTCCAATTAGGAGATGGTCTATTCATCAATTTAGACTTCGGTTTCTGAAAATATAGAATGGCAGATTTTTAATTCTCACTGTGGTTATTCGTTCATAGTACTATATTATTTTTCGCTTCTACTCTTTGTGAATTGTATTTATAATTAAACGTACTCCTCCTCATTGTATTTGTAACAAGAGGAGATCGCCCAGTTATGTAATATGTCCTTTTGTTCTATTAACACAGCAGTATTACATAATGTCATGATATTTATTCTAATCTAACATTGTTTATGTCAGGTCATCACAATGTCGTTGCCATCTTGTGTGCCCACATTGATGTTATGTTTAGGCCGTTGAGAACTATTTCTTGCATCTAGTTTTACAGTTAGCGTGCCTTCTCGCATTGTGCTGCCTCTGCTGCGTTACACAACCTAATCACGTTATTGTTACTGATGTGCACACCATGCGTGCTACTCATTGTTAATTATGGTCATTTTCATTTAGGTGGTATGACAGTATTCTTGTAATGCATCCGTACTGTTAATTTCCATTGCACATACGTTCTACGCCTTCATTTGGCTGCTGATATTTGGGGAGATACATTTACTGTCGGTTTCTCATACAACATGCTCCGCGTATTTAAAAAGGAATCTACACGAATATTTGGGGAGATTCACTTACTATTAGTTCTTAATACAACATGCTCCGCACATTTGAAAAAATGGTCTACACAAATATACTATCGCGTACCTCCTCTTGTTTTGGCGGCCTCCCTGCTCCAACGTAACGCTCCGGAAGTCTTTTCAACAACCGCTTCCTTTGGTTCGTTTTTTATATACTCCTGAGGTTAAATTTTACCCGGAAGTAGAAGAATACATGGCGTATATTTTCGGAATGGTCTGCTTATATTCGACTCTAGTTAATGTAGTATTCTACTTTGTGTCATAATAAACTTATCATTATTTTAGAGTTTCTTTATTTTATCAGAGTTTCTATATAGTTCCAGATGATATTTGAAAAAACGCGGTCGTATCCATATCGACCGCCATCTTGGATCGGGCAAACCATCTTATTATTAATACAGGATTCGGTTTTCGCCTCACTTCTAGTAATTTTATGATTAGGTAACGATTATGCAATTCTTTAAAAGCATAGGCCCACATGCATCATTGTTGGTATTTGCGATTTCTAAATTGCGAAAATTAAGGAATCGCAATTTAGAAATCGCAAATACCTATGCATTAAAAATTCGCAAATATTTTTGCGTTTTCTTATTTTTCCGATTTAGCGATTCCCTATTTTGCAAATCGCAAATAAGGAATCCCTCTACATTGATTACTATGTGCCTAGAGGCCCATAGGAATCAATGGGAAGGCATTCTCATTTTGCGATTCGCAATTCAGGAATCGCTAAATGAGAATGCAATTTCAAAGGTGCAGGGGGGGGTCCAAAGGGCCCCCCTGCACCCCTGAAATGTAACATAAAGTAAATTTTTCACACATACATGACCCAAGGGCATGTGTGTGTGTAAAATGAAAGTTTCAAAAATGCACTTTTGTGCATTTTTGAAACTTTTCGCAAATTACCATGAAGGTTGACTTCATGGTAATTTACCACTTCTAATTTGCGAATTCGCAATTTATTTTTAAATGATGCATTGCATTTCAGAAATTGCAAAATTGTGATTTTTTTTAAATGCAATCGCAATTTAAGAAATCGCAAAAAAATTGCGATTTCTTAAATTGCGGGAAAAAAAAACTTGATGCATCTCAAAAATTGGATTTGCATTCGCAAACGGTCGAATTTTGCGATTTGCACCGTTTGCGAATGCAAAAACCAATGATGCATGTGCCCCATTATCTATTTTTATATTTAGTGCTATTTTAGAGTTTCTTAATTTTATCAGAGTTTCTATATAGTTCCAGATGATATTTGAAAAAACGCGGTTGTATCCATCTCGGCCGCCATCTTGGATCGGGCAAACCATCTTATTATTAATACAGGATTCGGTTTTCGCCTCACTTCTAGTAATTTTATGATTAGGTAACGATTATGCAATTCCTTAAAAGCATAATCTATTTTTATATTTAGTGCTATTTAAGACGACCTCTCTGGATAGACATTCGAGGACTTTCCACTTTACATTATGAATACACCGCAATGAAGTTACATACAAAATCTGACAACTTTATCAGTCATTATGTTCAATTCGCTTACAATATATAAAGATTTTTTGGCTTTCAATTCGAAATGGTACTTGTAGCTTGCATAGTTTACATTCAGTTGTTATTTTGTTTTGAGGTTGCAAACACATACAGTTACATTCAAGTCTAAATAACTTTCTCAATCGTCATAATGAGAAAAATACCAGTACATTGGAAACAACTCTATATTCTCATACAGTTAACATTTAATGAACTTTTCTTATATCAACTCGCGACGGCCTTTAGTTCTATACCCTCTTTGCTCTAATCAATACGTCTAATACTTTTATGTTGCTTCAACTTCAAACATAAATATTCACCAATTATTTTGTCTTTTAGGTTGTGCACATTTATCGTTCTTGCACCTAACTTCTTCTAACTATGGCTATTTGAGGCAGAGCTCTTTTGTTGTGGTGGTTGATTCAGTGTATCTCATAGAGTTACGATCATGCATTTTTAGCGTATTCCTTAGTTTAGTATATCCGCTCTATAGTCTAAATATGACTCGTGACTAATGGCCATTGTAGCAGTCTAGGCTGGTTCCTGCTATCTATCTCAATTGATTGCTTCATTGCATTAATCTCTCCCATTCCTCTTTATTGTTAAGGCCATTTTTGTATGTATTAAAATAGGACATATAAAATTGTTCACGCTTCTTCCTTTTAACAAAGCTGTCCCCGCCTCGTATGCTGTGTTCCATAATTTCAATCCCGCACCACTTGAGATCATCTATTTTATGATTCTTAGATGTCCAATGTTCTACAAGGGATGCTGTCAGTTTTTTCGTTCTTAAGGCTGGTTTATGTTCTGTTATTCGTGTTCTAAGTTCCCGGGACGTTTCCCCTATATATCCTTTATTACAAGGACATATAATTGGGTAGATAGCGTCCTTGGACTTACAGTTGATGAAATGCTTTATTTTGTGTGTCACATCATGATATGTGACTACATCTCCTTTCATCAAATGATTACAGTTTTTACACATACAGCAGGGGAAATTGCCTACTGGGAGTGGTGCGTTGTTGATACTGGTTTGTCTTAATCCTTTATCCTCTCTATAGGTATGCACTAATCTTTTTCTAATCGTCTTATTCCGTCTGAAGCTGAACATTGGTTTGGCTGGTGCTTCTTTGTCTCTTTCATTTAGGAGCTGCCAGTTTCTATTAATGATGTTTTTTACTTGATTACTGGCACTGCTGAAATTAGTAACAAAGATAAGTTGTTGGTCATTTTTTGTTTTACTATCTATTTATTTTACTGAATAGAGGGTCTCTATTATAATATTTCGATCTTTTGTAGGCTTGTTTTATTATTTTTCTTGGATAGCCTCTACTTTGTAATTTCATTGTTAGGACATTCGCATGCCGATTAAAATCTTTAATATCTGTACAATTACGGCATATCCTCAAATATTGGCCAAAGGGAATGTTATTTTTTTGACTATTGGGGTGGTTGCTTTTATAGTGCAACATGGTGTTGCGGTCGGTAGGTTTAGTGTATAACTCTACTGTTAATCTCCCATCTGTATGTTTGATTTTAATATCTAACAAATCTACACTTTCTTTGGCAAAGTTAGAAGTGAATTTCAGATTGGCATCTCCAAGATTGAGCCAGTTTATAAATTCTTTAAGTTCCTCAGTGCTCCCAGTCCATAGGAAGAAAACGTTGTCGATATAGCGGGACCAGCACGAGATGTTCTCATAAAATGGTGCCGCAGTGTTGAAGACATGTTTGTCCTCGAAAGCCGCTACATACAGACAGGCCAAACTGGGAGCAAAGGTGGCTCCCATGCTGGTACCTTTGACCTGTCTGGAGTAGTCAGTCTTGAACATAAAGATGTTGTTTTTCAATATGATCTCCACACATTCTACAATGAACTTAGAGTGGAATGACAGATCTTGTGCATCTACACTTAAGAGGCCCTCTAACATCTCGATGGTATCGTCCTGAGGGATGTTTGTATAGAGGGCCCCTATATCTAAAGTTACTAGCCATTTGGTGTTTTTATTGTAGGGAAGATGTTCAATTTTTGTAATCATATCGGTGGTATCCTTAACGTATGCCTTTTGGCAGACTACCAACGGTTGCAAAAATGTATCCTCGTACTTGCTCAGTGGTTCTGTGGCCGAGTCTATGCTAGAAACTATCGGTCTCATTGGAGGGTTATACAAGTCTTTATGCACTTTGGGCAAACCGTATATTGCCGGGATTCTTTGGCTTGGATTCTTTAGAAAATTAAATTCATCATTAGATATAACGTTGTCTACCTTGGCAAAGTCCAAAAGTCTACTGATCTTTTTAATTAGATCATTCCACTCTGTTCTATTTGACTTACAGTAATGTAGATTGTTATTGAGCAAAAGGAGCATCCTGTTATTGTAATCTTCAGTATCCATTATAATGATACTACCACCCTTATCCCCAGGTTTGCTAGTTAGATCTTTGTTATTTTCTAGATTATTCAGGGCTATTTTCTCTTCTTGGCTCAAATTGTTGTGCCAGTGTGGGTTTTTGGACAGTAATCCATCAATATTATTGTTGACCACTTTTTCGAAAAGTTCAATGTTTTTATTCACTAAACTAAGGTATGGTGTCCGATTAGACTTTGGTTTGAGACCAGACTTATTAGATGATTGTGAGTCAGGACCTGCCTTATTTTTAAAAAATTGTGTAGTCTTATTTTTCTGTAGAAGTTCTGGAGATCTCTTTCAAGGCTATATTTATCAACCTGGGTGCATATTGCGAATCCTAATCCCTTTTCTAATACCTTATTTGCATCCTTGGTGAGCAATTTTTGGGAAAGGTTTATTATAGCTGCCTTGTTTACTAATCCCACATCCCATGACTTCTCGTCCTCATATATGGGCGTTTCTGTTGTGGGTAGTTCCCCAGTCCTCGCCCCTTCCCTCGAGTTTGGTCGGTATTCTGGTGGCGATGATCCAAAAAAGAGAGGGAATCTCTACTTGTACTGGGTATTCGGTCATTGTTTTTTTTATTTTCCTGTCCATTCTCATTCTCAGACTCTGTGCTAGTGCAGGATGTGTCTAGGAAGGTTACTCGCTTCTTGGGATAATTTCTCCTATGTTGTTGCCAATTATTACGCGAAAAAGTCCCTTCTCTAGGTCTATTGAAAAAATCTTTCTGTGTATAGGGGTTTACGAATTCAAGGTTATAATTGGCCACATCCTTTCCGAATGTGTTCGATTTTTTGTTACACAAATAATCTCTATATCCACTGATGTCTGTTGTATATCCTCTAATTTTTTCTTGCCGTCATCTAATGTTATCTGTCAGTCTATTTTCAAGTTCTTCTATTCCTTTCTTTTCTATTATTAGAATCTCGTTGGCAGTCTGGATAATTAGCAACATCCAGTCATTATGACGATTGAGAAAGTTATTTAGACTTGAATGTAACTGTATGTGTTTGCAACCTCAAAATAAAATAACAACTGAATGTAAACTATGTAAGCTACAAGTACCATTTCGAATTGAAAGCCAAAAAATCTTTATATATTGTAAGCGAATTGGACATAAGACTGATAAAGTTGTCAGATTTTGTATGTAACTTAATTGCGGTATATTCATAATGTAAAGTGGAAAGTCCTCGAATGTCTATCCAGCGAGGTCGTCTTAAATAGCACTAAATATAAAAATAGATTATGCTTTTAAGGAATTGCATAATCGTTACCTAATCATAAAATTACTAGAAGTGAGGCGAAAACCGAATCCTGTATTAATAATAAGATGGTTTGCTCGATCCAAGATGGCGGCCGATATGGATACAACCGCGTTTTTTCAAATATCATCTGGAACTATATAGAAACTCTGATAAAATAAACAAACTCTAAAATAATGATAAGTTTATTATGACACAAAGTAGAATACTACATTAGCTAGAGTCGAATATAAGCAGACCATTCCGAAAATATACGCCATGTATTCTTCTACTTCTGGGTAAAATTTAACCTCAGGAGTATATAAAAAACGAACCAAAGGAAGCGGTTGTTGAACAGACTTCCTGAGCGTTACGTTGGAGCAGGGAGGCCGCCAAAACAAGAGGAGGTACGCGATAGTATATTTGTGTAGACCATTTTTTCAAATGTGCGGAGCATGTTGTATTAAGAACTAATAGTAAGTGCATCTCCCCAAATATTCGTGTAGATTCCTTTTTAAATACGCGGAGCATGTTGTATGAGAAACCGACAGTAAATGCATCTCCCCAAATATCAGCAGCCAAATGAGGGCGTAGAACGTATGTGCAATGGAAATTAACAGTACGGATTCATTACAAGAATACTGTCATACCACCTAAATGAAAATGCCCATAACGCGGTTAATTAACAATGAGTAGCACGCATGGTGTGCACATCAGTAACAACAACGTGATTAGGTTGTGTAACGCGGCAGAGGCGTTACAATGCGAGAAGGCACGCTAACTGTCAAACTAGATGCAAGAAATAGTTCTAAACAGCCTAAATATAACATCAATGTGGGCACACAAGATGGTAACGACATTGTGATGACCTGACATAAACACTGTTAGATTAGAATAAATATCATGACATTATGTAATACTGCCGTGTTAATAAAACAAAAGGACATATTACATAACTGGGCTATCTCCTCTTGTTACAAATACAATGAGGAGGAGAAGTACGTTTAATTATAAATTCGTTTCACAAAGAGTAGAAGCGAAAAATAATATGGTACTATGAACGAATAACCACGGGGAGAATTAAAAATCTGCCATTCTATGTTTTCAGAAACCGAAGTCTAAATTGATGAATAGACCATCTCCTAATTGGAATTGATTAAATAAAGAATATACTAACCGGATACAAAACCGCGGTAAGCATTCTGTATATACTGACCCTCATCAGTAATCACGAGTAGATGAGAAGGTATATGGGACTGAATATCACTGTATATTCTTTGTAATGTTTGCAGTTGATCTAACAGAATTATCAACGAATGATAGCACGGTGGCTCCAACATATACCCAGGAGAGAAGTCCAATTAAATAAGGTATTAAATTAAATTAATAGCAGGTGACCTGAGTTGATGAAATTAAAATTAGAACGTTCTTAAATTTATACTTCTGTTCTCTTCTGCCCTTAATTTAAAGGTATAGACCTTCACAACTTCGGGAAGTGAGTTGTTGAAAGACATCTAGGACTATGAAAATAACAAGACATAGCCTACTAGATTGATTGAGGTATGAAATACAACTACCCATCGTTAAGGCCATAGTAGGGAGACACTGTAGAAATGTAAATAACATTAAGAGGGACTCATATCTATGAGTAAAATGATTATAACACCAGTGGGCTAAACAACAAAAAAGATTTTATAATTAAAAAGTGTATAGGCAGGTAGTGATAAAATAGGGTCTGTGATCATGGTATGTATGCTAAAAGAATAGTTTTTCACTTCTAGATTGTAACAAGAAACTTTTAAGTCCTGATGAAAGTGGAAATTAATGCACACCGAAACGCCACGTCGACTGTTTTTTTAAACTGTGATTGTTTTTTAATTGTTGAAAGGATTTATGTATTAAATGTATCCAAAGTAATTTTTAACTGTGAATTAGATTGTAACCATTAGGGAGGTCCCAGGTACATGATTAATTTTTTATGAATAAAACATTTTTAAATATACATTTGTAAGTGTTTGTAATACGTAGAGTGACCCAAAATCTAGTGTTTAAGTTTGCCTGTCTGTCTTTTGCCCAAATGTTGAGCGAGTTTGCTGTAATACTAAACATGTGACTCTTGTGTTTGCGGTAGAGCAACTACTGAATATAGAAAAAGAACTGGCACGGATAACTTTTTGGAAGTTTACACTTACCCCCTCCCTGTATAACATATAGGGGTAGCTTCCTCGTACTTTTGGTAATAAAAAGCAAACATTACAGCATAGTGTTAGATGCTGTTTGCCTTTTCTGTGGGAATAGAACTTATCATGACAGTGAATGGGGCTCACACAGTGTGAACAGCTTTCGTAGAAATATCGTAAATTTGTGCAGCCAGGGAAAGTTGAAAAATAAAGTGAATGAATACACTAATTTGGCCATGGAAACTGATAAGAGCCCCTTTTTAAGATACATTAAATACAAGAGATTTCACAAGCACAGTGCAACCGTTGTGCAGGCGAAACTTTAAAGAGGCTGTAAAGATGACCCAGAGAATTATAGGCCCATCAGCCTTATTAAAACATCCCAGAAACTATTCTCTTGCCTGATCATAGAACAGCTGTTGGATTGGGTCGAAGCTTCTGTAATGAAGGTGGGATTTAGGAAAGAGGATAGATCAAATACTTCATTTCTGTACCCTCGATTGGAGAACTGTAAGACACGACAAGGGCCACTTACAATAGGTCCTTGTCGACTTGGGAACTGAATTTGATTCCATTCGAAGGCCAAAGCTGTTGGAGGTGTTGCAAAAAAGTGGTGTCCCTGCTAATATCCTTTCCATCCTCATTAGGTTACATGTGCACAACACAGCCTGAGTTAGATATGGTAACAATGGTGTGGTCACAGACCCTTTTAATATTGAAAGTGGTGTTCAACAGTGTTTGTGTTGGCCCCAACTCTGTTTACACTATATATATTAATGACTTAGTCCAAGTACTTGATTTACCAGGAAACTAAGCACCCAAATTAGGTCCTCACAAAATTGTGACGCTGCTCTTTGCAAATGCCACACTTTTATTCTCCAAAACTCCTCATGGCCTGTAGGTAATACTTAATAGTTTTTTAAAATTTTTTGCAGCAATTAGGGCCTTGAGCGTAATATCAGCAACACAAAATTCATGACATTTAATCCCTACAAATCTGGTAGGGCAAATATTATGGTACATGATGTTACCCTTAAGTAAGTGCAGGAGTTTGTGTATTTGGGGGTCTGTTTAACTAATAAAATGAGTTGGAACATGCACATTAAGAATTGCCCACTGAGCAACAACAAGAGTCTAGTGCTGTATCTAAATTGTGTAAGAAGGTCCATGCATGTTCCTTAGATCCACTGCTGGAGATATGTAATCTCAAAGTGAAGGCCACATCCATTAACGGTGCTGAACTGAAAATAGGTTTGTGAAGGAACATTCTTAATCACTGAAATAGTGCCCCCCGCTCTGGTCAACAAATGAGCGGGAATCCTACAGAGTCTCGATTAAGGCAACTTTAGAATTCCCGGGGAGTGTGAAGATCACTTGGTTCACCTACATTAACTCTATGTTGTATGACATAGGGCTGCGACTGGGGGTGAGTGTTTGAAAAGTTTTGAAAAGTTTTAGCACTCCGTCCATCATCTATTTGTGTTTCCTTTGTTTGTCCTAAGTTGGCTGCATATGCCCAGACTTGGGTCCCTTGCTTGCTTTGCCACTGGATTCAAGCTAGCCTGGCTGATGAGGGGCGTTACCTGAAACCGGACCCATGATGCTTGTTTCAGGTCCAGTGAAGACATGGCTTGGCAGTTCGGGCTGGACTGTTCGCATGAGGCACATGGTCAAGACTTATTTGCATATAGCTATGTCTGAACTGGGGTGGTGAAGTGAGCTAAAGAACCATGATGGATTCAACCCAGATCTGTGACTGGGGTAAGTGTTTGAAAGGTTTCAGCACTCCGTCCATCATCACTTTTTTGTTTGCTTTGTTTGCCCTAAGTTGGCAGGGTATGTCCAGATGTGGATCCCTTGCTCACTTTGCCACTGCATTCAATGTAACCTGGCTGATGAGGGGTGTTACCCTGAAACCGGTCTAATGATGCTTGTTTCAGGTCCAGTGAATACATGGCTTGGCAGTTTGGACTGTTCCTATGAGGCACAAGGTCAAGTAGGTTTTGCATATAGCTGTGTCTGAACTGGGTTGGTGAAGTGAGCTAAAAAACAATGATGAATTCAACCCAGATCTGTGACTGGGGGTGAGTGTTTGAAAAGTTTCAGCACTTTGTCCATCATCTCTTTGTGTTTGCTTTGTGTGCCCTAAATTAGCAGGGTATGTCCAGACGTGGGTCACTTGCTCACTTTGCCACTGAATTCAACCTAGCCTGGCTGATGAGGGGTGTTACCCTGAAACCGGTCCCAGGATGCTTGTTTCTGGTCCAGTGAAGACATGGCTTGACAGTTCGGGCTGGACTGTTCCCATGAGGCACAGGGTGAAGACTGATTTGCACATAGCTGTGTCTGAACTGGGGTGGTGAAGTGAGCTAAAGAGCGATGATGGATTCAACCGAGATCTGTGACTGGGGGTGAGTATTTGAAAAGTTTCAGCACTCTGTCCATCATTTCTTTGTGTTTGCTTTGTTTGCCCTAAGTTGGAAAGGTATGCCCAGACGTTGGTCCCTTGCTCACATTGCCACTGGATTCAAGCTAGCCTGGCTAATGAGGGGTGTTGCCCCAAAACCAGTCCCAGGATACCTGTTTCCGGTACAGTGAAGACTTGGCTTGGCAGTTCGGGCTGAACTGTACCCATGAGGCACAGAGTCAAGACCGATATGGATATAGCTGTGTCTGAACTGGGGTGGTGAATTGAGCTAAAGGACGATGATGGATTCAACCCAGATCTGTGACTGGGGGTGAGTGTTTGAAACATTTCAGCACTCCGTCCATCATCTCTTTGTGTTTCATATGGGCCTCCCTTCATTGTGGGATATCCCAGATTTTGCAAAGCAAGTACCCTGTTACTTGGTTAGAGAATACTTAGAAGAGCACTTGTGGCTCAGAGAATTGAAGGTGTCAAAGCACGGAGACTCACGGATCATTTCTTAGACATTAAGCTTACGCCTGCTTATGAATCATTCTCATTCTAAAATGGAGGTATAGGATCCTGCCGGTGAACAGTTTCTGTATGAAGTGGGTGCGAAGTACTATAGCTCTGGCAAGTGCTCCTCTCTGACGTAAGAAGCTCTTCACCACTTTGCCTTCTTCAGCCCAAATACTCTAGACCGCTCAAACTATGGCTAAAGCCTGAGTGCAAACTTCTGGGATTTCACCATTATGTGCCTGCACTATGCACTTTATGCTCTGACACCAGAGAGGTAATTGTTGTTGGTATGACTAATTTTTTGCATGCTACCTGGCTTATTCATATTCGTATTGTCAAAGCTGCAAGGCAGTGATGTTTTAACCCCACATTTTATTCATTTTATCTGAAATCATGCTGAATTGTTTCTAATTTGCTAGGCGTCTTTCTTTTGTTGTTTAACATATGTTTTATGACTGCAGCACTGGTATTTAATATGTGACTCTTGGTATTTACTGTTTTAAAGCTAATTGACAGTTTTTATATATTTTTAATCTGGTGTACTGTTTTATGGATCACTGTGTGAGAAAAAAAACACTCTTGAAGATGAGAATCTTTGGCCACCTGTACTCTAAAGGATAGCTCATCAAATATGATATCAAGATTTTATAACAGCCTAGAGGGGGAAGAGTGTAGCCTAGAGCATCTGGCCACCAAACAGATTACCAGCTGACACCATCACTTTTGTCTTGTTTAAATTCAATTACAAAATTATTTTCTGTCATCCAGCCGAGACATAAGTGAAACATGAGTGAAACACAAATGGAAATTACAGTACATTTTCTCATTGTTGCCATCTACCCTGAGCATTAACTCTGCTGTCCGTGTAGCACATTCAAGCTAAATCAAATAAATAAATGAGGTCAGCCAGAGGGGCTGCATGCAGATTAAAGGGTATAGCACTAAGAAAACAGGCCTGAGGAACTCCATTGAAAAGAGACTTGGCACAGACCAGAAGTGGGACATAAAGAATGTCTCACTCTGGTCTTTTAAAAGGAGCTGATCCACTCATAGCCCTTCCCTCTAATCCTGATACTGCCAGGTTGCTCTACCAGGGTGGTATTGTGCACTGAATTAAAGGCCACAACGAGGTTGAGAGGAATCAATGTTCTTACACCGCCCTGATGTATAATAGTTAATTAAGTAGTGCAACTAGTACCATCCTATTCCATGAAACATAAAAAAAACTATTTGACTAGGGTTAAGGAGAGACTTTTCCCTCTAAGTTGTGCATTAACTTCTTTTTATTCTAACTCTGCACGAAAAGATAGAAATGAAAAAGATCCACTGTTATTCACTAGCAAGGGGAATAATTCAAATATTTTTTTCCAGTGTGAAGGATCAGAAGGCAACACAAAGAAATAATTCACCAATTTACATTAGACAAGCACCACTGTGGTTGCCATCATCTGCATAATCCATGCTGGCAAGGATAGTCACCAGAAGCAGATTTGATAGATTTCATGATCTTTGATGCATGCTGAATGGTTGGTGGCCTGAACTTTGTGAGAATGTTTAAAGCTTTCTGTACCTTGTGAACTATGGTCCTTTGGACACCCTGCTCTACAAACCTTTATCCACTTTGTTAGGAACCGACTAATAGATCTTATGAATCTCATCTGTAAAAAATTCTGAAAGTGAGATGCAAAGAAGAGGGGAAAGAGCATCAATGTGCTAAGCACTGATGAGATTTGTGAATTTTCTGTTTTTAAAACCACGGGGTAATATTATTTCTGGCAATAGTCAATATTCATAAAACTGAGTGTGCATAAGTCAAATTTCCATTTTGTATTCCCTTACGTTTTAGTATACCTTGCTTTAGCATTGGGCATATATCTACTATACCAAGCCCTTTCTAGAATGTACACACCTATTTAGCTGTTGACAAAGTTGGAATAAAGCATGTAGTAGAAGGTCTTTTGTGATATGATACAAACTTTCCAGGGACGTAAGCAAGTTAAAAGCCAAAAGTATCCAGGAACTGACCATCTCTTCATTAAACTTAGCATCGTCCTCCAAAGCACATGAAGTGGCATCAAATAAAGAGTTAGGGCTGCTGGCATAGAATTTAGAGTAGTGACACTTATTTATTTTCAAGGAAACAGTCTGAGATTGTTCAATACAGAGTATGAAACAGAACAAAGCAGGGTGGTAGGAATAGCTTATGGGGCGATATGAAAAATCTAAAACTATTTTTTCCAAAGTAAAAGAAGGTCAAGGGTGTGGTGAGCTATATATAAGCTTGTTGACTAAGTGTGTGTCACTAAGACCGCTTCATGATGATATCAAATCTTTTGTTAAAGCATCATTAGAAGAGTCAATCCAAACATTATTATCTCCAAGGACCGGGAATTTGGTAGAGTCTAAAGCCAAAATTGTAATAACATAACTAAAATCTGCCACAAAGTCAGAGGCGCCATCCAGCGGTTAATATACTAAAATGTCCATAAATGTTGAATGTTGTTTATAAGGGAGAATAGCAAAAGCCTTCTGTTAGAACCCCATTCAGGGGGCCTAGGTCACACAGGGGATACTGGGCCCATCCACGGTGTTTGAGGCCGTTTACTGCTGATGTGCCGGGACTCAACCTATCATGGATCCTGAGCAACGGGGTCAAGTATCTCTTTTGCACATGGTTCTCAGTGGTAGATGTGGATGGGCAGTCAAAGGCGGCTTCGGGAGGGGGAGTGCAGCTACAGGTGAGGGAACATGACTCATAACTCACAGTGCATACAGTATTGACAATAAATCAATGTCCAGTTAAATACTTACTTTGCAAGAAAAAGAAGTATAGTATTTTGTTTCTAACTCTACAAGTGCAAAGAAATAATAACATTCATAAGCAATAACGCAATCCCCTTGAGGTTAAGGCAATAATTGTTGTCATGCAAATACCTGTCCCACCCTCTTTTTGTAACATGATCAGGTAATTCTCTATTGACACATGCCGCAATAAGGAAGTGCTTACTAATTGGCCGTACTGAAGAGTTCCAATTTGACTCCTTAGGGTTTAGTCAGAAGTGTCTAAGGTGCAGCAGCACCATTAGCAGCCCATCCCTCTGGCTTCAAACGCCCAGTTCCAGTATTAGCAGCTACGGCAGTATGAGAGTGTTCAGAGTTGCAATGAGTGCCCTCTCCGCAAGCACCCCTGAGTCCTGATCCAGTTCTGCAATATCGATTTACTCGCTGTACATGTGGCATCACCTGCCAGGTATAGAATCTCTCCTTTAAGCAAAACTACAGGTTCATTCCAGAGATTGGAGCTACTCCTGCTCACCAAACGTGAGGTAGGTCAATTTCCCCTGAGTGGGGATTCGATCCCACGGCTACCAACTGGAGTCGCAGCAAGGGTACGACATCTTCAGCAGTGTTCTTGGAGTCCTCAGAGGATCGATTAGGTGCAGATCACATAATGCGGGAACAACCCGCCGGACACAGCAGTAAATCCTCCCCTCTGAGTCAACAGCCTGAACTTTTGGCCATGTTGGTACCGACAGCTCCTGGCATATAGGGTTGCTGCATTTCTCATGGTCTTGTGGACTCTTCAAGTGCTATTCCCCTCCCAACAGTGGCCTCTCCTGGCATGTGAGTTGTGGATATCGACAGACACGTCTTATGCTCCTGGCCCAAAAGAGTTAAACGGTGCCCCCATCTTGGATACAGAGTCACTGCAGTGAGGTGGTGTGGTCTTGGTGCTTCCTGCATGGCACTCCTTTCATAGCTAAGATCACGGCAGTCCTCCCCTGGCATATGGGATCACTAAACCCGATCGTTGCTCAGCCATTCTCATCACACTTTGCTCAGGGAGTCCTCTCACTAGGGCTCCCCACTGGACCTCCAGTGCTCTCCTCTTCTTCACAGGGCACACTGGTCCAGGCAAGTAGGCTGACACTGGTGTTCCAGGCTCCAGGGCAGGTGGTCTTGGTTTCCCTGAGTGATGTCCTCTCTTGAAATGATGTCTGTCATAGCAGCCTAGACACCAAAGCTGATTGACCTACAACAGAATTCATGGGAGTGAATAGTGTTCACACCGGGATGTCAGCCACAATGATATGTGCATCAAAAGGTTAAACCCAGACTCCCGGTCCAACTGTTTATGATTTGCTTATCAGCCCCATTTCCTTCCTGTGATGTGTCCAGACCCCTTCTTTGTGATCTATCACTAAACCAAGAGCAACCTTTTGATGTGCAACAGGGGAGTCTCTTCCTCCTTTCCTCCAGTGTGTATCCCACCCAGCTCCCAGGAATGCACCAATACACATACTACCTGGGGTGGATTCTTCTATTCCTCATGTCTTCACCAGGCAGACTAGAGTTTCCCAAAACAGAACCCAAGGTCATCCATGTAATGTGCCAGGGTGTGCTATTTACAAACACACACACTGCCAGCACACACTTATCCTGTCTGCGCTGCACAACGCTTCTCCATACATGTATTATCCTGCAAACAAGCACACATACACCTAGAACTTGCTTTATTGTGCACACACTGCACAGCACTACAACTCTCATGTAGAGCACTCTTCACAGCCACACATACACCCAAGACATGCACTAAGCACACATATACTGTGCAGTACTGGTCCATTCCTGTACTGTATCTTTCCCAAGCACAAATACATTCAGCTCAAAGTCACTACTCTTGCACTCCACATCTAACTGATGTCAACCAAGGGTGAGTTAAGCAGCGGAACTTTCAAATAGACCAGTGAGCCTGAAGGCCTCACTGCAGTGATACAGACTAAAAAGGGCATGCTCGCTACTACCGATCAGTGCACAGTATGCTGCCGCCACCGCACTCATGCTGCTTACCTTTTAGTGAAGGGAAAAGCCTTCCATCACCATGAGGGTAACACTTTAGGCCTCCCTCCCAAAACAACAAGACTGCAAACTGTTAGACCTGTCTATGTCATGGCGCACATGCATCGTCCGTATTTACCTATGACCAAATATCAGCCTTAGGGATCACAACAACAGTACAGTTGTGCACACAGGGGTGCAAGTCTTTATCCATGCAGATGAATATTCCGTCCCAGCACTTTGTGTTCAGCCTTCAACTTACCACTCGTTGGAAGTATCTAAACTGCTAAATCACCCTGATAGAGGATTGCCATACCCATCACACATTTACCATGCTGGTCCACATGGAAAAAGATGTAGTGTATTGGAATGGCTAAGTGAAAATATGTAAGTGATGTTTCCAATAAAAAGAATAACTATACATTGTGATCAATACTAAATTGAAGAATAGAATCGCTATACTCCATTTGTGATCCGACATTGAGAAGGGCAGCAAGCAGGCACCGATTCCCTGCAATCAATCTATCAGTACATTTGTAGAGCGCACAACTCACTTGTGAGGGTCTCAATGCACTGGGGGGGATTGGGCGGGGGTGCAGCTACTTCCCGAATAGCCAGGCCTCGAGGAGTCTCCTGAAGGCCAGCAGGTCCTGGGTCTGTCGTAGGTGGATGGGGAGGGTGTTCCAGGTTTTTGCAGCGAGATGGGAGAACGATATGCCACCAGCGGTCGATCGATGGATGCTGGGAACGGTGGCGAGGGTGAGGTCAGCGGAGTGAAACTGGCAGTTCGGGGTGTAGACGGTGAGTCATTAGTTGAGGTACGCTGGTCCTGTGTTGTGGAGAGCTTTGTAGGCGTGGGTGAGGAGCTCGAAGGTGATCCTCTTGTTGATGGGGAGCCAGTGAAGGTCTTTCAGGTGGCCAGTGATGTGGCTTTGGTTGGGGATGTCGAGGATGAGGTGTGCGGAGGCGTTCTGTATGCTGTGTAGTCGTTTTGGGAGTTTGACTGTGTAGCGAGCATTGCCGTAGTCAAGTCTGCTGGTGACAAGGGCCTGGGTGACTGTCCTTCTGGTACCAGTGGGGATCCATCTGTAGATCTTGCGGAGCATGTGGAGGGTGCTGAAGCAGGAGGAGGAGACATCATTCACTTGCTGGGTCATAGACAGAGCGGAGTCCAGGATGACTCCCAGGTTGCTTGCGTGGTTAGTGGGTGTCGGTGCAGCTCCCAGTGCAGCCGGCCACCATGAGTCGTCCCAGGCGGTTGGGCTGAATCCAATGATGAGGACCTCTGTCTTGCCTGAGTTCATTTTAGGAGGCTGATCGTCATCCATTTGGCGATGGCCTTCATTCCTTCGTAGAGGTTGGATTTGGCGGTGGTGGGGTTCTTGGTGAGGGAGAGGATCAGCTGGGTGCCGTTGGCGTATGCGACAATGTTGATGTTGTGAGATTTGGAGATGTTGACGAGTGGTGCCATGTAGATGTTGAAGAGTGTTGGGCTGAGGGACGATCCTTGGGGTACGCCGCAGATGATCTTGGTGTCTTTAGAGCGCAATGGGGGAGGAGGACACTCTGGGTTCTGCCAGTGAGGAAGGAGGTGGTCCAGTCCAGTGCTTTGTCGCGGATCCCTGCGTTGTGGAGGCGTGTGCAGAGGGTGTGGTGGCAGGCGGTGTTGAAGGCAGCCGAGAGGTCCAGGAGGTTGAGGGCTGCGGTTTCTTCATTGTCCATCATGGCCCTGATGTTGTAGGTTGCAGCGATGAGGGCTGTTTCTGTGCTGTGGTTGCTGCGGAAGCCGGATTGGAACGGGTCAAGGATGTTTTTCTTTTCGAGAAAGGAGGTCAGTTGCCTGTTGACGATCTTCTCAATGACGTTAGCCGGGAAAGGGAGGAGGGAGATGGGCCGGAAGTTCTTGAGGTCCTAGGGGTCAGCTTTGGGTTTCTTGAGTAGGGCGTTGATCTGGGTGTGCTCCCAGCTCTCCTGGAAGGTGGCGGTCTCGAAGGAGCTGTTGGCGATTTTGCAGAGATGGGGTGCGATGGTGAAGCTTGCTTTGTTGAAGATGTGGCCATCAGGTTTTGGATTTTGAACAGGAGTGAATGGTGTTCATGGTTTTGATGGTGTCTTCGTCATTGACGTGAATTCAGGAAAGCAGGGGGTCGATGTTGATGTGGCTGGGGGGCGGTGGGTCTGAGGTGTCTGTGTCAGCCAGGGAGACCTAGTTGCTAAAGCTGTTGTGGATGTCTGCGATCTTGTGGTGGAAGAAGGTGGCTAGGGAGTCACAGAGGTCCAGTGATGACGGGATGTCATTGGAGTTGGAGCTGAGGTTGGAGCGTTCCTTGAACATGTTGAAGCGCTCTTTGCTGTTGTGTGCATTGTTGTCAATGCGCTTTTTGAAGGATGTCCTTTTGGCGGTACGGATGAGTTGGTGGTGTCTGAGGATGCCGTTCTTGTATGCTGTGTTGCTTGCTGTCTGGTGTCTGTTCGTGGTGCCACTTCTTCTCGAGCCTACTGCAGGCCTGCTTCGATGCCTGAAGGTCGGTGGTGAACCAGAGGGCTTTTCTGTCGGAGCGTCTGTTCGAGGGTATTTTTATCGGGGCAAGAGTGTTGGCGCAGTCGTTGATCCATTGCATGAGGTTGAGGGAGGCGGAGTCGGTGTCAGTAGTGTCCATTGGTGGGTTTCGGGCGAGGGTGGTGACTAGCTGGTCTTCGGTGACTTTGCTCCAGCTGGGGTGGGGGGCCCATTGTGTGCGGTGATGTGTTGTCGGCTTCTCAAAGGTGAAGTGGATGCAACGCTGGTCAGTCCAGTGGAGTTCGGTGGTGTGGCTGAAGGTGACGTGGTTGCTGGTTGAGAAGATGGGGTCGAGCATGGTTTCCGGCGGAGTGGGTGGGAGTCATGATGAGCTGTTTGAGTCCGAGGTTGGCGAGGTTGTCGAGCAGGGTGGTGGAGTTGCTGTCATTAGTGTTCTCAAGGTGGAAGTTCAGGTCTCCCAGGAGGATGTAGTCCATGAACGCAAGGGCGTGCGTGCTGTCCAAGTCGGCGATGGAGTCGCTGAACTGTGGCCGGGGACCGGGTGGTCTGTAGATGAGGGTTCCTCTGAGGGTGGTGTTGGGGTCGGTGTGGATCTGGAAGTGCAGGTGTTTGGCGGTGATAAGCGTGTCATTGTTGCTGGTCGTGATTCTGAGGGTGTTTCTGTGGATGATGGTGATTTCTCCTCCTGTTCCTTTGGAGCGGTTCCTGCGGGTGATCTTGTAGTTGTCAGGGATGGCAATGGTGATGTCGGGTGCCGAGGAGGGGTTCATCCAGGTCTCCGTCAGGAAGGCGACGTCTGGGGAGGTGGAGTTGAGTAGGTCCCAGAGTTCAATGACGTGTTTGCGGGCGGAGCGGGTGTTGAGTAGAAGGCATCGGAGGCTGTTGCGACCTACCCCGGTGGGCGTGGAGGTGGTTTGGAGGCTGGTGTAGTGGCAGTCCCGGCATTAGAAGGGTCCATGGGTCCACTTCGGCGGGGCCTAGAAGCAGGTGTGGGATCGGCCGGCGTTGAGTGCGTGGAGGCTGCTGGCGTCATAGCGGCGTTGGGTTCGGATGTCGCGGCGATCTCAGGTGCCAGGGGGTATGGCGCTGGGCGCGGTCCAGGAGCAGACAGGTGCAGAAGGGCTTGCCTTAGGCACGCCTTTGGCGCACAGCTGCTGCCATTATAAGAGGGTTGGGAGGGAGGAGCAGCTGGGAGGTGGGAGGGCAAATGGGCAAGCAGGGGGTGGGGCCGCAGGGGACGCAGCGGCGGGAAAATAAAATAGGCGGAGTAACAAGGCAAGGGGTACAAAGGGGCCAAAAGGGAACAACAGAAAACAACAAAAATCAACAAAAGACAATCCACAGAGAGCACAACTCAAGGCAGAGGGGCCAAGGCTACGGAGGAGAGGGACACGGTCACACAGGTGGTGCTGTGCGGCGTGGGGAAGCGACCTACCTGCAATCAGGGTCGAGGGTCGCTCTGAAGACAATATATATCGCAGGTGTGCCAGTAGGTGAGCCTTGCATGTTGCTTACCCATGTGAAAGGGTCAGTCGGGGCCAACTCAAGCAGTTTGTCTCTTGAATACAGCTTCCTTTCTATAGCCGATCAGCCACCAATTATGGTTACAGCCACGTTGAGGCACGGACTTGTGTAGACAGGCTTGTCTTTGCCGATTATTCATTGAGTTATGATACTCTTACCTAGAGCAAGCTATAGATTTTTACTTTTCACTGAGTGAGGCATTGTAATTATCTTCATTCTCTTCAGAAATTAATAACCCGTGCTGCTGTGCACCGCATCCAGTTGCTCACGTCAAAAGCTATATCTTTCGTTAGCAACAGAATAACACATCAACACGAATGTTCTGATTGTTCTTCTCTTTCCAACTAGTTCCCTTGCACAAATAAATCCCTCGCAGATTCCCGATCATATTTCTGCTGTTTCTGAGTATGCCTGTTGTGCAAAAGAGAAAGACTATGGTAATTGTTTTGTTTTATTATATACACTGTTTGTATTAGTTACTGTTTGTTTGATACCCCCCAGAATGTCGTAAAATGTTAAACCATTGACAACAATTAAATAGCTTTCATGATCAGTGAGGTGAATCCCGAGAAAACCCTGAAACAGCTTAAGGGACAAAATCTGAATTTTCAGATATTCAAGTGGCAACATGCTACCACACATGAAACTAAATGCACATATATACATCATAGTGACACCAAACAAGAGGCAGATTCCGATGTCTACATAAAAAGTCGATATTTTAAATTCAAAATACAACGCTACGGGATCAATGCCTGACTACGACATTAGTTTACATTGTCTATGACTCAACCCTAAAACATTGGCACGTTTTAGCTGCGCTGTAGTCTCTTTACAGTACGTTTTGAAACACACAGGCCTGCTTTCTATATTCTCCTATTTCACCCTGCACAGAGTTAACAAACCGTGTTTCACACCATAAATCGAGCCTTTTCCTACAAGAGAAACACAGGTCACTAGCTTTTATCCACTTTCAACATTACACAGTACTTCTAACTGAAAATATTTACAGCCACACTACTAATTTCACAAAGGCCACACTTTAAACAGTTCCTCTTTACCTAAATCAGGGCACCTTTCTTGCTTCAATAGAAGAAACTTATACTCCGATCAGTTACAAAAGACATTTCCTTGTTTGGCAGTCAATAGGAATCATGCACAATGCATATTAAAACATCAAAATGAGATTTTTTGTTAGCAGTCTTTAGTTAAATTGCCTTCCCCTTGCATCCGAATAGCGCAATTGTTTAATTAGGGGTGTAGTCTACACATGGAGCAAAATATGCGTTTAGATTTTGTTTTGCTTTTGTATTTACAATGGCTTTTTTTGTGTTGGGCATAATTTGCCCTTCTTGCATCAAATTGTCTCACAAGCCCAGAACAGTTTCTCTGACGGAGATGTTTTGTGTTGTCTATAATTTGCTGTGTCATCTGTTATTATTACTATTATTATAATTAATATAATTTTTTGTTCATGTAGTTTTGCATGCTCTTTCAGTCATACATTGTTCTTTGACATTATGTTTTTATGCTTAATGCTTTTAGGATCAGATCATCAGAAAGTCCACACTTATATTGTAGAGGCACGAAAAAGGTTACTTAAATGCTATAATTTTTGGTAGATTCACTAAATTGCTGGCTGCATTACATGAAGTAGTTAATTTTATTTTCCGAGTCTTCATTTGTATCTCGCTAAATTAATTTGGACCATCCCTTTTATCCTCCGCCTGGCGCATGTTTTCAATAGCTATTGATACCTCCACACCCCATAGGTTTTTTTTACATCATAGTTAGTTCTTTCTCTATCTGGGGATCTTCAAAACATCAGGATTCCATCTTGTGGGCATGCTATTAGTTGTCTTTGTATCACTCTCCTCCCTCCCCCATCTGAGCAAGTCCCTGCTGCTTGGCTTGATGCTTCGGACTTACCCGGTTCACCTTTCTCCATGCCACTACCGAGTCCTAAGATTCAGGGCCAATTTCCACAAACACAGGCAAATAGTGAGGTAGCACCCAGCATCAAACAAGTTGAAGGTTTCTTTGTGGAACTGAAGCAAGAAATCCTGAAGAAGTTTGAAGTCTCAGAACAAACCCAGAGGGAGATACAGGAGGCATGCCAGGTTTTGAATTCTAAATTGGACGATTTGTCAGTCTGTACAAAGTAAGTAGGAGGTTTGGGACCAGGAGGCATTATTTAAGCGGGTTCCCCATACAGGGCTCCTAGTAAACTGTGCTACAAGGGATATACAGTTCCTAAAGGGGACGGGGAAGACAGGTCTTGCTTCGTGATGCCCTCATACACCCCAAGGGATATCAAGCTTCATCATTGGGCATTGCTCCTTGTCGGGCCGGCGCTGTAATGCCCGACGGGCTGACCGTAAACGGGGCTCTTCATCGGAGATCTTTTAATGAAGCAGCCGCAAGGTGTGTGCGGGTAAGAGGGCAAGGGTAGTGCAAGGACAGCGGAAGTTAAAATAAGTCTGTAAAAGTCCTAATCAAAACTATTTTAATGTTCAGGTTAGTTCCAGCTTGGTTAAAAGTGCATGGATGCCCCAATGTGGATGTAATGTTCCTAGAGGGCTATCTCTGTGAAAAGGGTTGACATGTTTCGTGCCTCTGTTACTACTAACGAGTCAATTGGCACTTCATCAGGACCTACGTAATAGTGTATCGTGCACTACTGGGTGTCTGGCTCATGGTTGGATGGTGTGGTAACCAGACAACAAACCGAGTGCTGCCCTAGTAGACTTATACTGGGCAGTAGTGTGAGACCCTTAAAGAAGTCTACAGCCTGACGGGGACGATAACAGAAGCACTTAGTTGTGTTCCTACCCTCACTCTGTGCCCCGTTTAGCACGTAGTTGCTCTATCGGGCTCGACTAACAGCAACTAGCTGTGTTCCTATCCTTGCTCTGGCCCCCGAGCAAGGGTAGGAACACAGCTAGTTGCTGTTCGTCGAGCCCGATAGAGCAACGACGTACTCTGTTTTCGCCCCCATCATGCTGTAGACTTCTTTACTAAGGGTCTCACAATATTGCCCAGTATAAGTCTACTAGGGCAGCACTCGATTTTAACTTCCACTGTCCTTGCACTACCCTTGCCCTCTTACCCGCACACACCTGCTTCATTAAAAGATCTCCGATAAAGAGCCCCATTTACGGTGAGCCCGTTTGGCATTGCAGCGCCGGCCCGACAAGGATCAAAGCCCAATGATGAAGCATGACATCCCTCGGGTGTGTGAGGGCATCACGAAGCAAGACCTGTCTTCCCCGTCCCCCTTAGGAACTGTATATCCCTTGTAGCACAGTCTGTACAAAGTCCCTGGAAGATCAGATGGGGCAAGCAAAAAAGGATATCGAGAGAAATTTGCAGGAAATAGTAGAACTGAGGTGTCAGAACACAAGGCTTAAGGAAGCTATGGGGAGGTTGGAGATCCACTCCCAGAGGAACAATATCCACATTTGATAAGTCCCAGAAGTGATGGAAGGATCATATCTAAAAAGGTTTTGCATCAAGCTCCTATGAGAAGCTGTTTTAAAATAGTGGTTTGAAGTGGATCTGGAGCAAGAAAACCAGAGGGTTCATCGAGACTCTTTTAACTTCAAGGGGGACAGGAAGATTCTATTTAATTTTCAGACTTATGGAGTAAAGGAGCAACTTCTAAGCACTGTCCTAAAAGCAGGGTCATTGCAGTCTGAATTCTTTACTTTCTGGTTTAGAACCGACGAGAGAAGGATCACAGCATAGAGCCATTGGCAGCTTAGAAAAAGATAGGGGCGCTTAGAGGACTAGGGACCACAGTGTAATTTAAGTTCCCGTCCATCTTTAAGGTAATGAGGTAGCACCCCTGAAATGGAAATGTAGCCTGATGTTGCGCACACACATGTCCAAAGGACATGTGTGTGTGTAACATCCCACTTACCACTTAGAAAAATGCACTAAAGTGCATTTTTCTAAGTTTTCGCTATTTACCACGAAGTCAGACGTGGTAAATAGCAGCCGGAAATTGCGAATTCGCTTATTTTAAAAGTTTCATGAATTGCATTTAAGGAATCTCAAATAGAGATTCCTTAAATGCTATTCCTCGCTAAAATGCGAATTCTGTAATAGCGAATTTTGCATTTGGGATGATGAATCCCAAATGCAAAAATTGCGCTCGCAAAGGGCCAGATTCGCAGAATCTGGCCCTTTGCGAGCGCAATTTCCCTTGATGAATCTGGCTGCAAGTCTTTTCCCACCTTTGAGAAGTTTTTAGACCTAATAACCCCTCCACTAACTAGAAGTCTGTATATATGTTTACTTGTAAATGGTACATGAAGCAAGACTTTATGACTTGTCCAGCATGTGGCCTGAATGACAAAGACAAGGTACATAAAATTGTTTGTTGTCCTGAATACTGTAACTTACGTCACAAATGGGTTGTGCCCATTTGCCGTGACATGGGAACTTACAGACACTTGGTAGCTTTTAGGAGTATATATAGTATTTGCAGTTAGTAAATATTTACTAGCAGTATGGTTTAAGAGAATTTAAATGTTAAAGCCTACTGCGTAATGTTGTGCAAACTAAACAAGTTTTTAACTATCTTGCCTCTTGTACATAATTGTTACTGCACTATGCATGGCCACTTTTTGGACTTATTGCACTGTTTTTATATTGCTTTTGTGGGAATGCTGTTTAATGAAATTGTATGATGTTTGATGTTGCTTGGATGTTCCTATTTTAAGTGACTGATGATGTACTTCTATTTGATTTTATAGAACATGAGCTGATTACTGTTATTTAAAAAAATGTTTTGATAAGGGATAAAATATAAAAGGATTGATATGTATTTTTACAGTATATGTTCTAGTGTTATTGGATTTCAGGTTGTGTACACTTTGATAGTTAATTATTACCAAATAAAGTATTACTACTACTAGTAAAGAGGGACTCGTCTGGTCAGGGACAACTAAGACTTTGAGTTCGGCACTGTATTCGTTGGTTCCCTGACCTTTTGGGCCTTATTTGGTTGTGGGATAATTCCCTGATTACTCCAGAGTTACTGCCTGGCGGATTCACTTCATTGTACTTTTGCATCCTTTCTGTTCATATTCTGAACACATTGACTTCGCTGATGAATAAAACTTGATGTCGTCATTTTGAGAGGGCGATCGTGACCTTTCGTACTTTTATCTCTTTATCAAGAATACTGTACGGTCGTTGGATTCCCGCCCTCTTCAGGTTTTATGTGATAACGCATTTGTCTGTATAACCATTTGATATTTGGTTAATCTGCATTCATCCTTCGAGAGGTTTATTGACCTTAGAAGCCCTAACGCAGTTCTCTTTCGAGAACTAAACGCGTTGGCTGAACTTTCGGTTTTGAACCCTCTTGTAAGTTTGATAAATAGAAAACTTTGAAAATTCCATTATCAATCATTGGACTTCTTTCATCCTACACACGCCCTTCATTTATCTGTTAAAGACTTTGAGTTCTATTGAGGAGAATAAGGCAGAAATGTTCTGTAGTCTGAGTGCAGTTTATAAGGAAGATCTCAACCCTGATTCATTACATATTAGAGACTGGATTTAGAGTAAAAACCTTGCATAGCTTACGGAACAGCAGATAGCTGGCCTCTCAGGTGAATCTACAGTGGAGGAGACTTAGTTAATGGAAAGGTAGCTGGCCCAGATGGGATATCAGCTGAAATTCTATAAAAAGATGATAACAGTCTTGAATCCCTCTTGGATGCACCTGCTTAATGAGATCTATTTAGCAGGAAATTAAATCTAATCCTCATGGTATGAAGCCACAGTGATAATGAGTCTCAAGCCAGATAACAACCCTAAGTCGGTGGACTGTTACAGACCGAAATCCATCCTCAATTGTGACAATAACATCTTCGCCAGAATCTTAGCCAATAGGCTTTCACTAATTATCCTAGATTTAATTCATTTCATATCAGAAAGGATTTGCTCCAGGGAGACGGTTGTATGATCTGACGCACCGGTTACTAGGCACAATTTATATGGCGGAAACTTTTAATCTCTCCCTGTCAATTGCCACAATTGATGCAGCTAAAGCATTTGACAGGGTTAATTGGAAGTACCTATGGGAGGTATTGTAGCACTATGGGCTCAGTAGCAAAATGATCAGTGACATAGAAACCCTAAACACGGCCCCAACGGCTAGGATCTTGGTGAATGGGGAACTTACAACCCCCTTTTCAGATATCTAGGAATACAAGGCAGAGGTGCCCCTCTTCCTAATCCTTTTTGACTTATAACTCGATCCCTTCGCCTAACAGATATACCAGGACAATACTATTATCACTTTGAAGCAGCAGGGCTATCAGATACATTAGCATTATATGCTGAAAACATAATTCAATATACTGTGAACTTAGAGTTTGCAGTTCCGTGGCTGGAGGAACTCACTGAGAGCTTTGGGAAACTGTTGGGATTCTTAGTGAACAAGGGAAAGACAGAGGTGATATCATAAGCCATGGAGGGGGAGGACATACATGCACAATAACAGGTCAAAACCCAAATTAGGTATCTTGGCATCACAATTACAAGTCTGGGCACGTAAAGACCACAATAAGTTAGAAAGCTCTTTCTTCCAGTCTAAACTATTAACCACAGATAGTTGAATGCTATCATAATAACCCTGTTGTAGTGTTCCACTGACTAAAGCATTACTGCGGGGATTGTATAAGGGAGTGGTAATGTGTTTGATACCCCAATGCAATAAAAAATCTTGAAACTCCTTAGACATAAATTGTACCCCATTATTGGTGACAGGTTCAACTGGAGCAACTTCCTTTAAAAACAGAGATTGAAGAAAATTAACAACCTCCACAGTGGTTGCAGACTACACAAATTTTACTTCAGGCTATCTTGTACCGTCATCCACCAACACTAAACCGAACCTACTTCTTTCATCAACACATACATTGGACCAATGGTATCTAAAGCTAACGTGACCCAAGGTTTGTCAGGAATGGGAATGGCTTCAATGGGACTAGGAAATGTGATTTGCGATTTGTCTCTGGTGGCACATGAAATGCAATCTCTTACAAAATGTTCAACAGAAGGATCCATGCCAGGCCACCAGGATACCTCTCTAAGGGCCAGATGTAGGTAGCTAAATACCGGTCGGTAACGGCCAAAAATCGGTAATTTCGGCCGTTACCTACCGGTATTTGGACATTGAGATGTAGGGCGCCCAAAATTTCCCGAATCTGTAAAAATTCCGATTCGGTAGATTTACCGAATCGGAAATGTTACCGATTCGGAAAATATACCGAGTCGGTAAATGTTCCGAATCGGTAAAATTACCGATTCGGAAAATATGTACCGATTCGGTAAAAGTACCAAATCGGAAATTAAGAAATGGAAAAAATAACACCATCGAGATGTAGGTGACCCATAAATTACCGATTTTGTCCAAAAATCGGTATTTTAGAGTCGGTATTTAACATGGATTGAAAGCAGGTGGTAACCAGGTGCAGCCTATAAAATAGGGCCCCAAAATGCAACACTGTAACCAGAATGGCGGCATTCTACGTCATAGCAAGGCGGCTACGGCTACAGGCAGCAGGAGAGAGGGAATGGAGAAGGGAGGAGCAGGTCTACAGGCAGAGGATTACACTCTTCCAATTGACAGAGCCAGAGATACTGCAAAGATACAGACTGCACCCCCAAACCATCATGGACCTGATCAGGGACCTGCACTCACACCTGGAGCACCCAAAACCAAGGGCCCACGCCATCCCACCCCATGTGCAGGTGCTCTGTAGCATACACCTGCTTGCATCTAGGAGTTACCAGAGTGTTGTTGCTGCGGTAGGTGAGGTGTCCCAGAGCTGCCTGTCCCGTTTTTTCAGAAAGTTCCTGGATGCCATGATGCAAAGATTGGACCATTACATCCACTTCCCAGACACTGATGCGGACTTGCTTAGGACCGAGACTGACTTTTACCTCATGGCAAATTTCCCACATGTGATTGGCTACATTGATGGCACCCACATCCCAATATGCCCCCAGCTGCCACTGAGCACATATACAGGAACAGGAAGTCATCACACACAATTAATGTATAAGTAATCTGTGATGCCAAGTACATGATCACAGATATAGTGGCCAGGTACCCAGGAAGCACCCACGACTCCTATATCTTCCAAAACAGTGGGATCTACACCCACCTGACAGCGGGCGAATTTGGGGAATGATACCTGCTAGGTAAATTACTGTGTGACACTCCCTTGATAGATGATGCAGGCGTATGTCAATGTGTGCCTGTGAGTAATGTTTTTGTCCTTTCACATTAGGGGATAGTGCATATGCACTCCGTTCCTTCATCCTGACACCCTACCTCAACCCCGCAACCCCCAGCCAGAGACGATACAATGTGGCACCTAAATCCACCTGGAACATCGTGGAGCGCACCTTTGGGCTCCTGAAGAGCCGGTTCCGCTGCCTCCACAAAAGTGGGGGGCACGGCAGTACTCACCAGTAACAGGCTGTAAGATCATTGCAACCTGTGCAATGTTGCACAACCTCGCAACTAAGAAGGGCACAGAGGTGGAATTGGAGGATTATGAAGACCATGACAATGAGCAGGCACTACCAGCAGCCAACACAGTAGGAGTATCAACACCCACAGACGGAAGACAGAGACGGACAGAGATCACACACAACTACTTTTGAGTAAGTATAGAGACAAAGCACGTGTTGTACTGCAATGCACGTAGTTTATTTGGCACTACGTCAGATGTCTGAAGACACTATTGTAACATACCAGTGTGCCTAGCACTACTGGGTGGACGGGGGTTACCTCACCCTCACATGTCCAACTGAATTTGGCAGACTCACTGCTTGCGCCCATGAACAGCACTGCGTGATGCGTGAGGTTGGCTTAGTTCCAAGTCTGCTGTGCCAGTGCCGATACTCTGGCGTCTGCTGCTCCTCCGTATTTCAGGGTTAGGGGTGCTGCTCCTGCTACTGGTGTTGTCTGTGTCCCCTAAACCTTCAGCTCCTGTGGTGGCTGACTGGTTTGTCAGCAGCACTTCCATTGCTGTAGTGACTCTCCCCATCCCCCTCGTGAGATCAGTACAGCAGTGCACCAGCCCCTCCTGCATCGCAACTGAACGGCGACACAGCAGTGAAGTCGAAGTTGCAAGACGGTGCATGCCCCTTGTCTGCTGTTGCATGCAATGCCTCTCCCTGCGCCTTTGGACGCGGTCCTCATGTAGTTCCTCAAAGAGTGACATCACACACTGTGACATGTCCCTGACTCCATCGGCCATGTCCCTCATGCTGTCCGCCATTGATGTTATTCCCTTGTTCATGTTATCAAAGTTTTTGTTCATATGGCGCATTTGTCTGTGCACTGCCCTAATAGCTTTTACCTGCAGGCGCTGCACCTTGACCATTGTGGTCTCAAGGCCACGGAAGACACCCTCATCACGGCCACTCACGCTTGCCTCCAGACCCTACAACGTCTTGTTCCTCTGGATAGAGAGACAGGAGTGGATGGAAGACCTGCTTCATTTCCTGCCATTGACTCTATTGGCTCCTCACCCTCCCTTTCTTCATCAGAGGATGTTTGTAGGATCCTTAGCGGGGGAACGTCATGCCTCCTGGGCCTGCAGCTGTGTGACACCTCTGTGTCTGCTTGTGTGTCAAGTTGTTGTGACTCATGTTGAGGTGAGTCAAGGAGCAGAGGAGATGCTTCAAGTTGCATGGTGTCTGCCTCTGGTGTGGCAGCTGCTTGTGTGCAGGGTGCTGTAGGTGTTGCAGTGCTGGGCCCTGCATCCTTGCCTTCTTCCTCACTCCTCTCCCTTTGGGGATGTGTCTTCTCCCTCTCCTGCATTGACTTGCATGAAGTCTCTCCTGTGGACAGATATGGACTGTGTCTTAGTGGTGGGCTCACCGTGTAATTCACTATTAAATCACATTATATTAGCACTATTTCCTGCTCCTCCCCTGTCTCTAATTGTATTGTGTGGCATGCCTGACATTATTTCATGTTGACTGCTCTGATGCGTATTCTTATGACTACCACTCCCATAATGCATTGCAGGTGAATACCAATCCCCACAACGCACTCTGGCTCCAGTGTGGACTCCACAAGCTCTTCCAGATCCGTGAGAGCAGGTGCCCTGTTCTTTCCTCCACCTGTAGCATTGGTCTCTTTCCTTCTTGCTGCCAATTTCTTCTTGGTTATGACCCTTAGATCATACCATCTCTTCTTGAGATCGTCCACTTCCCTGGTTGTCACTCCTATTGCAGTCACTTTGGTTTGGATCCCCAGCCAGGTGTTCCTCTTCACAGCCTCTGCTACCTGCAGAGACTGCTTTCCAAAGATTTTGGGTAGTGCTTGACAACCTCCTCCACCAGCACCTGAAGTTCACCTGTGCTGAACTTCATCTTCCTCTTCCTCTCTGCACCTTCCCTCTGGGAGACTTGGGAATCCATTTGTTTGTCTTGCAGAGCTCAGCTTCACAACAGCCTGTCACTGTGAAACTGCTCTCCTGTGTGATCTGTACCTGCATGGGTGTGGCCACTTCCTGGTTGTGGGGTGGGGTGGATGCACAGGATTGGTAGATTGCTCTGTTGGTTGACTGAGGGGTGAGGTGGAGGCGCGTGATTGGTTGATACATCAACTGCCTGATATTTTGTATCCCCGACTCGGTATTTACCGAATCGGTATTTACCGAATCGGTAAATACCGATTCGGTAAATACCGATTCGGGAAACTCAATTAATTCCTATGGGCATCAAGGCCCATAGGATTGAATGTAAATTTCCGAATCGGTATTTGCCGATTCGGTAATTGCCGGGTCGGGGTTTCTGAATTTTACCGAATCTGTATTTTTTACCGATTTTTTACCTACATCTCATTTCCCTTTTCTAAAATACCGATTCGGTAAAATTCGGTATTTTAGAATCGGTAAAAATTAGTTACCTACATCTGGCCCTAAGTCTTTTCTTCATCACTCTCATACCTATACGGCCCTCATGAGCAAGTATCAAAATCTTATTCTGAAGAGACACAGGTACTACCAACAAGTCCATTATCTTGAGAATGCCAGATTGCAGATTTAGTTCAGGGAAAGCATGTTTAAATGAAGCAGCACCCAACCTTTACCTAGCATAAAAATTTCTTCTTGTAATAAGATATCCTGCTGAACAGCAGATTTCCACTCTTCTTCCAAAACACATGAAAAATGTGAATCCTCCAATGAGGAAACAACACAAAATTCCTCCTCACTTTGTTCACCAGGTTGTCTATTTACTAGAGGCAATCTGGACAAACAGTCCGCAAAAATGTTCTTTACGCCAGGAATATATTCTAAAAGAAAGTGGAACTCCATCAACCTAAAGTGCCACTTAGCAATACGAAGAGTGGCATTGCCAGCTCCTTTGGTAGTGAGTAAATTAAGCAAAGGCTTGTGATCCATACGAATGGTAAATTCAGAACCCCATAAATATTGTCTGAAATGGTCCACACCCCACCAACAAACCAAAGCTTCACACTCTACAACAGAATAAGTGGACTCCGTACCTCTCAAAGTGCGTGAGACGAAAGCCACAACCTCCTCCTTTCCCTCTCTGACTTGTAGCAGAACAGCGCCCAAACCATATCGGCTGGCATCAGTGACTACAATGGATCTATCATGTGTGTCAAACGGTTGTAAGGGAATGGCCTTACTTAGTTCTAATTTGATGGACTGAAATTCTTTCTCTAAATCAGATGACCAAAGAAAATGTTGGTTCTTTTTCATTAGTAGTCTTAATTTGTGTGTTTTGCTACTGCAGTGGGGAATGAACCTGTCGTAAAATTCCAACATTAAAAAAAACGATCTAAGTTGATCCTTATTCTGTGGGGAAGGAAAAGATTTTCTAGCAATGACCTCCTTAGGTTCTATACTTTTAGCAGAAAGTTTGTAACCAAGATAATTTTCTTCTTTAACAGCAAATTTGCATTTCTCAGCCTTGAAGGTTGCACCACGGCCTGTTAAAATGGATAATACACTGGCTAATGTCTTGTCATGAGACTCTAAGTCTTTACCATGAACCAAAATGTCGTCTTGGAAACAGTTTACATTAGGTACATTGGCAAACATGGATTCCATTACCCATTGAAATACCGCAGAAGCTGATGCCAACCCGAAAGGCATTCTTTTGAAGCTGCATGCACCAGCAGGAGTGACAAAAGAAGTAAGGTGGCAACAGTCTTTTTTCAGAGAAATTTGATGATCAGCTGATGACATGTCTAAGGTAGTGAACACTTTAGCATCCTTGAGAGACGTCAACATTTCTGTGATATTCGAAAGGGGATGCCTATCCACTCATATTTTGTCATTTAAGTCCCTCAAATCTATGCACATTCTAAGGGTACTATTGGGTATCCTGGCTAAAACTACAGGAGAAAGCCATTCTGAGCTCTCTATGGGTTCAATGATGCCTTGATTGCAAAGAGATTCAAGTTCTTTGCATAATTCCTTTCTCATTGCTAGAGGAACTCATCTGGATTGGTGTACAACGGGTTGAACACCTTGCATAAGAACAATTTGATGTGAAAAACCTTTAATTTTACCCAAAGTACCGCTGAAAACAGATGGAAAGGAAGTTTGACAATCACGGACATCTATATTGTTCCACGCCGTCATGAGTCACGGGCGGTGTGTGCTCATCATGGCGTGGAGCCATCATGCCACTGCCGCTCCGCCCACGCGGCACTAATTCCCTGTGCAGGCGAATTAATGAGCCAGCGGGGTCATGACGGCACAATGCCGTCATGAGCACACGCCGCCTGTGATTCATGATGGCGTGGTGTCGTCATGAGCACCGAAGCGCCGCACCCGCCCCCTAGCTCCCCCGCGACGCAGCAGAATTTGCGCCGACGTGAAGGGGTTAAACGTTAAGGTACAATCAAATTTACCCAAAACTTAAACAGGTTTGCCACCATAAGCTACTGGTTTAATCAAGGATTTTCGCAAAAAATATATCAGTTAATTTGCACCATTCTTCAGGACCAATTAATGTGATAAATAAACCTGAATCAGCCATCATAGAAATGTGATTACCATTTACCCCAATTTGACAGTAAGTTCGTTCTACACTGGTAGGTTGAAGTTTCAATACTTGAGACACATTTTCAGGAAGGCCAGAATTAGAAAGTGTACTACAACTGTTTTGGGATGTTTTGTCGAATATATCCTCAGCAATGGATTATTGAGGCCCATTCTCAGGATAATGAACTGTACTCAAAATATTAGGGGATGCTTGGGCAATATCTTCCACAGTATTGGACACCATCATAATTTCATTACCATCCTCACTGTCCGAATCCGTATCTGCCTCAGATTTGGCTTCAATAAAAATAACTTTTATTGTATGAGGTTTAACATTAGAATTACTAGGTTTAAACTTGCAAACCTTAGAGAAATGACCTTTCTTTTTGCATTTAACACAAAACGTATCTAAAGCCGGGCAAAATGGAGCATTTCCTAAATGACTTCTACTCCCACACCTGTAGCATTCAATGTTTTGCGTTTGTCATAGTTAGTCTCTTTTTTGACTACAACTTTGTCAACCGCAAGAGCATGTACTTTAGTATACTTTAGTATCTGAAGCTATTTCATCCATATACATACCTGTTGATTCCATATTTTTGGCATTTCTAGAGCTTTGTCTAAAGTTAAATCCTGTGTAGCTAGCAATTTTTCTCGAATCTTTTTGCTATTGGTTTTTTCAACTATTGATCTCTCAACATTTCATCATGAAATGTTTTGTAGTTGGAAGTGGAGGCTAAAACTCTTAGAAATGTATCAACAGGTTCACCAGGTAACTATTTCCTCATATAAAATGTGTGCCTCTCCATTATGATGTTACGCTTCTTTTTAAATCTAGAGTCTAACATCTTTATGGCTGAGGCATACTCATCAATGACATCATCTTCACCCATGACTACAGTAGGAGGCAAATATTTCAAAACGTTTCTCCCCTCTGTGCCCAAAAAGTGACGCAGTAAAGCAAACTTTTTCTTTTGTGTGAAAACTTCAGCTTCAATGGCTTCTAGGTAAGCCTCAAAACCTTGAAACCCATTCTACAGGAGGATTACCAGGCGTAGAAAGAAAGGGTGAAGGTGGAAGTACAGATTGTTGCATGTTAACAATTAGAAGAAGAGTAGCACGTCAGCAAAAATATATATAAGCTGTAAGGCACAATTAAAGTAAAACTGGACTGACTTTACAGATGTGCAAATAAAATACTTGACTTAACTATGCCTAAAAAGAAAACATTGTAATCAGAAAACTAGATGTGAAAGTAAGCTGTAAAGTCTATTTAGAGCTGTGCGCATCAGCAATGGTTGACTCAGCTGTGCACTTGTACAATGATGAAATCAACGATAGATGATGGATAGTTACTAAAAGAAAAGTAGAAATGCCTCTTGAATGAAAAGTCTTTTTAAAGCTGTGTGCATCAGCGATGCTTGAATCGGCTGTGCGAAAGTATGATGTTGAACTCCAAATCGATGTATGCCAGTTGCTAGGAGACAAGTATAGATACGTCTTCAAAATGGCCTGATTATTTAAAGCTGTGTGAATCAGCGATGCTTGAATCAGCTGTGTGCAGGATAACGATAAAATCACAAACCGATGTTTGCCAGTTGCTAGGAGACCAATAAAAAGTCTCTTCAAAATGGCCACCGATTACGTGATAACGTAGCGCCGGAGGTGCATCAAATAGGTCAACTGTTGCTCAGAAACGAAGGTACAACATACGCAGATAGTGGAGGCTGTGTAATACGTAGCGTGGAAATGATGTATGGCAGGAAACTCACACGCGGAAAAATGATGGCACTGCGCAAGGAAATAAATCTAAACCGCGTGCTGCGCTTGAGCACTTAGGGAAAATGAGCACCCGGCAAAACAGAGGAGAGTAAATCCTGCCAGGAATACAAACGTTTAGAAAACTGGGAAACCCAATATACCCTTGTAGGCTTGGGCAATAAACAATTTCAGGGTAAAGGATGTCTACATGCGATTCTGTTTGTAATATATTTGTTCTTTTCTTTCAATTCCGTGAGTTAGTCATATACAATCAAACTCTAAAGTGTCCACAAAGACAACCACAATAAATGTAATTCTCAAATACACGGCACACGGAAGATCCTATTTATACAAACTGAATTTATATATTTTTCAAATACCAAGATTGGAAGGGGTACATTTAAAGGAACGAGGTATCAGCAAAAGAAGAATTGTGAAAAGATGTACAAATCAATTTAGACATACAGTCCATAACCTACATCAGCTCCTGGAATGATAATCAAGCAAACATTATCCAAAACTGAATAAACATTACCGATGAAACAAAAAATGTTTCTTGGAGTTGATGGGAAGGTCGACGTTTCGGTCTGTGTGGCATCCGTTAATTAGACCATCATCAGGACAATTGTTTTTTTTGCAAGATAAAACCCCTATATAAAATCACATTAAAAAAGAAGGAAACCGTGTGCATTAAAAAAGGTTGTGAACTGCAAAAACATGTGTTCTGGTGTCAGGACATCACATTTGTGCAAAACCCAGATGAGTACATACATATTAATGTATCACCACCTTCACCCTTGTGCCTTAACTATATAGGAACCAAGAGAGGACAGCAAATGCTTACTTCTATTGCAATGTTTAAGCAAGGAACAAGAAGTGTAGCCTTTAATTCTGGATGACAATCAAGACCGCATTTTTCTCACTGATGAGATCATTCAAAAGAGTGATCATTAATCCACTGGTCGGTGATATATTGTGACACAACAACAAATAGCCACCAAAGTGCATACCTTACGGTCTAACCCAAGCGATTTATGGTTAGAGAAACCAGCATCAAGTCTTGGTATGTTCTTCAAAAATGAATTTACTCAAAGTTCTGTGAATAAATAACAATAACACGTCCATCAAAACACATTCATGGACTTCAAAAATTACCGTAGTCTAGTTAGTGCGGTATGTACTCTAAAGAGAGGAAGGGGGTTGGTAAATGCCCACAATACATAAAGTACAAAGAGTATTGAATGGCGTAGAGGTGAGCCAAAAATATCAAAAACTCTTTACTGCCAGGCGTGCCTTATTCCAATCCTGGCGAATCCTAACTGCGAAGAAGCTACTCTGATGACCTAGAGATAGGCTCGCTACTCACGTAAAATCAATATTGAGCCCCAAACAACATTTTGTGGGGATTTAGAACAGTAGATGTCTCATTTTTAATAATAAAGAGAACTGTTTGACACTTGACCAAGCATATATTCTGATCAGAAAGTCTGTTCGCTTATCACATAATGGATTTTTTTAGGTGAACTATGAAAGGTCAAGACAATCCATACTTATGAAGGGATGGGGCACATGTTCACATCAATTATGAGAGATTAACTGAACAGCTGACTGCTGTAATCAGCTAGAATGACAGAGCGTCATTAAGATTTATGTATATGTTGTTCCCATTGTTAAAGGGAAAGCCTACCTAAAAAGACAGCAATCGATGAAATTGAGTAAAATTAAAAATGACCTCAGTTTTTTCAGTGTGCATCTAGAGTCTAGAGATGCTTTACGCCACAAGGGCCAGGGTTAAAGAGGCATTTACACTTTACACTTTACATTTACAGCTGCGATGAAAAAGCACTTGGCGAACTGTGCAGTGTAAATAATAACAATATTGTCGCAGCTTAGCCAGAAGGATTAACGAGCGCTCCCTCACGTTTCATGAGGCATCTACGATGGAGTGCAGTGATAGAACCCCTTGTACACCATGCAGCGTAATTAATTTAAAATAATGTCACAGTTAGACCACACAGACTTGCACAAGCTCTATCAAGGTTGACAAAGCGTTTATGTTAAATTGCAGTAACTAAACTCACTGTAAGGCGTGAATAATCTAGAATAATGTCCAAGTTTGACCAAATAAACACAGCTTCATGCTGTCACATAATGTCCTTATTCAATAAAGCAACTGAGCGCATGCAGATTATCGTAACACCGTAAATACTTACATTGTCCCAGCGAAATTCAAACGTGAAAGGGTCCTGTGAGAGGACAAATCCAAACCTGCAAAAAACCGACGCCAGCGCTAACCTATTTGAATACACTAATCCGGAAGCGGAAAAGATCTGACCCCGAGGTGTACCGGGATCAGTTATTTCCAATTCGGGAGACAATGGCGGCCATTTTAAAGTGCCTAAAGAGCTATAGATATCGCTTGTCAACTTTACACACTACGGAAATGTTTGTCGAATTACCCACAAATTAAATCATAACGGTGGTGTGTCAGTTGAGAAATGCACAAATGATAATGTCCATGTAATTCCCAAAATAAGTTATTAAAAAAGCAAAAAAACACATATATATATTGGTTCTCAAATACATAAAATCGGTATTTTCATTAGATTAAAAAGTCCACTACCCCAGTGATGGTTAACCACATGATGCATACACAAAATTGTATAGGCATATTTTACAATGGGGCACAATATCAACTGATGGGCATTTAGATATTTAAATTACTGGGCTTGTTTACACTTAGCAAAGAATTTGATAGAGTCTAACATCCTTTTGATTAATAGATGTTCAGTGTGTTACAGTCATGTATGGTGTATGAAATGATTGACAACATCTATTCATGATGATTTCAGAATCACACCTTAGTGAACGATTTTAAATTTAGAAAGAAGAATATACATTTTGAGAGAAAAATACATCATCAAGGGAGAATACAGACAGTATGAGCATCAATGTCATCGGAGATGTTCAATATAAGCATTACATAATCATACATCTTCCTAGTTACAGGGCATCATAATTACAGAGATACATTACTGTTTTTGGATAACATGTCTAAATTTGGATAAAATATCCACAAACGAGCAGCAGAAGTCAGTTTAAGCATGCTAAGGTATGCCATTCCGTGGAAGAGTTCAACCCATTTCTCACAGTGTCCACACGACAAATCCAACGTTGCTATTTCATTGTAAGGATTCTATCTACATTTGTTTGTCTAATTGTGGGTTTAACCACTTCCACAACCCACCACAGCATTTCTTTCTCAGTGTGTTTCATTTGAACATAGTGTTCAACTAGAGGGGCATTTTCAGTCTGGCACCATACCCTTGACTGATGTTGCAATATCAGTTGGTGGTCTGCTGACCCTTTCTGGACAACATACCTGTGAATGTGACCAATTGGATTGAGTTGCAATAAATATTAACTAGGTAGGTTGAATTACGACTCAGTCCAATTCTTAATGTTGTGAACCGACATATTAGGGCATAGTTCAGTGCCCGTAAAAAGTTTTTGTTCACAAAAAAACTGGTCACAAATTGCAAACAGAACTTTAGTATATTTGGGCAAGGGTTTGATCTCATTGATTATCCCAAAAGGGTAACCACTATATCAGGGCCGGACTGAGAACCAAAACCGGCCCGGGCAAAGTGCTCGGCCGGCCCCCCTCCCCACTCGCGGGGGTTGGAGGTGCCGCCGAGCGCTTTGCTAGGGCCGGTTTTCGGCCGATTTTGTTGCAGGGCCGAAATGGCCCTGTAGCAAAATCGTTCCCCAGGGGCCCAAAACCGGCCCCCACCCTAGCGGTGCACCGGGGGATTGCCCGGTGCCCGCTATGGCCAGTCCGGGCCTGCACTATATTTGTTGACATACTGTTGCTTCTTGAACATGTGCTACTAATAATAATCATATTATAACAGTACAACATGTGAAGATATGCTGTAGGTGCTGTTTTCCTCTCCAGTGGATTGTTGTTAACAGGGGACACATGTGACATTGGCATAAATGTACAGTTTGAGTGAGATGCGTTTCAGTTAACGATCACTTGTGAAATATCACAGGAATATTTAGTGGAACCCCCAACCCTCTACTCGGGAACACTGGATATATTTTAAAGATTTAGACACAATATGAATTCTATGTATAATAAAGAAAAATAGAATATTAATTGCAGTCTTTACAAGTAACGTGGAAAGCAAAACATATTCCAATATATTGGCTGTTTAGTTTGAGATCAACCCCCCACTCGTATTTTTGGCTTACCATGCTAAACACCGCACCAAAAAAACTAATTTGAATTTCAAATTTGATTCAAACTCATACATGTTTAGAAAAATGAAGTTATTGTTCAATGTAATAGCTTAGTCTAAAATGTTAATTCCCGCTGGAGGGATGGGTGAAAAGCCCCCTGCATTTGAAGGTCTGAAGGCGCTCCTCACTTCCCCTTCTCCCTCTTTTCCTGACTTATATAACATTTTCGAACCATTGTTGAATTTTAAAGAGTAAACAATTAGCAGAAAGCGCAGTGTCCTGATGATCTTTCACTTACTCTCATTCTGAGAAATCGTCGGTGAACAATAATAATAAATAAGCAAAGAAATTATCACTTTTCGTGAAACCTTGTTTGCAACTCAGCAATAAATATGTTAGAACAGAAATGTCCCTTCAGAAAAGACACTGTGCATATATTCCAGCAGACTTTATTATCATACTGCAGGAAAAGTGTCATTAAACAAGCATGCATTCTATATTTGTCATTTACACATCAATAGTTACCAGAGGTAACCTAAAAAGAGGCATATTTATAAAAGAAAAAAACAATGATAATTATAAACATTATGGCTCTGTAAAAAAAGAATGCATAAACTGTCACAATAATGATAGCTTTTGAGTGTTTTGTGCATTTGTAAGCAAACTTAGGGGCCCATTACGATCGCGGACGGACTTGCGTCCATCCGCGATCCCTGTGTAGGAGGGAACGTCCGCATGTGCTGCGGCGTTCCCTCCTGTACAATTAGGATGTGACCGCCACCCTGGTGGTCACATCCTCTCTATTTAACATTGCGGCGGGTGCGGCCTCAAGCTGCACCCGCCGCAATGTTAAAAACACATGCAGTACATTTACATGCACAAAGCGGCAGGCACCGCGCGGTGCCTGCCGCTTTCTGCATGTAAATGCAGGTTGTGCACCCCCACCTCCCTTCACCCAGGGGGCCCGCAACGGGCCCCCAGAGTGAAGATCCGTATGCTTTTCCACGGCGGTGAACCCGCCGCGGAAAAGCATCTCTCCTACGCCATCCTAATATGTCTGGCGGTGTCTGAGAGACACCGCCACCATATTAGAGCTTTTCCGCCGCGGTTGTAAGCCAACCGCGGCGGAGAAGCAGCGGACTGAAACCAGGACCCACCAGCCATCCTAATGTGGCGGTGGGTCTTTGGTGGGTCCGCAGAGGATTTTCTGCATCCGCCGGGCCAGCGGTGGCTTCCGCCGGCCCGGAGGATGCAGAAAATCCTCCATCATAATGTGCCCCTTAGTTTGATGAACTCCAAATGGCATAATGTCGAATAGAAAACACAGATTTTCTGTTTTGCAGACACCATTCTATAAATATTTGAAAATAATGTAATACTCTTTCTACCATAAGACAGGATATGAACAGCATATTAAAAGAAATATGAAATGAGAGAAACATATCACGTGTGCTGAGGTCAGTTGCTTTGATATTTCAATCCAATTGAAAAAACATTTCAATGAAAAGTAATGTAGGGAATGATAGTTATAGGCCAATTGTCCTCCAGGCGCTCTCTTCTGAATGTGATATCTACCTCGAATGATTTATCATGGTTCAGTCTCGAGCACAGTATCTAGAAATCTCTCAGAGAAGAACGACCTTGTGTGCTCTGCCACTCAGTAAATGTCGCTGAATATTTTGTTTAATTTCAAAGGTAATAATGGATAAAAGCTAAAAACATACACACAGCGTTTGGGAGAATAAAGCTCTTTGTGGCTTTTTCTTGTTTCTCGGTTTTATTGTCCATAAATGTGACAGCCCTGAAAGGTTTTAAATGAATGTGAAATGTTCTAATTCACCCAGTGACACTGTCCCATTAGCTAAGAGAGGCTCATATATGCCATCTAGTTTCATGAGAGCAAGGCACAAATTACCAACACATTACTCTTGTTTGAAAGAGGTCGCGAAAAGGTAATTTAATGTTCAAATGACGATGGAAATAAAACATTAAAGTAATTTACGGTATTTCGCAACGATAAATAGTATTAAAATGGCCTTACACGTAGAAACCCTTGAGACACTCACTGCAGTTGAAGACTCAGGGCCAAATGTACGACTCTGTTTGCGTTGCTCCTGCACCGCGCAAGGTTTTGCAAGAGAACGCAATCCGTAAGTCATATTTTTGAAGCTACGCAAAGCTTTGAATCGCTTAAAAAATATGATGTTATGCAACGCAGCGCAAATTATGCATTGCATTAAAAGTCTGCGCAAAGGAGGCATTCCATGGACGCTGTGTGGGTGTTCTCAAGCAACTCCACTGGTATTTGATGCTTTCCCAGATTTATCAAACCTGATAAACCTGGGAATGTACCAAAGAGATAAGCCTCATTTGGTGAAGTGTAACGAGGAGAAATACGTTTATTTCTCCTCCTTTGTTTTCTCTTTCTATGTGTGCTGCATTCTCAGGACTATTTTTGTGCAGGATGGTGTCCCTTCCTGCTCAAAAACAATCAATCCTACCCACAACACAGGCACCCCAGCACCATAGTGAAAGGGCGCCTGTGTTGACACTAGGATGCCAAAGCAGTGCCAGTGCAAGGAAAAAGGACAGGAATGCACTGTAATGGATAAACAGTGCATTCCTGCATTTTCTTTGTGATGCAGGGCAGCATAGCACCTTGCTGTGCTGCCCTGTGCCACAAGGGTCATAAATATGGCGCTAAGTTTCTGGGGCACTGGATGGACAGCCTTGTGGAGATCTCTAACCGCCAAAGCACAATCTGAGCAATCAAAAGATGTAAATCAGGCAACAGATTATATTCATGAAAAAGCAATATTTTTATAAGCATGAAATAATTAAGAAAACCCCCATGCTCTTATGACATTGCCACAAGTTACCTAAAATGTGTGAATTTGGTATGTTGTCTATTTTAGCTAACAGTGTGATAAATGTGAAGGAAGTCTATTTTATATTAGTCATATATGAATTCGGCTTTTGTAGACTGAAGATCATTACTGAATTACTTCAATACGTTCTATAACTTTATGGTTAAGGAAAATGAATAATACAACTGTGGGTTGTGGATCACACAATTTGGGCAATCAAGTGGAGAAGCTAGGAATTTAGACCAGGATTGAATAATGTTCAGCTCAGAGACTGCAGGGTTATACCCTTCTCTCTTCCAATTAAGATCAAACGCCAGTGTTTTGTGCTCAGTTACTCAATTATTGGTATGCAATAAGTATTCATTGAATTAGAGTTTTCAATTAGTGTTGGTATATTGAATTCAATAATCCACATCATAACCCGGGGTGCATATATTGTCCCCTGAGTACCAATCACTCAAAAATCCGGGAAACATAAATCTCCTTTGTCCCTCACAGTGCATGCGCTCATGGCTAACAAGCATGGATTTGTTGTGCAGTGAAGTGGCATTAGCCCATTTAAATAGCAAAATCGTGTTTATTGTATAGGACTACACAACACACTGCTCCTTAAAATTACTGTTTCCGCTTACTTATCTTTTGTACACAAGGGCTATAGATATTTACAAGATAACAAAACATTTTACCAAAGCATGATGAGCTGAAAAAGGGAAACAAGCAACATATGCAAACATACTACATCCAAAGTTCTGAAAATGATAATAAGCAATTATAGGTATAATTTTGCCAAAAAACATCAGATAACATATCTGCCTACCTTGTGATTCCCCTGCCCCATTTACAGGTTGGAAGAGCTACAGGGTTTCCACCCGCCGAGTCTCAAATTGTTTCAGTGATGAGGATGTTAACCTGGTGGCCTATCCACCATTAGGATGCCAGGTCATATCGATGGTTGCTATGCCCTATTTATTATATGCAGCCATCACTGGATATCCCTTCTCAGCACTGCTTTGTGAGACATGATGGTCCCTAGCAGCGAAAACTATAACACCTAAGATGGAGACTTCCTCATCTATAACTTAGTCTAACCCTACTAATTACCTACCCCTTCCAATTTCGAACTAGCCTCTCCTCTAGTATTGATCTGCAACCTTGTAGCTTACGGTTCTTTATTTTTCTCACTGCTTATAACCTATAATTACGTAACATTCATTAACCTAGGCCTCTCAGTTTATTATCTAATTTTAATATTATTAATTTCCTCGTGTTCTTCTACTAACTTTTCTTCATGCAGTTGCTTGTTATCTCTTCTCTCAATCCTTCAATATCTTGTGTTTTTCATTAATGTTCCATCTTAATTTAAAAGTCTTCCTACTATTCCTAACTCAATGTGTTCTTTTCCCTTAAGACCTTGCTTAACACACATTTTATTGTTTCTTGTTTTAAGTTAGACAAAATACATCGACTTAGTACATTCAATATTGTCTATAATGTCAGGTAAGTTTACTTACTCACTAACTTGTCAAACAAAGTTCTTTAACTCTCACAGAAATATTTCCACTTTCTCTTCACGAATGTCTAAGGAGCAATTGAAAACGGGTCTGAACTCCGGAACGTCTTCGGTGAAGTGCGCACTCGTTAGTGAGTGCGCGCTTCACCAAGGATTCCCCACAACTCTGTGGTAAATGACTAGATCGCAACCGCGTCTTTCAGCCGTGGCCCGTGGAGGGACTTGCGATGGGGCAGGCAGGGGGAGCGGGGGAGGGGCAGGGTGAGGGGTGATAAACAACGGAATCTGGATGATCGCAGGTAAGTAAACAATTACATTATTAAAACGAATTTCGGGCCATATTATCAACAAAACGCGATATCAACAAAAGGCGATACATTATCCCCGCTTTTATCAGCAGGAAAGTGGCGATAAAGCGGCGATAATCAATCCCGTTTTGTTGATAATATGGCCCGAATGCATGCTAATGGCTTCGTGGTGATGATCACGTGTGGTTATGACCGCGTTGTAATGGCTGTGTACCCCCAGGACACTGCAGCAACCTGGTCTGGGCGTCGTGGCAGTAGGCAGAGGGCCACGCAGCTCCTCATACAATATAGCAATCTTTGTGGGGTGATTGTTTCCGTGGTTTGAGGGGTGTGATTGAGGCCCAAACATTTAATTTTGTAGGGGGGTAAGTTTGCATGGGAAAATGTTGCAAGAGGTTTGTAAATGTGGTACACATTGTTTCATATTATTTTGATTTCTTTTCTAAGTTGTAGTCTATTCAGAGGAAATAGAAGTCATTAGTTTTCAATCCTAGTCTTGAATATCTCACTATACTATTTCAACATTATTTCTATTGTGGACCGTCATACACCCCTCCCCCCCCACAAAATAAAAGAAGTATGTACTTTTTTAATTGACTTTTATTAAAACAATAACTAAACTAAACTTAATTATAACTATATTGCAAACAAGTAGAAAAATACGTTTAATAACAAACAATATTATAAGCAAATTGTTAAATGGACTTCATAAGATGTCCGATTGGTAATCTGGAAAACATAAAAGAAAATTAGAGTTTAGAATTATGTAGATGTGAGTAAATGAGCTGAAGCATTACAAGTCAAGGTAACTCTATGGTTTTACGTGTGCAGTGTGCCTCGTACATTTCACTTGCTATAATGCCGCGTTCAAGTGGTGTCTATGTGAAAGTGCCTACTGTGTTACAGACACAAAAGTGGCATAAAGGGATGGTAAATATGTCGACTTATTTCTAATGCAATGCTATGAAGGCTTCTGTGCTTACCGTTGTATAAACACTGCGGCCAAAGACTTCAGCTAGTGGAATTCACAACTTCAGTTGGGCTGTTCTTCTACATGTGCTAGTAGACAGCAGTGTCTATACGTTTAAGAGAGAAAGAGAAATGATGTCACAGAGAGTGAGCGAGAGAAAGAGAGAGAAAAGAACATTAAAACTGTCTCACAGAGTCTGGAGTTGAGATTTTTTCTTGAAAAGTGAGACATAGATTTACGAGCTCCTTGCGTCACTTTACCCATGTTAAAAGTGATTCAAAAGTGACGTAATAAGGTTTTGGATCTGTTTGTCAGACTGTTGTAAGGTATATGTTGTCACTGCTCGAAGGTAATTATAGATTTTACAGAGAAGCTGCTGTACACTATGCACTCTGGGCCATATTATCAAGCCTGGGCGTCAAAATTATCGTCACTTTATCGGCAGCGAAGTGCTGCTAAAGTGGCGATAATGGGTTTGATAATATCAACACTCGAAACCAGGAAGTGTTGGCGGCCATCTTGTGTCTCGGTAGCACCGAGTCACAAGAAAACAGTAAAACAAACTTGAGAAATAAGGGAAGGGGGCAGGGTAGAAACATTCTGATCCTTTACCATTGCTCAGGGGGTCGTATATGGATGTTTAGGCTCTTTTTTTTTAAAAGAAAAATCGCGCCATCCGCGTACCGAAATCCATAGAATTACGAGCAGGAGCTGAATGCTGATTGGCTGTCAATACTCCAAACCAGGAAGTGTTGGCAGCTATCTTATTTATCACGACAACCGAGTCACAAGGAAACAGTAAAACAAAGTTGAGAAATAAGGAAAGGGGGTAGGGTACAAACAGTCTGAACCTATAGTGTTGCTCAGGGGGTGGTAGATTTATTGTACGCGTACCAGGCACGTATGGAGGACGTACAGCTTGAATGTTGAAAGTCGTCAGGTAAGCGTACGTAAGCAAGAAAAATTAAAATAATTTTAGATATTTATGAAGTGTATTTGTTATGTGTTGTGTGGCTCTAAAAAGAGCTGTTGTGTTTATTGGGAGATTTTAGTACCTACAAGTAAGTACCGATGCAGAGTCATAAGTTTATGAAGAAGACTCTGTTCCCCTCATCTGTAAAATGTACACCATCTCTCCTATAGATGCCATGCATATTGAAATGCAGATTGTTGTTGTAAATGGTCCCCATTCGGTAGTCTCAGAGAAAGGCAGAAACATATTTATTCACATGTTTCCTAGCTTTTCAAACTGTGGACAATAGTGGTTGGACCACTTATATTTCTGCCTTTGGCATATATTAGAATATACAAAGGCAGTTTTGGGGAACAGTGTCATCAATTGTGCAAAGGTGTCCTTCACAAGCATTTCCAGAGCTACCCCAGTCAAAGTGCCTAGGTTATTGCCACCACAGTGCACAATTATGAGGTCAGGGTGTTGGAGATGCATGAAGGATTTCACCAATGGCATCAATTGGTGCCACTTTAATCCTCTCTGTCCAATCCATTTAATGTCCACATTTGGTAAACCTAGGTCCTTGTGAATTCTTATCTGTTGTGCGTACCTTTGGCTCCAGAAAATATAGCTGTGTCCCACAATCCACACTGTAAGCATTTTGAAGAGAGGTCTGGATGCACTCTGATGGCGTCTGTAAATGAAATGGTAGTTTGAAAAGTAAGATTTTTCTAAAATGGTGGACAACATGCAGTTTTGAAAAAAGAAAATAAATGATTGGTTGTTTGACAACATTTTACAGAAAACTAGGTTGCATGTTTCTGTTTTTTAAAAGCCTTATTTCTATTGGTGAAGAAAAAGTGATAGAAAAGAACGTTACATAAAATAAGCTGGTATATTCTCCAGTCAAGCATGCATGCTGTTTCAATTTGCAACAATGTATGATGAACTTTTCACCTGTGTGCTGAGTTAAGTGTTCCCTGAAGTGTCGTGTATTTCTATAGGTTCTGATTCGATCCCCCTATTCCTGACCCTATTCTGGTTAAACTTACTAGCTAGTTAACTAACAGTCAGCCCATGAGGCAAGAAATCCCCCATGATGCAGATACCGTTATCTGACGCAGTCACACTACGGCACAGGAACGTGTTATCTGATTAGGTCATAACGCTTGAGATCTAATTAGACAAGCGACATTCCTCCAGCCCCTGATAAGGCATACGACGTTCTCATAACAAATCAAACCTATGACAACCTGGATAATCCGTGCGGCCATTGTTTTGATTTCACAGAGAACTTTAGTAAAGAATGTGCTAACGAGCAAGTCGTATGACATCTTTATTGACGTACCTATGTCCATCCTTACGTCAATCCCGGCACCTTTAAGGTATAAATATTGCCGACCTTGCCCTATGCAAACACACGCGTGGTGACAAGACGGAGCAGCCATACTTGCCGAAGCCGAGAGCAGAAGCAGACCCCGCAGGCAGCAGCCCCGCCTTCCTGACGCGCTGAGAGACGCGCTGCTATCTCAAGCCGAGAGACCCAGCACCGGCGCTTCTGGGCAGCCCTCGCAGGCAGCCTGGAATATCGAGAGCAGAGAAAGAGATACCATTCCTCATTCATCCTAAATTCCAGGTACAGAACTGAATAACCCCTCCTAGAGAATTCTTTAGTTATTCACTTGGCAAAAACAAACTTAAACTAAACTGTAACTTTCTATTCCCGCCCACGCATTAGACTTAGGTCAGGTACACGGGGTAGGAGTATTTAGAAACACCAGTTGAGTACGTTTAGTCAAATGTATATGTGTATATAAATATATTTTAATCATTTTAAACATCATATGGCTCAGAAACCATATCAATGTTTTTACAGTATTATTTTATACTATTGCTTCTAATGTATGCACTTTACTTAACTATAAGTATTGCAATAATATCGATCCATTTCTCTTGTACGAGAAAAGAGACTGATCAATAAATAACATCTTTTATTGAACACGCCCGTCTCTTCCTTTTCTCTACATTCTGATGAGACTAAGAATGCACGTACTGACTGAGTAAAATAATTGCCTTGTGCTCACACGACTCTCGAGATTGACTCTTGATTAGGGGAGAGCAAAGTTGTCATGTTCTATGGTTGTCAGAAACTAAATCCCTTCTTGTCTAATCAGGGGAGGTAATTCTTTCCTGAACATTCGAGAAAGTTTCTAGCGAACTCTGAGCTTAGCTGGCAAACCCAAAAATTAAGTCTAGTATCGACAGTAGTAGACCTAGTTAACGTCTGGCCTAGGCCTTTACTGCTGTAGGCACTATTCCAATGCGCAGAGCCTATTGGGAAAATAGGAGCTACACTACATGGCGCCCAACGCGTTTGGAAAGGGCGATAAAACTAACGTAAGACATTTAGAGTAACTCAGTCGTGCTTTCTCACTCAGACCCCTTTTCCCAAATACTCCAAAGACGTCTGGAGTGGGTGAAAGGTTATAATATCCTCCAAAACCTCGCAGGAGGGAACTCCTATGTATGGTTCTTGGTCTAGTCAACGTTGAAGGATAAAACAGTTCCAGAATATTGTGCATCTAATCTCTGTTTCCATAAAGAAACCTGATCTGCAAACAAAAATAATACCATTCTGTCAGTAAAATGGAGAGTGATGAAGAAAGAGAAGCAATTAGATTAGCTACTGAAATAGCAGCAGCTGATACTACAGCACTCGATGCAGACCCGGATATAATACTCATCCAGGTCGCCAAAAGAAGAGCTATAACTCTAAAACTTATAGAAAATGGACTGACACCTAGAGGTGGCACAGTCATATTCGTAATCGAGGCACACGAATATCGGCAGACAGAGGTATACTATACATGGATAAATTTTCCAGCAGCAAATGCTGTAACAAAGTACTTCCACTATTACAAAGTAGAGGAACCTCCTAATGAGTACACTCCTTTCGAGGAGGTGGAAGTACCACTCAAATTCCAAGAGCATTTGCTCTTATTTGATGGCGCCCTAATACATAACAATCACATTACAAGGCTCGGTCCTTTAGGAAGACCAGGAGCAACGTGGCCGGTCTTAGCCGGATACACACCACATCCAGACATCGATAGGATGCCTGCAGCTGAACTATTAACACAGCTGAAACAATTACTAAAAATTCATAGACAATTAGTTCAGTATGTAATGCGGACTTCAACAATTCAGCCAGCGATTAAAATTCCACAGCTGACCCCTCACCAGGGGAACACAAATAAAATCACACCACAGAACATCCAATCCTGCCTAGGTAAAGTTCCAGCTAAACGGGAACAAATACCATTCTGGTTGGCACAGAAAATTACCCAAATAGAGGCGGTGTTTCCTGACACCACCCCATTAGAAAAACACAGGATTCTGACTATATGTCTCCCAATGGGAATCGCACCACACATTGAGGACTGTGACACTTGGGGTACAGTCTTTGCTTCCATCTATACAAAAACGCACGGTGTTCCATCCATTTCGGTGATACCAGATGTGCTAAAACAAATTCAAGATGAATACGGTCCAGAACCTGCTTTAACTCTTGGTATGAAATTACTGAAAGACTTCAAGCAGGTCTCGGCTATATTACTAGCCAACATAAAGGGTGAAGCAGCAAACGTGGCGATCCGCCAGAGGTTAAAAGAGACAGATATAGCAGACCAACCAGCTGAAATTGCCAGAATCATAGAAAAATCCTATGAAGAACTAGGCAGAGATAGTCTAGGTGGAATACCAGTAAAACCGCAACTGACTACAAGTCCAGAAAAAATATTTTTTAATAATAATAATTCACCAAAAAAGAACTGGGATGGAAATAAACAATCCAATCCTAAAGAAAAGAAATTCCAGTCCAGAGGAAGGTCTCCTAGGCGAAGAGAGAAATCTCCAAACCCGAGACAAAGGTCACCTCAGAGTGAACCCTCTGGGAATAGATATAACCTTAGAAATAGGGATAATATTAAAAAACCTGATAGATATCAAGACATTGATACACGTCCGTCTCAATCTTTTCAGAATTCCTCGCAGAAATCGGAAAGAAGAGGACGATCAGAAGAGCACGCCAAGTCCAAAGACAAGGAACCTGCTCAACTGAAAAAGAAATCACAATTTCCAAAAAAGAAGGTAGCCAGTATCAAGGTAGTTAACAATGCCGAGAATACTGAGGACACAACTGAAAAACGGAGAATGGGCTCAGACAATGCTAGACAGCGCAGCAGAGGTGAGCATAGCTCGCAAAGTCCTTATGAATCATCTGGAGACAGTGGACACGAATGAATACCTTCAAGTGGAAACTGCAGATACCAGAGTTAGCAAGCCCCACAAAATATACGAGATAACATTACGTATAGAGGGAGATAAGACTAGGAAAATAAGGGGACTATTTTGGGATAACCTATCCAAGGGCTATGACATCCTTCTAGCTGAAAAAGACTGGCCACCGGAGTTTGTCAGGGAGTGCCCTCATGGCGAAGAAGTAATTATGCCTGCCTTCTCGAATCAAATACCGATTCATAAAAAATATACACTTGCTAGAAAGTGGGCAGTGGCCTTAGCACCTGCTTTATATAAAAATCATGTAGGATGGGATGAGGATTCTCCTCCTCACAAAGTCCAGTTAAAATCACAACCTACTGCACAAAGGCAGTACCCAATTAAGCAAGAAGCTAAAAAACAAGTAAATGAAATACTAGATCAGCTAGAATACCAAGGGGTGATTGAAACTTGCACCTCACAAATGAACAATCCTTTGTTTCCGGTCTCCAAACCAGACAATTCGTACCGTCTAGTTTTGGATTACCGACACCTTAACACATGTTGCAAAACTTTTGCAGTGCAAAACTCACACAGTGCTGCACTAATGAATAACATAGTGCGCAAAAAATACAAAACAACCTTGGACATCTCCAACGGATTCTTTTGTCAAAACATAGCACCAGAGAGCAGATATTTAACTGCATTCTCAGTAAATGGCACTCAAAAACAATTCTGTCGGTTAGCCCAGGGGTACAAGAACAGCCCGGGGGTATTCTCAGCGAGAGTAACAGAATTACTACAACTATATGATGATGAAGCATTATCTTATGTCGATGACATTTACTTAACAGATGATGACTTGGAGACTCACTTGAAAAGAGTGAACACCATAATACTTGGTTTCGCTGCAGAGGGTTACAAATTCAACTTCAAAAAGTCCAGAATTGCCCATCTGACGGTCCTATTCTTAGGATATGAGTTATCAAGTGAAGGCAAAAGCCTGGCAGACAATTTCCTAGAGAAATGTGCCGTAATCCAAGCTCCTAAAACACTAAAAAACCTACAGTCAATTCTAGGCTTCCTAAATTTCGGAAGAACTTACATTGCAAATTACGCAGAAAGGGTCAAACCCCTTTACGATCTAATTAAACCAGACTTTAAAAGATCCAGTTGGACTCAAGCACACACAGAAATTTTGAGATCCTTACAAACAGACATGCTAATTAAAACAAAATTAGAAACCCGTGATAATACACGCAACCTTGTGATCCGAGTCATCCCAGGGAAATACGGATTCACATACCTAACCTCTAATGAGGGAGATAAGGTACCAATTGCATTCAAATCACATTTGTACACAAAAGCTGAAGAGAGATTCAACAACAAAGGAAAAATTGTTCAAGCAGTTCAAACCGCAATAGCTAGAGAAAAAGACATAGCTGACGGTAGACATATCACAGTCAGAACAGCAGAATCAGCTTTTGAGGCATTAACAACACCGTGTAATTTACCAACAACAACATTGGATCCAGAATGGTTACAATGGGTAAATTCAATCACAACGGACAAAGTATATTACTTCTTTGATCCAGAACTAGAAGAATTAAAAAATCTAAAATATGAAAAGACGTATCCTCTGCCAATCGACATTCTGCCTCTACGACATTACGCCTGTGTAATCTATACAGACGGACATGCTCAACCCTCCGTTTGGGGAGAACATGCATACAATCCCACATGTGAGATTACAAAAGAAGTGTGGCACGGAGGTAAACTAAGACCTCTATTAACAAAATCACACTCAGTAGAAACTAATTCAGAACTACAAACTGAAATATTAGCTTTGAAAATGGCACTAGATAATGCGGATCGCGAATTCCCGACACTTATAGTGTCAGATTCATATTTCTGCGTCAAAGCATATAACAAGGATTTGCAGACATGGATTCAGAACGGTTACAAAGATGACACAGATGCACCAATAAAGCAGAGACTTCTCTGGGAACAAGTAGCTCTTTTGAAAGAAGAACTACCAAAGACTCACGTGACTCACTCACTGAGTCATCAACGTGATGGCGTTCACGTTGTAGGGAATTCATTGGCTGAAACAGCCGCAGCGGCAGCCAGTAAACCGGCTCCCGTAGATCGAAAAAAGCGTACATTAAAATACATTGACGGCGAAACATTGCTGGCAGTAAAAACGTCATCAAAAGGCGACTGCTCGGCGTTACCGATCAACTATCCACTCAATTACACATACATCATAGATGCAAACTCCATTCCTTTTGCTCGAATCCCTGGAGTGGGGGATAGAGTGATTCCAAACATGGACAGGAGAAACTTGTTAATCGCAGACGCACACATGGGCGAGGGTCTCAGACACCTTAAATTAAAGGATTCTCTGGAAGAATTACAATCACGGTACTGGTGGCCAGGCATGAGCCTGCACTACACCATGTTTGTAAAAAACTGCCCAAACTGCAACAGAGATCGCAGTGGGGAGAGAAGCAGTTTAATACCTCGTCGTATCAAGGCAGATAACATCACCACTAAAAAGAATGGCTTGCGATTAACATATACAGGCTAGTTCCCACTTATAATGTAGATCCACAACACTCGGCTGACGTCCGGACTGTTATACAAGATTTGCGAGTCTAAATGGCATATACGCTAAGAGCATGCTACGTTCGACCATTTTTTTTTACTTTTCTCAGGCAATCCAGCCTGGGGGGGGAAAGAATGGCCAAATGAGCACAGCCCAGCGGGAATCTTCTCACTTCCTTCCTGAGGGTATGGGATGGTGTAAAGAAAAAACCAAGACAGAAAGCAATCTATAATAGAAAGGATATTAGGTTCGGGAGCTGGGTGGGTCAAACATCTAATAAGTGTCCAACGTAGTCTTAATAACTTGCCAAGAAATTCTCTGAAGGGATTCAGTCCGTACGAATTATTATTCGGAACTAGGATGTTGATCTCTGACCTTGATAGTCAGACTTCAGTGGTAACAGAAAAAAGCTTTGATGTCAAAGACCGTTTGGCTATTTTGCAGGACTTAAATAAAACAAGAAAAGACCTGAGCAACATACAGTTGAAAGAACAGCCAGCGACCACTGAAGAATCACCACCTGTCCCAGCAAGACCTGTCTGGATTCCAAAAGTCGGGGATCTAGTCAGGGAGAAGATCGCGGTAAAGAAGGAATTTGGGCCTTCTTACAGAAAAGCAGTTCCTGTATTGTCTGTCAACGGGACAAGATCAGTTGTACTACCGCCACTTGCTGGAAAAAAGGAGAACCGAGTTGTATCCATCGACCTGGTAAAACCACAACATGTGGCCGATAACCAACAGTAGGCCAAGTGGACTCCCAATAAGTAGCAGAACACCAAGGTTTGCTACCAGTACAGAGGTCCTATCAAAGAGGCTCATCACATTCGAAACGCCTACAGAAGAACAACAAGGACTATGCAACAATGCAATAGAACTTAGACCTCTGAAAACCCAAATAAAGACATTTAGCAGAGACACACCAATCTATACAGAAGTACCAAGTGAAAATGCAAGGAACAAAAATCCTGAACCAATTGGAACAATTGACAGAACTGCATCCGGTTACTTCATCAACTTCGATGATTCCTCTGACGGCTTCAGCGAACAAAAGACACAGCCATCATCAAAATCCTTTAAAGACAAAGCTAAGGAACTTTTGAAACAACTGAAAGAAACATATCTAGTTTCTCCATGGATTGAATTTTGGGTGGGTTTTGGTGCATTTATCCTCATACTTTGGCTCATCATGGTATTTACCTTGGGACGCTTCATTGAGGGAAAATATGCTAAAATGGACACAGCAAGTCAGAACATCAACTTGGTCCTCAAACCACACACATCTTCACACGTCGAGAAAAGAGAACTTTCCTCAGAACTTTCTTCAGCCAACTTCACAGCAATTCCAATACCTGGTGGGGTAGCCTGGGACAACACTGACTATGAAATTTATGGTCCGGTCGAGATCCTGAAATATCCACACCAAATCAAGATCTCCTTGAGTGACTTTGCAAAACCAAACTCATTTGCTGATGATTGGGACTTTGAAAGTATAAACAATATGATGTCTGACTTAGTAATGTCTGCTAAATTTACAAAACATGATTATTTGCAGGGTTCTACAAATTATGACAGCATGTACTGCTATAACCATTATGGTAACCATTTCTTGCATAAATCTGCACAAACTAGAAATGTTTTAAATTTTAATCAATGGGAACATTGTGCTACACCTCCAAAAGGGAGCTCTAGAACCGTGTATGGCAAATATTCATATTTTTCAGGTTTTAACATAACTAACGCTGAAACATTTTATTACAAATTGTCAAACAAGACAGGGATGAAAACCATGATAACCAACACAAAATTGATATATTCAGATTCTTTCTTTGAAAAAATTAATACTTTTGGATTTGATTATTGGGACAAACATGTTGATTTGAAAAGTGTTTGGGGTACAAAAGAATGGCAAGTACAGGGTATAGAAGCTTTGTTTAGAGCCTGCATGATCCCAGAACAAATGATATTTTTAAATGACACCGTTCAACAAACCACCTGTCTTGGCTTAGCCAAAATCAAAGATTTAAATAACCTGTCTATTCCAAAGCCAACAATGTTTAGCAATAACTCTGAAACAGATGAAGAAATAGACATAAACCATATACTTAACCAAAACAGAACACATCCTGATTGGAAACAATGGTTGATCTGGCCCACAGATACAAATAACTGTCAAGATAGATTCCTGAATAAAACACAGGGTTTCAAAATGAACAGGCCAGACCCTAGATATCCCCAAAGACATCACCCAGGGATAATAACAACCTACAGTGTGGGCAAATTATGCCTTCAATGGCTACAAACTTCCACACTGCCTGAAATTAAGCAACACCTAACTTTACTTACTGATGGTGCTGACTTGCGTGATTTCATAATGGGACCACGCAAACAGCGTCAAAAGCGTTTCATAGCAGCCTCTGTATATGCAGCATACAATGAGGCCTGGAAGGTTACTCAAATTGAAACCGCAGAAAGAATACGGGAAATTGACCGTATTAATTTGGAAAAATCACTTTCTGTAGTGGACAATGGGTTAATGACTCTGTCCTCCAGAATTTTTTCATTGGACAGCATTGTGTCTTCAGCAATCGATATATTATCGCAAGACTTACTGTTATTACAACATGGTCAGTCACAATTGCGTTCTATTGTACAGCTTGGCTGGACGTTACAAAATCTGAGTTCAGGCTATGTGCCTTGGCGTTTAATCAACACAACGTCACTATTCCAAATCTTTAACCTTACTGATAGACAAATCGGTATGGCGCAGAAGGGTGCTGATTATACAATCTTGAGCATTGAAAAACTAGAAAGATTACCGTTGACAATGTCAGAACGACCTGTCAGTGAATGGATAATCCACGGAATCATAAATATTCCAATCTCAACCTTCAGGTTTCAATACTGCCAAAAATATATACAGGCTGGCATGTACGAGAAATTGGGAAAGGGGTACCTTAAAACAACATGGAACCTGCCCTATTCACATGCATGTGTCAGTAACAAAGGACAGAAAGTGTTTATTAGTGGCAACAATTGTGCTATGTCACTAAGCGGCACGCTTCTGTGTAACGGTATTAGTTTGCACGGAGCCTGTGAAGGGAATTCATACAACCTTTCATGTCACCAGCAAGGCGCACCTGCAACTGAAATAGAACCATTCTTTCAAAGACTCTATAATGGGAGTTACATTCTTATTGTAGACCGCAGATGCTGTAGTCTTATGCCCGGGACTCCTTATCTCGTCACTACGACGGCGAAGGTCAAGTGCTGTGGACGTTCTTTGTTTCCCAGCTCCTTTCCAGACAGGGAGGCAAGGGCATGGCCCGGTTTGAAAATTACTTCTATTCGAATAGACACTTTAAGCAGAATGAAAACAGTGCTTCTTCAGACGCCTACAAGGCTCACGTCATCTAAAGAAACGTATGATCTACAAGTCGCAAGGACGACTGCAGAGATACATACATTATTATCAACCAATTCCCCCGTACATTTCGCGGAAATCCTGAGCGAAATCTTAAATATTTCTGATACCACTGGGGTCTCAAAGGTATTTAAGACAGTATTTTCGATGGCATTAACACCATTCAAAGCCATACTGGGTATTTTTCCAGACTTCGTCCATTCGATTTTTGGCGGACTTCCCTTGATCCTAGGACTAATTGCAGGAATCCTATTCCTAGTCCTTATTTTTCGTTATGGCAACCCATGTCACAGAACAAAATCTCACGACAATGGAAGATACGATCCTAGCCATTGGATACCGGGACCGGATATCAAAAATCCTGGGACTCTCCCGGCTTAGAGACCTAAACATGACTTGGTTTCTATCATTTCGACCAATGTGGCAAAGGTGTGTTTTACCTGTACTAAGGTGTCTGCTATGCGGAGAAGAATGCGTGTTAGACAACTGTCTGACGCTACAATCGGATGCGCCGGTGGATGCAGATACACTGTTGGTTCCTACCAAGGTTCACGCACTGTGCTGCCCTCAAAGGCTGCCAATTCTGATGACGGCATTCCTGGAATCTTCACCACTGCGATTGAAGAGTAGTGAAGTTCAAGATGAAAGCAGCATCGAACAGGTACGACCTTCTGTCAGCAATGCAAATCAGAATGTCAATGGAGACAATCATGCGCATGAATGCATGGTTACCCCTATTTCCGACTTAGAGGAACTTTCCCATGAAGCTGTTGACAGTTTTTTCGAAAGCCTGAATGATATGATGTTCTCTCCGGAACAGAAATAGAGACTTTTGAGTAAACTCGCACACGGCGTTCCCTGAATTCGGCCTTCAACTTTAAAAATAAAGTCACATGAACAATTACAATCCAGTTCACGGACAGCAACTTTTTTCAGCAAGCCCCTAAAATATTTTTCTATATATTTTTTCCCGGGACACTGATTTTCTGCTTAAAGTAAGGGACTATTCCTAGAGAACTAAGATTTCTATTTTAGATAATTTATAGACTTTATAGACTTTAGCTGCCCGCTGGTATGTTCGCAATAGATTTTATGTGATGAAATGGTTTCGACTTTTTTTCTGTATAGCCATATTAAGAGCCATTTCATGTGTATTTCTCATATACCAACAAGCAATAATGCATAACAATGCGTGTTTACTTTTGCATTTAATTCATAGCTTAAGTGCATACAATATATATGACTGCAATTTTTCAGTATATTTGAAAATTTCGAAATGCATTTATGTATTTTGGGGTGGTAAGGTATACACTATACTCTATAGTATGTTGTACTATGTTATACTATGCATAGATTAGTAGATATGACCATAGTTAGCGTGGAGTGGGTGTCGTGTATTTCTATAGGTTCTGATTCGATCCCCCTATTCCTGACCCTATTCTGGTTAAACTTACTAGCTAGTTAACTAACAGTCAGCCCATGAGGCAAGAAATCCCCCATGATGCAGATACCGTTATCTGACGCAGTCACACTACGGCACAGGAACGTGTTATCTGATTAGGTCATAACGCTTGAGATCTAATTAGACAAGCGACATTCCTCCAGCCCCTGATAAGGCATACGACGTTCTCATAACAAATCAAACCTATGACAACCTGGATAATCCGTGCGGCCATTGTTTTGATTTCACAGAGAACTTTAGTAAAGAATGTGCTAACGAGCAAGTCGTATGACATCTTTATTGACGTACCTATGTCCATCCTTACGTCAATCCCGGCACCTTTAAGGTATAAATATTGCCGACCTTGCCCTATGCAAACACACGCGTGGTGACAAGACGGAGCAGCCATACTTGCCGAAGCCGAGAGCAGAAGCAGACCCCGCAGGCAGCAGCCCCGCCTTCCTGACGCGCTGAGAGACGCGCTGCTATCTCAAGCCGAGAGACCCAGCACCGGCGCTTCTGGGCAGCCCTCGCAGGCAGCCTGGAATATCGAGAGCAGAGAAAGAGATACCATTCCTCATTCATCCTAAATTCCAGGTACAGAACTGAATAACCCCTCCTAGAGAATTCTTTAGTTATTCACTTGGCAAAAACAAACTTAAACTAAACTGTAACTTTCTATTCCCGCCCACGCATTAGACTTAGGTCAGGTACACGGGGTAGGAGTATTTAGAAACACCAGTTGAGTACGTTTAGTCAAATGTATATGTGTATATAAATATATTTTAATCATTTTAAACATCATATGGCTCAGAAACCATATCAATGTTTTTACAGTATTATTTTATACTATTGCTTCTAATGTATGCACTTTACTTAACTATAAGTATTGCAATAATATCGATCCATTTCTCTTGTACGAGAAAAGAGACTGATCAATAAATAACATCTTTTATTGAACACGCCCGTCTCTTCCTTTTCTCTACATTCTGATGAGACTAAGAATGCACGTACTGACTGAGTAAAATAATTGCCTTGTGCTCACACGACTCTCGAGATTGACTCTTGATTAGGGGAGAGCAAAGTTGTCATGTTCTATGGTTGTCAGAAACTAAATCCCTTCTTGTCTAATCAGGGGAGGTAATTCTTTCCTGAACATTCGAGAAAGTTTCTAGCGAACTCTGAGCTTAGCTGGCAAACCCAAAAATTAAGTCTAGTATCGACAGTAGTAGACCTAGTTAACGTCTGGCCTAGGCCTTTACTGCTGTAGGCACTATTCCAATGCGCAGAGCCTATTGGGAAAATAGGAGCTACACTACAGAAGCGTTTCTATGGTAACTGGCAGATTGTGGAATGGGGAAAGGGTTGAAAGGTTTGTTAGTTGGAAAGCTTTGGAATGTTAAACCAATAGAAATGTGTGTTTTCCTTTGAATTAATGTGTACAGGATTTTAATTGGTTATTTATATGTATGTATGTGTAAAATGAGAGGGAAAATGTTCAATTTCATGGTTGTGCTGCAAACACTGAACTATAGAGATTTTGTAGAAGAATAGCCACTGTGTGAGTGGTATTGTTGTTAATCTAGAATTCAATTTGAAAGATGAGTTGAAAAGTTGTATGGGAGTGCGTGTGTGCGGTGTATCTTTGTACATTAAGGAATTATGGGGTATATTATCAAGACTCGGCGATACAATTATTGCGGTGATTGCGGTGAGTAGGCGGCTGCCTGACCCCACTTACATCCTTTTGTGACGCCCCTGAGGTGGTTAACTCGATTTCTGAGCACTGTGGGAGACCACTATTTTAAACCTTTGTTGTATTTTAAATGTTGTAAAGTGAATCACGATTTTATAAACATTTGAATCTGCCATTCGTTATATTTTAAAAATGAAATACGATTTTTTTAACATTTAACTTTGCTATTTGCACTTACACAGTACCTTTGTGCTCCCTCCTCGTTCCCCGCAGCTGTGTGCTGTTTGAGTGGAGGGCGTGGAGACCGGCACCAGAACGCCCAGGGCGTTGCCGGCAGCGCATGGGGCGGAGCTGATCTTGAACTCCGCTCCCTATATATCCCATGTGTCACCGTATGTGCAGCGGGCGAGCGCAGCGGGCGCGCCGATGGCGCGCCGAAGGCGCGCCTAAGGCAAGCCCGTCTGCGCCCGTCCGCGCCTGTCCCGCGCCTAGCGCTGGTCACTATGCCCAAATCGTTCGGCCAGAACGCCGCAGTTGGTCTAGAGAAAGCCTCTTAGAACTCAGACCCCTTTTAGCCGATAATCACATAAGGTATAATCCAGCGCTAGCTAAGCAACGGTACATATGCCCAAACTGTCAATTCTCCCTCCGTGCATCGCCACGGTATACTTATGGGGATGCCATAAAAAGTTGCTCTCCCTCCCCTCTGCCTCGGGTCGTAAAGGCCTGTTTAATCAATTGCCGCTCCTTACCTAAACATGCTAGCGACATTTGGCTTTCTTTTACAACTAATGCCTGGGACCTGATGTTCCTCACCGAAACGTGGACTAAAGACGTCTCGCACCCGGATATTGCCCTTGCAGTCCCTCCTGACTATCAATTTGTTGGATTGAATAGATCTGGACCTAAAGCAGGGGGGGGAATAGCTATTATTCTTAGATCCCATCGGAAAATAGCTTCAAGAAAATTAGACAATCTGGGACCCATAGAAGCTATGTACTTTAGTATCTCGGAGGCAGATCGGTCGATCTGTGCAGGGGTACTTATCTATAACCCTCCTAGCACCCCTTCTACTCATATGGCTGATCTACTCACTATCTCAGCTGACCTCTCTTTGAAACACCCTCACTTCACGGTCCTGGGGAATTTTAATGTACATGCCGATGACAGTAATTGCGCAAAGGCGTGCTCCCTGTTAGATACTATGGAGGGCATTAATCTCTGCCAGAAAGTCGTGGGCCCTACTCATATGGCCGGTCACACGCTAGATCTTATTTTTTCTAATCTTCCCTGTCTCTCCACATTGACCCCTCTCCCCGTGACCTGGTCGGACCACTTCATTATTCCTTTCAATCTTAGTCTCCCACCTAGGGCAACCTCGGTCTGTAGGATGGAGAGGATGGGAAGAAAGTGGTTTAAAGTAACTCTGGAGGAGTTTGAACCTGCCTTAGCCAAACTTAACTGGCAACCCTCCACTAACATTAATGAGGATGTCGCCAATCTGAATCAATGCTTGACTGTGGCCATTGAAAACATCGCCCCCCTCACTGTTCTCTCTTCAGCCAGAACTAAACCTTCTGCCCCCTGGTTCTCCCAGCTGTTGAGGGAAGAAAAAAGTAAATGTAAAAAACTGGAACGCCTTTGGCGTCGTTCCTATGACCCAGCCGCCAAATTATCGTACAGGGTGGCACTGAAAAAGTTTCACAAACTCAAACAAACAACTATGAGGGAGTATTTTTCCGACAAAATCAAATCGGCAGACAACTCGGCCAAGGTACTTTTTCAAGTGGTGAAGGACTTTACTAATCCCGCAGCCCTTCTGCACAAAACAGAACCTTGCCAAGAACTCTGCGATAAACTGTCTAATTATTTTCATGAGAAAATTGCCCTCATCTATGCTTCATTTAAGGTAGCAAGTAACTTAGACATAGCTAGCCTACCTCCCAGTGATCTTACGCCCAAGGCCACTAGGCTTGGGGCGTTCAAACCCATCACCTTAGACACGGCAATGAAGAAACTTCAACTGTGCAAATCAGGCTCACCCTTAGACCTCATGCCTGCTCAAGTCTTCTCCACAGTCGCTCCTGCGATTGCACAGCCCCTTCTATCAATATGGAATTCCTCTCTGGCTTCTGGCCAGTTTCCGGAGACCTGGAAGCAGGCAATTCTTATTCCTCTGCTGAAAAAATCTGATGCAGACCATGCTGTGCTCAGCAACTACCGTCCAATATCTCTCCTACCTAAACCGGCCAAGGTCTTGGAAAAAATTGTGCAAGAACAACTGTCGGACTTTGTTGAAAGCAATAGCCTGCTACACGACTCACAATCCGGCTTTAGGACCGGCTATAGCACAGAGACGGCCCTTCTGGAGGTGGCGGAGACCGTGCGTGAAACTGTGGACAGGGGAGAGGTAGCCATGCTTGTGCTCCTCGACCTGTCCGCAGCCTTTGACACGGTCTCCCACGCCATCCTCCTGAGCAGACTACGAGAGCTGGGAATCGGTGGCTCCCCCCTTGCCTGGATTTCCTCTTTTCTTACTGATCGCACGCAACAAGTTTGGTGCCAACCTTTTTGGTCTAAGGATAGGAAACCTCTAGGCTGCGGGGTGCCCCAAGGATCTGCCCTCAGCCCCCTTTTTTTTAACATTTACGTTGCCCCTCTGGCAAAGGTGATTGAGTCTCTGGGGGTCAGAGTAATATCTTACGCTGACGATACGCAGCTTATTGTCTCCCTCAGAGATAACTCGCTTTCTGGCTCTGAAAATTTTAAAATCTGTCTCTCCAATATTGTGGCCTGGATGACCTCCAACACGCTAAAACTTAATACGGATAAGACGGAGGTGCTGTTTTTTAATCAAACTACTCCTTTATCGCCCACCACCTGGTGGCCAAAGGAACTCAACCCTCCACCTATTCCGGTTAAATTGGCCCGCAATCTTGGAGTCCAATTTGATAATGACTTATCTTTTAAAACACACATCCAGAAAGTCACCTCTGCATGTTTCGGGTAACTTCATATGATAAAAAAAATTTCCCCCTTCCTCCCTACGGAAGCACTGAAGACTGTGATACATGCCCTGATCACCTCGCATCTGGACTATGCGAACTGCCTGTTTGTGGGACTACCGGCGTACCTCCTACATAGGCTGCAGATTGTGCAGAATGCCGCTGCTAGGTTGATCTGCAAAGTCCCCTATCGACACTCAATCTCCCCCCATTTAAGGAAATTACATTGGCTCCCGATCACGGCCCGTGTCAAATTTAAGGCCCTGGTCCTAGCTTTCAGGGCCCTCAACGGAAAAGGCCCAAAATACCTGAGACATAGATTAAAACCAGTCCAATCTTCCCTTAATCTCAGGTCTAACCATCGTCGCCTTCTGCTCACCCCTAGATTCCGTTTAGCAAGAAAGGGTGGCAGAGCATTTGCAGTGGTAGTGTCAAAACTCTGGAATTCCCTTCCCATCAGCCTTCGGCTCATCGACATCGAGTCTCAATTCAGGGGCAAACTAAAAACTTTTCTATTCTCGGGTCAATAAATACATTTTCTCTCCCCTTGATCTGCATTCCTCAGCGCCGGGACACCCCCGTTGGGGGTAGCTGTGCGCTTAATAAATGTCTTAATAATAATAATAATAATTATCACCAATTTATGGGCAGGAAACTGCCCATAAAATATTAATAATGTTATTGCCTGTATTGATAATATGCTCCTATATTCGTCCGTTGTTAAACGTTTTATAGTACTAAATGTGTTTTGCTATAATGCATGCTGTTATGTTTTTTTTATTTAATAACATTTTGTGCGTCTCTGTACATTAAGGGATTATGGGCCATATTATCAATAAAGGACGATACATTATCGCCACTTTTATCGGCAGTAAACTGCCGGTAAATGGGTGATAATGGTCTCGATAATATATCCTTGTGAATTCTCATAGAAGCCCAGGTTATGGTGTTAACCTGGGCTTCTATGGGAATTCACAAGGATATATTATCAAGACCATTTTCGCCGCTTTAGTGGCAGTTTCCTACCGGTAAAAGCGGCAATAATGTATCGCCCTTTACTGAAAATATGGCACTGACGGGCATATTATTAAGGACCAGTGTTAAAATTATCGACGTTTTATGGGCAGGAAACTGCCCATAAAAATGAGCTTGATAATTGGTTCTTGTAAATTGCTATAGGAGCCCAAGTTCTGATGTTAACCTGGGATGGTAGGGGAATTCTCAAGGGCATATTATCAAGCTCATTATCGTCGCTTTTTCGGCATTTTCCTGCCGATATAAGCGGCGATAATCTATCTCCTTTTGTTGATAATATGTCCCGAAATTCGTTTGTGGAAGAAGGATTAGTAAATGGAGCAATGGGTAAAATTGTTGATTTTGTTAATTATGTAAATAGAGGTGGGATTGAATTTTTGAAAATCAAATTCGATGAAATTGCTGAAGTACAACAAGTTAGTCATTGTGCAGCTCGTTTTTTGCTTGTAAAAGATTTGTATGTCTGCAGAAAACAGTTTCCTGTTTGTTTGGCATATGCGGTGACCATTCATAAAGCTCAAGGTTTAAGTGTAGATTGTGCTTTAGTGAACATTGGAAGTACCGTGTTTTAAGAAGGTATGGCATATGTTGCTTTGTCTCGAGTCAGAACTTTATCTGGATTGTACTTGATTGATTTTGATGAGACCAATGTTTGTGCAGATGCAAATTGTGTGAAAGAGTATAATAGGTTAAGAAGAGAATATGCACCCAATTTAGGTCAATATCCAGTAGTTGAAAAGCGTGTGGAAGGTAGAAAAAGAAGATTTGAGAATATCTGTTGTGAAACTGTAGAGAAAGAAAAAAAACAAGATGAGGTTGCGCTTGCAAGCAAAAAGAAAAAGGACAGTGTTGAAGAGAATGTTGGTTATCGGTTTGAAAATAGCTGTGGTGTCAACTGCTATGCTAATGTAGTTGTTAATGTTGTTGTTTTTCTTGAAAGTTTGCAACAGCAAATTGTAGAAAATCTGGACAAAAGATTCTGTTCATTGTTGAATTCTGTTTATGAGAAATATAGTAGTGATAAAAGTAAAATACAAAGTGTTTCTAATATTCGAAATGTTTTGGACATATGTTCAGGTTGTATTCAATTTACGCAGAATATTCAGCAAGAATATCAGGAATTTTTAATGTTTATGCTTGGTGTACTGGAAAATGAAGGTATAGATGTTGAAAACCTTTTCAGCCTTTCTTATAAATGGCATCATGACTGTCAAAATTGTTTGTTTACATGTAGCACTGACATTGACACTGAGAGATTCATATATTTGACTTTACCTGACTGTGAATCAGTGTCTTTTAACAATCTAATTAGAGGAGCAAGTCAAAACATGGAGTGTAGCCAATGTAAATCAGAAATGTTATCAACATTACTTATACAAAGATATGGACAGTATGTTATTTTAATGCTGCAACGTTGTAGAGCTGATGGAAGAAAATTGAAAACTTTAATTAAAAATTTTGTAGCTGGTCAATGTTCAATATCAGGAAGAACTTTTGTAGCTGTTGCTATTATTTTTCATGATGGACCTTCTACCACATCTGGACATTACATTGTTTATTTAAAATGTCTGAAAGGTTGGATACATTGTAATTATACTCAATTAGTTTTTAAGCAACGTTTGCCCAAAGAGTTACCAAATTCTTACCTAATATTTTTAAAGGCAAAATTTTAAGATCATAATTTGCCCTTTAGGATTAGTGCTGTTAAGGTAGATTAGTCTGGTGTTGTAGAGTATTTTGTAAGTGAAGGTGAGGAGGTTGAAGGTGATCCTTTTGTTGATATTGAGGCAGTGTAGGTGTATCAGGTTGTGGGTGATGTGGGTGCAGCCGGGGACATTGATGATCACTCAGGTGGAGGTCTTTTGGATTTGTTGTAGTTGTTGTAGGCGTTTGGCTGGAATTCATGTGTTGAGTGTTTTGCCACAGTGTAGTCTTCTGCTGATGAGGACCTGTGTCACTGTTCTTCTTCTTTTGGTTAGGATCCACTTGTAAATGTTGCGGAGCATGTGGAGGGTGTTATAGCAGTACGAGGAGACGTGTAGACTTGGTTACACATGGAGAGGGAGGAGTTGAGGTTGAATCCTATGTTGTGGACATGGTTGATAGATGTTGGCACTGTTCACAGTGCAGTCAGGTAGCAGGTGATGTCTGAGGCTGAGGGGGTGGGTCTGAGGATGAGTACCTTCATCTTGTGTCAGTTTGTGTTTACAGTGCTGCTCTTTATGTTGTTGGTGACGTCCTTCATTGTGTCGTGAAGGTTGATTTTGGTGCTATGTGGCTTCTTGGTGAGGAAGAGGATGAGCTGGGTGTTCTTTGTGTAGGAGATGTTGCTGAAGTTGTGATGGTGGGCTACTTGTGTTAGGGTGGCCATGTAGATGTTGAACAGCGTTGGACTGATGGATGAGTCCTGGGGGACCCGTAGATGATGTCGGTGGTTTTGGATCAGAAGGCTGGGAGGCGGACATTCAGGAGTATTATTGAACAACTTCCAAACAAAGGACTTGATGCATACTATTTGGCCGTAAGGAAAAATGTGTAAAACCATTAAGGACTTTTTGCTGTGTATTTTGTCAGCATATATTTGTAAGTAACATTATTTACAGTGTAAGAAATGTAATCATAATGTTTTGTTATTTTATGATTGTTTGAGATGTGTTATATTTACGTAAGAAATTGCTCTTAGAAAAAAACATTTAAGATATGTTTTATTTCTATTTTTTATATTGTTATTGAGAATGTTGACTTTAAGATATCCTTATGGATTGTCTTTTTTTTGCCTGCTGTTATGTGATGAGTACTATTGAACTCACTGTTTGTAGTGAAATTCAATATATTGTGAGCACAGCAAAAAAGGCAAATGAAATGTTTTACAATATATTTAGTGTCGTAAAATATATATTGTAACTGGGTTTTTTTGTATCTTCCATTGGTGATAATTTCATAATATATAATTTTTTTATTATTTATTATGCTTAAGGTAAGTACAAGTAACTGACTCAGCCGCGGCCCGTGGAGGGAGTTGTGGTGGGGTATGCAGGTGGGGCGGGGGAGGGGCAGGGTGGGGGGTTATAGACAGCGGAATCTGGATGATTGCAGGTAAGTAAACATGAAATTAATAAAATACATTTTGTATCCTGCGCCCTGAATCGCAAAATGCGATGCAGGGCACGGAACGAAGGGGCATATTATCAACAAAAGGCGATACATTATCGCCGCTTTTATCGGAAGGAAACTGCCGATAAAGCGTTGATAATGGACTTGATAATACGGCCTTGGAAATTCCCATAGCAGCCCAGGTTCTGGTGTTAACTTGGGCTGTTATGGGAATTCACAAGGGCCTATTATCAAGCCCTTTATCGCCTCTTTATCTGCAGTTTTCCTGCCCGGCGATAATCTAATATGCCCCATAGTTTTACCACGCATGCTTTTACAAGTACTATCCATTTACCACGCATAATCTTAATAATGTCTTTGTGTTGACTAACACGTGTTATAATGGCTGTGACTTACGGCCTTCAAATTAGTTTTTAGGTATACGTGTGACCAAGTCTGATAACTTCAGAGTTTAAGGACAAACACCGTGGTGTCTGTGCCTCGAAATCTCGTCGATCACAAAGAAAATAGGAGGACGATAAAATGAAAGTAACAGATATAATAAAAACAACGGTGAAAAACTACTAAAATGGCGGTGGACGGAGTACGTGATCAACGTTTGGCGCCTCGGCACTACGTTCCAAATAAATCTAGATAAAATATGATTATTAATATAATAGCAGCACGTCCCGACCTTGTCTGGGAGCAATCAGGCTTCCCCGACCCCCACCTGCCCCGACATTGGCCAGCAGCCCGGGCCCCCGTCTGCCCCCTCCCCCGGCTGCCCAGACCCCCGCCTGCCCTGACATTGTCCTCCGGAGGCTTACCTCACACAATTATGCCAGAGGCCCAGTGTTGCAGTGGTGGCCAGCAGCAGCGCCTGAGGCACTGGGGAGCTTTCTGTGTAAGTGGGGCTCTGGCGCTCTGTTTGCAGGCAGGCGAGGATGAGCAGAGGTTGCAGGGATAAGAGTAGGAGTTCACAGAGTATGGATCGGTCGGTGGGAGTTGGGAGCTTGAGCTCAATTATGCCAGAGGGTCCCATGCCTGTCCCGACCCCCGCCTGCCCGACATTGTTGTAACTCCCCGTCCCCCACGTGCCCCGACCCCCGCCTGCCCTGACATTGTCCCCCGGAGCCTTACCTCAGCCGCCGCTCCTCAGTTCAGTGCTCCTCGCGCTCCGCTGCAGCTCACCGCCTGTGTGCCGCTCGTCAGTGCTCCTCCCCGCGCTATGTCCGCCGCGCAGCCGCTGCTCCTCAGTTCAGTGCTCCTCGCCGCTCCACCGGTCTGCTGCTGCTCACCGCCTGTGTGCCGCTCATCAGTGCTCCTCCCCCGCGCCATGTCTGCCGCTCCTCCTCGCGTTCCTGGACGCCGCTCCTCCTCGCGCTCCTGGACGACATCAGCACGCAGGTCGCGGCCGGCGCTACTTCGAGGGGACTACTTTTTTTTAAATGTAAATTTTTTAAATATAACGTATTTTTTACATTTATATAGCCTATGTCCATCTGCACACCCTGAGGATTCCAACGATGTATCAGGTGTGTGGATTGGTGCTGTGGTTCCCGAGTTTACCCGCCTCAAAGCCTCAAAGTTCTTCCTTTATAATAGTAGTATAGATCACAAAAGTACAGCAGCGGATGACACACACGACCCGGAAAACAAAGCAGCAAATTTAATACCTGAAATAAAGAAAGGTTTGTTTGTTGAACTTGAAGAAAAAGAAAAAAATGTGGGCTTTGAAACGAGGCTGCGCATACGTACAGAGTACAACTGCTACACAAAAAAAGGAAAGTTTGACATACTGTCATAGAAATGAAGGGGCATTTTATCAACAAAAGGCGATACATTACCGCCGCTTTTATCGCCAGTAACTGCAGATAAAGCGGCGATAATGGGCTTGATAATAGGCCCTTGTAAATTCCCATAGCAGCCCAGGTTCAGGTATTAACATGGGCTGCTATGGCAATTCACAAGGGCATATCATAAAGACCATTATCGTCGCTTTATCGGCAGTCTCCTGCCGATAACAGCGGCGATAATGTATCGCCATCTGTTGATAATATGGCCATTACTCTTTTTTTGACCAGTAAACTTAGTTGCATATTATCAAAGACCGGTGTAAAAATTATCGCTGTTTTATTGGCAGGAAACTGCGGATAAAAAGGCGATAATGACCTTGATAATACGGCCTTGTTATTTCCCATAGAAACCCATGTTAACACCAGAACATGGGCTTCTATGGGAATTAACAAGGACGTATTATCAAGCCCACCCTCCCAACATTAATAAAAAAAAACAGACAGTGCAAATACCCGTAGCTGGAACATCATTTTACATATTACTGCCCTTAAAACGTGGCGTTCCCCGCGATGTGTACGGGGATAGAGGGAGGGAGAACTCAAAACATATTTTTTTAAAAAGACCCGAGGGGTGCCGCTCCCCGAGAATGCTCGGAGTAGGACCGTAACCCCCTGCATACTTTAAAATAAAAACACAGCAGTGCTGTTCCCCAGTGCTTGAGGCACCTGACCCCGTAATTTGCACCCCCGGGACCTAATGAATAAAACAGACTTCTAATTTTTCCCACCTTTTCCACCGGGTACGAGTACTGGACGAGTACACCGCGATTTTTTATTTAAAAAAAAATACAAATTGAGCCTAAAGATCCATGTACCAACACTATAGGTTCAGAATGTTTCTACCCTGCCCCCTTTCCTTATTTCTCAACTTTGTTTTACTGTTTTCTTGTGACTCTGCTCTCCCGACAAACAAGATGGCTGCCAACACTTACTGGTTTGGAGTATTTACAGCCAACCAGCATCCAGCTCCTGCTCGTAATTGTACGGATTTCCGTACACGTACGCCACAATTTTTCTTTATAAAAACAAAAAAATTGAACCTAAACATCCATGTACGACCCCCTGAGCAAGCCCACAGGTTCAGAATGTTTCTAGCCTGCCCCCTTCCCTTATTTCTCAACTTTGATTTATTGTTTTCTTGTGACTCGGTTCTACCGAGGCACAAAATGGCCGCCAAAACTTCCTGGTTTCAAGTGTTGACAGACAGTTCACAGCCAATCAGCATGCAGCTCGCGCTTGAAATTGAACGGATTTCCGTACGCGTGCTGAACTCCGTCTCTAGATATTGCTATGATTTTACTTGCAATTTTCTCAGAAACTACTGAACGAATTTACACCATTTAAAATAAAGCACAATCTGCGAACAGAACTCTACCTCTCTGCCAAATTTCGTGTAATTCCGTTCAGCCGTTTGGGCTGTAGCCCTGGCTAAAGGTCCCTATGGAAAAGTGCATGGGGAAAACACATTTTGGGACCCCCTTTTTTATCGGCCCCCACTTGATGAATCACCCCCAAACTTTCAGGGAAGGAGCGGAACCGAGCAGACCATTTTCTTAGAGAAATTCACGAAGATTCGTCCACCGGCGCCAAAATTATTCCAAATAGAATGTTGTGGATTTCGTATAGAAACTAGGTCCTAACTATAACTACCTACTGGCAACCGCCAGTAGGTAATATATATATATATATATATATATATATATATATATATTAGAACAGTTTTTCTCCAAGAGAAGAAAGTTGGTCACACCTTGTAAAACTCCTTCAAAGGCTGCTTTATTAATGGAACAACAAGCGACTTAAAGGCTGAGTCCTGACATGTTTCGTTCCTCCTGGAACTTTCTCAAAGGGTAAGCCTCGCTCTCTGACTTGTTTCACGCAACTCCACAGTTCGATATTACAGCATCCATTTCGTTTGCCTCCAGTGGCCTTTATTCAGGAATCACTTCCGTTTCGAAATGCATTGTGGTGCATGTGGTTGCGCATCAGTTCTAGACCTTTTAAATTGCAGTCCGGTGCTGTTTCAAGGTCTTTTTTCTGTTAATTACGTGTCCAACTTGGTGTTATTTATTTGCTGTTGCTGATTTCGGACACCCATCCGGAAATGCAATTTGAAAGGGCTGTTTCATTTGAAGACCCTCCAGTGGGTAGAGCGCTTTGCCGCTTTGCGTAGTGTGGGCGCTTGTTATTAAAAGTGCTCCTCCGTTGTGGCAGCGAGTTTTCGTGGGTCAGTTTGCATTTGAAACTGACATCCTACCAATGCCGAGATCCAGTCCTCGGTGGCGCCAATCTCCCTATGCGGTTTCCCGTTCAGCAAGTTGGTTCAGAGCGGGAGACTCACGGCGCTCTTGTGGCGGTGCTTGACCTTCGGCAGAACCACGCCGATATGTATTAGAACAGTTTTTCTCCAAGAGAAGAAAGTTGGTCACACCTTGTAAAACTCCTTCAAAGGCTGCTTTATTAATGGAACAACAAGCGACTTAAAGGCTGAGTCCTGACATGTTTCGTTCCTCCTGGAACTTTCTCAAAGGGTAAGCCTCGCTCTCTGACTTGTTTCACGCAACTCCACAGTTCGATATTACAGCATCCATTTCGTTTGCCTCCAGTGGCCTTTATTCAGGAATCACTTCCGTTTCGAAATGCATTGTGGTGCATGTGGTTGCGCATCAGTTCTAGACCTTTTAAATTGCAGTCCGGTGCTGTTTCAAGGTCTTTTTTCTGTTAATTACGTGTCCAACTTGGTGTTATTTATTTGCTGTTGCTGATTTCGGACACCCATCCGGAAATGCAATTTGAAAGGGCTGTTTCATTTGAAGACCCTCCAGTGGGTAGAGCGCTTTGCCGCTTTGCGTAGTGTGGGCGCTTGTTATTAAAAGTGCTCCTCCGTTGTGGCAGCGAGTTTTCGTGGGTCAGTTTGCATTTGAAACTGACATCCTACCAATGCCGAGATCCAGTCCTCGGTGGCGCCAATCTCCCTATGCGGTTTCCCGTTCAGCAAGTTGGTTCAGAGCGGGAGACTCACGGCGCTCTTGTGGCGGTGCTTGACCTTCGGCAGAACCACGCCGATATGTATTAGAACAGTTTTTCTCCAAGAGAAGAAAGTTGGTCACACCTTGTAAAACTCCTTCAAAGGCTGCTTTATTAATGGAACAACAAGCGACTTAAAGGCTGAGTCCTGACATGTTTCGTTCCTCCTGGAACTTTCTCAAAGGGTAAGCCTCGCTCTCTGACTTGTTTCACGCAACTCCACAGTTTGATATTACAGCATCCATTTCGTTTGCCTCCAGTGGCCTTTATTCAGGAATCACTTCCGTTTCGAAATGCATTGTGGTGCATGTGGTTGCGCATCAGTTCTAGACCTTTTAAATTGCAGTCCGGTGCTGTTTCAAGGTCTTTTTTCTGTTGAATACGTGTCCAACTTGGTGTTATTTATTTGCTGTTGCTGATTTCGGACACCCATCCGGAAATGCAATTTGAAAGGGCTGTTTCATTTGAAGACCCTCCAGTGGGTAGAGCGCTTTGCCGCTTTGCGTAGTGTGGGCGCTTGTTATTAAAAGTGCTCCTCCGTTGTGGCAGCGAGTTTTCGTGGGTCAGTTTGCATTTGAAACTGACATCCTACCAATGCCGAGATCCAGTCCTCGGTGGCGCCAATCTCCCTATGCGGTTTCCCGTTCAGCAAGTTGGTTCAGAGCGGGAGACTCACGGCGCTCTTGTGGCGGTGCTTGACCTTCGGCAGAACCACGCCGATATGTATTAGAACAGTTTTTCTCCAAGAGAAGAAAGTTGGTCACACCTTGTAAAATATATATATATATATATATATATATACAACCGACTGGCAGTCGCCAGTAGATAGTTACAGTTAGGACCTAGTTACCATAGGAAAATGGCAACATTCTATTCCCAATAACTTTGGTGCCGATTGACGAATCTTCGCGAAATTTTCAAACTAATTCTTTGTTGAGATCAGCTATGTTGAAAGTTTGGGGGTGATTCGTTAAGGTGTGCCAAAACAAGATTTTTCAATGTTAATTTCCATAGGAAACTTTAGACAAGGCTACAGATCGAACGGGTGAACGGAATTACCCCAAATTGGACAGGGAGAAGGGTCTTGGTATAAAAAGCACACTTTTGTTTATTTGGTGTAGATCTGTTCAGTAGCTTGCTGCTGATTGGCTATGAGCGGTTGCAACTAGGAAGTGTTGGCCACCTTTTTGTAATTCCGTTGAAGCGAGTAGGAGGAAAAAAGGGCAAACATGTGGGAAAGAGGAGGGTTGGAGCACTGTAACCTCTGTGGGGTGTTTAGGGTGTGCTATAGAGGGGTGCAAAGCGAAGTATTCACCCCTACCTGTGTGAAAGTGCTGGGCTACGGAAATTAAGTGAGGTATTGCCTAGTGTGTGATGTTGCTAAGGTGAGCTGGTGTGCGACTCGGGGATTAAAGCGTGAGCCCAAACTGTGTGTCTTATGCTGTGACGTCATGTGCTCTGACTGCTGCTGACAGTTGTGGAAGTAGTGTTAGCATGTGTTTATACCTACTAGGATAAACTACTGACCCGTACTGGTGTGAAAGTCCTGGGTACAGAAAATATGTGAGGTATTGTCTAGAGTCTCATGGAAGGAGGAAGTGGTGGCCGCCATTTTGTGATTCCGTTGAAGCGAGTAAGGGGAAAAAAGGGTGAAAAAAGTGGGAAATAGGAGGGTAGGAGCACTGTAAACTCTGTTGGGTGTTTAGGGTGTGCTATAGAGGGGGTGCAAAGTGAACTAATGATACCTGCTGGTCTGAAAGTGCTGGGCTATGAAAATTTAGTGAGGTATTGCCTAGAATGTGATGCTGCTAAGGTGAGGTGGTGCGGGACTCGGGGATTAGAGCGTGAGCCCAATTTGTGTGTCTTATGCTGTGAAGTCATGTGCTGTGGTCGCTGCACTATAGCTGTGGAAGTACCTTCATCATGTGTTTATAACTACTAGGATGAACTACTGACCCGAACTGGTCTGAATGTCCTGGGGTACGGAAAATCTGTGAGGTAGTGTGTAGAGACTCATGCTGCTAAGCTGAGCTGCTGCCGGACTCGGGGATTAAAGCGCGAGCCCAAACTGTGTGTCATATGCTGTGAAGTCATACGCTCTGGCGCTGTGCCACATCTGTGCAAGTAATGTCAGCATGCAGTTATAGGTACTCGGAGGAACTTTAGTTTCAAACATTGTAACTTGTGTATGGTGCTTAGGCGGTGTTATATAGGGAGTGCAAAGGTAAATTTGCATGTATGAAATGAATTTGGTATTTGGAAAGTGGAAAGCACTGACTCCTATAGGTCTGATGCCACTGGGCGCGTAAGGTGAGGTACTGCTGGAGTTGAGGATAAGGCTGATGAACTACTGACCCCTATTGTGAACTTTAAACCTGCACATGCCGTTAAATGTTCGATAACATTTTGCAAAAGTATATCGTTAGGTTACAAAACAAATTGAAGAACTTTTAACCTGCAGGTGTCGTAGAATGTTCCAGAAAGTGTGGTGATAAAATAGGTTGAACTTGTGACCTGTATGTGGCGCAGAACATTAAGTAGCTTTTCGTATGGAAAATTCAAAATTAACCAATGGAGGTAAGTTTTGAAATGTCATTGAAGGAATAAAGTATTCTGATTAGTTCTTTACATGTATTTATGTGTCGAGCGACAGAGAAATTGTGCCATTCCTGGTTTAATTCTTGATGAAGTACATGTAGTCAAGATCCTGTTGGACAACCAAAGCTGAAAAATGATGCAGCGATTGCTATGCATGAAGTCGAAATTGCAATGCAACAAGCACACGAGGAGAATATAACATTGGAAAAGTTAGTAGAACAAGTAAATGTTGAACAGAAAGAAATATATGTGCGAGAACGGATAGAACATGGTTTGTTGCATGACTGTGTTCATCTTTTAAACCTCTTCTGATGTATATCAGTGGAAAAGTTGGGACAGGTAAAAGTTTTTTAATTAAAGTTTTGACCAGTTATCTTAAAACAACTACTGGTTCACATTTATGTTGTGTGATAACAGCTCCAACTGGATTAGCTCCACACAATGTTAAAGGAGTTACTTTGCATAGATTATTGATGTTACCAGTGGAGCATGATAATAAATTAGAATATCAGAAGTTGGCTGGAGAAGCTTCTTATGAAGTGTCAAGAGTGCTGAAGAAAATTAAACTTTTAATTATTGATGAGGTGAGCATGGTCTCAAACTTAATGCTTGCTTTTGTACACTTAAGAATGCAACAGGTATTGAAAACAGATTACGACGTTCTCTTTGGGGGAAAACATTTATTTGTATTTGGAGATCTGCTACAACTAAACCATGTACAAGGAGAACCAGTGTTTAAAACTCTTCTACATGAAGATACCAAGAAATCTTTGGGAAGTATTGGAAATGTGAATCTGTGGTTACATTTTGAATATAAAGAACTCACTCAGAATATGCTACAAGCAAGAGATGAAGATTATGCAAATATTCTTAAAGATGTAAGAATTAGTGTTCGAAGCAAACATGGTAAACAATATTTTTAAAGTTGTCTACTAAAGAACTTGTTTACAAATGAAAACACACAGCGTAAGTAATGTACAAAAAAATGAAAGAAAAACAGTCTATAGTTTGCTTAATGCCTACAGTGGAAGAGTGTTATACATTTAATAGAGAGCTTATGAAATTGGAAAATCAAGAAATAGTTCACATTGAAGCTTTTGATAAAATAGAGCATCAAGGAATGACAATTGTTCTTTCAGAAAAACTACAGACTAAATTGGATTCTTTGGAAAAGTCTGTATCAAAACTGCTGGCTTAGAAAAAATGTAGATGTATGTTTGAATAGTCGGGTTATTTTGAAGCGTAATCTGAACATAGAAAAAGGTTTGTGAATGGAGCAATGAGGAAAGTTGTTGATTTTGTGAAATATCAAAATAGAAATGGAATTGGATTTTTGAAAGTTAAATTTGATCAGATTGCAGAGATAAGACAGATTGCACGTTCTGCCGCATGTTTTTTGCTTGTAAAACTGTTTCCCTTCTGTTTAGCAATAACTATTCCCAAATCACAAGGTTTAAGTGTAGATAATGCTTTGGTAAATATTTGGAAAAGTGTGTTTAAAGAGGGAATGGTATATGTTGCATTATCTCGAGTTAGAATGTTGTCTGGTTTGTATTTAATTGATTTTGATGAGAACAAGGTTAGTGCTGATGCTAATTGTGTAAGGGAATATAATCGTTTGAGAAGGCTTTATGCTCCCCATTTAGGTGACTACCCTGTTTATGAGAAACGTGCTGTGTGTTCAAAACGCAAACATGTTGAAGAGTTAACTATGGTTGAAAAGCATAAAGAAAATCAACAGAAAAGAAAAGATGTAAAGAAGCAGAAAATACAAACAAGGGATGATGTTGTTGGATGCCAATTAGAAAATGCTTCTGGTGTCAACTGCTATGGTAAGCTTATTCTAAATGTTATATTTTATCTTGAAGATGTTAGTGGTGAATTTATGGAAAGTCAGGAAAAAACTTTATGTTCTGCACTTTACACTTTATTTCAAGAATTGAGAACTGATAGAAGTAAGATTCATTCTGCTTCTCGTATTCAACAACTGTTGGATTCATGTACTGGATCTTTAACGTTTAGTGCTAATATACAGCAAGATGCACAAGAATTTCTGATGGTTATGCTTGGAGCACTAGAAGATAAAGGAATTCATATTGAGAGTTTATTTGGACTCAAATGGGAACATAAATGTGAAAATTGTTTATTATCTTCAAGGACTATAGTTGACAGAGAACGATTTTTATATTTAACAATACCTGACTCCAAATCTGTACCATTTTCCAAATTAGTAAAAGAAGCTGATCATGAGATGATGTGTTCTCGTTGTAAATCAAGAATGCTGTCTTACATTATGCCTACAAATATATGGAAAATATTTGATAATAATGCTGCAACGCTGTCCAACCAAATAGAAGAAAAGTGGAAACCAAAATTAAAAATGTTGTTGCTAATCAATTTCTGGAAGAATTTTTGCAACAGTTGCTATTGTTTTCCATGCTGGAAGTACTACTACAAGTGGACATTATTCATATTATTTACCCCTCCCATGCTCATGACGAGCTCAGCTCGTCATGAGGCAAATTGGAGCTGTGCTCATGATGAGCTCAGCTCGTCATAACCGCCGCAGTCCGCCCACGCGCGGCTAATTCCCTGCCTGTGCGGGAGAATTGATGAGTGGGCGGGACTGTGACGAGCTGAGCTCGTCATGAGCACAGCTGGGCCGCGGACCCCCCCGCACCATGGTGGAATTACCCCAGTAGGCAAGGGTTAAAGTATAATAATGGTTGGAGTCACTGTAATGATACACATTTGGAAATGAAACCGAGATTACCTTATGAATTACCCAACTCATATTTAATTTTTCTGAAACAAAGATTTTAGATACACCACTCGGCTTTAATGGGAAGGTGTATAGATCTTTAAGGAATTCAAACTGGATGCTTTCAAAGCAAACTTTTTGATACATTATCTGGAAAATTGGGAAAATGTGCAAAGAAACTACGTAACATCTTTAAGGAAATCATACTGGATGCTTTCAAAGCGAAATGTTTGATACATTATCTGGCATATTAGGAAAATTGTGCAGAGAAACTACATAAGATCTTTAAGGAATTCATACTGGATGCTTTCAAAGCAAAATTTTTGATACATTATCTGGCGTATTGGGAAAATGTACAGAGAAACTACGTAAGATGTTTAAGGAATTCATACTGGGTGCTTTCAAGGTGAAATTTTTGATACATTATCTGGTGTATTGGGAAAATGTGCAGACAAAGTACGAAGTAAAGGTAAGTTTTGAAAATTTGAAGTATTATTGGATGTGTTATTTGTGTTGATTTTGTATTATATTTGAGAGAATTCGGGTGTTGTTGTTTTTTTTAACAATCTAGATGATTGTTTTCTTTTCCCTGCTGTTTATGATGCAACTACACTGACATCACTGTGAATAGTGAAGTTAAGTAGTGTTGTATGGCATTTTAGATTCCGAATGGATTTTCCCGATTCATGCCCTTATATAGGTACAATTCACGTTGCCCTTAAACAGGCATAGAAATCAAGCCCTTATTTAGGCATAGCCCATTCAACCCAAATATGGCATGGCTACTTCCATCCGTTCACCAAACGTCACAACGATGTCTTGGAAAACCAGTTTAAGCCGTTAGGGACTTCCCATTGCTTGAATATTGATTTCACCAAGAACTCAGTTAGTTTCACAATGAACATCTATTCCTTAGGGGTTCATTCATGATGTTAATATGCCCGACTTTACGTCAAACATGGCATTCCTAAACACCTTCAAGGTATAAATATACCTTCACTTGCTATAGCAAGGCACGGTGGTACGGAACAGTTCGACGACCTACTTGTCCGATGCAGCTCGCTACAGCAAGCGCCGAAGGAAGCCGACTCTCCAGCTGACGCGCTGATCAGGAAGCTGCCCTCTTCTGCTGAGCAATCCAGCTTCAGTGTTTCTGACTCCCCTTGCGGGGTGTTGGGAAATCGAGTCCCGAGACAGAGATACCAGACCTCCTTCATTCTAAGGTATGGAGCTGATTAGAACTTAGAGAAACCTTTGGTAGATTCATGGCAAAAAACGAAACCTATGCTAAAGACCATACCTACTTCTTCTCACATACTAGACCTAGGTTAGGTACATTGGGGTAGGCATATTTTAGAATCACCAGTTGAGTATTTTAGTCTAAGTTATTTATAACTGTGGGCGTAGTGGGCGTAGTGGGGCTTTGCGAAGCTACGCGAAGTGGGCGAGACAGTACGTCCACCTACGCACTTCGCGTAGCCCCACTACGCGCCACCCGCCTCCCTCCCGCCTCCCTTCCGCCCTCCCTAAATACTTAAATTACATTATAGAAATGATTAAAAACCACTTACCTTGTCCACCGTGTCCCCGGGCTCCCTCTCGTCATCGCGCGATTCGCATTTCTCGCGAGAAATGTGCATGCGCGGGCGGCCACGCATGCGCATTACTATCCAAGACGGCGGCGCGAATTGCGAGATGACGATAGGGAGCCCCGGGGACGCGGCGGACAAGGTAATTGGTTTTTCATCATTTCTATAATGTCATTTAAGTATTTAGGGAGGGCGGGAGGGAGGCGGGTGGCGGGCTACGGACGGGCAACTTCGCTACACCCGCGGGGTGGGCGTAGTGTTGCCTGCTACGCCTACTTCGCAAATGGCGAAGTAGGCAACACTACGCCCACTCCGTGGGCATAGCGAAGTGCTACGCCCAGGGTTAGTTATTTATGTATGTATTTTTATATGGCTTAGAAACCATACAATGCTATTACAGTATTATTTTATAATACTATTCTCGCTGTACGCATTATACTTCACATTCTGTCTAACGATTATAGCAGTTCACCTCTCTTGCATGAGAAAGAAGACTGTTCAATAAACCTTTTATTGAAAACGCCTGTCTTACAAATTCTCTGCAACTCTGTAGAAACGAAGCATGCACGATTGACTGAGTGAAAAATCTATTTGTTCCACGACTCTGAGAGATATCTTCTTATTTTTGGGGAAACAAAGTTGTCATGTTTATGCGGTTGTCAGAAACTAATCCCTTCTTGTGAATTTGAGAAAGTTTCTAGTGACCTCTGAAGTAACTGGCACTCACAATTAAGTTTAGTATATTCGATAGAGACATATTGACTTAAGTCCTACGTCATATCTATAGGATGTATTATTCCAATGCACAGAGCCTATTAGGAATATAGGAACTACACTACATGGCGCCCAATATTTGGTAAGGCACTAATTCAACGCTAGATACTAGAGTAACTCATTTGTGCTTTTCTCAGAGAACCCTTTTCCGTAATACTCCAATAGATGTCTAGAGTGGGTAAAAGGATAATATCCGCCATAGCTGAGTAGGAAGAACAATCCTATGTATTAGCTTTTTGCTTTGTTCAACGTTGAAGGATACATTGTTCCAAAATATTGTGCACCTTATTTTTGTTTCCTTGAAACTTGCTCTGCAAACTTTCAGTCAACAAAATGACGGATAGTGACACTGAGAACGGTGGAGCTGCAGCTGATGCGGTAGCTTTTAACATAACAGGTTTCTAAAGAAACCGACGAGGACGCTATAAGCATACCTCTAAATTTAAGGAAAGTCGTCACTATAAACCCTATAAAAAATGGCCTATCAGCAAGAGGTGGCAAGGCGATTTTTGTGATGGAGGCACATGAATATCACCAGACAGAGGTATTCTATTCGTGGATAGTCTTACCTGAAGCAGATCCAAGAACACATGTGTTTCACTTCTACAAAGAAGATGAACCACCAGGGGAATACATTCCTTTCAAGGATATTAAAATTCCACTAATTTACCAAGAGCATGCGCTCTAGTTTAAAGGTGCCCTAAAACATATAAATCACATTACCAGGCTCGGTCCACTGGGTAGACTAGGAGCAACATGGCTAGCTTTAGCCAACTACAGACCTGATCCAGACATTGAATCAATGTCAGGTGATCAATTACTTAATAATATACAGAAATTTAAAGAATCACACAGTTAAAGGTCTTTTCTAAAAACACTCCTACTCCTATTAAAAAGAAGTGGGAAAACATGAAACAAACTTCTAAAGAGAAGCGTTCTCAATCCAGAGGTAGGTCTCCTCAAAAGGAACCCTCTGAATGAGGTATAACCTCAGGAATAGGGATAATTTGAGAAAACCTGACAGATATCAAGATACTGATAAACGTTCTTCTCGTACCTTTCTGACTTCGTCACAGAAATCTGAAAGAGGAGGACGGTCAGAACACAAGGAAGAACGCGTGAAGTCCAAAGACGATCAACATGTTCAGAAAAACAAGAAACCTCAATTCATCAAAAAGAAAGTAGCAGGTCTAAAAATCAGACATGCCGAGGATCTTGAGGACACAACTCAAGAACGGGGAATGGGCTCAGACAATGTTGGACAGCGCAGCAGAAGTCACCATAGCTCGCAAGAACTTGAAGGATCATCTGGAGACAGTGGACTTGAATGAATTCATTCAAGTTTAAACTGCAGATACCAGGGTTAGTTGTCCACATAAGTTATATAAAATAACACTCCGGATGGAGGGGGACATACCAAGAAAAGTGAGAGCACTCTTTTAGGAGCGACTTTCTAAGGGTTATGACATTCTTCTAGCTGAACAAGACTAGCCACCAGAATTTGTCAGAGAGTGCCCACATGGCAAAGACATCTTTATGCCAGCCTTCTCCAACCACATTCCAATTCATTTAAAATATATCTATACCAGGAAATGGGCAGTGGCTCAAGCTCCTGCATTATATAAAAATCATGTAGGATGGGATGAGGACTCTCCTAACCATAAAATCCAGTTGAAAAATCAACCAACTGCACAAAGGCAGTATCCAGTAAAGCAAGAAGCTAAAAGACGGGTCAGGGAGATATTAGATCAACTTTAATACCAAGGGGTGATTAAAACATGCACCTCGTCAATGAACAATCCTTTGCTTCCTGTCTCCAAACCAAACAGTACATATCGTCTAGTATTGGATTACAGACACTTAAACTCTTGTTGCAAAACTTTTGCAGTACACAATGCACACAGTGCAGCATTAATGAATAACATTGTGCATAAAAAATATAAAACCACATTAGATATTTCTAATGGTTTCTTCTGTCAAAACATTGCACCAGAAAGTAGGTATTTGACCGCTTTCTTAATTATGGGGACACAACGTCACTTCTGTTGCCTCCCACGGGGATTAAAGAATAGTCCTGGGTTATTCTCAGCAAGGGTAACAGAGTTACTACAAACTTATGATGATAAAGCATTATCATATGTGGATGACTTCTATCTAACAGACGATGACTTGGATAGGAACTTGAATAGGGTGAGTACAATTATATTGGGATTCGCCTCTGAAGGGTACAAATTCAATTTAAAAAAATCTAGAATTGCCCATTTAAACGTCCTCTTTCTTCGATATGAATTATCAAGTGAAGGCAAAAGCCTGGCAGCCAACTTTCTAGAGAAATGTGCGCTGCTCCAACCTCCAAAAATGCTGAAAACTTACAGTCGATTCTAGGTTTCCTAAATTTCAGAAGAACATACATTCTAAACTACGCAGAAAGGGTTTTAATCAAACCTGATTTCAAAACAGTTAATTGGACACAAAACACACGAAATTTTGCGTTCATTGCAAACAGACATGTTAGCAACAAAACAGTTGCAAACACGCGTAAATGTACACAACTTAGTGATCCGAATCATTCCAGGACAATGCGGATTCACATACTTAACTTTTAACGAAGGTGAAAAAGTACCAATAGCTTACAAATCACACTTGTACACACAAGCAGAAATGAACTTTACTTCAACAGAATAAATTATGACAGCGGTTCAAACTGCAGTAGCAAAAGAGAGAGCCCTCGCACAGGGTAAGCACATTATGGTCGTTACACCAGTACCTGCCTTAGAGGCAGTGACAAAAGTGAGCATTCCAAATGCTAAAGCTTTACATCTGAGATGGATACAATAGTTTAATTCTCTTGCTGCAACAGACGTTGAATACGTTTTTGACCCATATTTGAAAACACAAGCATTTCTACAATACGAACAAGAATGTCCTCTGCCTACTGAAATTCTGCCTCTAGAGCAGTATGAATGTATAATTTATACTGACGGATCAGCTCAACCCGCTATGGAGGGTAAACCAGCCTATAGTGCGGCATGCGAGATCGTTAAAGGTCATTGGCACAATGGCATATTCAGACCAATGGTCACTAAAACACAATCTCTAGGAGATTGTACAGCTCAGCGAGCTGAACTACAAGAATTCAAGATGGCGCTTGAGAATATGGCCTGCGAATACCCCACACTCATAGTGTGGGATTCGTATTATTGTGTTACAATGAATACTTGCAAAACTGGGTTCAAAATGGTTACAAAGATGCAAAAGGTGGCACAATCAAGCATAAACTGCTTTGGGAACAAGTAGTTCAGTTACGACAAGGACTACAAAACACTCATGTGATACATACGCTGAATCATCAACGTGATGGCGTTCACGTTGAAGGGAATTCATTTGCTGATGAAGCCACAAAGGCAGCTGTGTAAACGGCTTCCATAGCTGCAATCACTCATTCAAAAACGAAAATAGACGGCGAAATAATGCTAGCTGTCAATGACATAAGCAAAGGCAGCGGTGTAGCTTTACCTAATAAGTTTCCACTCAAATACTCATATATAATTGCTGCACACTACATTCCTTTTTCTCGAATCCCTGGAGTGAGGGAGAGGGTAATACCAAACAATAAAAGTAGAGTAGCTTTGATACACAAAGCACATTTGGGAGAGGGTCTGATAAATCAGAGGATCTCTTAGTCTATACTAGAATTAAAAGAGACGTACTGGTGGCCAGGGATGAATGCTCACATTCACACATGTGCAATTAACTGCAATGACTGCAATAGAGATCACAGCAGAGAACGCCGTCAGATACCTGACTACAGTATAGCCAGCCCAGTACAGACACCATTTTAGACAGCATTAGACTTTCTACATGCAGAAGCCCATGTGGACAAATGTGGTCCCACAAATATTAAGACAAGATTCATTTGGATGTGGGCTCGGCTGACGCTCAAACTGTTATAAAAGATTTGCGAGTCTTTATCGGCACATACGCAGTTGGCACGCTACATTCTGACCAGGGTCCTGTGTTTAGCTCTCGGGCTTACAAGGAGGCCATGGCCAAATTGGGCGTTGCATTGCGGTACTCTAGTCCATTCCATCTTGAAATCCGGTAGTGGAGAGAAAAAACAGGACATAAAGCAATCTATAACAGCTAAGGTATTAGGCTCGGGTGACGGGTGGGTCAAACATCTAATAAGTGTCCAACGTAGTCTTAACAATCTGCCAAGAAGTTCTCTAGGGGGTATCACTCCATATGAAGTCCTTTTTTGGACCATAATGTTAATATCGGATCTCGATTGGCGACTTCAGTTGTAGACCAGAAACCCTTTGATATCAAAGTCTTTTTGGCTGTTTTATGGGACTTAAATGAAATAAGAACAAAACAAAGTAACGTGTTCTTGAAGCCAACAACCACTGATGAAAAACCGACCATCCCAGCAAGGCCTGTCTGGATTCCTAAGCTTGGGGATCTAGTCAGAGAGAAGATCGCAGAAAAGAAGGAATTTGGGCCTTCTAACAGACAACCAGTACGGTGCACAGACAGAATATCGAGTTTTAAATATCGTTTGGAGAAAATATCAACAGGACAGAATATCGACAGCCAAAATATCGTTTTTAAGGTAAGTGAAGTAATATCGACTGTAAATAATATAGAAAGTGAAAATATCCAAGTATATAATCTAGATAGTAAAAAATATCGTTTTTTAAATAATATGTAATTATTTATAGTGTTTTTATGTTATAATATGTGTGAAAAGTGTCATTTTATGTTATAATTATTTTTAATTAATGATTTTTTTTTAATTATTGTGTAATTTTATTCTGTAGCGGGTTGTGGGTTTATAGGGGAATAGGGTGGGAAGTAATTTAATTATAATTAATTAAATATGTAAATTTATTAATTGGTAGTAATAATTAATTAATTGGTAATTACATAATATATGTTAATTATTTAAAATTTAATTGGTAATTAATTTAATTAAATTTATTAATTGCTAATTATGTAAATTAAAATAATGTATTTCCTGTAGCGGGTTGTGGGTTTATAGGGGAATAGGGTGGGAAGTAATTTAATTATTATTTATTAAATATGTAAATGTATTAATTGGTAGTAATATTTAATTAATTGGTAATTAAATAATATTTGTTAATTAATTAAAATGTAATTGGTAATTAATTTAATTTAATTGATTAATTGCTAATTATGTTAAATTAAAGGAGTATTTTTAAGTTTCAGGGTCAGTTTTTAGTTTTTGGGTAAAGGGGTATTTTTAGGGTTCAGGGTCAGTTTTTAGTTTTTGGGTAAAGGGGTATTTTTAGGGTTCAGGGTCAGTTTTGGGTTTTTGGGTAAAGGGGTATTTTTAGGGTTCAGGGTCAGTTTTTAGTTTTTGGGTGAAGGGGTATTTTTAGGGTTCAGGGTCAGTTTTTAGTTTTTGGGTAAAGGGGTATTTTTAGGGTTCAGGGTCAGTTTTGGGTTTTTGGGTAAAGGGTTTTTTTAGGGTTCAGGGTCAGTTTTGGGTTTTTGGGGTACAGGGGTACGTTGTAAAAATAAAGTAAAATTAAATTTACATTAATTTAATTTAATAAAATTAAATTAAATTAAATTATATTTAAATAATTTTAAATAATTTAAATTAAAAAAATTATTATATACTTACCAATACCTACGTTGTAATGGTAGTGCGTTGTAAAAGTTGCGTTGTAACGTCATATATCCACTGTTGCACTCTTTGCAGTGGGAATAGTAATTTTTACTCTTTTGTATTTGTACGTTAATAATATTGGCTATTATTTAATTAAATTTTGTTACTATATATATATATGTTTTAAGAAATATGATTAAAAAAATATTATTTTTTTACTTTCATTAATTATTTAATTATTAAAAGTTATTTTAAGTATTGTTAATTATATTTTAGCAATTAATTTTTTATATTAATGTAATTAAACATTGTTTTTATTAAAGTCGATATTTTTTACAACTATATTTTTGTCAACGATATTTTGTACTCGATATTTTTGTACTTACCTGTTTGTACATACAAACTCGATATTTTGGTTGTAGATATTTTTTCCTCGATATTTTGGGTAGTCGATATTTTGGTAGTCGATATTATTTCAGTGATCCAACCAGTACCTATCCTAGCAATCCACGGATCAAGAACAGTATTACTGCCACCCCTTGCTCGTAAAAAGGAGAACAGGTTCGTGTCCATCGACCTGGTCAAACCACATCATGTGGCCGATCATAAGCAGTAGGCCAAGTGTACTCCGACAAAGTAGCAGACGCCCTCATCTGGCTACTATCCAAGAGGTTCAAACTGAGAGACTCATCACCTTTGAAGAATCTGCAGTGCGAAATGAAGGTCTAAGCAACAAAGCTATGGAACTTGTACCTCTTGAGACCCAAATAAGAGTTCATCAAGAAACACCTGTCTACAACGAAGTAGAATCAGACCACATGAATGTCTCAAGTGATCAAGTGGTTCAAGCGATATCAACGAATCCTGATGCAATCACAACAATTGACAGAACTGGCTCTGGTTATTTCATTAACTTTGATACGTTTTCCGATGATCCCAGCGAACCTGAACCAACACTAGTAAAAAGAACTTTGAAAGAACAAGCAACAGACCTTTTTTATCACTTGGAAAAGACTTATCTGGTTTCACCATGGATTGAATTTTGGATTGTGTTGGGTGTACTTTTTCTTCTACTTTGGTTGACTCTGGTAATAACTTTGGGAATGCTGATAAATGGAAGATATGTTAAAAAGGACACAGCAAGTAAAAACATCAACTTACAACTCAAGCCACACAAATCATCTCATTGTGAACAAAGAGACTTGTCATCAGTGAACATCACAGCCATTCCTATACCTGGTGGTATAGCTTAGGACAGAACTGATTATGACATTTTTGGCCCTGCAGAGCTGTTGAAGATTTCACACCAGTTCAAGATTTCCTTGAATGACTTTGTTTCATCTAGTACCTTTTCTGATGATTGGGACTTCGAGACTGTTAATAATATGATGTCAGACTTAGAAATGTCTGCTGTATTTACAAATCATGAATGCTTTGAACAAATGTATTGTTATAATCACTATGGTCATTATTTCTTGCACAAATCTGCAAACCTTAGAAATGTACTGATGTATAACCAATGGGAACATTGTCCGACCCCACCAAAGGGTAGTTCTAAAACATTTTTTGGCAAATTTCCATACTTTTCTAGTTTTAATGTTTCTAATCCAGAATCATTTCACTTTAAAAATGTTAATAAGACAGGAATTAAAAGTATGTTGACAAATACCAAGCAAAATTATTCTGCAGCCTTTTAGGCTCAGCTGTCTTCACTAGGTTTCGACTTTTGGAAAGACAACATTGAGACAAAAACTGTCTGGGGCACAATAGATTGGCAGGTGCAGGGGATGGAAACTTTATTTAGAGCCTGCATCATCCCAGAGCAAATTATGTTTTTGAATGACACTGTCCAACAGACATCTTGTCTTGGGTTGGTCAAGATAAAAGACGTAAACAATCCGTCCATACCTACACCTACACCTGATAGCAATAACACTTCAGAGGGGGAGGTCGAAGTACATACAATTTTGCATCACAACAGAACAGATCCAGATTGGAAAAATTGGTTAATTTGGTCCACAGACACAAACACCTGTAAAGATAGATTCCTGAATAAAACACGGGGGTTCACATTCACTAGGCCAGATCCAAGATATGTTCAGAGACAGCATCCATGAATAGTAATAACATACAGTGTAGGGAAACTGTGCCTTGATTGGCTACATAGATCTACACTCAAGGATGTGAAACAACATACGTTGTTTTACATCCCCGTATGAGTGGTGTAAAAAGGGGCGTAACCTCGGACCACTTCTCTGCAACGCAGCTCTGTGGCGCTTACTGGAGGTACCTGGTGGACTAGTTGGCCCCCAGGGCCCCTAAGGATTGGAGGGGACTTAATCCCCTAATTTACAACGCCCCAGGGGGCGTGTTTGCACACTTGTTAAATCAGGCCCTGGCCCATCCTTGCACCACTGTGAAAACGCACCCCCTGGCTCATTGTAAGTTGGGGGATTAAGTCTCCTTGAATCCTGAAGGGTCCCTGGGGCCCAACGAGCCCACCAGGTACCTCCAGTAAGCCCCATAGAGCTGCATTGCAGAGAGGTGTAAAAAGGGACGTGGCCTCAGACCACCTCTCTGCAACACAGCTCTGTGGTGCTTACTGGAGGTACTTGGTGGGCTAGTTGGCCCCTAGGGACCCTCAGGATTGAAGGGGACTTAATCCCCCAAATTACAACGCGCCAGAGGGCATGTTTGCACACTTGTTATGTCAGGCCTCCCCCACTTCCTGCCCCACTGTGCAAACACACCCCCTGGCTCATTGTGAGTTGGGGATTAAGTCCCTTTGAATCGTGAGGATCCCTGGGGGCCAACTAGCCCACTAGGTACCTACAGTAAGTGCCACAGAGCTGTGTTGCAGAGAGCTGTCAAAAGGGGCATGGCCTCAGACCACCTCTCTGCAACGCAGCTCTGTGGTGCTTACTGAAGGTACCTGGTGGGCTAGTTGGCCCACAGGGACCCCCAGAGAACATCAGTATTCAAGATTACTTAATCCCCAATTTAGAACGTGCCATAGGACACATTTGCAGAGTGCTGCATGGAGGGGGAGGGGCCTCCGGCGAGTTGCCAGTTTCTTTTTTCTTTTTTTAAGTCTTATTTTATGAGAGGGGGCTGCGTGGCCCCCCTTCCCTTGGCTACTTTTGGCCATCCCTCGGGTCCTGAGCATTTTTTTTTTACAAAAAACAAACAAACAGGAAGGGGGCTGCATGGCCCCCCTTCCCTGAGCCACTATTGGCCCCGAGGACCCCATCCCCCGAGGCCTGGCCTGGTTTAACAACATCCTTAAATATATTTGCGCATGGCCCCCCACCCTTGGGCCATTTTTGGCCCCGCGGACCCCAACCCTGTGGCCTGGCCATTTTAAAAAAATTAATGCGGATGGGGCTGCGTGGCCCCCCCTCCAGGGCCACTCCTGGACCCATGAACCCCATCCCCCGGGGCCGGCCCTTTCTGTTGGGGAAGGTGGGGAGAGCCGCAATGCAACCACGGTTCGCCAGCTCCCCGCCTCCTGCGGAAGCCGGCATTGCTTTCGAGCAAGGAGAGGTGCTAACATGCAGCTCCCCTTGCTCAAAAGCAATCCTGCTTTGCTTAATGTTATGTTATGTTATGTTATATCAGCTTATAAAGCGCGCTGCTACCCGAAGGTGTCCTGGTGCTGTGCACTATTGCCTGGGGGCGTCCAAAACCTGCACCAGACCCATAGCTAAACTGGGAACTACCAGGTTTTTAGGCCTTTTCTAAACGGTAAAAATTCCATGGCGGACCTTAGAAAGAGCGGAAGCTCATTCCATGCGAAATGGCTCTGAAAACAAAGCTCTTCCCACCCCAGTTCGCCTTTTTTGTCTTTGGGACGGCAGCCCTCTTTGCATCCATTGAGCGCAGTGCTCTTCCAGGGACATACCATTGGATACGTTTTGTTAGATCTTCCGGGCCCTTCCCCCTCAGGGCTTTAAAAACCATACAGAGGGCTTTGAATTGGGTCCGTTGCTTAACCGGGAGCCAATGAAGTTGACGTAACCCATTTCTAACGGACTGAAACCTCGAGGTGCCTGTAAGAAGTCTGGCCGCCTCATTCTGCACCATCCGTAGCCTATTAAGATGTTTCTTGGAGATGGTCAGATACAAGCTGTTGCAAGAATCCAGGCGAGAAAGAATGAGAACTGATATTACTGTTCTGAAGGTTTCATCTGTGAGGAGGGGTTTTCTTTTCTTAAGTGTTCTCAGTATAAAGAAGCTAGTAGTCGATACCATGCTATTAACCTGATCTTCAGAGGAGAGGGTGTTATCCACAATCACTCCCCGGTTTTTCACCTTCCGTACTGGTGGGGGCGGAGGGCCCATATCGCTGGGCCACCAAGTTGGGGACTAGAGGATGGGATTATTCCCAAAGATTATCACCTCTGTTTTGTTGGCATTCAATTTCAAGCAATTTGCTGCCTTCCAGCTGGTTATTGCCACCATACAATTGTGGCAGCTTGGGGCCTTATCGGCTTCTTAGCCTCTCTGCAAAGATAACACAATCTGAGTGTCATTAGCGTATGAGGTTAACAATAACCCAAAGGATCTTATGATGGTAGCCAAAGGTCTTACATACACATTAAAGAGTGTTGGGCTAAGGGAGGAGGCCTGAGGAACCCAACAAGGAAGAAAGAATGGTTTAGGTCTTGCCCCCCCCAAGCTCTACAGCTTGTACTCTGTTGGCCAAGAAAGATCTTAACAAGTTCCAGGCTTCACCCCCGACCCCCGCCTTTGATAAATGATCCATCAGAATGTCATGATGGACCGTATCGAAGGCGGCCGACAGATCCAGCATGATCAAAATGGCAGAGCCTCCCTGAACCATCGCCTCACGCACCTCCTCCATAGCTTTGTGACAAGAACAGAACCCGTATTGAGAGGGGACCAGAATGTAGCTGTTCTCCAAGAACAGGCTTAATTGCGTGTTCATGGCATTCTCCAGAATTTGTAGTCAAAGGGAAATCCCTGGGTACACACTCGAGTATAGACTATTGAACTTACGCACCACTCTGTCTATGCACTCAATCTTAAAATTAAAAAGGAATCAACTAATTGAAAAAAGGAATTTAAATTTCCACACTAAAATACGAACGTTCACAGTCTTTTTAATTGAAATATAAAACAATACATATCAATTGACAAATTAAAATTTCAAAGAGTAATCCTTGAAAGGGAAGCTTTCTTTAAAAACACAAGGCAACAAATCACAACAAATCATTACAATTAATCACATACATACTAGCATTAACATAGGTGATTACACGCCCAAAATATACATCATAAAAAGCATTTACAACTGAAAATTGTAACTGGTCACAAAGTGGAATATATAACAGAAATAAAAAACCCCTATAAATTGTGGTTAACTGATATCTTTACCACCTATGGTAGCTGGATCCAGAGGTCATTAAATAGTTAGACAGTGACGTCAAAAGTACCACTTATGCGTGCATATCAGTTGCTCACTAGACCTTTCTTTGGATTCTACATAGGAAAAAGTGCGTCGACGCGTTTCGGTGCAAGGAACAAAAAGATATTGTAGCACCTTCCTCAGGACTTGCCGTTTCTTTAGGGGTCACCGGCTTCAGAGAATGTAGCTTTACTCCCTTTCTGTAAATGCATAGGGAAAAGCAAAGTATAACTGTTTTGTATGGTTTTTGGTACAATTACACAATTCGCTGTTTGTATTCTACATATCCTGTCTGATCCACTCATTATATGAGTGTATATATTCTTATGACACAATCTGATCTTTGTCTATTGCATATTCAATGTACACGTTCTAGTCTTTACATAGGTAGGAAAACAAGTTTGTATCTCCTTTGTGGTCTTTACCAAAAAAAACGTTACTACCCTTTGGTACCATGTTCCTTGCCTGAAGGTCATATTGATAGCCTCCCTATAGGTCATTTACATACAATCTGACAAGTATGGCATGTTGTCATTTCCCTCCGTTGTCATTTTAGTGTGGAGATCATAGGTGGGGAGGGGGGTTAAATAATCCACTGCAGCCCCTATCCCCCTAAGGACCACCCTCGGTTCCAAGTGCCTGGGCTATTATCCATATAATCCGTGCTTACCAAAGGGCATTGGAACTGTGTATCATATACGATGTGGTAGGTGGGATAAGCTGTCAACTTCCGAGGATGATCTCCCGGTCGCTCTGAATGGAAACACAGGTTGTATTTCTCAAAGACTTTATTTCCATATGAGTCTTAAATAATCGTTTACTTATGTATCGGGTATAATTACCTTTTAAATGTAAACTTGAAGAAAAGGAAACCAGGGGCCTCTTATCTCCCTAGTTTCTCAATGATGATACTTAGGTCTTCTTTATCCCAGTTTATGGAAGTTCTAATATAAACGGAAACACATAACACTGTTTAGAGTTGATGTCCATTTCTTTATTCATCTTCCTAGGTTTACCATTCATGTATATCTTTCCCCTGTTTACCTTGCAGCCACTATTTGGTGAATAAGTGGGAAGTTATTCCGGATTTTATAATGTTGATGGCGAAAATTCTAGGTTCCTTCAGTAATGACCGTATTTATCTATTTAAACATGAGATATCATGCAAAAGGTGTTAATTAACGCGCTCTTTCCCCCTTCTTATCTTTTACAGAAAATTATTTTTAACTGTTTATCTATGTTAGGGTTAAAATAGTGTGCCACATTAGAAAAGCTATCTCATCTTACCTCAAAACTTTAAAAACGTATCTGGAACGGGCATACATCAGCATAGAATCCACCTTGAACTGGATATGTTCTATTAAAATAAATATACATGTCGGTATATGCTCCATCAGAGTTATATCTTGTATTATCTTTAAAAATACTGCAGTCTGTATACGATGTGCGGGGAAGTCGGTTAAAATGTGCTGAATTGCACATGTTTATTACTATGCGTGTCTCGCACCTTTTATAACAGGCTATTTGAATTACTATGTGTTAGAATTACGACAGCATTTCTCTGTAACCAGGGTGCATATTGCGGACCCTTCGTTTTATACAAATATTAGTACTGGCCATTCTTACTTATGTGACTATCGGTACTTCTAATGGGGGGGTTTTTCTGTGCGCGGGGTGTGTTAAAGTGACGGCAGCATTTCTCTATAACCCGCTACATCTCTCTAAACAGCGAGAAGGGTCCCCCCGTAGTATGCCATTATATTAGTCATAGAGACTCACCGTTATATGGTATAGGTCCTGCTTCTGCCTCGTTCGATCACCTCATGTGCCACTGATCGCGCTACGCTGTATATATACGCGTTTAGATGAGGTAGATTGATTAATTCGTCTCACCTGTGTCCCGCACATGCGCATATTGCCCCTTACTCCTGGTTATGCGTGGCGCCATCTTAAGATGGTGTTGTTTTAGTTATTTTATCGTGATAGCATGCAGTAAACCACTGTTCTCGGTCTATTTATGTTGCGGGCATTTTAGATATGTCTTTTCCTAATACTTATAATGAACGAGTTTGTATATTTTATGTTGTTTTAATTTCATCTTCTACAATGATCCACGCTCGGATATCTATATGAAGTCCCTCTACAGTTTTTTTTAATTTTAATTTTTTATCTACAATCTACTATTATCAGGGTAGGGTCAGTTGTTTCTAAGAGATTAATTTTGTCGAAGATTTTATGGTGTTTTATATTATTAGTTTTAAGAAGAGCATTCATTAATCCCTCTTCCTGTTCTCTTGAATGACCAATAGCCATTGTGTTGTTACTGGAGCCTACCAATTACCGTATTTTGGACCCGGGGTATCTTCCTTACTTACTCATTAATTCCATTGGCCCCTACCTTCATTGATATTAATTGGATATATTATCTTGCATCTTTATTATTCGTAAATATCATTTTCTAGAGGTCCACTACATTTGTCCATTGAGTTCCAGTTTTTCTTTACTTGCTCCCCATTATATGAGGGATTCCCACTCTTCTCGCGAGTTAAGGCCACATTTAATTGTGTTGAATTTTACCATGAACCATTGTTCCTGTTGCTTCCTCCTATTTTTACTATTTCCTAGTCTGGTTTGTTCTATTATCCTCTCAAGGATGACCCATCTCAGATCTTTTTCACAGTGTCCTTTCTCTTTCCAGTGTGACACCAGTGGCGCATTTTCCTTATTGTTTTTGATTGCAGATTTATGTTCTCCTATCCTAAGCCTCAACTCTCTTCCTGTCTCACCTATGTATGCCTGGTTACAGGGGCACCGGATCATATATACTACATTTTTCGTTTTACAGTTGTTCAATGTGGTGATTTCATGAATGGTTCCATTATGTTCTACCTTTTTGGTAACCATACATAGTTCACAAATGCAGCAATTGCCGCATTTGTGATTCCCTACTGCTCTGGTTCCTGTGAGGGTAGTCTGTCTTTCTACTATGTCTTCCCGGTATGTATGTACCAGGGACGACCTCAGGTTTTTATTTTTCCTGTATGCAAACAGTGGACGCTGTAGTGTATTATCTGTACCGTCATTCAGGATTTTCCAGTTGTGGTTGATTATATTCTTCACCTGGTTGGCTACCACTGAATATTGGCTCACCATGACTATTTTCTCCTGTGTTTTCTTTTTTTCTTTTTTCGTCAACAGACAATCCCTATTGTAATATCTGGCTCTTTTTAAAGAATGATCTATCAATTTTCTTGGATAGCCTCTATCTCTGAATTTTTGCTTCATCTCTTCAGCGTGTTTGTAGAAATCCTCTATTTCTGTGCAATTCCTCCTCAAGCGGAGGAATTCTCCAAATGGGATAGATTCTTTTTGACTTTTGGGGTGGTAGCTGCCATAGTGTAGCAGCGTGTTGCGATCAGATTCTTTTTTATATAGTTCTACCTTAAGTTGTTTATCATCTGACTTAATACAGATGTCCAGAAAGTTAACTTTGGTTTTACTGTAGGCCGCTGTGAATCGGAGGTTCACGTCGCCCAAGTTTAGCCAAGACAGGAATTCTTCCAGTAGTTCTGCTGTTCCAAGCCAAATAAAAAAGATGTCATCTATGAATCGAGCCCAACTTCGAATATTTTCGTAGTATGGGCTTACTTCATTGTATATGTGTTTGTTCTCAAACATACTCACATAGATGCAGACCAGGCTCGGCGCACAGGTTGCGCCCATGCTTGTCCCCTTTCGTTGAATATATAAATCTTTTTTAAATAAAAAAAGATTATTAAGGAGGACCATAGAGACACACTGAACTATGAACTCCTTGTTACCTCCCACTATGTCCGTTGCTTCCAGGAGGGTCTTAATAACCTCTACCGTATCTTTTTGAGGTATATTAGTGTAGAGTGACTCTACATCAAGAGTCACCAGGAGTTCGGTTTCTTCATCATACTCCATTCCTTCCACTTTCGCTATCATGTCAGCAGTGTCCCGGATGTAGGATTTCTGTTTCTCTACTAGAGGTTTTAGGAACCTGTCAGCATAAATGCTTAGCGGTTCCAGCAGTGAATCAATTGATGCAACTATAGGTCTGAGGGGAGGATTTTCTATGCTCTTGTGGACTTTGGGGAGTCCATAGAATGCTGGTGTCTTCGGGTTTGTGTTATTCAAAAATTTCAATTCCTCTTCCGTAATGTCTCCTTGTGTAAATGCTTGTTGAAGGAATTTCTCTACTTCTTTTTTCAGGGTGTTAAGTCTGCTCTGCGGTACTCTGGTATAGTGGGTCTCATTTGAAAGAAGAGTCATCACTCTTTCCTCATAGTCGTCGGTGCTGAAGACGACTACTCCTCCACCCTTATCTGCGGGTTTTATTGTAATCCGCGTGTCTTTAGAGAGGGAATCTATCGCCTCTCTTTGGGCTCTGGTGATATTGTGATCCTGGAAATGTTTTTTATTCAGGAGAGTCCCTATTTCCAGTTTCACAATTGATTCAAAGATTTCAAGATTTTTGACCACCATACCCAGACTTGGGGTGAACGTAGACTTGGCCCTAAGGCCTGAGTCCTGAGGGGCTTCCCTCATTGGTCTATCCTCAAAAAAGCGGCGGAGACGGATTTTCCGGAAGAAGGATCTCAAATCTTTTTCAAATTGGAATTTATTGATTCCTGCTGTAGGTACAAAGTTAAAACCCATCCCTAGGACTTGTTCTTCAACCTTAGTTAGCGTCCTATGTGACAGATTGATGATAGGTGTTTTTTCTACCGCCAGTAAACCTTGTTCCTGGTGCGTTTGTATTCTTGAGGGGCCTGGTTCTGTTGGTACTCTTGTTCCTGTTCTCTTTGGACTGGTCTCTTTGTATATTGGCCTCTCCCTCTGCCTCGAAAACCCCCCCGTGTTCTCTGTGGGCGCTGGTCTAAAAAAGCTTTCTCATACTCTCTATTGGGTCCTACATAGTCATCATCCTCCCTAGTGTGTATATCTTCTTCACCACTGCTTTCGGAGGTGCCCGAGAAGTTTAGGTGTCTTGGTCTCCTTTGCTGGAATCTTACTCTCGTGCCTTCATTCCTGTTGGTGTCTGGTTTTTCTGTATAATAATCTTTTTTAAGGAAAGGGTACACTACTTCCTGTGTGAATTTATTTATGTCCTTCCTAAGTTTCTGTGTCTTGCGGGTTGTTAGATATTCACAGTATCCGTTCATATCCTGGTTTATTTCTGCTATTTTCTTTTTTGCCTCTTCTACTACATTACTATCTAGTAGAGTCTTTTCTAATTCCTCCATCTCTTGCATCTCTATGAGGATGGTACTTTGGGCTGTTTCAATTATTAGAAGCATCAGATCTCTACTGCATCTGTTGCAGATAAAGGTCCATGTTTCTAAGAATTTAGGATTGTCTACGAACAGCCCCGGTTCATTGCGTATTTGGAGCCCTATCGGGATTGTGCCGGCCCTCACATACTGTGTCATGAATTCCGCGTGTAGTTCTGTTCTAATTATTTTCTTTTTTAGATTGACCAATTGGTTCCATTTCTCACCCCCATTCGGGATTACTGTTATGCTATTGCCCCCTTTATTGGAGCTGAGTATTTTATTCAGTTGTTCTTCACTGAAGCCAAAGGTCTTCAGTGTATCCATAATCTGATTAGGAACTTGACTGGGGGGTTTTTTTGGGAAGGAAAAACCAATGCAGTCAACACAGCAAAAAACCTTGGCTCTCCAGCACGAGGCTGTTCTTTGAAGATATCTAGGGAGAGAGTACCCCACTATCACCAGGGAACAGGGTACAGTGACAAGTAGTCAAAGGGAAATCCCTGGGTACACACTCGAGTATAGACTATTGAACTTACGCACCACTCTGTCTATGCACTCAATCTTAAAATTAAAAAGGAATCAACTAATTGAAAAAAGGAATTTAAATTTCCACACTAAAATACGAACGTTCACAGTCTTTTTAATTGAAATATAAAACAATACATATCAATTGACAAATTAAAATTTCAAAGAGTAATCCTTGAAAGGGAAGCTTTCTTTAAAAACACAAGGCAACAAATCACAACAAATCATTACAATTAATCACATACATACTAGCATTAACATAGGTGATTACACGCCCAAAATATACATCATAAAAAGCATTTACAACTGAAAATTGTAACTGGTCACAAAGTGGAATATATAACAGAAATAAAAAAACCCTATAAATTGTGGTTAACTGATATCTTTACCACCTATGGTAGCTGGATCCAGAGGTCATTAAATAGTTAGACAGTGACGTCAAAAGTACCACTTATGCGTGCATATCAGTTGCTCACTAGACCTTTCTTTGGATTCTACATAGGAAAAAGTGCGTCGACGCGTTTCGGTGCAAGGAACAAAAAGATATTGTAGCACCTTCCTCAGGACTTGCCGTTTCTTTAGGGGTCACCGGCTTCAGAGAATGTAGCTTTACTCCCTTTCTGTAAATGCATAGGGAAAAGCAAAGTATAACTGTTTTGTATGGTTTTTGGTACAATTACACAATTCGCTGTTTGTATTCTACATATCCTGTCTGATCCACTCATTATATGAGTGTATATATTCTTATGACACAATCTGATCTTTGTCTATTGCATATTCAATGTACACGTTCTAGTCTTTACATAGGTAGGAAAACAAGTTTGTATCTCCTTTGTGGTCTTTACCAAAAAAAACGTTACTACCCTTTGGTACCATGTTCCTTGCCTGAAGGTCATATTGATAGCCTCCCTATAGGTCATTTACATACAATCTGACAAGTATGGCATGTTGTCATTTCCCTCCGTTGTCATTTTAGTGTGGAGATCATAGGTGGGGAGGGGGGTTAAATAATCCACTGCAGCCCCTATCCCCCTAAGGACCACCCTCGGTTCCAAGTGCCTGGGCTATTATCCATATAATCCGTGCTTACCAAAGGGCATTGGAACTGTGTATCATATACGATGTGGTAGGTGGGATAAGCTGTCAACTTCCGAGGATGATCTCCCGGTCGCTCTGAATGGAAACACAGGTTGTATTTCTCAAAGACTTTATTTCCATATGAGTCTTAAATAATCGTTTACTTATGTATCGGGTATAATTACCTTTTAAATGTAAACTTGAAGAAAAGGAAACCAGGGGCCTCTTATCTCCCTAGTTTCTCAATGATGATACTTAGGTCTTCTTTATCCCAGTTTATGGAAGTTCTAATATAAACGGAAACACATAACACTGTTTAGAGTTGATGTCCATTTCTTTATTCATCTTCCTAGGTTTACCATTCATGTATATCTTTCCCCTGTTTACCTTGCAGCCACTATTTGGTGAATAAGTGGGAAGTTATTCCGGATTTTATAATGTTGATGGCGAAAATTCTAGGTTCCTTCAGTAATGACCGTATTTATCTATTTAAACATGAGATATCATGCAAAAGGTGTTAATTAACGCGCTCTTTCCCCCTTCTTATCTTTTACAGAAAATTATTTTTAACTGTTTATCTATGTTAGGGTTAAAATAGTGTGCCACATTAGAAAAGCTATCTCATCTTACCTCAAAACTTTAAAAACGTATCTGGAACGGGCATACATCAGCATAGAATCCACCTTGAACTGGATATGTTCTATTAAAATAAATATACATGTCGGTATATGCTCCATCAGAGTTATATCTTGTATTATCTTTAAAAATACTGCAGTCTGTATACGATGTGCGGGGAAGTCGGTTAAAATGTGCTGAATTGCACATGTTTATTACTATGCGTGTCTCGCACCTTTTATAACAGGCTATTTGAATTACTATGTGTTAGAATTACGACAGCATTTCTCTGTAACCAGGGTGCATATTGCGGACTCTTCGTTTTATACAAATATTAGTACTGGCCATTCTTACTTATGTGACTATCGGTACTTCTAATGGGGGGGTTTTTCTGTGCGCGGGGTGTGTTAAAGTGACGGCAGCATTTCTCTATAACCCGCTACATCTCTCTAAACAGCGAGAAGGGTCCCCCTGTAGTATGCCATTATATTAGTCATAGAGACTCACCGTTATATGGTATAGGTCCTGCTTCTGCCTCGTTCGATCACCTCATGTGCCACTGATCGCGCTACGCTGTATATATACGCGTTTAGATGAGGTAGATTGATTAATTCGTCTCACCTGTGTCCCGCACATGCGCATATTGCCCCTTACTCCTGGTTATGCGTGGCGCCATCTTAAGATGGTGTTGTTTTAGTTATTTTATCGTGATAGCATGCAGTAAACCACTGTTCTCGGTCTATTTATGTTGCGGGCATTTTAGATATGTCTTTTCCTAATACTTATAATGAACGAGTTTGTATATTTTATGTTGTTTTAATTTCATCTTCTACAATGATCCACGCTCGGATATCTATATGAAGTCCCTCTACAGTTTTTTTTAATTTTAATTTTTTATCTACAATCTACTATTATCAGGGTAGGGTCAGTTGTTTCTAAGAGATTAATTTTGTCGAAGATTTTATGGTGTTTTTTATTATTAGTTTTAAGAAGAGCATTCATTAATCCCTCTTCTCCAGAATTTGAACCGGTAATGGGAGGCGGGAGATGGTTCTGTAGTTGTTGGGATCACTGCGATCTAAATTCGTTTTTTTTATAAGTGGCAGAATTGAGGCAGTTTTCCAGGCTACCGGATAATGCCCATCCCCCAATATCTGGTTAAGTAAGAGGGTGAAGGTGTTGGAGATGGTGAATGATGACATTCTCATTATCGCCGCCGGACTCGGATCATTAGGAGAGCCTGATCTACAGCCCATCAACAGGTTATTAACCGCATTAATCTCCAAAGGGCTAAACTTGTTAAACATAGAAGAGTGGTTTGTTTTATTAGACCTGAATGCCTCCCTACTGGTCTCATCTTGATTGTGACAAAAGGAGGTAAAAATAGCCTCAACTTTATTTAGAAAAAATGAAGCTAGAGAATCACAGAATTTTGGGCTACTGAGAGTAATAGGTTCAGGAGGAGTCGTAAGATGAGAAACTGTTCTAAATAGTTCCTTCACTGAGGACTTTGCACCAGCAATCTGTTGAGAAAAATACGTTTTTTTTGCTTCCTGAATAGTTTTTTTATAGTCAGTAAGACTATCTTTGTAGGCTTTTTTATTGGTCGGGCTGTAACCATATCTCCAGAGACGCTCCAGCCTCTTACACTCAGATTTTAGATCCTGTAGACTCTGGGAGAATCAGGGGGCGGAGGGGGAACAACGTCTGGGAGAGCACCATTTGACAGGTGCTAGTTTCTTGCATGCAGAGTCAATCCACCCCTCAAAAGCCCTAGTGGCTTCCTCTATGTTGGTAGAAAGGTTAGGAACCGTGTCTGACAGTGTTTTATCCAAGCTGGTCCTGTTTATATTCTTCCAGGCTCGAGTAGCTATCTTCTCCCTACCCTTTGAACAGGGTAGTTTGGTAAGAGGCTGAACACTGGCGAAAACAATTCCAGCTTGGTCTGACCAAGGGAGTGGCAATATGGCGCGAAAAGAAAGACTAGGGGAGTTGGTGAAGATTCCATCTAAGGTGTGGCCCGCCTTATGTGTCCCTTCATTATTTCCAGCAATCTGGCAGTATCTGGGTCGGAGAAGGCTTCAAGAGGGAGATTAAAGTCGCCCAAGATGGTAAAAGTTTTGGCGCAGAAACCCTCCTCCAGGAGTGAACCCAATGATTCCAGAAAACCACCCCTGGGGCCTGGGGGACGTTAGATAAGCATGGCTTTAAACGTATCTTGAGGCGCGAGCCTCACACTAACTGATAATGCCTCACAGTGAAGCAAGAGCAGGTTTTCCTGCTCTCACTTCAATGAAGCAAAGCAGGGTTTGCTATGGCAGGGCGGGAGCTGTGCTCTTGCCCTGCCATTGCAAACAGCAATATCCCGGGGATGGGCATCCCAGGACATTGCAGGAGCTGGCCCTGGGGGGTGGCGGTCTCCAGGGCCATCAAAGGCTCTAGGAGGGTTGCCGCACGCCCCATCCCTTCTTTCCTAAAGCTCCGGGAAGGTGGTGGTCCCTGGTTAAGTTTTTCTTTTATTTCTGTCTTATTTTATGGGAGGGGGCTGCGTGGACTCCCTTCCTTTGGCCACTTTTGGCCCCGGGACCCCATCCCCTGGGGCATGGCCTAGTTTTTAGATTTTTAAAATATATATTTGTGGGGAGGGGGAACCCATCCCCAGGGCCCGGGCATTTTTTTTATAATTAACACGGAGGTGGACCATGTGGCCCCCCTCCTGGGCCACTCCATGGCCCCAGGGACCCCATCCCCTGAGTCGGCCCTTTCTGTTGGTGAACATAGGGGGGCCCCAATGCCCCCCTCACTGGCTAACATGCAGTTCCTGTTGCTCAAAGCAATCCTGCTTTGTTTCATTGACGCAAGAGCAGGTTTTCCTGCTCTCACTTCAATGAAGCAAACCAGTGTTTGCTACGGCAGGGCGGGCCCTGCCATAGCAAACAGCAATGTACCGGGGGTTGGCACACCAGAACATTGCAGGAGTCGGCCCTGGAAATGGTGGTCCCCAGTGCCATCAAAGGTACCAGGAGGGAGCTGTGTGGCCTCCCTCCCTTCTTTTCTAAATTCCCGGGGAGGTGGTGGTCCCTGGGGCCAGGGGTCCGTAACGGACCCCCATATTTGAATATTTGGTGTCTCGGGGAGGTGGTGGTCCACGGGGTTCGTGGGCATGCTTAAGCCCCCCACATACATTATTTTAAAATTCAAACAGAGCCTGGGGAGGTGGCGATCCCCGGGGCTGCTGGGGGGCCGTGTGCCCCCATGTTACTTGGCAAAGCCCTGGGATGGTGGTGGTCCCAAGGCATGTGGGGGAGCCTGAGCACCCCAAACACATTTTAATTATTAAAGATAAGAGCCCCGGGGAGGAGGTGGTCCTTGGGTCTGCGGGGGGCTGCGTGCCCCACTCAAACCATCAATGAAACCCCAGGGAGGGGGCAGTCCCCAGGACTGTGGGGGCACCCACGGGCCCCAGCTATATAATGTGGGCATGCCCATGGGACCTGACCCACACAGGGGCTTAACAATAATGGGAGCCCGCGCTTCGTTTTTTTTTTTTAACGGCAATATTTGCAACCCCAACACGAATCCTGCTGTTTTTAAAAACAAAATGCTTTTTTGGGCCCTGGGGGTTCTTTTGGGACCACCTCAGCAGGCCTAGGGGGTCAGGGTGTTTCAACCCTGCCTCCTTTTCTTGTTTTTCAACTTTTTTCCACTCTTTTCTTGTGACTCGGTGACTCGGGCTTGGAGTGTTGGCAGCAAATCAGAGTGAGGCTCATGCCTGGGAGGGTTTGCAAACCCTTCTCAGTGCTCAGATATCGCTATTTTTCTGTTTTAATTTTCACAGGGACTACTAAACGGATCAACACCATTTAAACAGAAGTGCACAGTCTAAACCAAGACCAACCTTTTTGCCAAATTTGGTATAATTCCGTTCAGCAGTTCGGGCTGTAGCTTGTAATAAAGTTCCTATGGAAAATAAGTTGGAGAAAACGTACTTTGAGACCCCCTTTTTTCTTGGCCCACCCTTGACGATTCACCACAAAACTTTCAACACACAAACTGAGCGGTCCAATGCTATTTTTTTGGAAAATTTCACGAAGATTCGTCAAACAGTGCTAAAGATATTAGCAAATCAAAAAACGCTTTTCCTATGGAAAATAGGTCCTAACAATAACTACCTACTGCCGACTAGTATATATATATATATATATATATATATATATATATATTCACTGAAAAAACCATAGGTTATAGACCATATATAGTTAGGGCTTAGCATTTAAAAAACCTTATTTTACTCACACAAAACCATTGAAATTCCATATATAGTTAGTTGCACTAACTATATATCGCGCACCCGCAATCCACTGCTGATGATGTCACATATTACATCATTCATGACATGGTCAGTGACATCACTGATGACATCACTGATGACATCTCAAATGACATCACTGATGACATCATGACACACCAATACCAGTTACTACATACGCACTCACTGATTCCTACGTCTACACACACATTCACTCATTCACCCATACAATCACTCATACATACAGTCACTCATTATTACAACACTATCATATGCACTCATACACCTATGCAGACACTCACACACTGCCACTCATCCATGGAGTTACTCACACACCTAGTCAGTCCTGTAAAGAATCAATCACACTTCCATTTCCTCATCTATACAGTTAAACACAGAACACCATACTTCAGTGACATCACTGATGACATCACTGATGACATCTCAAATGACATCACTGATGACATCTCAAATGACATCACTGATGACATCATGACACACCAATACCAGTTACTACATACGCACTCACTGATTCCTACGTCTACACACACATTCACTTATTCACCCATACAATCACTCATACATACAGTCACTCATTATTACAACACTATCATATGCACTCATACACCTAGTCAGTCCTGTGAAGAATCAATCACACTTCGATTTCCTCATCTATACAGTTAAACACAGAACACCATACTTTTCACACATATACTAACACATACTTACTCTCTTATACAATCACTGATACAAGTACACATTGATATGCACAGAGTCACACACCTCCCAGCCAGCCACACACACACTCAGTCTTCCATACATCCACTCATTCTTCAATATGTAAAACATATTTAAACTTTACAAAAACACACAGACACTAGATGATGTCATCAGTGATGTCATTTGAGATGTCATCAGTGATGTCACTGACCATGTCATGAATGATGTAATATGTGACATCATCAGCAGTGGATTGCGGGTGCGCGATATATAGTTAGTGCAACTAACTATATATGGAATTTCAATGGTTTTGTGTGAGTAAAATAAGGTTTTTTAAATGCTAAGCCCTAACTATATATGGTCTATAACCTATGGTTTTTTCAGTGAATTTTCAAGGTTTTTTAAATGCTAATTCCTAACTATATATGGTCTCTAACCTATGGTTTTTTCAGTGAATTTCAATGGTTTTTTAATAGCAAATATCATAAGCTGTCGAATGTCAAGTACGTGGTAAGTAAAAACATTTTCGTGTTTATGCACACTGATCTGCTTTGAATGCTGCCCCCCCCTCCCCCTCATTTCTATTAGGAGTACTCTCTCTTTGCAGATAGTGAAGGGTAGTTAACGCAGGCCTTTGCCCCCGTTGTAATCCGTCGTGCCTGCTTCTCTCTCCATTTGATTGATTGTTATCCAAGCATTTACTGTTTTAGAATTGGTTCTCTTTGGTTCATTCTCTATTTACAAACAAGCACAGAGTCGCAATACTCTGTTTAGTCTTTGCAGATAGCGAAAAATCGTGTAAAAAAACAAAAGGAATCGAGCAAAATCAGTAGGCCACTAATGGGATCTCTTTTTGACCTCGCTAAAATAGAAACATTAGGAATAACCCCTCATGACAAACACGAAACTATTGAGATGAACTGAACTCCACACCATGATGGCTGCAATACAGCTCGGCTCCGCCACCCACCCCGCCCAAAATAACGATAAACTCTATGCAAATATTACAAATATATACAACACACCAGCAAAGTAACAGGGTAAAACATTTTATTAAACAACTATTTACATAACTATTTTATACTTTTTGTTGCCCGATCCGGCTAGCTCAATCGATCGAGCATGAAACTCATGCACTCTGATGGTTCAAAGTTTTGAGGAGTGCTTGTAACACTGTCTGAAGCCTATTTGCACTTGCTTCAGCTTCACTATTGTCAAAGTAAAGTGGGGACTGTTTGAGGACGTGACTGCATTTGTGAACAATGTAATGCGGTGCCACCCTGAACCGCTTGACGGAGGCCCCCGAGGGACGGTGTGATGGCGCGGACTCGGAGGGGGCGCTTGGCTCCGGCTCCCTCCCCAAGTCGTGTTCTCCTGGTGTAGCCTGAGATCGCCCCCGACATAGGTGGCCGGCTCCCGGGATCAAGCGGAACTTTTTGCCTTTTGGTAACTCTTCCATTCTTGACCTTGTCCCACAATCCGTTTCACCTAAAGACACGCTGTAGTGGGGCGCCCCTTTACCATTTCAGTTGCCATTCTGCCCGCTTTTGCTACACTGTGCCTCTTCCGCTATTCAGCTGTTTACCGTCTGCTCTTTCGACTACAGCGTCTCACTCACCATGTAGTTGAGTTGCTCCCGCTCTTGCGGTGCAGCGATAGCCGGCTGCCACAGTACTCTCAAAATGGCGGCCGGCTCTTCAGATTTGGGCGTGGTCCACTAAAATTGCCCTGCGACACCTTGGAACTCGGACGCTTGTCTGCTAGAGATTGGGCTCCATTCTCGAAAGCGTCCCCTCAGCCTTGAAGATTCTACAAAAGTCTTGGGGGCCCCCGACTCCCGCAGGCTTCTGGTGGAGAGCGGCTAGCATTATTGCTCGTCGAATGGCCACGACGGAGCTACGAAATGGTGGTGCTCTCATGCTAACGCCAGCTTCAGTCTGAAACATCCAGAAACACTGTAGACTACCAATTCGATCAGTTCCGGTAGCGCCCCAACGTGACCCGGTAGAGAAGAACTAGCCCTCCCCTCTTTGACTGATGGTTCTTGTTGCCTGTCCCTTCTGTTGTCATTTAACAGAACTATTTAGCCTGCTGAAAGGGGTTGTGTTCCGACCGCTGGTTGGTGGAGACATTTTGACTATATTCTAGACCTGCGTTGTTGCGTAATGCGTCATATGACGCGCCGCGTTAGCGCATCCGGAAGTGATCCGGGGCGCGACGCGCAGCGCGTAACGTAAGCATAACAGGTCATATGACTTGTTAATAAAACTTTTCATTGGTTCATTTTACTTTTCTTATTCTAATGATGCTTTCGAACATTATTTTTTCTTAAATATATGTTATAATGTTCCAGGCTAATGTACTTTCCCGGAAAATTTACAACTGTCCTGCAAGTAAAATATATTCCTTTTTCGAGAAAAAGGGCGTTTCTTCGTCCCATGACGGAGCCGTTGAGCAAAAGAGGGTCGGCCTGCTGTCTTAGTCGCCGATACGCCTGAATATCAGATTCTTATCGATCACTTTATGTTGCAGGAGTAGAAAACACAACAGCCCTTGACCATTTATCTTTACTGCGTTCCTGCGTATTATACCTTTTACCCTTCATGTAATTGGACTGCTTTATTTCACTTGCCTTTTACTGATTCGAAAACAGTGACTATTATTAAAAACTTTACCAATGTATATACTACTACCATGTTTTCTTTTAAAAACCTTTATTGTGAAAATGTCATTATACAAATACGGGCCTATAACCACGTGGGCCGGCCACGGAGCAAACTGTAATCGTATATGATGAGTAGACATTTACACTGTAGAGGAACGTAACGGGCGGGCCATTAGGTTGCAAGAACTAAAGTGTCTCACAGTTGCGGAATCGGTGGACGTACATTTTATAATTAAAATACGACAGGGCCACTTACAATAAAATTATCTAGATATACATTTGCGGGCAAGTACCATGGGTGACGTTAATTCGAACTTTCAATAGTACAGTAATCAATAACACATCAGAACTTAATATCAATAGGGATATCGAAATATTCAATCTATTCTCGTCCCCGCCCGCCATGTGCTTCAAAACTGCATACGTATCTCGTGATATCAAGGTTGTGCAACCAGTACACAACAAGGAGTTACGAGTCCCATTTATTCCGGCGCCATTTTGGGCGAGGACGGGCAGGTCCAGGATATAGTCAAAATGTCTCTACCAACCATCGACTATGATGATGTTCATATGCTGTATTTATTAGAGTAACACTCATCTGTCCACATGAAATTAATTTGCCACAATCTAAACATGTCATTTTAATCTTTCCAAAGTTCTTCTAAATATTTGGGACCGTTTCCATTGCCTCTGATGCTGTCAGTGCCACTTCTTTGATGAATGTATTGGCAGGTCGGGGGTTCTCCTCCAAATCTCTCTTTTATGCAGCACTATAATTAATCGGTGCCACCTCTCCATATGACGATGCATGGTATAGTTACCATAACTATATTTTTTTTCGGTTCCTCTGGAGAGTACATCGTGGCAGATGAAGCGTGTAACGTACCGGGCATTTACCTTTTTTTGCATGTAGAGGAAAGGAAAAAAAATTCGAGCGTCCGAGTTCTAAGGTGTCCCAGGGCCATTTTAGTGGACCAGGCCCAAATCCAAAGAACAGGCCGCCATTTTGAGAGTCCTCTTGCAGCCGCCTGTCGCTGTAGCATCAAGAGCGGCCGAAACTCAGCTGAATGGCAACTGAAACGGTAAAGGGGCGCCCCACTACAGCAGACGAGCCTCCACCTAGGAAGGCCCGTTCACGCTGCCTCCCCCCCCCCCTTCGGGCACCCCACGCCGTTATTCGGAGCAGGATTGTAGGATGGCCACACCAGTACGGCAACTTGCTAGACACCACCTCGGTGCCTACCGAATCTCAGCGCCTTGTGGTGTCTTCTATTCAGAAAACATTGTTGTGCTGCCTTCGACCTATTCACCGCAAGTGCGCACGCAACTCAGCTGCATAGCTTGCTAGACACCACCTCGGTGCTAACCGAATCTCAGCGCCTTGTGGTGTCTTCTATTCCAAAAATATTGTTGCGCTGCCTTTGGCCCCATTCGCACATCGGTCCGCTACTGACGCCATCTCACAGGCCAACGGGGCGCCCCACGCCGACTTTCAGCATTGTAGGATGGCCACACCAGTGCGACAACTTACTAGACACCACCTCGGTGCCATCCGGATCTTGGCATCTCAGCGCCTTGTGGTGTCTTCTATTCAGAAAATATTGTTGCGCTGCCTTTGGCCCCATTCGCACATCGGTCCGCTACTGACGCCATCTCACAGGCCAACGGGGCGCCCCACGCCGACTTTCAGCATTGTAGGATGGCCACACCAGTGCAACTTACTAGACACCACCTCGGTGCCATCCGGATCTTGGCATCTCAGCGCCTTGTGGTGTCTTCTATTCAGAAAATATTGTTGCGCTGCCTTTGGCCCCATTCGCACATCGGTCCGCTACTGACGCCATCTCACAGGCCAACGGGGCGCCCCACGCCGACTTTCAGCATTGTAGGATGGCCACACCAGTGCACCTTACTAGACACCACCTCGGTGCCATCCGGATCTTGGCATCTCAGCGCCTTGTGGTGTCTTCTATTCAGAAAATATTGTTGCGCTGCCTTTGGCCCCATTCGCACATCGGTCCGCTACTGCCGCCATCTCACAGGCCAACGGGGCGCCCCACGCCGACTTTCAGCAATGTAGGATGGCCACACCAGTGCGACAACTTGCTGGACACCACCTCGGTGCCATCCGGATCTTGGCATCTCACCGCCTTGTGGTGTCTTCTATTCAGAAAATATTGTTGCGCTGCCTTTGGCCCCATTCGCACATCGGTCCGCTACTGCCGCCATCTCACAGGCCAACGGGGCGCCCCACGCCGACTTTCAGCATTGTAGGATGGCCACACCAGTGCGACAACTTGCTGGACACCACCTCGGTGCCATCCGGATCTTGGCGCGTTGTGCTGCCTTCGGCCTATTCGCACATCGGTCCGCTACTGACGCCGCCTCACGTGCCAACGGATTTTCTACGCTTTTTATACCCTATGCCGCATAACAGGTCATGTGACTTGTTTATAAAACTTTTCATTGGTTCATTTTACTTTTGGTTTCCTAATGATGGAAGGCTTGATCATATGACCTAAAAATAACACTTTTCATTGGATGAAAACTATTTTTTTTTCCCAAACGATGAAAGCCCCACCTTGTTTCTGGATGTTTCAGACTGAAGCTGGCGTCAGCATGAAAGCACCACCATCTCGTGGCTCCGTCGTGGTCATTCCGCGAGCAACCATGGCAGCCGCTCCCCACCGGAAGCCTACAGGAGTCGGGGGCCCCCAAGACTTTTGTAGAATCCTCAAGGCGGAGGGGACGCTTTCGAGAATGGGGTCCAAGACCTAGCAGACAAGCGTCCGATTTCCAAGGTGTCCCAGGGCCATTTCAGTGGACCAGGCCCAAAAAGGAAAGAGCCTGCCGCCATTTTGAGAGTCCTGTGACAGCCGCCTATCGCTGCACCGCAAGAGTGGGCGCAACTCAGCTGAATGGCGGATTTTGACACAGTGGACCAAAAGCGGACGGAATGGCAACTGAAACGGTAAAGGGGCGCCCCACTACAGCAGACGAGGCTCCACCTGGGGAGGCCCGTTCACGCCGCCTCCCCCCCCCCCGGGGCGCCCCACGCCGTTATTCGGAGGGCGGCAACTCAGCTGAATTGCGGATTTTGACACAGTGGACCAAAAGCGGACGGAATGGCAACTGAAACGGTAAAGGGGCGCCCCACTACAGCAGACGAGGCTCCACCTGGGGAGGCCCGTTCACGCCGCCTCCCCCCCCCGGGGCGCCCCACGCCGTTATTCGGAGGGCGGCAACTTACTGGACATCACCTTGGTGCCATCGTTCTGCTGCCTTGGAACTATTCGCACAACAAACCGCTACTGATGACCCACCCCCCGCGAAGCCCCACGCCGGATACCGAAATCAGTGCGGCACCCAGGCAACATCACCTGGGGACGTTGTGCTGCCTTGGGACTATTCGCACAACCGACCGCTACTTCCTTCTTTTTCCCTAAAAATGTTTAAATCTTTTTACTGTTTTTGTTTTGTTGTATATATTTATAAGTTATTAAAGTTTTATAATCCTACTACTTTGTTGGAGTGCTATATATTTTTAATGTGACACATAATTGTAAAAACTTTGATGTACAAAGAGTCATCCCTGGAATCTTCCGCTTCAGGCTCGGTCCCCTCCCCAATCACAATACAGGATGGTTTTCAGATAGTAGGAACGCGTGTGGTGTGACGGATCTCATCGGGTGTGGGCCTTGATCTACTATAACTCCTTTGAAGAGGGGTAATTCTTTACAGCTGGGGCCATAAACTACATCTTCAGGGCTAGCTGATAGCCTGGGACCGGCCTGGACAATCGGACACAGAGGAAGAGGAGTGTCAGAGGGTGCGGTAGTGAATAGGGCGAAAGGGAGGTGTCGGGCGGGCACAGGGTGTGATTCTCAGGGAAGAGCAGCGCAGATGGGGGGAGGTTTATTGCCCATGCATAAGACAGAGAGCGGGGGTGACCAGTGCCTGGGGGAGATGCTTGCGAGGGTGGGGAGCCATGCTAAGGATCGACAGCGTGCAGAGAGTGGGTCTGGTCAAGTCATCTAAAATGGCTGCCGTGCACGACAAAAGTGTGGCATTTGAAAAAAGGCAAGATGGCGCAGACAATGTTTTTCAACACTTCCTGATTTCCTTCGAATCGAACGTTAACAGACGTTGGGGCATATTACCAAAGTTAAGCGATATTTACCCTAACGATGCTTAGCAAAGAATTTTTTACCGCTAAGCATCGTCAGAAATTATCGCAGATAAACCTTGCTATTATCAAGGTTTATTGCAAATGCGATAAAAAACGGCCGCAATGCATTAATATCGCTGAAAAGTCAGCGATATTCATGCATTACCGATCTAATGCTCTTAGCCATGTTATCCACCTCCCATTGGATAACATGGCTAAGAACTGCTCAGGGCAGGTGTTACTTTTTGGAGATATTCGCGCTTAGCGCGAATATCTCCAAAAGTTGGTAATAGGAGATAGCGATGTTAGCGACTGTTTCCAGTCGCTAACATCTTGGCATGCCCACTTTGCATGTCATTAGTGATAAATATCACTGACATGCAAAGTGGGGCCCAAGATAGTCGCTATCTCCTACTAGCGGTCGCTAACTGGTGTTAGCGACAGCTAGGTAATACGGAGATAATTTTATCTCCGCTATCTTGGCTTTTAAAGCCAAAAAAGCGGAGATAAACCCCCTTGATAATATGCCCCGTTATCTCTCCCACACTACCAGTCCCCCTGGGCTTAAACGCCGAGATGGTAGGGACTGCATCCCGTGAAGATAGGCCGAGACGTCACTCAGCAGAAAAAAAAGTTTTAAAAAAGTCTATAAACATACAATAAGTTAAAAGTCAATCATTCTTCATTCCTTGTAGTACGCTCCCCAGTCCGCTTCCCGTTACGCTAACCGGGCGCACCCCACCAAAAAAACGATTTTTTTTTGCCCCGCGGAGCCCTTTTAAAGCCTCCACATCAAACCTATGGGGTCAGGGAGGATCTACTATGCCCCCTTATGGTCATTTGCCCCTTCGCTTTGGCCTCCTCTTGTCTCTCGATCCTACCGAGAGACAAGATGGCGGCCGCTACGGACTGTTTGGAATGTTTACAGACGCCGGAGAACCAATCAGCTTCGCTTCACAAAGCTCCGTAACGCGAAAAGTACGCGAACTGGAGCGCTGCCCGTTCCGCTGTTACAGATATATATCTTTTTTTGAACGTTAATTTCTCAAAATCCACTGGAGCACATATATTGAGACCTAGCAAAGGCACATCGGGCTACCAGTCCCTACAATTTTGCCAAGTTTCGTGCAAATCCATTCAGCCGTTCGATTATTATTATTATTATTTTTTTTTGCCCCGCGGGGCCCTTTTAAAACCTCCACATCAAACCTAGGGGGTCAGGGAGGATGTACTATGCCCCCTTATGGTCATTTTCCCCTTCGCTTTGGCCTCCTCTTGTCTCTCGATCCTACCGAGAGACAAGATGGCGGCCGCTACGGACTGTTTGGAATGTTTACAGACGCCGGAGAACCAATCAGCTTCGCTTCAGAAAGCTCCATAACGCGAAAAGTACGCGAACTGGAGCGCTGCCCGGTCCGCTGTTACAGATATATATCTTTTTTTGAACGTTAATTTCTCAAAATCCACTGGAGCACATATATTGAGACCTAGCAAAGGCACATCGGGCTACCAGTCCCTACAATTTTGCCAAGTTTCGTGCAAATCCATTCAGCCGTTCGGGCTAAAAGTGAGGCCAAACGCCCTATGGAAAACTCAATGTTAAAAACACGTTTTGGGACCCCCCTTTTTTCTCGGCCCCCCCTTGACGAAACCCCCCCAAATTCAGGGGCTACTCAGAAACAAAATGTTAAATTTTCCTGAAAATTTCAGCCAATTCCGTCCACAAACGCCAAAGTTATTAGACATAGAATTTTCAAAAATCCCATAGAGAAAAAATCCTAACTATATATACCTACTGGCGAAGGCCAGTAGGTAATATATATATATATATATATATTCACTGAAAAAAACATAGGTTATAGACCATATATAGTTAGGAATTAGCATTTACAAAACCTTGAAAATTCACTGAAAAAACCATAGGTTATACACCATATACAGTTAGGAATTAGCATTTAAAAAACCTTATTTTACTCACACAAAACCATTGAAATTCCATATATAGTTAGTTGCACTAACTATATATCGCGCACCCGCAATCCACTGCTGATCATGTCACATATTACATCATTCATGACATGGTCAGTGACATCACTGATGACATCTCAAATGACATCACTGATGAGATCACTGATGACATCATCCAGTGACTGTGTGTTTCTGTAAAGTTTAAATATGTTTTACATATTGAAGAATGAGTAGATGTATAAGTGTCTGGACGAAGGATTTAGTAGGTGCATGACTGAATGTATGAGTGAGTGATTAAATGTGTCTCACTGAGTGCATGGGTTAGTGACTAAACTGTCTTAATTTGTGCATCATTATGTCTGTTGTTCTGTAAACTGCTGCATGTGTTGATCAGTAGCTATATGATTAACTATATGGGTTATTGATTGATTGTCCAAGTATTTGTATAGGAGACTGAGTGTGTGTGTGGCTGGCTGGGAGGTGTGTGACTCTGTGCAGATCAATGTGTACTTGTATCAATGATTGTATAAGAAAGTAAGTATGTGTTAGTATATGTTTGAAAATGTAAGGTGCTCTATGTTTAACTGTATAGACAAGAAAATGGAAGTGTGATTGATTCTTTACAGGACTGACTAGGTGTGTGAGTAACTCCATGGATGAGTGGCAGAGTGTAAGTGTCTGTATAGGTGTATGAGTGCATATGATAGTGTTGTAAAGATGAGTGATTGTATGTATGAATGATTGTATGGGTGAATGAGTGAATGTGTGTGTAGACGTAGGAATCAGTGAGTACGTATGTAGTAACTAGTATTGGTGTGTCAATGGTTTCAAAAATTATACTCTGTATTTAACACTGGGTGAAAAAGAGGTTATATTAAAACGTGAGGAGATGCATTGTATTGTCACATGAATGATATCATCAGTGATGTGGTCATTGATGTCAAATGAGATGTCATCAGTGATCTCATCAGTGATGTCATTTGAGATGTCATCAGTGATGTCACTGACCATGTCATGAATGATGTAATATGTGACATGATCAGCAGTGGATTGCGGGTGCGCGATATATAGTTAGTGCAACTAACTATATATGGAATTTCAATGGTTTTGTGTGAGTAAAATAAGGTTTTTTAAATGCTAATTCCTAACTATATATGGTGTATAACCTATGGTTTTTTCAGTGAATTTTCAAGGTTTTGTAAATGCTAATTCCTAACTATATATGGTCTATAACCTATGGTTTTTTCAGTGAATTTCAATGGTTTTTTAATAGCAAATATCATAAGCTGTCGAATGTCAAGTACGTGGTAAGTAAAAACATTTTCGTGTTTATGCACACTGATCTGCTTTGAATGCTGCCCCCCACCCCTCATTTCTATTAGGAGTACTCTCTCTTTGCAGATAGTGAAGGGTAGTTAACGCAGCCCTTTGCCCCCTTTGTAATCCGTCGTGCCTGCTTCTCTCTCCATTTGATTGATTGTTCTCTTTGGTTCATTCTCTATTTACAAACAAGCACAGAGTCGCAATACTCTGTTTAGTCTTTGCAGATAGCGAAAAATCGTGTAAAAAAACAAAAGGAATCGAGCAAAATCAGTAGGCCACTAATGGGATCTCTTTTTGACCTCGCTAAAATAGAAACATTAGGAACAACCTGTTGAAAATAGCAATGCGTATGTACATAAGCGGCGTTCATTTGTGTTCACAGTACCCCTTGTTGATTGTTTGAATCGAGCATTGAATTGTTCGAAGTTAATTCTCTTAAGGATGTTCTCTGCCTGCAAACGAGGAAGAATAGGAATATTCTCTCTCCCTTTGCAGATAGTGAAGGGTAGGTAACGCAAGCCTTTAACACGTCGTACCTATTTCATTCCTCATTGATTGATTGATTGTCCTAACATTGACTGTTTGGGAATTAGTTCTTTTTGGAGGTATTCCCTGTTTGCAAATAAACGTAGGAAAATCTTTGCAAGTAGTGAAAGGGTACGTAATGCGGACCTTTCTCCCCCGTTGTAATCTGTCATGCCTATCTACTCCCCACTGATTGATGCACCTGTTTCACCCGGACCATTTACTAGAGATACGTCATCTGGCCCGACCAGAGAGCACCCCTAGTGAAAAGGACATATGCAATAATAACGAAGTGATCACTGTATCCTGTTAACAGAAACTTTAGCATGAAACAACCTGGAAAGAAAAGAATAGGAAAACGAAAATCAGTAGGCCACTGATGAACATGAACTTTTATTAAACAACGAACAAAGAAACGATAACATAACGTAATGATAAAACCTATTAATGTCCTAGAAACAAGAAAACGTTAAAATATGCCAGTGGTGAGAGACCAGAAAAACAGTAAGAGAAACCAAATCACCCCTCGCTGTCCCACCGCCTGCCACGCCAAAAAAATCGATAGACTAGGGAAAATGCAAGTCAGTAGAACATCCGCCCCCACTCTGGAAACTTCCAAGGTGGGGCAGGGTTCCGACTACGCCCAGCCGGGAGCAGCCCATATAAGGCAGGTCCTGCTGCCACGCCTCGGCCAGGAGATCCTAACGTAGGGTGTAGCCGGAGGAGAGGCCGAGGCCAGCGGGACCCGGCCAGGGGATTGCCTTTACAACGCTGAACAGTTGCAGGGGGGGGGAATGTCTCCTCGACCCTCCCCTCTCTCTCCCAGTCCGGCCGCGGTGGCCCTTGAGAGTTGCAGGTAGTCCCGCCACATGCTCTTCCGGTCCGGCCACCAACGGTCGGGGGGCCGAGGCCGACGGGATCCGGCTGCAGCCGATAAACCAAGAAACCCGTTCATGGGGCCAGAGCCAGGGGCATCCGGCCGACATCTACCGGAAGCCCGGCCCGAAGACGGACGGGACACTTCTTCTTTCTTGAATAATGGCTGCGACAACACTGGGGGGGGATCTCTTGCACATGCCTCCGACCCCCCCCCCCGTCCTCATCGCCTGGTCCGGCCATAACAAATCTCAAGCGAGACGCCGTGGGGTGCACTGGGAGGGAGAGACGGTGCGAACAGGCCTCTCCCGCCTCCCCAGGTGGAGGCTTCCCAGCTGCACCCTCAGCGCTCCAGGCGCCCGGAAAAGGGTTCTTCCACTGTGGCCATGCTGCAACGTCTCGCCCGGCAGGGTGGAGCCCGTCCGCTCATGTGACCCCGCGATCGCCGGTAGCTGCCGAACTCTCAAAATGGCGGTCGACCTGGCAAGAGCGGGCCCAGCATAAAGAAATGGCCCGGTCACTGGTTGACTCCACCACCGTAGTCCTCCAAGACATTGAAGATTCTAGAGGAGCCGCGGGAGTCTCCGACCCCCGATGGGGAATGACTGCCATGATCGCCCGTGGAGTGACGAAACTGTATCCGCGGGACGTCGGCGCTCCCATGCTGGCGCCAGCCTCACTTTGAATTACTAGAATCCTGCAGACCTCACTTCCGGTGAAAGCACAGTGTGACCCGGTAGGAAAAATTATTGCACCCCCTCCCCTTTATGACTGATAGTTCAAACCACCGATCCTTTCCTTTGCCCTTTTAACGGAACTTTGGACTGCCTCCCCCTCTTTTACATTTTCTAGAGAAAACAAAACATTAACCACTACATTAGCATAGCAGTTGACACCAGAACTGTTTTCAAATTGAAAACCAACAACATCTTCAACAGAATCCTTTTTGTTTCTGCTGTGACCCTGCTACAGCACAGGCATTGTCCCCAGCAGTAATTCTGCAATGCCGGTAAGAATAGCTGTGGTGCCTACTGGACTCACTCACCCCCGCGGCGCCCCACGCCGTTATTTGCTGGGCGGCAACTTACTAGACATCACCTTCGTGCCATCTAGATTTCAGCGCGTTCTGCTGCCTTGGAACTATTCGCACAACAGACCGCTACTGACAAGAATATTTCATTATTGGTGCTGTCAATTTCAATAAATCTATTGGATAATTCAAAAGAAATTGCCACGGTCTCTTCGTTGTTTAAATGTTTTTACTGTTTTTGTTTTGTTGTATATATTTATATGTTATTAAAGTTTTATATTCCTACTACTTTGTTGGAGTGCTATATATTTTTAATGTGACACATAATTGTAAAAACTTTGATGTACAAAGAGTCATTCCTGGAATCTTCCGCTTCAGGCTCGGTCCCCTCCCCAATCACAATACAGGATGGTTTTCAGATAGTAGGAACACGTGTGGTGTGACTGATCTCATCGGGTGTGGGCCTTGATCTACTATAACTCCTTTGAAGAGGGGTGATTCTTTACAGCTGGGGCCATAAACTACATCTGCAGGGCTAGCTGATAGCCTGGACAATCGGACACAGAGGAAGAGGAGTGTCAGAGGGTGCGGTAGTGAATAGGGCGAAAGGGAGGTGTCGGGCGGGCACAGAGTGTGATTCTCAGGGAAGAGCAGCGCAGATGGGGGGAGGTTTATTGCCCATGCATAAGACAGAGAGCGGTGGTGACCAGTGCCTGGGGAAGATGCTTGCGTGGGTGAGGAGCCATGCTACGAATCGACAGCGTGCAGAGAGTGGGTCTGGTCAAGACATCTAAAATGGCTGCCGTGCACGACAAAAGTGTGGCATTTCAAAAAAGGCAAGATGGAGCAGACAATGTTTTTCAACACTTCCTCATTTCCTTCGAATCGAACGTTAACAGACGTTGGGGCATATTACCAAAGTTAAGCGATATTTATCGCTAACGATGCTTACCAACGAATTTTTTACCACTAAGCATCGTCAGAAATTATCGAAGATAAACCTTGCTATTATCAAGGTTTATCGCAAATGCGATAATAAACGGCCGCAATGCATGAATATCGCTAAAAACTCAGCGATATTCATGCATTACCGAGCTAATGCTCTTAGCCATGTTATCCACCTCCCATTGGATAACATGGCTAAGAACTGCTCAGGGCAGGTGTTACTTTTTGGAGATATTCGCGCTTAGCGCGAATATCTCCAAAAGTTGGTAATAGCAGATAGATATCTTGCATGTTGTAATGCAAGTTATTGTGGTATATGGAACTCATACCATAATCTCTCAGGAAAGCAGAAACTGATCCTTTTGGGACCGCCTAAAAAGGCCTAGGGGGTGAGGAGTACTCTACTTTGCCCCCTTTTCACGTTCCGAACTATTTTATTTTACTCTCTTCTGTAATTACACAAAATAGCAGCGATAAGATGCATCGGAGACACACAGTGAGAGAAAGGAGGCCGGAGATGAAGAAGAGATGTCAAATACACATTGGAGATAATATAGTGGCAGAAGGGAAGTAAATATGAGTAAACTTACCATGTAACATAAAAATGTTGCACTCTATACTATAAGTCTCACTTTATACTACAATCACTTCGCTACAACCTCATAAATTAAAAATAAAAATGAATAATGTCTCAAACAATTTTTGATTTCTAAATATACATTTATTCTTCAGAATTTTCTAAATTTGAAAGAACTAGTAACATGTCCTCATCAGCAATGTCCTCATGAAAAGTCTCCAATGATGATTCTTGTAACTCTATGGTCTCCAAACACTCGATAAATTCGCCATCAAGAGATTGATCAAAAAAATCATTCAAGTCATCTCCTCCTTGTGACAATATTTCATTATTGGTGCTGTCAATTTCAATCAATGTAGTGGAATCATTCAAGTCATCTCCTCGTGACAATATTTCATTATTGGTGCTCTCAATTTCAATCAATGTAGTGGAATCATTCAAGTCATCTCCTCCTTGTGACAATATTTCATTATTGGTGCTGTCCATTTCAATCAATCTAATGGAATCATACAAGTCATCTCCTCCTTGTGACAATATTTCATTATTGGTGCTCTCAATTTCAATCAATGTAGTGGAATCATTCAAGTCATCTCCTTGTGACAATATTTCATTCTTGGTGCTGTCCATTTCAATCAATCTAATGGAATCATACAAGTCATGTCCTCCTTGTGACAATATTTCATTATTGGTGCTCTCAATTTCAATCAATGTAGTGGACAATTCAAAAGAAATTGCCACGGTCTCTTCATTGTGAGCCATTTTATTTTGAAATTGCTTGCTGTAAATTGCAGAAAAAAATAATCACTTTCATTTATCGTTTTTAGTAATACATAATATAAAACTAACTTTATCAAGTATTTAGTATAACAGAAGGACTGCAAATAAATAACAGAAAACATTTTTCAAATTATCTTCAAGTGTACAACATAGTTCCCCTTACAAATTAACAACTCACCTTTTTAAAAGTAGGAGAAGTGTTAGTACTGTGTAAATCAAACACCAGAAATTCACCACCAAAAATTCCTCACAAATGTACCTCAGACAGTAGTATCACAAAATGGCTGTGGTTTCCTCTCATTTGAAATATATACATAACCAATTAACTTTCATCACACACAAATACAAAACCAAAGTAACATTTTAATTGGTTCTAAATTTCAACACTTTCAAATGTGTTTTCCCCATGCAATTTTCCATAGGACATTTACATACGTCTACAGCCTGAATGGCTGAACGGAATTACACCAAACTTGGCAAAATGGTACATCAAACCTAAGAGGTCAGGAAGGATCTACTATGCCCCCTTATGGTCATTTCCCCCTTCGCTTTGGCCTCCTCTTGTCTCTCAATCCTACCGAGAGACAAGATGGCGGCCGCTACGGACTGTTTGGAATGTTGACAGACGCCGGAGAACCAATCAGCTTCGCAAAGCTCCGTAACGCAAAAAGTACGCGAAGCGGAGCGCTGTTACAGATATATATCTTTTTTTGAACGTTAATTTCTCAAAATCCACTGGAGCACATATATTGAGACCTAGCAAAGGCACATCGGGCTACCAGTCCCTAATATTTTGCCAAGTTTCGTGCAAATCCATTCAGCCGTTCGATTATTATTATTATTTTTTTTTTTGCCCCGCGGGGCCCTTTTAAAACCTCCACATCAAACGTAGGGGGTCAGCGAGGATCTACTATTCCCCCTTATGGTCATTTGCCCCTTCGCTTTGGCCTCCTCTTGTCTCTCGATCCTACCGAGAGACAAGATGGCGGCCGCTACGGACTGTTTGGAATGTTGACAGACGCCGGAGAACCAATCAGCTTCGCTTCACAAAGCTCCGTTGCGCGAAAAGTACGCGTCCTGGAGCGCTGCCCGGTCCGCTGTTACAGATATATATCTTTTTTTAAACGTTAATTTCTCAAAATCCACTGGAGCACATATATTGAGACCTACAAAAGGCACATCGGGCTACCAGTCCCTACAATTTTGCCAAGTTTCGTGCAAATCCATTCAGCCGTTCGGGCTAAAAGTGAGGCCAACCGCCCTATGGAAAACTCAATGTTAAAAACACGTTTTGGGACCCCCCTTTTTTCTCAGCCCCCCCTTGACGAACCCCCCCCAAATTTTCAAGGGCTGCTCAGAAACAAAATGTGCCATTTTCCTGAAAATTTCAGCCAATTCCGTCCACAAACGCCAAAGTTATTAGACATAGAATTTTCAAAAAACCCATAGAGAAAAAATCCTAACTATATATACCTACTGGCGACCGCCAGTAGGTAATATATATATATATATATATATTCACTGAAAAAACCATAGGTTATAGACCATATATAGTTAGGAATTAGCATTTACAAAACCTTGAAAATTCACTGAAAAAACCATAGGTTATAGACCATATATAGTTAGGAATTAGCATTTACAAAACCTTGAAAATTCACTGAAAAAACCATAGGTTATAGACCATATATAGTTAGGAATTAGCATTTAAAAAACCTTATTTTACTCACACAAAACCATTGAAATTCCATATATAGTTAGTTGCACTAACTATATATCGCGCACCCGCAATCCACTGCTGATGATGTCACATATTACATCATTCATGACATGGTCAGTGACATCACTGATGACATCACTGATGACATCTCAAATGACATCACTGATGACATCACTGATGACATCTCATTTGACATCAATGACCACATCACTGATGATATCATTCATGTGACAATACAATGTTGGTCTCTGCAAGGACAATTTCATATGAAACTTTCTGTTTGCCTTCTATTTTGCCTGAAATTTGCATAAAAAAAATATATATTAGTAGAGATAGGGCACTGTTGGGATTAATTTTAGATAGGCAGTTTTTAACAGTGAATTTATCTTTGGGCAGCGTATAGTATCAGAGTGGAAGTAGGAATATAAAAAAGTGTTTGTGATTTAACGTAAGTAAATTCATAATTATACAAGAGAAGCCTAACTCCATCCATAACTATAACAGAGAAGTCTATCTAAATCTATAACTACTACAGAGGGATAGTATATAACTATCAGAAAAAGTTTACCATATTAACTTAAAGTGCACAATATACTTTAGTTTTTAAAATAACAACTTACCTTTAAAAAGAAGTTGAAGTTATTAGTGAAAATCCTATTGAAATGTACACCAGGAAGTAGTAGTCAAAATGGCTGTGTTTCCTTCTCTTCCTTTATATATATTCAGGTACATAACCAATCAAATGTCAGGTAAAAAAAAATAGAAAATGAAAGTAACATTTTAATTGGTTGTCAATTCCAACACTTCAGATGTGTTTTGTGAAGTAATTTACCTCAGGGTATTTAGAGAGGTCTACAGGCTAAATGGCTAAATGGAATTCCAACCAAATTTGTGAAAATGGTAGGGATTGGTATGTAGTATGAGCAAATCTATATTTGGTGAAAGTGTCTCCAGGGTTTCTTCTGTAAATTACTTTCCCACCTTTTTTAATGGAGCGCTTCCCGGTGAGCGCCCCGGTACGCGAACCTGCAGCGTTACGGGAGTCCACCATTTTGTGTTTCGGTCGAATTAAAATACAAGATGGAGGGCAAATAATGTTTAGAATGGGTAGAAGGGGGCATGGTAGACATATCTTGACCCCCTAGGTTTTCTGAGGGTGGCTGAGGAGGCCCATATGTGCGGAAAAAAAACATTTTTTTTAAAATTTTCGCGCGGTTAGCTTCCGGTTCGCGTACCGGGTAGCGCTCCGGGGAGCGTACTTTGTTGAAAATTTGTGAAAAAAGTTAGAGTAAAATAATAATTGTGAGTGATCAGATGTAGGGTAGCTCTGAGAAGAGCTTTTGGGTTTATGGTACATTTAGGTACTTATAAGTAGGTACCAATGCACAGTCTTAAATTCAAAATGAAAACTCTGTTGCCCTCATCTGAGAAGTGAACTCCATCTCCTCTGTAGATATCTTGCATGTAGTAACGCAAGTTATTGTTGTACATGGAACCCATTCCATGGTCTCTCATGTAAGCTGAAACAGATTTGTTTACATGCTTCCTCGACTTCTCAATTTGTGGACAAAATTGGTTCAACCACCTCCATTTCTGTCTAAGGCATATATTTGAATATACCAAGGCAGTTTGAGGAAAAAGTGCCATCAATTGCTCAAAGGTGTCCTTTAAAAGCATTTCCAGACCTACACCAGTCAAAGTGCCCAAGTCATTACCTCCACAGTGCAAAATTAACAGGTCAGGTTTAGGCAAATGCATAAAGGTTTTCACCAATGGTATCAATTGGTGACATTTTAATCCTCTGTGGCCAAACCACTTAATTTCCACATCTTGTAAATTGAGGTTAGGTAAATTTCTGTTCTCAGCATACCTTTGAGCCCAGTAGATGTAACTATGTCCAACAATCCAGACAGAAAACATGGTGAGAGAAGGTTCTGCTGCAGTCAGATGAAGTGTGGCAATGAAATGGCAGTTGGAAAAATAGGAGTTTAAAATGAAAAAAACTGTGGAGTTTCTGTGTTAAGGAAGCAGTAGCAGTGATTGGTGGATTTTGATTGCTGAAAACAGAAAGTTAGGGTGCATGGATGTGTTCTTTGAAAGATGTAATTTGAATGGTCAAGAAAAAATCATTTAATGAAAGATTGCACTGGATACGCAGGTGCACTGAGAGTTCAGAGTTCAATTGAAACATTGTTGTGTGAACTTGCAAACATCAGAGGTCTTTCAGGAGGTGGTTGCTATGCAAAAAAGGCAGAAAGGCCAGAGGGGGGAAGGGTGTTGATTTGAAAAAAGTGAGGGAAGAGTTTTGATTGGGTGACATGAGAGATATGTGTGATGAGTTACAGCATTTCTGTGCTTTTCATAGCTGCAGACTCTGGAGTGCATACCTTTTGCTCTACTAAAGACAATTTGGTGTGTTTCTGAGACTGTTTTGAAACTCATAAAGTATTTGCTAAGGTGAGAAAAGATTCGTTTAATTTAGATAGAGAATAGTATGGTTTAGGGAGAAAATTATGAAGAAAGTTGTGTATTTAAAATGTTGCTTTGTGTCAAGTGTTTTACAAATAGATTTTGTTTCTTTGTGTTACATAGCCATGTTAAAAGTGATGCAAAAAAAGTGCAAGGGTCTTACAAAAATGCTTTCATGTGTCTTAGGGTATTTTAACTCACTTCCCCATGAATGTATGAATATAATTGCTTTACAAGATGTGTTTAAAAACGTTTTTTGAAATCAATTAGGTTTCTTGATATGTACTGCTAGAGTTTCATAGGTTGCTTGGGGCATATTTTCAAGGCTTTTGAGTTCCTTTTGATGTAATTTTTCCCATTTTAATTTAAGACCTTTCCCTGTGGTGCAAGGTCCTTGTAAATATGCCCCCATCTGTGCTTGGCAAATTTAGATTTTAATTCTTTGACTAACATAGCCATGGTAAAAGTGACCCAAAAATGTTGCGAGGGCCTTAAAAAAAACGCTTTCATATGTCTTAGGCCATTTTAAGTCATTTCCCCTTGAATGTAGGTATATAATTGATTTAGATGATGTGTTTAAAAACGATTTTTTAAAACAATTAGGTTTCTTGATATGTACTGCTAGAGCTTCATAGGTTGCTTGGGGCATATTTATAAGGCCTTTGAGTCTCTCTGATGTTATTTTTCCCATTTTAATTTAAGACCTTACCCTGTGGTGCAAGGTCCTTGTAAATACGCCCCCATCTGTGCTTGGCAAATTTAGATCTTGATTATTTGACTTACATAGCCATGTTCCATACAGTACTAACCTTCTGCGTAGTCTTTGATATGCTAGACTCCATCTGCACTATGAGATACCTAAGCAAAGGAAACACAGGTGATGTGATTGTGAAATGAGGAAAAGAAACTCCATATTTTTCAATTACATCACCTGTGTTTCCTAAGTTTACGAATGACATTGTGCAGATGAGGTTTAGGTCTGTCCACGAACACAGAAGAGGTCTGGCCTTTGTTCAAGAGTGAAGTGGACATGACTTACTTCATTGGTAGGCCTTCACATATATTATCTCCTCTGTACTCTTCAACAAGTGTAAATCTCATCTGCAACCCTGAGTAGGCCTCACCTCAAACAAACCTCTGGATAGGCCACACCTTAATGTCATCCTGAATCAATCATTTAACATGTTAGGGACAGATTTATGATAGGTGTATGACTCTTTTGCATCACTGTGCGTCACTTTTGTGACGCAGCGGCGGTGCAAAAGATGTGCTATGTGGCGACATATTTAAAAATTGATGCATCTAGGCAGATGTGTCATGCTGTAAAGTCCTGTGCCACATGAAACTGATGCAGCAGTGATGCAAAACATGCACCATGTTGCAAGACAGGCCTCATTTAATCTCCAACAAGATTAGAAGCTGAATCTTCTGTAAATGTCAAAATTGTTGTATACACTGTTCAACTTCTGTGTACTCTTTGATATGCTAGAGTCCATCTGCACTATGAGATACCTAAGCAAAGGAAACACAGGTGATGTGATTCAGAAATGAGGAAAAGAAACTGCACATTTTTCAATTACATCACCTGTGTTTCCTAAATTTACGAATGACATTGTGCAGATGAGGTTTAGGTCTGTCCACGGACACAGAAGAGGTCTGGCCTTTGTTCAAGAGTGAAGTGGACATGACTTACTTCATTGGTAGGCCTTCACATATATTATCTCCTCTGTACTCTTCAACAAGTGTAAATCTCATCTGCAACCCTGAGTAGGCCTCACCTCAAACAAACCTCTGGATAGGCCACACCTTAATGTCATCCTGAATCAATCATTTAACATGTTAGGGACAGATTTATGATAGGTGTATGACTCTTTTGCGTCACTGTGCGTCACTTTTGTGACGCAGCGGCGGTGCAAAAGATTTGCTATGTGGCGACATATTTAAAAATTGATGCATCTAGGCAGATGTTTCATGCTGTAAAGTCCCATGCCACATGAAACCGATGCAGCAGTGATGCAAAACATGCACCATGTTGCAAGACAGGCCTCATTTCATCTCCAACAAGATTAGAAGCTGAATCTTCTGTAAATGTCAAAATTGTTGTATACACTGTTCAACTTCTGTGTACTCTTTGATATGCTAGCGTCCATCTGCACTATGAGATACCTAAGCAAAGGAAACACAGGTGATGTGATTGTGAAATGAGGAAAAGAAACTCCACATTTTTCAATTACATCACCTGTGTTTCCTAAGTTTACGAATGACATTGTGCAGATGAGGTTTAGGTCTGTCCACGGACACAGAAGAGGTCTGGCCTTTGTTCAAGAGTGAAGTGGACATGACTTACTTCATTGGTAGGCCTTCACATATATTATCTCCTCTGTACTCGTCAACAAGTGTAAATCTCATCTGCAACCCTGAGTAGGCCTCACCTCAAACAAACCTCTGGATAGGCCACACCTTAATGTCATCCTGAATCAATCATTTAACATGTTAGAGACAGATTTATGATAGGTGTATGATTCTTTTGCGTCACTGTGCGTCACTTTTTTGACGCAGCGGCGGTGCAAAAGATGTGCTATGTGGCGACATATTTAAAAATTGATGCATCTAGGCAGATGTGTCATGCTGTAAAGTCCCGTGCCACATGAAACTGATGCAGCAGTGATGCAAAACATGCACCATGTTGCAAGACAGGCCTCATTTCATCTCCAACAAGATTAGAAGCTGAATCTTCTGTAAATGTCAAAATTGTTGTATACACTGTTCAACTTCTGTGTACTCTTTGATATGCTAGAGTCCATCTGCACTATGAGATACCTAAGCAAAGGAAACACAGGTGATGTGATTCTGAAATGAGGAAAAGAAACTGCACATTTTTCAATTACATCACCTGTGTTTCCTAAGTTTACGAATGACATTGTGCAGATGAGGTTTAGGTCTGTCCACGGACACAGAAGAGGTCTGGCCTTTGTTCAAGAGTGAAGTGGACATGACTTACTTCATTGGTAGGCCTTCACATATATTATCTCCTCTGTACTCTTCAACAAGTGTAAATCTCATCTGCAACCCTGAGTAGGCCTCACCTCAAACAAACCTCTGGATAGGCCACACCTTAATGTCATCCTGAATCAATCATTTAACATGTTAGGGACAGATTTATGATAGGTGTATGACTCTTTTGCGTCACTGTGCGTCACTTTTGTGACGCAGCGGCGGTGCAAAAGATTTGCTATGTGGCGACATATTTAAAAATTGATGCATCTAGGCAGATGTGTCATGCTGTAAAGTCGCGTGCCACATGAAACCGATGCAGCAGTGATGCAAAACATGCACCATGTTGCAAGACAGGCCTCATTTCATCTCCAACAAGATTAGAAGCTGAATCTTCTGTAAATGTCAAAATTGTTGTATACACTGTTCAACTTCTGTGTACTCTTTGATATGCTAGAGTCCATCTGCACTATGAGATACCTAAGCAAAGGAAACACAGGTGATGTGATTGTGAAATGAGGAAAAGAAACTCCACATTTTTCAATTACATCACCTGTGTTTCCTAAGTTTACGAATGACATTGTGCAGATGAGGTTTAGGTCTGTCCACGGACACAGAAGAGGTCTGGCCTTTGTTCAAGAGTGAAGTGGACATGACTTACTTCATTGGTAGGCCTTCACATATATTATCTCCTCTGTACTCTTCAACAAGTGTAAATCTCATCTGCAACCCTGAGTAGGCCTCACCTCAAACAAACCTCTGGATAGGCCACACCTTAATGTCATCCTGAATCAATCATTTAACATGTTAGGGACAGATTTATGATAGGTGTATGACTCTTTTGCGTCACTGTGCGTCACTTTTGTGACGCAGCGGCGGTGGAAAAGATTTGCTATGTGGCGACATATTTAAAAATTGATGCATCTAGGCAGATGTGTCATGCTGTAAAGTCCCGTGCCACATGAAACCGATGCAGCAGTGATGCAAAACATGCACCATGTTGCAAGACAGGCCTCATTTCATCTCCAACAAGATTAGAAGCTGAATCTTCTGTAAATGTCAAAATTGTTGTATACACTGCTCAACTTCTGTGTACTCTTTGATATGCTAGAGTCCATCTGCACTATGAGATACCTAAGCAAAGGAAACACAGGTGATGTGATTGTGAAATGAGGAAAAGAAACTCCACATTTTTCAATTACATCACCTGTGTTTCCTAAGTTTACGAATGACATTGTGCAGATGAGGTTTAGGTCTGTCCACGGACATAGAAGAGGTCTGGCCTTTGTTCAAGAGTGAAGTGGATATGACTTACTTCATTGGTAGGCCTTCACATGTATTATCTCCTCTGTACTCTTCAACAAGTGTAAATCTCATCTGCAACCCTGAGTAGGCCTCACCTCAAACAAACCTCTGGATAGGCCACACCTTATCGTCATCCTGAATCAATCATTTAAAATGTCAGGGACAGATTTATGATAGGTGTGTGACTCTTTTGCGCCGCTGTGCGTCACTTTTGTGACGCAGCGATGGTGCAAAAGATTTCCTATGTGGTGACATATTTACAACTTGATGCATCTAGGCAGATGTGTCATACTGTAAAGTCCCGTGCCACATGAAACCGATGCAGCAGTGATGCAAAACATGCACCATGTTGCAAGACAGGCCTCATTTCATCTCCAACAAGATAAGAAGCTGAATCTTCTGTAAATGTCAAAATTGTTGTATACACTGCTCAACTTATGTGTACTCTTTGATATGCTAGAGTCCATCTGCACTATGAGATACCAAAGCAAAGGAAACACAGGTGATGTGATTGTGAAATGAGGAAAAGAAACTCCACATTTTTCAATTACATCACCTGTGTTTCCTAAGTTTACGAATGACATTGTGCAGATGAGGTTTAGGCCTGTCCACAGACACAGAAGAGGTCTGGCCTTTCTTCAAGAGTGAAGTGGACATAACTTACTTCATTGGTAGGCCTTCACATGTATTATCTCCTCTGTACTCTTCAACAAGCGTAAATTTCATCTGCAACCCTGAGTAGGCCTCACCTTAAACAAACCTCTGGATAGGCCACACCTTATCGTCATCCTGAATCAATCATTTAAAATGTTAGGGACAGATTTATGATAGGTGTATGCCTCTTTTGCGTCACTGTGCGTCACTTTTGTGACGCAGCGGCGGTGCAAAAGATTTGCTATGTGGCGACATATTTACAAATTGATGCATCTAGGCAGATGTGTTATGCTGTAAAGTCCTGTGCCACAGGAAACTTGCGTCAGGTTTCATATAGGTGTTTTGTTGCAGGGTGGGCATTCATTTGCATGAAAGCCCTGTAAAACTAACACAGTGAAATTTAGAAGATTTCACTGAGTCAGATTTATAGCATTGCTGAATCAAATCCTTACGCCTGTTTGAAACAGGCATAAGGAGTGAAGCACCATGCAATGTGTGGCTTCCTCCTGTGCATTGCAGTAGACATGTCGCGCTTACGACGTGATTCCTGCAATGCGCCGCTTTTGCGGCACAGATGCGTGACGCATCTGTGCTGTTTTTGCTCAATGGTGCTCCGCATTGTAAATGCGGCACATCATGGGTGGCAGAGCAGCGGCGCACGTTAACTGGTGCATCCCTGGGGATGCGCCAGTTAACATAAATCTGCCCCTTTACATTTAAGTATGAGCAGGGGACACAGAGTTGGTGAGGCTTATCCAAGGTTAAGAAGAGATTAGTCCTGTTCACTGAAAACTTGAACATAGGCCTCACCTCCTCAGCATCGCTGAACATGGCTAAATAATATCTGCAAAATGTTACTCTTGTTAAACAATTTTACTATTATAGTCTCTGAGATTTGTCTCTTACTCTGCAACATCTCATTGTTGTTCTCTTTATTTAAAGATAACGACAACATCAATCATGAGTGATAATGAGCAATCCGTTGATCTTGATCTTATCGTTGAACTTGTGATTGAAACGTCAGTGGAAGTGGATCCCTTAGATGATTTAAATCCTGAGGATGATGAAGACTATGATGAGGATGCTGATTTGTCAGAATTGTATGACAAAAGTAAAAATGTAAACCGTTTCATTTAAAATTAAACACACCTTCACAAACAGGTTATGTGTAGTGTCTTCAATAAAATATTAAAATATGCTCATAAAATTAGTTCAGATTCACATATAAAACAACACAGGTAAAATGTGGAAGCATTCAATTTCTTTGCTACTATTTGTGATTTCTAAATTTGCCAATGCACTAAAAATTGTTCTATGTAAAAATAACAAGTAGTGTGTTAAGTTTTTGATGACTGTTATTGATTTACTGTTTGGTAATAGTGGTTAATAAAAATTTTTATTATATTTTACCACAGATTCAACTGCAGATCATTTCAAAATTTCAGAATGCCAACTAAGGATAGAATCAGAAAGGCTACAAAACGTCAAAGACAGCAGGTCCATCAGTTACTGCAGCAGTCCTCTACAATAAAAAAACGTCAAGTCACCAAGAAAGCACCGGGTAAGACCACGAAAACATTCATAAGAAACATTTGTAGAAAAAAAAGTAGTACTACAGAAAATGTTGTTGTACAGAAAAAGAGAAGCAATTTAAACGGAAAGGAAAGGCCAATCAAAAATGTTACTGCTAGAGCAAGAGATAATTCTGTGCATGATAGTAGAAGGAAACAACAGTTTAGAGACATTCGTAAACGAATGTTCCGCAACAGGATAATTGGCAATTTGTTAAAAAATATTAAGAAAGGTCAACAGAAAGTGGTTTTTTATAAGAGAAAAAAAAAAGTTGAGAAAATTATTGATCAGGCATTTGAAATTAAACGAAAGTTATTTATTTTGATAATCAATAGAATTAGGAAGCTAAACAAGGCAATTTATGATTTCAAAAGAAATAGTAGATGGAAGAGAATAGTTAATCGTAGTAATTTTTGTGAAGTTTTTTCCGGAGAATGGATGCATAGTTCAAGTTGTGAGGCATTTTTCACTGAGGAGAGTTATTTCCAGGATAATGATTTGGTGCATGCAGTTGACACCAGCGGTCGAGCTTATGAGGTGAAAGATGGTTGTCCAGTTGAAAAAGAAAAAATTGTGACAACAGAGGCAGAGGAGGTGTTAGGTAATGAGGTTTTAGGAAGACGTCCTAAGGGACCTGTGTACACCTGGAAGTGTAGTAGTATTTGCAGTGTGCGACAGGATTCCATCAATTTGCTTTGTGATTTTGTACGGACATTTAATAAGAAAAGTTTGAAGCAAAAAATGAAGTTGTTGCAAGAATTAGATCCTTGTAGAGTGAGAGAAGTGACAGGTTTGCATGGTCATTCACTGGCTTGTCTTTCCAGGAGAGTATGCCAGAGTGTTTTTCATCATTTCAGGATGCTAGCAGTGCATCATAATAAAGTGAGGAAATTAGTTAGAATGTTGTATTATGCTAAGAGTCCAGCAGTTATGCTTAAACAATTATGCGCTGCTCTTTTGCATGGTTCTGAAATAGATGTGAAGAATATGTGTGAAGAAATTGAGTTTTGTTACTTTGGAAGTAAAGAGGAGAATGTTGAAATTGACCCAGAAGAAGAGGGTAATGTGGAAGATAGTGTACAGGTTTCCAGTACAGATAATTTTCAGAAGGAAATTGCCACGTTTCAGGTGAAATCAAGTGAGAGGCCTAATTTCACTTGTGTGTGTTGTAGACGCACTTATTATAAGAATCAGACTAAGTTAGTGGATTTATATGCAAAAAGTGAAAGGGAAAATAATAGTGAATGGAAGGATTTCGCTACATACTTGATGGTAGAAAATTGTTTTGATTTGGGATCGGATCAACGTGTGTGTACTTATTGTTGTAACAAATTAAATCAAAACCAGATGCCTGCTAGAGCGGTTCAGAATAATCTGGAATTGGTTGAGATTCCTTCTGAATTGAAGGATTTAAATACTTATGAATCTATTTTGATTCAAAGTATCCATCCCTTTCAGGCTATTGTAAGAATGGAGCCAAAGACAGGGAAATTGCCTCCATCAGATTTACAGAGAGGATTAAAGGGAAGAGTTGTTTATTTGCCTCTAGATTTGAAGAAAAACATTAACACAATTGGAGTAGAAAAAGTGGAAGAGGAACCTCTGGTTATCTTAGTTAATGGGGTTCCGACAAAGAATAAGAAAATATGGCAAGATTTAGTGGATGTTAGGAAAGTCAAAAAGGCAACATTGTATTTGAAAAAAATAATAAGTACTATAAGAATGTATATGTTGCAGAAGAGGAAGTAAGTGAGGAAGAGGATAGCGATTTGTGTGCTGGTCAAATTGAGAAAGTAGAACCCTCTAAAAGTGAAGAAATATATGAACATTATAGTGTTCATCCTTTGCATTCCAAGGAAGTCATGGGGAATGCTATTGAGTTGTTTCAAATGAAACAAGCCAAAGGGAGTCCCATTAGTGTCTGGGAGGAAAGTTTGGAAGCTCGGTGTTTCCCACAGCTATTTCCAACAGGTCAAGGAGGAAGATATGATGAGCGACCTCATCAAATTCCTGCTTCTGAATACCGGACTTTACGATTGTATGCAGAAGATGCTAGGTTTCGACAATGCATTCCCTATTTGTTTCATCTCCTGTTTGAAAGCGATCTGTCTGGACTGTCATATGCAGTGAACCACATCTTGAAAAGTGGTATACAGATGCAAAACATCTCGGCAAGTGACTTTATGGATAAAGTCAATGTCCAAGACAGTATTTTGGATTGTCACCTGATTAATCTCATGGCGTGTCAGCGTGGTACTAATGAGTACTGGTACCGTCGTCATGGTGATTTAAAATGTATGCTGAGGAACTTAGGAACTCCCACATGGTTCCTCACTCTGAGCTGTGCCGAGTATGGCTGGGAAGACTTACTTGAATTTCTACGAGAGGCAAATGGAAACATCGAAAACATCGAATTCAAGACACCCGGAGAACTGTGCTCTTTGGATCCAGTCAATGTATGCAGGTACTTCAATCATAGATTTGAAGCTATGATGTCTTTCATCATGAATAAGAAGAATCCACCTCTTGGAGAGGTGTTGGATTTCTTCTGGGGAAAGGAGTACCAAGCAAGAGGTGCTCCTCATATACATATGCTGCTGTGGATCAAGGATGCACCTAAATTTGGAACAGATCCAGAAGACTTAGTGATGAGTTTCATAGAACAGTATTCTACATGTGCTGTTCCAAACGCAAAGGAGGACAAAAGCCTAAGAGAACAAGTTCTACGCTTCCAAAGCCATCGTTGCGGAAAGTACTGTCGTCGTAAATTCAGAAACAAGGACAAGTTCTACACCAAATGTCGTTTCGCCTTTCCACGACCGGTGATTTCTAAAGGAAGAGTGAACAGTTTGATGTCTTCGCTGCGACATAATGTGATGAAGAAATCACCTAAAAACACATACAATTTGAAAAGGAACGAAGAGTCCAAGTATATCAACGACTACAACCCAGTGATTTTGTCCATGTGGAATGCTAACATGGATATACAGTTTGTGGCTGATAACTGTATGGCTGTGGCTCGGTATGTGACATCTTACATCACCAAAAAAGAAAAGACAGAATTGAAAGATATGTGGGAGGACATTTCCCATGAAAAGAGCCTCAGTAAGAAGTTGTACAGTTTCAGTCTGAAGATGTTGTCACATCGAGAAATCGGAGCTTACGAATGTTCTGACCGGTTGTCTTCAGCAAGTCTCTATGACAAATCCAGGAGTATCGTTTGGGCGAGTCTTGGTCTTGCTGCAACGCGTAATCGAGTTCTGAAACCTGTGCGGGAAATTGAGTATTTGGCAGAAAAGGAGCCAAACAGTACCGATATTTTGAAGACCAACATGTTGGATACATATTATCCAAATCGAAGCAGTCACCTCGAGAATGTTTGTCTGTATGAGGTTCTAAAAAATTACATATTCAAGAGAAACATCAAAGAAGATATTGATAAAGGAGTGTATGCTGTAATTGGAAGTGAGGGATGTCTGGTCAAGCAAAGAAAATGCCACTTGGTAAACCATCGAAAATTGAGTGGCGAATCTCCTGAAAAAAAGGAGTTTTTCTATTTAGCACTTTTGCAACTTTTTAAGCCTTGGCGTGCAGAAGAGGAACTGCTTGGAGATTTCCTCTGTTACGAAGACTCTTTCACTGCTGCCAAGGAGACCATAGAATGTCCTGCTTTTCCCAAATATCTTGAAATGTTGAATGCGGAAATCGAGCAGGAAGCAATGATTGCAGCCGAGATTGCCAGAGACAGTGCTCAGGACAGTCAGAGTTCTGTTTCATTGAGTCAGGATCCACTAGGAGGACCTGTTATCGAAAATGAAGCTGCCACTGCCATGAATGAAGTGGAAAGAGCCATGGCACATGCTCAGGAGGATGTGGTTCACTTAGAAGACTTGGAAAGACAACTCAACGTTGAGCAGAGGAAAATATATGACGAAGTTACCAAGCAAATTGATCATGGATTAAGTCATGAGAAGAAAGAGTGCTCATGTACGTCGTTGAAGCCTGTCCGACTGTACGTGAGTGGAGAAGCGGGAACTGGAAAAAGTTTCCTCATTAAAGCAATTTCATGTTATTTGCAGGAAAGGACTGAGTCATCGCTGTCTTGTGTTGTCACCGCTCCAACTGGACTGGCAGAACATAACATTGAAGGTATTACTTTGCATCGTCTATTGATGCTGCCAGTGGAGCATGATAACAAATTACAATACCACAAGTTATCTGGAGATGCTTGTTGTGAAGTTTCAAGAGTCTTGAGGAAAATGAAACTTCTTATCATTGACGAAGTAAGCATGGTTTCCAATGTCATGCTTGCCTTTGTGCATTTGAGAATGCAAGAAGTTCTTAAAACAGAGTATGATGTGTTATTTGGTGGCAAACCAATCATTGTTTTCGGAGATCTTCTGCAGCTGACACCAGTGAAAGGACAACCTGTGTTCAAAATGCTCACGCATGAAGATACCAGGAAGTGCCTAGGGAGTATTGGCAACGTCAATATATGGTTAAACTTCAATTATGCTGAACTGCATGAAAATATGCGTCAGGCAAAGGATGAAGATTACAAGAATATTCTACAAGATGTTAGAATTGGAAAAGTGACCGAGCATGGGAAAGAAGCTTTACATGCACGATTACTGTCAAATTTATATCCAGAACAAGACGTTGTGCCTGAGAATATTTTTCAGAAAATTACTGAGAAGAAATCTGGAATATGTTTGATGCCAACTCTTGCAGAATGTGCCATCTTCAACAACAAAATGTTGCATTTAGAAAACCAAGAGATTGTGAAACTGGAAGCTATTGACAGAGTAGAGCATATGGGATCAACAATTATGTTGTCTGAGAATTTGAAAACAAAATTGGATTCATTAGAGAAGACTATATCTAAAACTGCAGGTTTTGAAAAGACTCTGAATGTGTGCTTAAATTGCCGTATAATTTTAAGAAGGAATTTACATGTTGAAAGAGGTCTGGTAAATGGATCAATGGTTAATGTTGTTGATTTTGTGAAATACAGAAATAGAGATGGAATAGAATTTTTAAAAATTAAATTTGATGGCATTGAGGAAGTACAGCTAATTGGTCGTTGTTCTGCTAGATTTTTGCTTGTAAAAGACTTATATGTTCGCCGTAAGCAGTTTCCTGTTTGCTTGGCATATGCGGTGACAATCCATAAATCACAAGGTTTAAGTGTAGACAGTGCATTGGTGAATATTGGCAGTTCTGTGTTCAAGGAGGGTATGGCATATGTGGCATTGTCACGAGTTAGAACTTTATCGGGATTGTACTTGATTGAGTGTGATGTCACAAACATTTGTGCGGATCTAGATTGTGTTAAGGAATACAATAGGTTAAGAAGAGAGTATGCGCCACATTTGCCTCAATATCCTTTGTTTGAGAAACGTGTGGTAGGCCGGAAACGAAGAAATGTGACCAATACTAGGGAGGTGGTAGCAAAAAGACGAAAAGTCGATGAACCTGAAATTATAAGCAGAAAGAAAAAGGATTCTGTTGAAGATGTTGTTGGTTTTCAATTTGAAAACAGTTCTGGTGTCAACTGCTATGCTAATGTAGTGGTTAATGTTTTGTTTTCTCTAGAAAATGTAAAAGAAGAGATTGTGGTCCATTCGGATCACAGATTTTGCAGTTTGTTAAATTCTGTGTTAGAGAAATGTAGCACTGATAGAACAAAAATAGAAAGTGTGTCTGAAATTCGAAATCTGTTAGACAGATGTTCAGGCCAAACACAATTCTCTCAAAATATTCAGCAAGATTGTCAGGAGTTTTTAATGTATATGCTTGATGTATTGCATGCTGAAGGTGTAGATGTAGATCACCTGTTTGGGCTTTCTTATCAATGGCAGCATGACTGCGAGAACTGTAGGGTATCAAGTACTACTAGTGTAGACTCAGAAAGATTTATATATTTAACTTTGCCAGACAGTAAATCAGTGTCCTTTAATAAGCTAGTAAAAGCAGCTGATCCCAACATGGAGTGTAGCCAATGTAAATCTGAAATGATGTCAACATTATTTATACGAACATATGGCCAGTATGTCATTTTAATGTTCCAACGATGTAGGCCTGATGGAACAAAATTGACAACTTTAATTAAAACTTTTGTAGCTTCGCAGTTGTCAATATCAGGAAGGACTTTTGTAACTGCAGCAATTATATATCATGACGGTCCTTCAATAACATCAGGACATTACACAGCTTATTTAAAGTCTAGAAACGGCTGGTCATTCTGCAACGATTCTGTTTTAACTTTCAAAAAAAATTTGCCGTATGACCTTAAAAATTCTTACCTGGTGTTTTTAAAACCAAAATTTTAGGGAAAGAATCACGGGATGTGCTCTGAGGATTTTCAAGAGGTTCTAATGGCTCCTACACGATTTGACCTTGAGGATAAGTGTAGTACAGAGACATAAGTTATTTTTGAGTATTAAATAGTTCCTGGAAAAAAAGAAGATTTTCTTACAGAAAGTGGTGGGCACAGATTAGTTGAAGGACAACAGAGTATTTCCCAAAGCAAACGGTCTTCTTACCATAACACTTGACGTCATGGAAAAATAACTGCACTTTGAATGAGTTCAGAAAAACTGTTTCTTTTTATAAGCTAATTCAAGCAGCCAATCAAAACATGGAGTAGAGGGAATGTAAGTCTGCAATGCTGTCTAGATTATTGGTCCAAACTTTTGATTATAATGTCATTTTAAAAATCCAACTATATAAACCTGATGAAAGTAAGTCTTCAACTTTAATTACAAATGTTGTGGCTACACAGTCGTTGATTTTAGGAAGAACATTTGTAACTGCAGCTATTATATGGCATGATGGTCATTTGACAAGATCTGCTTATTACACAGCTTATTGAAAATGTAAAAAAATTTGCTGTTTCGGAAATTATTGCCATTTGACTACGATACAATGTTGCCTTTTTACTTAAAAATATTCTTACTTTCTGTTTTCAGAAAAGAGAATTTAGGGTAGGTAACTGGCGTATAATGATTCTAGGGGTTGATATAATTGTATCTACTGTTTTATATTGCTTTGTGATTAAAAGTGATGTAGAGAATTAAATAATTGTAGTAGTCATAGAGGTAGTGTAAGTCTGCTTCATAGTAAGCAGTATCAGTGTCATAGGAAATGTAGAACATGAGTGAGCAAGAAGGGTAAGATATTACTAGTCTAGGATTGTGAAAGTGATCTTGAACGTTTTCTTTCTGAAAGTTGCGGAAATAGAAAATGACGGGATTTGCTTACAAGAATTCCAAGAGTTATAAATGGCTCTTACATGATTTGGCCTTGTGGAAACGTGTGGTAGAGAGCGAGAAGTCATTTATTGTATGTAACATATTTCTCAAAACGATGGAGGTTTTCTTTCAGAAAGTGGCGGGCTGAAAATAAAAACAGCACAAACGAGTGTAAGCTGTTCATAGGACATCCTTCGACGTCATGGAAAGTAAGTTACTTTTGAGGAGTTCTGATTTCTGATTGGTTATGTTATATGGGTTTTTTAAACACAATCATTTTGATTGTGTTTTTTTTTTCCCCGCTGTTATATGATGAATACCTTCAAATCACTGTTTTTAGTGAAATTTGATACATTCTGAGAACAGCAAAAATAAACCATTTAACATGTATAATTAATTCTGTACTGTTTGTATTTATGATGTACATTTAGAACTGTGTAGGAGGCATGGAGAAGGTGAGGCTTTTGTAAGTGTCAAAGTTGTTGCATACAGTGCTCACATTCTACGTAGTCTTTCATATGATAGACTACATTTCCACAATGAGATACCTAAGCAAAGGAAACACAGGTGATGTGATTGTGGAATGAGCAAAAAAAATTGCACGTTTTTCTATTATATTACCTGTGTTTCCTAACATTACACATCACCTTGTGTAGATGAGGTTTTGGCCTGTTCCAGGAGACAGAGGAAGTCTGACATTTGTTCAAGAGTGCAGTGGGCATGACTCACTTCGTTGGTAGGCCTGCACATGTATTATCTCCTCTATACTCTTCAACAAGCCTAAATTTCATCTGCAACCCTGAGTAGGACTTACCTGAAACAAATCTGTGGATAGGTTACACCTTATCAGCATCTAGAAACAATCATTTGAAATGTTAAGGGCAGTTTTATGAAGGCTGTGTGCCTCTTTTACGCCGCTGTTCCGTCACTTTTGTGTAAAAGATGCACCATGTTGTAAGATACGCCTCAGTTCTTTTCCAGCAAGATACCGTCAGTTTAAAATGTATATAATTAGGACTGTGTAGGGGGTATGGAGAAGCTGAGGCTTCAGTAAGTGTCAAAGTTGTTGCATGCAGTGCGTACTCTTTCATATGCTGGACTACATCTGCACAATGAGATACCTAACCAAAGGAAACACAAGTGATGTGATTGTGAAATGAGCAAAAGAAATTGCACATTTTTCAAATACATTACCTGTGTTTCGTAACATTACGAATCAAATTGTGCAGATGAAGTTTAGGCCTGTCCAGGGAAACAGAGGAAGTCTGAACTTTATTAGTTGGCCTGCACATGTATTATCTCCTCTGTACTCTTCAACAAGGCTAAATTTGATCTGCAACCCTGAGTAGGCCTCACCTGAAACAAACATCTGGATAGGACACACCTTATTGCCATTCTGAAACAATCATTTAAAATGTTAGGAACAGTTTTATGATGATTGTGCACTGCCATTGCGTCACTTTTGTGAGACAACAGCAGTGCAAAAGATGCACCATGTTCCAAGATAGGCCTCACTTCATCTGCATCAAGATACTGTTAGTTTAAAATGTATATCTTTAGGACTGTGTAGGGGGCCTGGAGAAGCAGAAGCTTCTGTAAGTGTCAAAGTTGTTGAAAAACTGTTTGTCCTTCAATCTTTTCCCTTGTCTTTTCTAATTTTTAAATACATGTTTTAATATTTTTCAAATGTTTGTTCTCTCTTTCACAGATTGAAAGTATAAAAATAACAAGTGACTAAGTTAACGACAATTATAAGGTAAATGTTTTGTACTCTTTTCATTACATTTCTATCACATTTAACTACTATTAGTTCCACTGCTTCATTTCTTTAACCCTCACTTTCCTGCCTTTGCTACTTCCCTCATTCCTTTCTCTATTACTTACTTACTCTACTCCTTCCACTCCTTTTCTCAGTCCCTCTCTTCTCATAGTTCCTCACTCTTGTTCACTCACTCCGTCTCTATTACTCTTAGTGTCTTTGACTGATCACTCTTTCACTACTTGTTCATTATGCTTTCTCTGTGTAGTTGAAGCACACTAAGGGGCATATTATGAACACAGCCAATAAAATTATTGCTGTTTTTATCGGCAGAAAACTGCTGCAAAAGCGGTTTTAGCGGCAGTTTTCTGCCGCAAAAGCGGCTTTAGCGATACATTTCTGCCGATAAAAGCTGCAAAACTTTTATTGCCTATGTTGATAATATGGCCCTATGTTATTTACATTTCTTTGCTGTTTCAATTATTCTTTTTCTGTTACTTCTTCTTTTCTGCTTTCTGTTTTTTCTCTCTGTTATTCCACATGTTTTAATCTTATTTTGAACATTCACTCACATTCTCTAAGAAACTCTTCTTTGTTATTCTTCTACTCTCCTTTTTTTCTTTCACTTCTTTATCTATTTTGTTTTTCACAATTATATCCTCTTCCATCTTTTCTTCGGTAAATAAATCTATTAAACAGTATCTCTGGTTTAGTCCCTATAGCTGTCTTTCTTTTAACATTACTCTCTGTTTACTTCCCTTATACTTACTCTTCTTTTTTAAAAAAAAAAAATTTGGGGTTCGCTCCCGGTTCGCGTACCGGCGAGCGAACCGGGAAGCGAACCAAAAGAAATAGAGCTTGCCAGAGTGCTAAACATTCTAGCAATTTTTTTATAAAGGGGAGGTAGTTCTGAAAAGAACTTTTTTTTAATGTTTTTGTTGTTTTATATTTTTTTTTTTTTTTCTGAACATTTTTTGTTTATTTTTTGAACAATTTTATGTTTTTTTTGTTTTTTTTGGAGGGGAAACAACAAAAAAAGGCATTGGAAAGGGCTCAACAGGAGCAAAAATTTGTTTTATTTTTTGGGGCGTTTAGAGCACTTGTGGTTTTCAAATGCTCTGTTTATTAAGTTAATGCTCATATTGGCACATGAGAGTAAGGTACCGCAATATAAACAGACAATCTTCATGTGGACAAAGTTGTCCTGAATGTTTGGCACTGTTTCCCGTGCCTCTGGCTCCGACAGAGATACCTGTGCCGATGTCCTGGCCACAGGAGTTGGTGGGTTGTCCTGAAGGTCACGCATCTCTGCCCGGCTGTAATTTAGTGGATGCCACCTCTGCATGTGACGGTGCATAGTATAGTTGCCGTAACCATACTTCTTATCTGTGCCTCTAGATAAGTCCTCTTTGCATATGAGGCACGTCACATACCGAGCATTAACTTTTTTCTGTCCTTCAGGAAAAGAAAAAAACTGCCAAATGAAACTATTTTTATGATGAGATACCCGGGGCTCCTCTTGTAAAAACTGTGTTTTCTGTATTTCCTCTTCCTCTTCTTGATCCTCTTCCTCCTCTGTGTTGGGAAGGAACTGTGGAGGTGGTCCTCTCTTCCTTGATGGTGGTGGTGGTGGTGGTGGGGGTGCACCAGCTGCAGCTACTAGTGAAGCCATTTTCCACTGAGCAAAATAGGTCTTCCTTTCACAAAGTTGAAAGTCAGAGTGAGAAAAAAGGTGGGGGCTTTCATCCTTTGGGAAAAAAATAGTTCTAAACCAATGAAAAGTGTTATTTTTAAGTCACCTGACCTAGCCTTACATCATTAGGAAACCAAAAGTGAAATGAACCAATGAAAAGTTTTATTAACAAGTCACATGACCTGTTTCGCTTATGTTACTGCGCTGCGGAACGCGCCCCGGATCGCTTCCGGGGAGCTGCGCTTCGCGCCTCGGTTCGCGCTCCGGAGCACTTCCGGGTGCGCTAACGCGGCGCGTTATAAGACGCATTACGCGGCAACGCGATACGTCACGCTTTCGCGACGCACCCCGGATCGCTTCCGGGGAGCTGCGCTTCACGTCTCAGTTCGCGTACCGGAGCACTTCCGGGTGCGCTAACGCGGTGCGTCATAAGACGCATTACGCGACAACGTGATACGTCGCGCTTCCGCGATGCGTCACGATGTTGATTTCTAACGCAGCAGTTGCGCAAACGGAACGTTTACCGGTTCGCGGACCGGATCGCGGCATCAAATTGAGCTAACGGGAAGCTTCCCGGTTCGCGAACCGGGAGCGAACAAAAAATAATAATAATAAAAAAAATTATTCCTAAACATATAAAATATATTTTTTGATTTAAAGAAGAATACATTTTACAGCTATAGATATTAGCTTTTAAAAAACCAATGAAATTCACTGAAAAAACCATAGGTTATAGACCATATATAGTTAGGAATTAGCATATACAAAACCTTGAAAATTCACTGAAAAAACCATAGGTTATAGACCATATATAGTTAGGAATTAGCATTTAAAAAAGCTTTTTTTACTCACACAAAACCATTGAAATTCCATATATAGTTAGTTGTACTAACTATATATCGCGCACCCGCAATCCACTGCTGATCATGTCACATATTACATCATTCATGACATGGTCAGTGACATCACTGATGACATCACTGATGACATCTCAAATGACATCACTGATGACATCACTGATGACTACATCCAGTGACTGTATAATTCTGTAAAGTTAAAATATGTCTTACATATTGAAGAATGAGTGGATGTATAAGTGTCTTGATGAAGGATTTAGTAGGGGCATGACTGACTGTATGAGTGACTGATTAATGTGTCTCACTGAGTGCATGGGTTAGTGACTAAACTGTCTTAATTTGTGCATCATTATGTCTGTTGTTCTGTAAACTGCTGCATGTGTTGATCAGTAGCTATATGATTAACTGTATGGGTTATTGATTGGTTGCCCAAGCATTTGTATGGGAGACTGAGTGTGTGTGTGGGTGGCTGGGAGGTGTATGACTCTCTGCATAGATGTGTGAGCAGTTGATTGACTAGATGTATGGGTTCAAAAGTGCATGTGGAAACAGCTGTATGGGCAGTTGACTGTTTGCATGAGTGTATTGGTGAGTGAATGGATATCTCAGTGCTACATGTTAAAGTAAGTACATACGTAAAATACAGTACATGTGAGAGTTGACATATATAAATAACTGTGCATAAGAGCCAGTGAATGTGTGAGTGGCTGTATGGATCATTGTGAACTTGTATCCAGGATTGTATAAGTGAGTAAATATGTTTTAGTATATGTTTGAATAAGTAAGGTGTGTATAACTGTATAGTTGAGGAAATGGAGGTGTGATTGATTCTTTGCATGACTGACTAAGTGTCTGAGTAACTCCATGGATGAGTGACAGTCTATGAGTGTCTGTTTACACTGAGTGTATCTAAGGTTATATTAGAGTCTGAAGAGGTTCATCGTATTATCACATGAATGATGTCATCAGTGATGTGATCAGTAATGTCAAATGAGATGTCATCAGTGATGTCATCAGTGATGTCATTTGAGATGTCATCAGTGATGTCATCAGTGATGTCATTTGAGATGTCATCAGTGATGTCATCAGTGATGTCACTGACCATGTCATGAATGATGTAATATGTGACATCATCAGCAGTAGATTGCAGGTGCGCGATATATAGTTAGTACAACTAACTATATATGGAATTTCAATGGTTTTGTGTGAGTAAAATAAGGTTTTTTAAATGCTAATTCCTAACTATATATGGTCTATAACCTATGGTTTTTTCAGTGAATTTTCAAGGTTTTGTAAATGCTAATTCCTAACTATATATGGTCTATAACCTATGGTTTTTTCAGTGAATTTCATTGGTTTTTTAAAAGCTAATATCTGTAGCTGTAAAATGTATTCTTCTTTAAATCCAAAAATATATTTTATATGTTTATTAATAATTTTTTTTTTTAATACTTTTTTTTTGTTCGCTCCCGGTTCGCGAACCGGGAAGCTTCCCGTTAGCTCATCTTGATGCCGCGATCCAGTCCGCGAACCGGTAAACGTTCCGTTAGCGCAACTGCCGCGTTAGAAATCAACATCGTGACGCGTCGCGGAAGCGCGACGTATCACGTTGTCGCGTAATGCGTCTTATGACGCGCCGCGTTAGCGCACCCGGAAGTGCTCCGGTACGCGAACTGAGACGCGAAGCGCAGCTCCCCGGAAGCGATCCGCGGCGCGTCGCGAAAGCGCGACGTATCGCGTTGCCGCGTAATGCATCTTATGACGCGCCGCGTTAGCGCACCCGGAAGCGCTCCAGAGCGTGAACCGAGGCGCGAAGCGCAGCGACCCGGAAGCGATCCGGGGCGCGTTCCGCAGCGCGTAACTTAAGCGTAAGAGGTCATGTGACTTGTTAATAAAACTTTTCATTGGTTCATTTCACTTTTGGTTTCATAATGATGTAAGGCTAGGTCAGGTGACCTAAAAATAACACATTTCATTGGTTTAGAACTATTGTTTTTCCCAAATGATGAAAACCCCTCCTTCTTTCCTCACTCTGACTTTCATCTTTGTGAGAGGAAGACCTTTTTGGATAGTTGAGCAATGGCTTCATTAGTTGCTTCAGCTGGTGCACCCCCACCACCACCTCCACCTCCTCATGGGAAGAGAGGACCACCTCCCCAGTTCATCAGCAACACAGAGGAGGAAGAGGATGAACTAGAGGAAGAGGAGACAGAAGGACCACAGTTCTTACAAGAGGTGCCCCGGGTTTCCCATCGGAAAGCCAGTTTCATTTGGCAGTTTTTTAAAATCCCTCGAGGGCAGAAGAAAGTAAATGCTAGGTATGTCACCTGCCTCATTTGTAAAGACCGGTTATCTAGAGGCACTGATAAAAAGTATAGCTACGGTAACTATACAATGCATCGTCACATGAACAGGTGGCATCCATTGAACTACAGCCAGGCGGAGATACGTGACATGCAAGATAACCCAACAACAACTCCTGTGGCCAGGTCAACATCACTGATATCGTTGACAGGAGCAGAGGCACGGGAAACCGTGCCAAACATACAGGAGAACTTTGCTCATATGAAATTTACTTGTATGTATTGCGGTGCATTGCTGTCATGTGGTAACATGAGCATTACGTTAATCAACTTAGCTTATGTAAATCACAATTGCCCTAACCGCCCCAGACAGTAATTTTTTTTTTTAGCTCCTGTTGAGCCCTTTTCAATGCCTGTTTTTTGTTGTTTCCCCTCCATCAAAAACAAAAAAAAACATAAAACTGTTCAAAAAATAAAAAAAAAACAAAAAATGTTCAAAAAAAAAAAAATATATAAAACAACAAAAACATTTAAAAAAAAGTTCTTTTCAGAACTACCTCCCCTTTCAAAAAAAAAATTCTAGAATGTTTAGCACTCTGGCAAGCTCTATTTCTTTTAGTTCGCTTCCCCGTTCGCTTCCCGGTTCGCGAACCGGGAGCGAACCCAACATTTTTTTTTTTTTTTTAAAAAGAAGAGTAAGTATAAGGGAAGTAAACAGAGAGTAATGTTAAAAGAAAGACAGCTATAGGGAGTAAACCAGAGATACTGTTTAATAGATCTATTTACCGAAGAAAAGATGGAAGAGGGTATAATTGTGAAAAACAAAATAGATAAGGAAGTGAAAGAAAAAAAAGAGAGTAGAACAATAACAAAGAAGAGTTTCTTGGAGAATGTGAGTGAATGTTCAAAATCAGATTAAAACATGTGGAATAACAGAGAGAAAAAACAGAAAACAGAAAAGAAAAAATAACAGAAAAAGATTAATTGAAACAGCAAAGAAATGTAAATAACATAGAGTCATATCATCAACATAGGCAATAAAAGTTTTGCAGCTGTTATCGGCAGAAATGTGTCGCTAAAGCTGCTTTTGCGGCGGAAAACTGCCGCTAAAACCACTTTTGCAACAGTTTTCTGCCAATAAAAACAGCAATAATTTTATTGGCTGTGTTCATAATATGCCCCTTAGTGTGCTTCAACTACACAGAAGAAGCATAATGAACAAGTAGTGAAAGAGTGATCAGTCAAAGACACTAAGAGTAATAGAGACGGAGTGAGTGAACAAGAGTGAGGAACTATGAGAAGAGAGGGACTGAGAAAAGGAGTGGAAGGAGTAGAGTAAGTAGGTAATAGAGAAAGGAATGAGGGAAGTAGCAAAGGCAGGAAACTGAGGGTTAAAGAAATGAAGCTGTCGAACTACTAGTAGGTGAATCTGATAGAAATGTAACGAAAAGAGTACAAAACATTCACCTTATAATTGTCGTTAACTTACTCACTTTTTGTTTTTATACTTTCAATCTGTGAAAGAGAGAACAAACATTTGAAAAATATTAAAACATGTATTTAAAAATTAGAAAAGACAAGGGAAAAGATTGAAGGACAAACAGTTTTTCAACAACTTTGACACTTACAGAAGCTTCTGCTTCTCCAGGCCCCCTACACAGTCCTAAAGATATACATTTTAAACTAACAGTATCTTGATGCAGATGAAGTGAGGCCTATCTTAAAACATGGTGCATCTTTTGCACTGCTGTTGTCTCACAAAAGTGTCGCAAGACACTAACATTTTAAATGATTGTTTCAGGATGCCAATAAGATGTGTCCTATCCAGAGGTTTGTTTGAGGTGAGGCCTACTCAGGGTTCCAAATGAAATTTCGAGTTGTTGAAGAGAACAGAGGATATAATACATGTGAAGGCCTACCAATGAAGTAAGTCATGTCCACTTCACTCTTGAACAAAGGCCAGACCTCTTCTGTGTCCGTGGACAGACCTAAACTTCATCTGCACAATGTCATTCGTAAACTTAGGAAACACAGGTGATGTAATTGAAAAATGTGGAGTTTCTTTTCCTCATTTCACAATCACATCATCTGTGTTGCCTAGGCTTAGGTATCTCATAGTGCAGATGTAGTGCAGCATATTAAACAGTACCCAGAACTGCAGCACTGCATGCAACAACTTTGACACTTACAAAAGCTTCAGCTTCTGCATGCCCCCTACACAGTGCTAATTATATACATTTTAAACTGATGGTATCTTGCTGGAGATGAACTGAAACCTATCTTGCAACATGGTGCATCTTTTACACAAAAGTTACCCACAATGGAGCAAAAGAGGTGCACGGCCACCATAAATCTGACCCTAACATTTTAAATGATTGTTTCAAGATGCCAATAAGGTGTAACCTATGCACAGATTTGTTTCAGGTAAGTCCTACTCGGGGTTGCAGATGGAATTTAGGTTTGTTGAAGAATACAGAGGAGATAATACATGTGGAGGCCTACCAACGAAGTGAGTCATGTCCACTGCACTCTTGAACAAATGTCAGACCTCCTCTGTCTCCAGGAACAGGCCTAAACCTCATCTATACAATGTGATGTGTAATGTTAGGAAACACAGGTAATATAATTGAAAAACGTGCAATTTTTTTTGCTCATTCCACAATCATATCACCTGTGTTTCCTTTGCTTAGGTATCTCATTGTGGAAATGTAGTCTATCATATGAAAGACTACGTAGAATATAAGCACTGTATGCAACAACTTTGACACTTACAGAAGCCTCTCCTTCTCCATGCCTCCTACACAGTTCTAAATGTAAATCATAAATGCAAACAGTACAGAATTAATTATACATGTTAAATGGTTTATTTTTGCTGTTCTCAGAATGTATCAAATTTCACTAAAAACAGTGACTTGAAGGTATTCATCATATAACAGCGGGGAAAAAAAAACACAATCAAAATGATTGTGTTTAGAAAACCCATACAACATAACAAATCAGAATTCAGAACTCCTTAAAGTTAACTTACTTTCCATGACGTCGAAGGATGTCCTATGAACAGCTTACACTCTGTTGTGCTGTTATTACTTTCAGACCGCCACTTTCTGAAAGAAAACTTCCATCGTTTTGAAAAACATGTTACATACAATAAATGACTTCTTGCTCTCTACCACACGTTTCCACAAGGCCAAATCATGTCTGAGCCATTTATAACTCTTAGAATTCTTGTAAGCCAATCCCGTCATGTTGTATTTCCGCAACTTTCACAATAAAAATGTTGAAGATCATTTTCACAATCCTGGACTAGTAATATCTTCCCCTTCTTGCTCAGTCATGTTCTACATTTCCTATGACACTGATACTGCTTACTATGAAGCAGACTTACACTATCTCTATGACTACTACAATTATTTAATTCTCTACATCACTTTTAATCACAAAGCAATGTAAAACAGTAGACAGCATTGCAGATTTACATTCCCTCTACTCCATGTTTTGATTGGCTGCTTCAATTTGCTTATAAAAAGAAACAGTTTTTCTGAATTCATTCAAAGTGCAGTTATTTCTCCATGACGTCCAGTGTTATGGTAAGAAGTTATGTCTCTGTACTACACTTATCCTCAAGGCCAAATCGTGTAGGAGCCATTAGAACTTCTTGAAATTCCTCAGAGCACATCCCGAGATTCTTTCCCTAAAATTTTGGTTTTAAAAACACCAGGTAAGAGTTTTTAAGGTCATACGGCAATTTTTTTTTGAAAATTAAAACAGAATCATTGCAGAATGACCAGCCATTTCTAGACTTTAAATAAGCTGTGTAATGTCCTGATGTTATTGAAGGACCGTCATGATATATAATTGCTGCAGTTACAAAAGTCCTTCCTGATATTGACAACTGTGAAGCCACAAAATTTTTAATTAAAGTTGTCAATTTTGTTCCATCAGGCCTACATCGTTGGAACATTAAAATAACATACTGGCCATATGTTCGTATAAATAATGTGGACATCATTTCAGATTTACATTGGCTACACTCCATGTTGTGATCAGCTGCTTTTACTAGTTTATTAAAAGAGACTGATTTACTGTCTGGCAAAGTTAAATATATAAATCTTTCTGAGTCTACACTAGTAGTACTTGATACCCTACAGTTCTCGCAGTCATGCTGCCATTGATAAGAAAGCCCAAACAGGTGATCTACATCTACACCTTCAGCATGCAATACATCAAGCATATACATTAAAAACTCCTGACAATCTTGCTGAATATTTTGAGAGAATTGTGTTTGGCCTGAACATCTGTCTAACAGATTTCGAATTTCAGACACACTTTCTATTTTTGTTCTATCAGTGCTACATTTCTCTAACACAGAATTTAACAAACTGCAAAATCTTTGATCAGAATTGACCACAATCTCTTCTTTTACATTTTCTAGAGAAAACAAAACATTAACCACTACATTAGCATAGCAGTTGACACCAGAACTGTTTTCAAATTGAAAACCAACAACATCTTCAACAGAATCCTTTTTGTTTCTGCTTATAATTTCAGGTTCATCGACTTTTCGTCTTTTTTCTACAACCTCCCCAGTATTGGTCACATTTCTTCGTTTCCGGCCTACCACACGTTTCTCAAACAAAGGATATTGAGGCAAATGTGGCGCATACTCTCTTCTTAACCTATTGTATTCCTTAACACAATCTAGATCCGCACAAATGTGTGTGACATCACACTCAATCAAGTACAATCCCGATAAAGTTCTAACTCGTGACAATGCCACATATGCCATACCCTCCTTGAACACAGAACTGCCAATATTCACCAATGCACTGTCTACACTTAAACCTTGCGATTTATGGATTGTCACCGCATATGCCAAGCAAACAGGAAACTGCTTACGGCGAACATATAAGTCTTTTACAAGCAAAAATCTAGCAGAACAACGACCAATTAGCTGTACTTCCTCAATGCCATCAAATTTAATTTTTAAAAATTCAATTCCATCTCTATTTCTGTATTTTACAAAATCAACAACATTACCCATTGATCCATTTACCAGACCTCTTTCAACATGTAAATTCCTTCTTAAAATGATACGGCAATTTAAGCACACATTCAGAGTCTTTTCAAAACCTGCAGTTTTAGATATAGTCTTCTCTAATGAATCCAATTTTGTTTTCAAATTCTCAGACAAAATAATTGTTGATCCCATATGCTCTACTCTGTCAATAGCTTCCAGTTTCACAATCTCTTGCTTTTCTAAATGCAACATTTTGTTGTTGAATTTGGCACATTCTGCAAGAGTTGGCATCAAACATATTCCAGATTTCTTCTCAGTAATTTTCTGAAAAATATTCTCAGGCACAACATCTTGTTCTGGATATAAATTTGACAGTAATCGTGCATGTAAAGCTTCTTTCCCATGCTCGGTCACTTTTCCAATTCTAACATCTTGTAGAATAGTCTTGTAAACTTCATCCTTCGCCTGACGCATATTTTCATGCAGTTCAGCATAATTGAAGTTTAACCATATATTGACGTTGCCAATGCTCCCTAGGCACTTCCTGGTATCTTCATGCGTGAGCATTTTGAACACAGGTTGCCCTTTCACTGGTGTCAGCTGCAGAAGATCTCCGAAAACAATGATGTGTTTGCCACCAAATAACACATCATACTCTGTTTTGAGAACTTCTTGCATTCTCAAATGCACAAAGGCAAGCATGACATTGGAAACCATGCTTACTTCGTCAATGATAAGAAGTTTCATTTTCCTCAAGATTCTTGAAACTTCACAACAAGCATCTCCAGATAGCTTGTGATATTGTAATTTGTTGTCATGCTCCACTGGCAGCATCAGTAAACGATGTAAAGTAATCCCTTTAATGTTATGTGCTGCCAGTCCAGTTGGAGCGGTGACAACACAAGACAGCGATGACTCTGTCCTTTCCTGCAAATAACATGAAATTGCTTTAATAAGGAAACTTTTTCCAGTTCCCGCTTCTCCACTCACGTACAGTCGGACAGGCTTCAACGACATACATGAGCACTCTTTCTTGTCATGACTTAATCCATGATCAATTTGCATGGTAACTTCGTCATATATTTTCCTCTGCTCAACGTTGAGTTGTCTTTCCAACTCTTCTAAGTTAACCGCATCCTCCTGAGCATGTGCCATGGCTCTTTCCACTTCATTCATAGCAGTGGCAGCTTCATTTTCGATAACAGGTCCTCCTAGTGGATCCTGACTCAATGAAGCAGAACTCTGACTGTCCTGAGAACTGTCTCTGGCAATCTCGGCTGCAATCGTTGCTTCCTGCTCAATTTCCGCATTCAACATTTCTACATATTTGGGAAAAGCAGGACATTCTATGGTCTCCTTGGCAGCATTGAAAGAGTCTTCATAACAGAGGAAATCTCCAAGCAGTTCCTCTTCTGCACGCCAAGGCTTGAAAAGTTGCAAAAGTGCTAAATAGAAAAACTCATTTTTTTCAGGAGATTCGCCACTCAATTTTCGATGGTTTACCAAGTGGCATTTTCTTTGCTTGACCAGGCATCCCTCACTTCCTATTACAGCATACACTCCTTTCTCAGTATCTTCTTTGATGTTCCTCTTGAATATGTAATTTTGAAGAACCTCATACAGACAAACATTCTCGAGGTGACTGCTTCGATTTGGATAATATGTATCCAACATGTTGGTCTTCAAAATGTCGGTACTGTTTGGCTCCTTTTCCGCCAAATACTCAATTTCCCGCACAGGTTTCAGAACTCGATTACGCGTTGCAGCAAGACTAAGACTCGCCCAAACGATACTCCTGGACTTGGCATAGAGACTTGCTGAAGACAACCGGTCAGAACATTCATAAGCTCCGATTTCTCGATGCGACAACATCTTCAGACTGAAACTGTAAAACTTCTTGCTGAGGCTCTTTTCATGGGAAATGTCCTCCCACATATCCTTCAATTCTGTCTTCTCTTTTTTGGTGATGTAAGATGTCACATACCGAGCCACAGCCATACAGTTATCAGCCACAAACTGTATATCCATGTTAGCATTCCACATGGACAAAATCACCGGGTTGTAGTCGTTGATGTACTTAGACTCTTCGTTCCTCTTCAAATTGTATGTGTTTTTAGGTGATTTCTTCATCACATTATGTCGCAGCGAAGACATCAAACTGTTTACTCTTCCTTTAGAAATCACCGGTCGTGGAAAGCCGAAACGACATTTGGTGTAGAACTTGTCCTTGTTTCGGAATTTACGACGACAGTACTTTCCACATCGATGGCTTTGGAAACGTAGAACTTTTTCTCTTAGGCTTTTCTTCTCCTTTGCGTTTGGAACAGCACACGTAGAATACTGTTGTATGAAACTCATCACTGAGTCTTCTGGATCCGTTCCAAATTTAGGTGCATCCTTGATCCACAGCAACATATGTATATGAGGAGCACCTCTTGCTTGGTACTCCTTTCTCCAGAAGAAATCCAACACCTCTCCAAGAGGTGGATTCTTCTTATTCATGATGAAAGACATCATACCTTCAAATCTATGATTGAAGTACCTGCATACATTGACTGGATCCAAAGAGCACAGTTCTCCGGGTGTCTTGAATTCGATGTTTTCGATGTTTCCATTTGCCTCTCGTAGAAATTCAAGTAAGTCTTCCCAGCCATACTCGGCACAGCTCAGAGTGAGGAACCATGTGGGAGTTCCTAAGTTCCTCAGCATACATTTTAAATCACCATGACGACGGTACCAGTACTCATTAGTACCACGCTGACACGCCATGAGATTAATCAGGTGAGAATCCAAAATACTGTCTTGGACATTGACTTTATCCATAAAGTCACTTGCCGAGATGTTTTGCATGTGTATACCACTTTTCAAGATGTGGTTCACTGCATATGACAGTCCAGACAGATCGCTTTCAAACAGGAGATGAAACAAATAGGGAATGCATTGTCGAAACCTAGCATCTCCTGCATACAATCGCAAAGTCCGGTATTCAGAAGCAGGAATTTGATGAGGTCGCTCATCATATCTTCCTCCCTGACCTGTTGGAAAAAGCTGTGGGAAACGCCGAGCTTCCAAACTTTCCTCCCAAACACTAATGGGACTCCCTTTGGCTTGTTTCATTTGAAACAACTCAATAGCATTCCCATGACTTCCTTGGAATGCAAAGGATGAACACTATAATGTTCATATATTTCTTCACTAGTACAGGGTTCTACTTTCTCAATTTGACCAGCACACAAATCGCTATCCTCTTCCTCACTTACTTCCTCTTCTGCAACATATACATTCTTATAGTATTTATTATTTTTTTTCAAATACAATGTTGCCTTTTTAACTTTCCTAACATCCACTAAATCTTGCCATATTTTCTTATTCTTTGTCGGAACCCCATTGACTAAGATAACCAGAGGTTCCTCTTCCACTTTTTCTACTCCAATTGTGTTAATGTTTTTCTTCAAATCTAGAGGCAAATAAACAACTCTTCCCTTTAATCCTCTCTGTAAATCTGATGGAGGCAATTTCCCTGTCTTTGGCTCCATTCTTACAATAGCCTGAAAGGGATGGATACTTTGAATCAAAATAGATTCATAAGTATTTAAATCCTTCAATTCAGAAGGAATCTCAACCAATTCCAGATTATTATGAACTGCTCTAGCAGGCATCTGGTTTTGATTTAATTTGTTACAACAATAAGTACACACACGTTGATCCAATCCCAAATCAAAACAATTTTCTACCATCAAGTATGTTGTGAAATCCTTCCATTCACTATTATTTTCCCTTTCACTTTTTGCATATAAATCCACTAACTTAGTCTGATTCTTATAATAAGTGCGTCGACAACACACACAAGTGAAATTTGGCCTCTCACTTGATTTCACCTCAAACGTCGCAATTTCCCTCTGGAAATTATCTGTACTGGAAACCTGTACACTATCTCCCACATTACCCGCTTCTTCTTGGTCAATTTCAACATTCTCCTCTTTACTTCCAAAGTAACAAAACTCAATTTCTTCACACATATTCTTCACATCTATTTCAGAACCATGCAAAAGAGCAGTGCATAATTGTTTAAGCATAACTGCTGGACTCTTAGCATAATACAACATTCTAACTAATTTCCTCACTTTATTATGATGCACTGCTAGCATCCTGAAATGATGAAAAACACTCTGGCATACTCTCCTGGAAAGACAAGCCAGTGAATGACCATGCAAACCTGTCACTTCTCTCACTCTGCAAGGATCTAATTCTTGCAACAACTTCATTTTCTGCTTCAAACTTTTCTTATTAAATGACCGTACAAAAACACAAAGCAAATTGATGGAATCCTGTCGCACACTGCAAATACTACTACACTTCCAGGTGTACACAGGACCCTTAGGACGTCTTCCTAAAACCTCATTACCTAACACCTCTTCTATCTCTGTTGTCACAAGTTTTTCTTTTTCAACTGGACAACCATCTTTCACTTCATAAGCTCGACCACTGGTGTCAACTGCATGCACCAAATCATTATCCTGGAAATAACTCTCCTCATTAAAAAATGCCTCACAGCTTGAACTATGCATCCATTCTCCAGAAAAAACTTCACAAAAATTACTACGATTAACTATTCTCTTCCATCTACTATTTCTTTTGAAATCATAAATTGCCTTGTTTAGCTTCCTAATTCTATTGATTATCAAAATAAATAACTTACGTTTAATTTCAAATGCCTGATCAATAATTTTCTCAACTATTTTTTTTCTCTTATCAAAAAACACTTTCTGTTGACCTTTCTTAATATTTTTTAACAAATTGCCAATTATCCTGTTGCGGAACATTCATTTACGAATGTCCCTAAACTGTTGTTTCCTTCTACTATCATGCACAGAGTTATCTCTTGCTCTAGCAGTAACATTTTTCATTGGCCTTTCCTTTCCGTTTGAATTGCTTCTCTTTTTCTGGACTGAAACATTTTCTGTAGTAATATTTTTTTTACTACAGATATTTCTTATGAATGTTTTTGTACTCTTACCCGGTGCTTTCTTGGTGACTTGACAAATCTTTTTGTTAGAGGACTGCTGCTTTTTTTCATTGACCTGCTGTCTTTGACGTTTTGCAGCCTTTCTCAGTCTTTCTTTGGTTGGCATGCTGAAATCTTGAAATGATCTGCAGTTGAATCTGTGGTAAAATATAATAAAAAATTTTATTAACCACTATTACCCAACAGTAAATCAATAACAGTAATCAAAAACTTAAAACACTACTTGACATTTTTACATAGAAGATTTTTTAGTGCTTGGCAAATTTAGAATACAGAAATAGCAGAAAAGAAATGGAATTTATATTCATTTTACCTGTGCTGTTTTATATGTGAATCTGATCTAATTTTATGAGCATATTTTAATATTTTATTGAAGACACTACACATAACCTGTTTTTGAAGGTGTCTTTATTTTTAAATTAAACGGTTTACATTTTTACTTTTTATTTATTATAAATTTTTAAAATAAATGTTTATAGTTCCATAGGCTCAAGCACGTCAGCTTCCCATCCTATGTCATACAATTCTGACAAATCTGCATCCTCATCACGTTCTTCTTCATCCTCAGGATTTAAATCATCCAAGGGATCAACATCCACTGATGTTTCAATTACGAGTTCAATGATGAGGTCGATATCAACTGATTGCTGATTGTCGCTCATGTTGATGTTGTCTTTATATTTAAAGAAAGATAACAACAATGAGATGTTGCAGAGTAAGAGACAAATCTCAGAGATTATAATAGTAAAATTGTTTAACAAGAGTAACATTTTGCAGCTATTATTTAGCCATGTCCAGCGATGCTGAGGAGGTGAAGCCTATGTCCAATTTATCAGTGAACAGGACTCATCTCTTCTTAACCTTGGATAAGCCTCACCGACTCTGTGTCCCCTGCACATACTTAAATATAAAGGGGCAGATTTATGTTAACTGGCACATCCCCAGGGATGCACCAGTTAACGTGCACCGCTGCTCTGCCACCCATGGTGTGCCGCATTTACAATCAGATAGGACAAAGCTGCGTCAAAACCCTGCGCCTGCTTGAAGCAGGCATAGGTCTTGACACAGCATTGTGAAGATAGGGCACCCCTGAGCCTTGCTGGAGCTGCATCGCACTTGCGATACAACTCCAGCAATGCGCCACCTTTACGGCACAGATGCGTCACGCATCTGTGCAGTTTTTGCCCCATGGTGTGCCGCATTGTAAATGCAGCACACCATGGGTGGCGGAACAGCGGCGCAGGATGACTGGCACATCCCTGGTGATGCGCCAGTCATCATAAATCTATCCCTAAGCTTCTTATCTTGTTAGAGATGAACCGCCATATGTATCATCAAACTATTTTGCATTTCCTAAATAGCGAATTTTAAGGAATAAATAGCGATTCTTTACCATTCCTAATTTGCGATGAGCAAATTGCTAATTGCAAATTACCCATTCATTTCCATGGGCCAGGAGGCCCATAGGAATGAAGGTGCAATTTGCGATTAGCAATTAGCTCATCGCAAATTAGGAATTTTTCCAAGGGTGCAGGGGTGTCTCAAGAACACCCTGCTGCACCCCTGAAAAAGAAATTTGGGGGCATATGGCACACATACATGCCCTAAGGGCATGTATGGGCGTCATATGGCACCTTTTGTTTTTTGGAAAAAAAGCTTTTTGAAAAGAATTCGCAAATTACCACCAACTAGAAGTTGGTGGTAATTTGCAAATCCTTAATGGCATTTTTTGCATATTTTTTGTTTGATACATTGCATTTAAGGAATCGCAAAATTTGCAAATCCTTAAGTGCAATCGCAAAATAAGGAATAGCAAATTTTGCTATTCCTTATTTTGCATCAAACTTGTTTGATACATACCATTGTCTAATTAGCATTCGCAAAGGCCGAAATTCGCAGAATTTCGGCCTTTGCGAATGCTAATTAGCTTGATACATATCTATGGCCCCAAGTGAGGCCTGTCTTGCAACATGGTGCATCTTTTGCATCACTGCTGCATCGGTTTCATGTGGCACGTTTTTTTTACAGCATGACACATCTGCCTAAATGCATCAATTTGTAATTTTGTCGCCTCATAGCAAATCTTTTGCACCGCCGCTGCATCAGAAAAGTGACGCACAGTGGCGCAAAAGAGGCATACACCTATCATAAATCTGTCCCTAGCATTTTAAATGATTAATTCAGGATGACGATAAGGTGTGGCCTATCCAGAGGTTTGTTTAAGGTGAGGCCTACTCAGGGTTGCAGATCAAAGTTACGCTTGTTGAAGAATACAGAGGAGATAATACATGTAAAGGCCTACCAATGAAGTAAGTGATGTCCACCTCATTGCGCCAGTCATCATAAATCTATCCCTAAGCTTCTTATCTTGTTAGAGATGAACCACCATATGTATCATCAAACTATTTTGCATTTCCTAAATAGCGAATTTTAAGGAATAAATAGCGATTCTTTACCATTCCTAATTTGCGATGAGCAAATTGCTAATTGCAAATTACCCATTCATTTCCATGGGCCAGGAGGCCCATAGCAATGAAGGTGCAATTTGCGATTAGCAATTAGCTCATCGCAAATTAGGAATTTTTCCAAGGGTGCAGGGGTGTCTCAAGAACACCCTGCTGCACCCCTGAAAAAGAAATTTGGGGGCATATGGCGCACATAAATTTTAAAAACATTCCTTTACCTCAAAAACGATTTTCAAGTCATAATTTGAAAACACTGCCCACGGGGAAATGACTTAAAATGTCCTTAAGACACATGAAAGTGTTTTTTTAAAGCCTTTGCAACTTTTTTGGGTCACTTTTAACATGGCTATGTAACTCAAACAGTCAAAATCTAAATTTACCATGCACAGGTGGGAGCATATTTACCAGGTTTTTGCTCCACGGGGAAAGGTCTTTTAATTTAATATGAGAAAAATAACAACAGAGACACTGAAATGCATTTTAAAGAAGCATACACCATTATGTCCTTGTCATAAATTTTAAAACCATTCCTTTTCCCCAAAAACGATTTTCAAGTCATAATTTGAAAACACTCCACATGGGGAAATGACTTAAAATGTCCTTAAGACACATGAAAGCGTTTTTTGATTGCCTTTGCAGCATGTTTGGGTCACTTTTAACATGGCTATGTAACGCAAACATTCAAAATCTAAATTTGCCATGCACAGGTGGGAGCATATTTACAAGCAATTTGCTCCACAGGGAAAGGTCTTACATTAAAATGGGAAAAATAACATCAGAGACACTCAATTGCCTTATAAAGAAGCATACACCATTATGTCCTTGTCATAAATTTTAAAACCATTCCTTTTCCTCAAAAACGATTTTCAAGTCATAAATTGAAAACACTCCACAGCTCCTATGCACAAAAAACCCTGTCAGTACTAATACTTCACATTTTCTCCAATTACAATTTCTCAAAGAAACAAAATCTATTTGTAAAACACTTGAGACAAAGCAACATTTGAAAAACACAACTTTCTTCATAATTTTCTCCTTAAAGCACACTATTCTCTATCTAAATTAAAGAAATCTTTTCTCACCTTAGCAAATACTTTATGAGTTTCAAAACAGTCTCAGAAACACACCAATTTGTCTTCAGCAGAGCAAAAGGTATGCACTCCAGAGTCTGCAGCTATCAAAAGCACAGAAATGCTGTAATTCTTCACACATATCTCTCATGTCACCCAATCAAAACTCTTCCCTCACTTTTTTCAAATCAAAACCCTTCCCCCCTCTGCCCTCTCTGCCTTTTTTGCATAGCAACCACCTCTTGGAAGACCTCTGGTGTTTGCAAGTTCACACAACAATGTTTCAATTGAACTCTGAACTCTCAGTGCACCTGCATATCCAGTGCATTCTTTCATTTAATGATTTTTTCTTGACCACTCAAAATACATCTTTCAAAGAACTCATCCATGCACCCTAACTTTCTGTTTTCAGCAATCAAAATCCACCAATCACTGTTACTGCTTCATCAACACAGAAACTCCACAGTTTTTTTCATTTTAAACTCTTATTTTTTCAAGTGCCATTTCATTGCCACACTTCATCTGACTGCAGCAGAACCTCCTCTCACCATGTTTTCTGTCTGGATTGTTGGACATAGTTACATCTATTGGGCTCAGAGGTATGCTGAGAACAGAAATTTACCTAACCTCAATTTACAAGATGTGGAAATTAAGTGGTTTGGCCACAGAGGATTAAAATGTCACCAATTGATACCATTGGTGAAAACCTTTATGCATTTGCCAAAACCTGACCTGTTAATTGTGCACTGTGGAGGTAATGATTTGGGCACTTTGACAGGGGCAGGTCTGGAAATGCTTTTAAAGGACACCTTTGAGCAATTGATGGCACTTTTTCCTCAAACTGCCTTGGTATATTCAAATATATGCCAAAGACAGAAATGGAGGTGGTCAAACCAATTTTGTCCACAAATTGAGAAGTCGAGGAAGCATGTAAGCAAATCTGTTTCAGCTTACATGAGAGACCATGGAATGGGCTCCATGTACAACAATAACTTGCGTTACTACATGCAAGATATCTACAGAGGAGATGGAGTTCACTTCTCAGATGAGGGCAACAGAATTTTCATTCTGAATTTAAGACTGTGCATTGGTACCTACTTATAAGTACCTAAATGTACCATAAACCCAAAAGCTCTTCTCAGAGCTACCCTACATCTGATCACTCACAATTATTATTTTTCTCTAATTTTTTTCACAAATTTTCAACAAAGTACGCTCCCCGGGGCGCTACCCGGTACGCGAACCGGAAGCTAACCTCGCGAAATTTTTTTAAAAAATGTTTTTTTTGCACATATAAGCCTCCTCAGCCACCCTCAGAAAACCTAGGGGGTCAAGATAAGTCTACCGTGCCCCCTTCTACCCATTCTGAACATTATTTGCCCTCCATCTTGTATCTTAAGTCGACCGAAACACAAAATGGTGGACTCCCGTAACGCTTCAGGTTCGCGTACCGGGGCGCTCGCCAGTTCGCGTACCGGGGCGCTCCCCGGGAAGCGCACCATCAAAAAAGGTGGGAAAGTAATTTACAGAAAAACGACTGGAGACACTCTCACCAAATATAGATTAGCTCATACTACATACCAATCCCTATCATTTTCACAAATTTGATTGAAATTCCATTTAGCCATTTAGCCTGTAGACCTCTCTAAATACCGTGAGGTAAATTACTTCTCAAAACACATCTGAAGTGTTGGAATTGACAACCAATGAAAATGTTACTTTCATTTTCTACTTTTATTACCTGACATTTGATTGGTTATATACCTGAATATATATAAAGGAAGAGAAGGAAACACAGCCATTTTGACTACTACTGCCTGGTGTACATTTCAATTGGATTTTCACTAATCACTTCAACTTCTTTGTAAAGGTAAGTTGTTATTTTTAAAACTGAAGTATATTGTGCACCAAAAGTTAATATGGTAAACTTTTTCTGATAGTTATATACTATCCCTCTGTAGTAGTTATAGATTTAGATAGACTTCTCTGTTATAGTTATGGATGGAGTTAGGTTTCTCTTGTATAATTATGAAATTACTTACGTTAAATCACATACACTTTTTTATATTCCTACTTCCACTCTGATACTATATACTGCCCAAAGATAAATTCACTGATAAAAACTGCCTATCTAAAATTAATCCCAACAGTGCCCTATCTCTACTAATATATATTTTTTTTATCCAAATTTCAGGCAACATGGAAGGCGAACAGAAAGTTTCATTTCAAATTGTCCTGCAAGAGAGCAGCCAAGAATTAATTGATCCAAATTATATAGAATTTATGGATGAAACTTGGGACCAAGAACTACTGCAATGTGTGCAAGCAGTAGATAACCTCCTTCAAAATGAGGACATTTTACACCCTCAGAGATTACAAACTATGTTCAATGAAAATGACGACATTTCAGACAGTGAAATGTTAGAAATGTTATTAAATTTTGAAACACAATCACAATAATAAATAATTGCTTAAAAAATAAAGAAATTAAAAAATAATCAACAAAACCAACAATCAATTAACATACAGTATTTGAAAAGTCTATCATTCTTTTTTCCTTATAGTACGCTCCCCAGAACGCTTCCCGGTTCGCGAACCGGGCGCTCCCCACACAAAAAAAAAAAAATATTTTTTTTTTTTTTGCCCTGCGGGGCCCTTTTAAAGCCTCCACATCAAACCTAGGGGGTCAGGGAGGATCTACTATGCCCCCTTATGGTCATTTCCCCCTTTGTTTTGGCCTCCTCTTGTCTCTCGATCCTACCGAGAGACAAGATGGCGGCCGCTCCGGACTGTTTAGAATGTTGACAGACACCGGAGAGCCAATCAGCTTCGCTTCGCGAAGTTCCGTTACGCGTAAAGTACGCGAACCGGAGCGCTGCCCAGAGCGCGCTTACAGATATATATCTTTTTTTGAACGTTAATTTCTCAAAATCCACTGGAGCACATATATTGAGACCTAGCAAAGGCACATCGGGCTAACAGTCCCTACAATTTTGCCAAGTTTCGTGCAAATCCATTCAGCCGTTCGGGCTAAAAGTGAGGCCAACCGCCCTATGGAAATTAACATTGGAAAAACACGTTTTGGGACCCCCCTTTTTTCTCGGCCCCCCCTTGACGAACCCCCCCAAATTTTCAGGGGCTGCTCAGAAACAAAATGTTCCATTTTCCTGAAAATTTCAGCCAATTCCGTCCACAAACGCCAAAGTTATTAGACATAGAATTTTCAAAAATCCCATAGGGAAAAAATCCTAACTATATATACCTACTGGCGACTGCCAGTAGGTAATATATATATATATATTCACTGAAAAAACCATAGGTTATAGACCATATATAGTTAGGGATTAGCATTTACAAAACCTTATTTTACTCGCACAAAACCATTGAAATTCGCATATATAGTTAGTTGCGCTAACTATATATCGCGCAACCGCAATCCACTGCTGATGATGTCACATATTACATCATTCATGACATGGTCAGTGACATCACTGATGACATCACTGATGACAACCCAAATGACATCACTGATGACATCACTGATGACATCAATCATGTGATAATACGATCAACCTCTTCAGACTCTAATATAACCTTAGATACATTCAGAGTAAACAGACACTCACAGACTATCACTCATCCATGGAGTTACTCACACACCTAGTCAGTCATGCACTGAATCAATCACACCTCCATTTCCTCAACTATACAGTTATACACACCTTACTTATTGAAACATATTCTAACACATATTTACTGTCTTATACAATCACTGATACAAGTTCACAATGATCCATACAGCCACTCACACATTCACTGGCTCTTATGCACAGTTATTTATATATGTCAACTCTCACATGTACTGTGTTTTACATATGTACTTACTTTGACATGTAGCACTGAGATATCCATTCACTCACCAATACACTCATGCACACAGTCAACCACCCATACAGCTGTTTCCACATGCACTTTTGAACCCATACATCTAGTGAATCAACTGCTCACACATCTATGCACAGAGTCACACACTTCCCAGCCACCCCCACACACACACTCAGTCTCCCATACAAATACTTGGGCAACCAATCAATAACCCATATAGTTACTCATATAGCTACTGATCAACACATGCAGCAGTTTTCAGAACAACAGACATAATGATGCACAAATTAAGACAGTTTAGTCACCAACCCATGCTCTCAGTGAGACACATTTAATCACTCACTCATACAGTCAGTCATGCACCTACTAAATCCTTCATCCAGACACTTATACATCCACTCATTTTTCAATATGTAAGACATATTTTAACTTTACAAAAACATACAGTCACTGGATGTCGTCATCAGTGATGTCATCAGTGATGTCACTGACCATGTCATGAATGATGTAATATGTGACATCATCAGCAGTGGATTGCGGGTGCGCGATAAATAGTTAGCGCAACTAACTATATATGCGAATTTCAATGGTTTTGTGCGAGTAAAATAAGGTTTTGTAAATGCTAATCCCTAACTATATATGGTCTATAACCTATGGTTTTTTCAGTGAATTTTCAAGGTTTTGTAAATGCTAATTCCTAACTATATATGGTCTCTAACCTATGGTTTTTTCAGTGAATTTCAATGGTTTTTTAATAGCAAATATCAAAAGCTGTCGAATGTCAAGTACGTGGTAAGTACAAATATTTTCGTGTTTATGCACACTGATCTGCTTTGAATGCTGCCCCCCCCCCCCTCATTTCTATTAGGAGTACTCTCTCTTTGCAGATAGTGAAGGGTAGTTAACGCAGGCCTTTGCCCCCGTTGTAATCCGTCGTGCCTGCTTCTCTCTCCATTTGATTGATTGTTATCCAAGCATTTACTGTTTTAGAATTGGTTCTCTTTGGTTCATTCTCTATTTACAAACAAGCACAGAGTCGCAATACTCTGTTTAGTCTTTGCAGATAGTGAAAAATCGTGTAAAAAAACAAAAGGAATCAAGCTAAATCAGTAGGCCACTAATGGGATCTCTTTTTGACCTCGCTAAAATAGAAACATTAGGAACAACCCCTCATGAGAAATACGAAACTAGTGAGATGAACTGAGCTCCACACCATGATGGCTGCAAGACAGCTCGGCTCCGCCACCCACCCCGCCCAAAATAACGATAAACTATATGCAAATATTACAAATATATACAACACACCAGCAAAGTAACAGGGTAAAACATTTTATTAAATAACTATTTACATAACTATTTTATACTTTTTGTTGCCCGATCCGGCTAGCTCAATCGATCGAGCATGAAACTCATGCACTCTGATAGTTCAACGTTTTGAGGAGTGCTTGTTAGACTGTCTGAAGCTTATTTGCACCTGCTACAGCTTCACTATTCTCAATGTAAGTGGGGGCTGTTTGAGGACGTGACTGCATTTGAAAACAATGTGATGCGGTGCCTCCCTGAACCGCTTGACGGAGGCCCCCGAGGGACGGTGTGATGGCGCGGACTTGGAAGGGGCGCTTGACGGAGGCCCCCTCCCCAAGTCGTGTTGCCCTGGTGTGGCCTGAGATCGCCCCCGACATAGGTGGCCGGCTCCCGGGGTCAAGCGGAACTTTTTGCCTTTTGGTGACTCTTCCATTCTTGACCTTGTCCCACAATCCGTTTGACCTAAAGACACGCTGTAGTGGGGCGCCCCTTTACCGTTTCACTTGCCATTCCGCCTGCTTTTGCTACACTGTGCCTCTTCCGCTATTCAGCTGTTTACCGCCCGCTCTTGCGACTACAGCGTCTCGCTCACCATGTAGTTGAGTTGCTCCCGCTCTTGCGGTGCAGCGATAGGCGGCTGCCACAGGACTCTCAAAATGGCGGCCGGCTCTTCAGATTTGGGCGTGGTCCACTAAAATGGCCCTGCGACACCTTGGAACTCGGACGCTTGTCTGCTAGGGCTTGGGCTCCATTCTCGAAAGCGTCCCCTCAGCCTTGAAAATTCTACAAAAGTCTTGGGGGCCCCCGACTCCCGCAGGCTTCTGGTGGGGAGCGGCTGCCATGATTGCTCGTGGAATGGCCACGATGGAGCTACGAGATGGTGGTGCTCTCATGCTGACGCCAGCTTCAGTCTGAAACATCCAGAAACACTGTAGACAACCAATTCGATCAGTTCCGGTACCGCCCCAACGTGACCCGGTAGAGAAGAACTTGCCCTCCCCTCTTTGACTGATGGTTCTTGTTGCCTGTCCCTTCTGTTGTCATTTAACAGAACTATTTAGCCTGCTGAAAGGGGTTGTGTTCCGACCGCTGGTTGGTGGAGACATTTTGACTATATTCTGGACCTTCGTTGTCGCGTAATGCGTCATATGACGCGCCGCGTTAGCGCATCCGGAAGTGCTCCGGTGCGCGAAGCGCAGCTTCCCGGAAGCGATCCGGGGCGCAGCGCGCAGCGCGTAACGTAAGCATAACAGGTCATGTGACTTGTTAATAAAACTTTTCATTGGTTCATTTTACTTTTCTTATTCTAATGATGAAAGGCTTGGTCATATGACCTAAAAATTACACTTTTTATTACTTTCGAACATTATTTTTTCTTAAACATATATGTTATAATGTTCCAAGCTAATGTACTTTCCCGGAAAATTTACAACTGTCCTGCAAGTAAAATATATTCCTTTTTCGAGAAAAAGGGCGTTTCTTCGTCCCATGACGGAGCCGTTGAGCAAAAGAGGCTCGGCCTGCTGTCTTAGTCGCCGATACGCCTGAATATCAGATTCTTATCGATCACTTTATGTTGCAGGAGTAGAAAACACAACAGCCCTTGACCATTTATCTTTACTGCGTTCCTGCGCATTATACCTTTTACCCTTCATGTAATTGGACTGCTTTATTTCACTTTCCTTTTACTGATTCGAAAACAGTGACTATTATTAAAAACTTACCAATGTAAATACTACTACCATGTTTTCTTTTAAAAACCTTTATTGTGAAAATGTCAGTATACAAATACGGGCCTATAACCACGTGGGCCGGCCACGGAGCAAACTGTAATCGTATATGATGAGGAGACATTTACACTGTAGAGGAACGTAACGGGCGGGCCATTAGGTTGCAAGAACTAAGGTGTCTAACAGTTGCGGAATCGGTAGACGTACATTTTATAATTAAAATACGACAGGGCCAGTTACAATAAAATTATCTAGATATACATTTGCGGGCAAGTACCATGGGTGACGTTAATTTGAACTTTCAATAGTACAGTAATCAATAACACATCAGAACTTTACATCATTAGGGATGTCGAAATATTCAATCAATTCTCGTCCCCGTCCGCCATGTGCTTCAAAACTGCATACGTATCTCATGATATCAAGGTTGTGCAACCAGTACACAACAAGGAGTTACGAGTCCCATTTATTCCGGCGCCATTTTGGGCGAGGACGGGCAGGTCCAGGATATAGTCAAAATGTCTCCACCAACCATCGACTATGATGATGTTCATATGCTGTATTTATTAGAGTAACACTCATCTGTCCACATGAAATTAATTTGCCACAATCTAAACATGTCATTTTAATCTTTCCAAAGTTCTTCTGAATATTTGGGACCGTTTCCCTTGCCTCTCATGCTGTCATTGCCACTTCTTTGGTGAATGTACTGGCAGGTCGGGGGTTGTCCTCCAAATCTCTCGGTGCCACCTCTCCATATGACGATGCATGGTATAATTACCATAAATATATTTTTTTTCGGTTCTTCTGGAGAGTACATCGTGGCAGATGAGGCAGGTAACGTACCGGGCATTTACCTTTTTTGCATGTAGAGGAAAGGAAAAAAAATTCGAGCGTCCGAGTTCTAAGGTGTCCCAGGGCCATTTTAGTGGACCAGGCCCAAATCCAAAGAACAGGCCGCCATTTTGAGAGTCCTGTTGCAGCCGCCTGTCGCTGTAGCAGCAAGAGCGGGCGAAACTCAGCTAGACGGCGCTCCACTGCAGATGAAGTGCCTCAACCTGGAGAGGCGGGAGAGGCTCGTTTGCGCCGCCTCCCTCCCCCCTTCGGGCACCCCACGCCGTCTTTCGGCGCAGCATTATAGGATGGCCACACCAGTGCGGCAACTTGCTAGACACCACCTCGGTGCCATCCGGATCTCGGCGCCCCACTGCAGATGAAGTGCCTCCACATGGAGAAGCGGGAGAGGCTCGCTTGCGCCGCCTCCCCCCCCCCCTTCGGGCACCCCACGCCGACTTTCGGCGCAGCATTGTAGGATGGCCACACCAGTGCGGCAACTTGCTGGACACCACCTCGGTGCCAACCGAATCTCAGCGCCTTGTGGTGTCTTCCATTCCGAAAATATTGTTGGCAGAATTTTGAAAGGAAAGATAAACAGCCGTTTGTGGCCCTCACTACACCGTTCTCCTAGTGACTCTCACATTGTTACATTTAGGAAGAATGTTGAAGAGTAGTATGTTGAAAATCTGAAGCCATTGTTCTACAAACTCTCAACCAGCCTTGGATGGAAAAATCCTGAAGAATGTACAAACTGAAAACCAGTTTTTGTCTGTATAGCATCAGCAGCAACGCTTGAGTCAGCTTTGTGTGAAGCCGCCATTTTGATTCAATCAATAGCGTCCCCCTGCACACATTCAGGGACCTGGTCGTGTCTTCAGGTCAAACGGATTGTGGGACAAGATGCACAAAGGAAAAGGAAAAAAGTTCCGCCGGACCCCGGGAGGCGGCCGCCTATGTCATGGGCGATCTTAGGCCACACCAGGGCAATAGTGAAGCTGCAGCAGGTGCAAATATGCTTCAGACAGTGTTACAAGCGCTGCTTAGAACTCTCAACTATGACACCACCTCGGTGCCATCCGGATCTTGGCGCCTTGTGCTGGTTCCGGCCTATTCACACATCGGTCCGCTACTGACGCCACCTCACAGGCCAACGGGGCACCCCACGCCGACTTTCGGCGCAGCATTGTAGGATGGCCACACCAGTGCGGCAACTTGCTGGACACCACCTCGGTGCCATCCAGATCTCGGCGCGTTGTGCTGCCTTCGGCCTATTCGCCGCAAGTGCGCACGCAACTCAGCTGCATAGCGAGTGAAACACCAAGGGGCGCCCCACTGCAGCCGAGGAACCTCCATCTTGGGGGCGACGCACAGCATCACATTGCTTTCCAATGCAGTCAGATCCTCAAACAGCCCCCACTGACTGACGTGAACTCACAGGCCAACGGGGCGCCCCACGCCGACTTTCGGCGCAGCATTGTAGGATGGCCACACCAGTGCAGCAACTTGCTGGACACCACCTCGGTGCCATCCGGATCTTGGCGCGTTGTGCTGCCTTCGGCCTATTCGCACATCGGTCCGCTACTGACGCCGCCTCACGTGCCAACGGATTTTCTACGCTTTTTATAGCCCTATGCCGCATAACAGGTCATGTGACTTGTTTATAAAACTTTTCATTGGTTCATTTTACTTTTGGTTTCCTAATGATGGAAGGCTTGATCATATGACCTAAAAATAACACTTTTCATTGGATTAAAACATTTTTTTTTCCCAAACGATGAAAGCCCCACCTTGTTTCTGGATGTTTCAGACTGAAGCTGGCGTCAGCATGAAAGCACCACCATCTCGTGGCTCCGTCGTGGTCATTCCGCGAGCAATCATGGCAGCCGCTCCCCACCGGAAGCCTGCAGGAGTCGGGGGCCCCCAAGACTTTTGTAGAATCTTCAAGGCTGAGGGGACGCTTTCGAGAATGGGGTCCAAGACCTAGCAGACAAGCGTCCGAGTTCCAAGGTGTCCCAGGGCCATTTCAGTGGACCACGCCCAAAAAGGAAAGAGCCTGCCGCCATTTTGAGAGTCCTGTGGCAGCCGCCTATCGCTGCACCGCAAGAGTGGGCGCAACTCAGCTGAATGGCGGATTTTGGCACAGTGTACCAAAAGCGGGCGGAATGGCAACTGAAACGGTAAAGGGGCGCCCCACTACAGCAGACGAGCCTCCACCTGGGGAGGCCCGTTCACGCCGCCTGACCCCCCCCCCCGGGGCGCCCCACGCCGTTATTCGGAGCAGCATTGTAGGAAACCAAAACCAGTGCGGCAACTTACTGGATATCACCTGGGTGCCATCCACATCTCAGCGCGTTCTGCTGCCTTGGGACTATTCGCACAACAGACCGCTACTGACGAGGCCTCCCCCCGCACCCCCCGGGACGCCCCACGCCATTTTTCGGAGCTGCATTGTAGGATACCAAAAACCAGTGCGGCACCCAGGTAACATCACCTGGGTGCCGTCCAGAACTCAGCACGTTGTGCTGCCTTGGGACTATTTGCACAAAACACAGCTACTGACCATTGTTGCTTCTTTTTCAAAAAAATGTTTAAATGTATTTACTGTTTTTGTTGCGTTGTATATATTTATAAGTTATTAAAGTTTTATAATCCTACTACTTTGTTGGAGTGCTATATATTTTTAATGTGACACATAATTGTAAAAACTTTGATGTACAAAGAGGCATCCGTGGAATCTTCCGCTTCAGGCTCGGTCCCCTCCCCAATCACAATACAGGATGGTTTTCACATAGTAAAAACGCGTGTGGTGTGACGGATCTCATCGGGCGGGGGCCTTGATCTACTGTAACTCCTTTGAAGAGGGGTGATTCTTTACAGCTGGGGCCATAAACTACATCTGCAAGGCTAAGTGATAGCCTGGGACCGGCCTGGACAATCGGACACAGAGGAAGAGGAGTGTCAGAGGGTGCGGTAGTGAATAGGGCGAAAGGGAGGTGTTGGGCGGGCACAGGGTGTGATTCTCAAGGAAGAGCAGCGCAGATGGGGGGAGGTTTATTGCCCATGCATAAGACAGAGAGCGGGGGTGACCAGTGCCTGGGGGAGATGCTTGCGAGGGTGGGGAGCCATGCTAAGGATCGACAGCGTGCAGAGAGTGGGTCTGGTCAAGGCATCTAAAATGGCTGCCGTGCACGACAAAAGTGTGGCATTTGAAAAAAGGCAAGATGGCGCAGACAATGTTTTTCAACACTTCCTGATTTCCTTCGAATCGAACGTTAACAGACGTTATCTCTCCCACACTACCGGTCCCCCTGGGCTTAAACGCCGAGATGGTAGGGACTGCATCCCGTGGAGATAGGCCGAGACGTCACTCATCAGAAAAAAAAAAAAGAAAAAAAAGTCTATAAACATACAATAAGTTAAAAGTCAATCATTCTTGTTTCCTTGTAGTACGCTCCCCAGTCCGCTTTCCGTTACGCGTACCGGGCGCACCCCAGGAAAAAAAACGTTTTTTTTTAATTATTTTTTTTGCCCCGCGGGGCCCTTTTAAAGCCTCCACATCAAACCTAGGGGGTCAGGGAGGATCTACTATGCCCCCTTATGGTCATTTCCCCCTTTGTTTTGGCCTCCTCTTGTCTCTCGATCCTACCGAGAGACAAGATGGCGGCCGCTCCGGACTGTTTAGAATGTTGACAGACACCGGAGAGCCAATCAGCTTCGCTTCTCGAAGTTCCGTTACGCGTCAAGTATGCGAACCGGAGCGCTACCCGGGACGCTGTCACAGATATATATCTTTTTTTGAACGTTAATTTCTCAAAATCCACTGGAGCACATATATTGAGACCTAGCAAAGGCACATCGGGCTAACAGTCCCTACAATTTTGCCAAGTTTCGTGCAAATCCATTCAGCCGTTCGGGCTAAAAGTGAGGCCAACCGCCCTATGGAAATTAACATGGGAAAAACGCGTTTTGGGACCCCCCTTTTTTCTCGGCCCCCCCCTTGACGAACTCCCCCCCAAATTTTCAGGGGCTGCTCAGAAACAAAATGTTCCATTTTCCTGAAAATTTCAGCCAATTCCGTCCACAAACGCCAAAGTTATTAGACATAGAATTTTCAAAAATCCCATAGAGAAAAAATCCTAACTATATATACCTACTGGCGACCGCCAGTAGGTAATATATATATATATATATATATTCACTGAAAAAACCATAGGTTATAGACCATATATAGTTAGGAATTAGCATTTACAAAACCTTGAAAATTCACTGAAAAAACCATAGGTTATAGACCATATATAGTTAGGAATTAGCATTTAAAAAACCTTATTTTACTCACACAAAACCATTGAAATTCCATATATAGTTAGTTGCACTAACTATATATTGCGCACCCGCAATCCACTGCTGATCATGTCACATATTACATCATTCATGACATGGTCAGTGACATCACTGATGACATCACTGATGACATCTCAAATGACATCACTGATGACATCACTGATGACAACATCCAGTGACTATGTTTCTGTAAAGTTAAAATATGTCTTACATATTGAAGAATGAGTGGATGTATAAGTGTCTGGACGAAGGATTTAGTAGGTGCATGACTGAATGTATGAGTGAGTGATTAAATGTGTCTCACTGAGTGCATGGGTTAGTGACTAAACTGTCTTAATTTGTGCATCATTATGTCTGTTGTTCTGTAAACTGCTGCATGTGTTGATCAGTAGCTATATGAGTAACTATATGGGTTATTGATTGATTGCCCAAGTATTTGCATGGGAGACTGAGTGTGTGTGTGGCTGGATGGGAGGTGTGTGACTCTGTACAGATCAATGTGTACTTGTATCAATGATTGTATAAGAGAGTAAGTATGTGTTAGTATATGGTTGAAAACGTAAGGTGCTCTATGTTTAACTGTATAGAGTAGAAAATGGAAGTGTGATTGATTCTTTACAGGACTGACTAGGTGTGTGAGTAACTCCATGGATGAGTGGCAGAGTGTGAGTGTCTGTATAGGTGTATGAGTGCATATGATTGTGTTGTAAACATGAGTGATTGTATGTATGAATGATTGTATGGGTGAAGGAGTGAATGTGTGTGTAGACGTAGGAATCAGTGAGTACGTATGTAGTAACTAGTATTGGTGTGTCAATGGTTTCAAAAATTATACTCTGTTTTTAACACTGGGTGAAACAGAGGTTATATTAAAATGTGAAGAGATGCATTGTATTGTCACATGAATAATATCATCAGTGATGTGGTCATTGATGTCAAATGAGATGTCATCAGTGATGTCATCAGTGATGTCATTTGAGATGTCATCAGTGATGTCATCAGTGATGTCACTGACCATGTCATGAATGATGTAATATGTGACATGATCAGCAGTGGATTGCGGGTGCGCAATATATAGTTAGTGCAACTAACTATATATGGAATTTCAATGGTTTTGTGTGAGTAAAATAAGGTTTTTTAAATGCTAATTCCTAACTATATATGGTCTATAACCTATGGTTTTTTCAGTGAATTTTCAAGGTTTTGTAAATGCTAATTCCTAACTATATATGGTCTATAACCTATGGTTTTTTCAGTGAATTTCAATGGTTTTTTAATAGCAAATATCATAAGCTGTCGAATGTCAAGTACGTGGTAAGTGAAAACATTTTCGTGTTTATGCACACTGATCTGCTTTGAATGGTGCCCCCCCCCCTCATTTCTATTAGGAGTACTCTCTCTTTGCAGATAGTGAAAGGTAGTTAACGCAGGCCTTTGCCCCCGTTGTAATCCGTCGTGCCTGCTTCTCTCTCCATTTGATTGATTGTTATCCAAGTATTTACTGTTTTAGAATTAGTTCTCTTTGGTTCATTCTCTATTTACAAACAAACACAGAGTCGCAATACTCTGTTTAGTCTTTGCAGATAACGAAAAATCGTGTAAAAAAAAGAAAAGGAATCGAGCAAAATCAGTAGGCCACTAATGGGATCTCTTTTTGACCTCGCTAAAATAGAAACATTAGGAACAACCCCTCATGACAAATACAAAACTAGTGAGATGAACTGAACTCCACACAATGATGGCTGCAAAACAGCTCGGCTCCGCCACCCACCCCGCCCAAAATAACGATAAAGAGCGGCTGCCATGATTGGTTGCGGAATGGCCACGACGGAGCTACGAAATGATGCTGCTCTCATGCTAACCCCAGCTTCAGTCTGAAACATCCAGAAACACTGTAGACTACCAATTCGATCAGTTCCGGTAGCGCCCCAATGTAACCCGGTAGAGAAGAACTAGCCCTCCCCTCTTTGACTGATGGTTCTTGTTGCCTGTCCCTTCTGTTGTCATTTAACAGAACTATTTAGCCTGCTGAAAGGGGTTGTGTTCCGACCGCTGGTTGGTGGAGACATTTTGACTATATTCTGGACCTGCGTTGTCGCGTAATGCGTCATATGACGCGCCGCGTTAGCGCATCCGGAAGTCATCCGGGGCGCGCAGCGCGTAACGTAAGCATAACAAGTCATGTGACTTGTTAATAAAACTTTTCATTGGTTCATTTTACTTTTCTTATTGTAATGATGAAAGGCTTGGTCATATGACCTAAAAATTACGCTTTTCATTACTTCCGAACATTATTTTTTCTTAAATATATGTTATAATGTTCCAGACTAATGTACTTTCCCGGAAATTTTACAACTGTCCTGCAAGTAAAATATATTCTTTTTTCGAGAAAAAGAGCGTTTCTTCGTCCCATGATGGAGCCGTTGAGCAAAAGAGGGTCGACCTGCTGTCTTAGTCGCCGATACGCCTGAATATGAGATTCTTATCGATCACTTTATGTTGCAGGAATAGAAAACACAACAGCCCTTGACCATTTATCTTTACTGCGTTCCTTCGTATTATACCTTTTACCCTTCATGTAATTGGTCTGCTTTATTTCACTTGCCTTTTAATGATTCTAAAACAGTGACTATTATTACAAACTTTACCAATGTATATACTACTACCATGTTTTCTTTTAAAAAACTTTATTGTGAAAATTTCATTATACAAATACGAGCCTATAACCACGTGGGCCGGCCACGGAGCAAACTGTAATCGTATGTGATGAGTAGACATTTACACTGTAGAGGAACGTAACGGGCGGGCCATTAGGTTGCAAGAACTAAGGTGTCTAACAGTTACGGAATCGGTGGACGTACATTTTATAATTAAAATACGACAGGGCCAGTTACAATAAAATTATCTAGATATACATTTGCGGGCAAGTACCATGGGTGACGTTAATTCGAACTTTCAACAGTACAGTAATCAATAACACATCAGAACTTAATATCAATAGGGATGTCGAAATATTCAATCAATTCTCGTCCCCGCCCGCCATGTGCTTCAAAACTGCATACGTATCTCGTGATTTCAAGGTTCTGCAACCAGTACACAACAAGGAGTTACGAGTCCCATTTATTCCGGCGCCATTTTGGGCGAGGACGGGCAGGTCCAGGATATAGTCAAAATGTCTCTACCAACCATCGACTATGATGATGTTCATATGCTGTATTTATTAGAGTAACACTCATCTGTCCACATGAAATTAATTTGCCACAATCTAAACATGTCATTTTAATCTTTCCAAAGTTCTTCTAAAAATTTGGGACCGTTTCCCTTGCCTCTGAAGCTCTCAGTGCCACTTCTTTGATGAATGTACTAGCAGGTCAGGGGTTCTCCTCCAAATCTCTCTTTTATGCAGCACTATAATTAATTGGTGCCACCTCTCCATATGACGATGCATGGTATAGTTACCACAACTATATTTTTTTTCGGTTCCTCTGGAGAGTTCATCGTGGCAGATGAAGCGTGTAACGTACCGGGCATTTACCTTTTTTTGCATGTACAGGAAAGGAAAAAAAAATCGAGCGTCCGAGTTCTAATGTGTCCCAGGGCCATTTTAGTGGAGGACATGATACAGCGATAATGCCCTGGATAAGGACACTTCCTTCGGGCACCCCACGCCGTCTTTCGGCGCAGCATTGTAGGATGGCCACACCAGTGCGGCAACTTGCTAGACACCACCTCGGTGCCATCCGGATCTCGGCGCCCCACTGCAGATGAACTGCCTCCACATGGAGAAGCGGGAGAGGCTCGTTTGCGCCGCCTCCCCCCCCCCCTTCGGGCACCCCACGCCGACTTTCGGCGCAGCATTGTAGGATGGCCACACCAGTGCGGCAACTTGCTGGACACCACCTCGGTGCCAACCGAATCTCAGCGCCTTGTGTTGTCTTCCATTCCGAAAATATTGTTGGCAGCATTTTGAAAGGAAAGACAAACAGCCGTTTGTGGCCCTCACTACACCGTTCTCCTAGTGAGTCTCACATTGTTACATTTAGGAAGAATGTTGAAGAGTAGTATGTTGAAAATCTGAAGCCATTGTTATACAAACTCTCAACCAGCCTTGGATGGAAAAATCCTGAAGAATGTACAAACTGAAAACCAGTTTTTCTCTGTATAGCATCAGCAGCAACGCTTGAGTCAGCTTTGTGTGAAGCCGCCATTTTGATTCAATCAATAGCGTCCCCCTGCACACATTCAGGGACCTGGTCGTGTCTTCAGGTCAAACGGATTGTGGGACAAGATGCACAAAGGAAAAGGAAAAAAGTTCCGCCGGACCCCGGGAGGTGGCCGCCTATGTCATGGGCGATCTTAGGCCACACCAGGGCAATAGTGAAGCTGCAGCAGGTGCAAATAAGCTTCAGACAGTGTTACAAGCGCTGCTCAGAACTCTCAACTATGACACCACCTCGGTGCCATCCGGATCTTGGCGCCTTGTGCTGGTTCCGGCCTATTCACACATCGGTCCGCTACTGACGCCACCTCACAGGCCAACGGGGCACCCCACGCCGACTTTCGGCGCAGCATTGTAGGATGGCCACACCAGTGCGGCAAATTGCTGGACACCACCTCGGTGCCATCCAGATCTCGGCGCGTTGTGCTGCCTTCGGCCTATTCGCCACAAGTGCGCACGCAACTCAGCTGCATAGCGAGTGAAACACCAAGGGGCGCCCCACTGCAGCCGAGGAACCTCCATCTTGGGGGCGACGCACAGCATCACATTGCTTTCCAATGCAGTCAGATCCTCAAACAGCCCCCACTGACTGACGCGAACTCACAGGCCAACGGGGCGCCCCACGCCGACTTTCGGCGCAGCATTGTAGGATGGCCACACCAGTGCGGCAAGTTGCTGGACACCACCTCGGTGCCATCCGGATCTTGGCGCGTTGTGCTGCCTTTGGCCCCATTCGCACATCAGTCCGCTACTGACGCCATCTCACAGGCTAATGGGGCGCCCCACGCCGACTTTCAGCATTGTAGGATGACCACACCAGTACAGCAACTTGCTAGACATCACCTCGGTGCCATCCGGATCTCGGCGCCCCACTGCAGATGAAGTGCCTCTCAACTATGAAACCACCACTGTGACATCCGGATCTTGGCGCGTTGTGCTGCCTTCGGCCTATTCGCACATCGGTCCGCTACTGACGCCATCTCACAGGCTAATGGGGCGACCCACGCCGAGTTTCAGCATTGTAGGATGACCACACCAGTGCAGCAACTTGCTAGACATCACCTCGGTGCCATCCGAATCTTGGCATCTCAACGCCTAGTGGTATCTTCCATACAGAAAATATTGTTACGCTACCTTTGGCCCCATTCGCACATCAGTCCGCAACTTAGACATCACCTCGGTGCCATCCGGATCTTGGCATCTCAGCGCCTTGTGGTGTCAGTCAGAAAATATTGTTGCGCTGCCTTTGGCCCCATTCGCACATCAGTCCGCTACTGACACCATCTCACAGGCCAACAGGGCGCCCCACGCCGACTTTCAGCATTGTAGGATGGCCACACCAGTGCGGCAACTTATTAGACACCACCTCGGTGCCATCCGGATCTTGGCGCGTTGTGCTGCCTTCGGCCTATTCGCACATCGGTCCGCTACTGACGCAAACTCACAGGCCAACGGGGCGCCCCACGCCGACTTTCAACATTGTAGGATGGCCACACCAGTGCTGCAACTTGCTGGACACCACCTCGGTGCCATCCGGATCTTGGCGCGCTGTGTTGCCTTCGGCCTATTCGCACATCGGTCCGCTACTGACGCCGCCTCACGTGCCAACGTATTTTCTCCGCATTTTATACCCTATGCCGCATAACAGGTCATGTGACTTGTTTATAAAACTTTTCATTGGTTCATTTTACTTTTGGTTTCCTAATGATGGAAGGCTTGATCATATGACCTAAAAACAACACTTTTCATTGGATGAAAACTTTTTTTTTTTCCAAACGATGAAAGCCCCACCTTGTTTCTGGATGTTTCAGACTGAAGCTGGCGTCAGCATGAGAGCACCACCATCTCGTAGCTCCGTCGTAGTCATTCCGCGAGCAATCATGGCAGCCGCTCCCCACCAGAAGCCTGCAGGAGTCGGGGCCCCCAAAACTTTTGATGAATTCTCAAGGCGGAGGGGACGCTTTCGAGAATGGGGTCCAAGACCTAGCAGACAAGCGTCCGATTTCCAAGGTGTCCCAGGGCCATTTCAGTGGACCAGGCCCAAAAAGGAAAGAGCCTGCCGCCATTTTGAGAGTCCTGTGACAGCCGCCTATCGCTGCACCGCAAGAGTGGGCGCAACTCAGCTGAATTGCGGCTTTTGACACAGTGGACCAAAAACGGACGGAATGGCAACTGAAACGGTAAAGGGGCGCCCCACTACAACAGATGACACTCCACCTGGAGAGGCCCGTTCACGCCGCCTCCCCCGGGGCGCCCCACGCCGTTATTCGGAGCAGCATTGTAGGATACCAAAACCAGTGCGGCAACTTACTGGACATCACCTTGGTGCCATCGTTCTGCTGCCTTGGAACTATTCGCACAACAGTTTGCTACTGAAGACCCACCCCCCGCGACGCCCCACGCCGTTATTTGCTGGGTGGCAACTTACTAGACATCACTTTCGTGTCATCTAGATTTCAGCGCGTTCTGCTGCCTTGGAACTATTCGCACAACAGTTTGCTACTGATGACCCGCCCCACGCCGGAAATCTGGACGTTGTGCTGCGTTGGGACTATTCGCACAGCCGACCGCTACTTCGTTGTTTTTCCCTAAAAATGTTTATATGTTATTACTATTTTTGTTTTCTTGTATATATTTATAAATTATTAAAGTTTTATAATCTTACTACTTTGTCGGAGTGCTATATATTTTTAATGTGACACATAATTGTAAAAACTTTGATGTACAAAGAGTCATCCCTGGAATCTTCCGCTTCACGCTCGGTCCCCTCCCCAATCACAATACAGGATGGTTTTCAGATAATAGCAACGCTTCTGCTGTGACGGATCTCATCGAGTGTGGGCCTTGATCTACTATAACTCCTTTGAAGAGGGGTGAATCTTTACAGCTGTGGCCATAAACTACATCTGCAGGGCTAGCTGATACCCTAGGACCAGCCTGGACAATCGGACACAGAGGAAAAGGAGTGTCAGAGGGTGCAGTAGTGAATAGGGCGAAAGGGAGGTGTCGGGCGGGCACAGGGTGTGATTCTCAGGAAAGAGCAGCGCAGATGGGGGGAGGTTTATTACCCATGCATAAGACAGAGAGCGGGGGTGACCACTGCCTGGGGGAGATGCTTGCGAGGGTGGGGAGCCATGCTAAGGATCGACAGCGTGCACAGAGTGGGTCTGGTCAAGGCATCTAAAATGGCTGCCGTGCACGACAAAAGTGTGGCATTTGAAAAAAGACAAGATGGCGCAGACAATGTTTTTCAACACTTCCTGATTTCCTTCGAATCGAACGTTAACAGACGTTGGGGCATATTACCAAAGTTAAGCGATATTTATCCCTAACGATGCATTGCAAAGATTTTTTTACCGTCAGAAATTATCGCAGATAAACCTTGCTATTATCAAAGTTTATCGCAAATACGATAAAAACCGACCGCAATGCATTAATATCGCTGAAAACTCAGCGATATTCATGCATTACCGAGCTAATCCTCTTAGCCATGTTATCCACCTCCCATAGGATAACATGGCTAAGAACTGCTCAGGGCAGCTGTTACTTTTTGGAGATATTCGCGCTTATCTCGAATATTTCCAAAAGTTGATAATAGGAGATAGCGATGTTAGCGACTGTTTCCAGTCGCTAACATCTTGGCATGCCCACTTTGCATGTCATTAGTGATAAATATCACTCACATGCAAAGTGGGGCCCAAGATGGTCGCTATCTCCTACTAGCCGTCGCTAACTGGTGTTAGCAACAGCTAGGTAATACAGATATAATTTTATCTCCGCGAAGCGGAGCGCTGTTACAGATATATATCTTGTTTTTGAACGTTAATTTCTCAAAATGCACTGAAGCACATATATTGAGACCTAGCAAAGGCACATCGGGCTACCAGTCCCTAATATTTTACCAAGTTTCGTGCAAATCCATTCAGCCGTTCGATTATTATTATTATTTATTTTTTTTGCCCCGCGGGGCCCTTTTAAAACCTCCACATCAAACCTAGGGGATCAGCGAGGATCTACTATGCCCCCTTATGGTCATTTGCCCCTTCGCTTTGGCCTCCTCTTGTCTCTCGATCCTACCGAGAGACAAGATGGCGGCCGCTACGGACTGTTTGGAATGTTTACAGACACCGGAGAGCCAATCAGCTTCGCTTCGCAAAGCTCCGTAACGCGAAAAGTACGCGAAGCGGTGCGCTGTTACAGATATATATCTTTTTTTGAACGTTAATTTCTCAAAATCCACTGAAGCACATATATTGAGACCTAGCAAAGGCACATCGGGCTACCAGTCCCTACAATTTTGCCAAGTTTCGTGCAAATCCATTCAGCCGTAAGATTATTATTATAATTTTTTTTTTTTGCCCCGCGGGGCCCTTTTAAAACCTCCACATCAAACCTAGGGGGTCAGCGAGGATCTACTATTCCCCCTTATGGTCATTTGCCCCTTCGCTTTGGCCTCCTCTTGTCTCTCGATCCTACCGAGAGACAAGATGGCGGCCACTACGGACTGTTTGCGGCCACTACGGACTGTTTGGAATGTTGACAGACGCCGGAGAACCAATCAGCTTCGCTTCACAAAGCTCCGTTGCGCGAAAAGTACGCGTCCTAGGCCGCTGCCCGGTCCGCGCTTACAGATATATATCTTTTTTTAAACGTTAATTTCTCAAAATCCACTGGAGCACATATATTGAGACCTACAAAAGGCACATCGGGCTACCAGTCCCTACAATTTTGCCAAGTTTCGTGCAAATCCATTCAGCCGTTCGGGCTAAAAGTGAGGCCAACCGCCCTATGGAAATTAACATGGGAAAAACGCGTTTTGGGACCCCCCTCTTTTCTCGGCCCCCCCTTGACGAACCCCCCCCAAATTTTCAAAGGCTGCTCAGAAACAAAATGTGCCATTTTCCTGAAAATTTCAGCCAATTCCGTCCACAAACGGCAAAGTTATTAGACATAGAATTTTCAAAAATCCCATAGAGAAAAAATCCTAACTATATATACCTACTGGCGACCGCCAGTAGGTAATATATATATAAATGTATATATATATGTATATATATATATATATATATGTATATATATAAGTATATATATAAGTATATATATATATATATATATATATATATATATATATATATATATTCACTGAAAAAAACATAGGTTATAGACCATATATAGTTAGGAATTAGCATTTACAAAACCTTGAAAATTCACTGAAAAAACCATAGGTTATAGACCATATATCGTTAGGAATTAGCATTTAAAAAACCTTATTTTACTCACACAAAACCATTGAAATTCCATATATAGTTAGTTGCACTAACCATATATCGCGCACCCGCAATCCACTGCTGATGATGTCACATATTACATCATTCATGACATGGTCAGTGACATCACTGATGACATCACTGATGACATCTCAAATGACATCACTGATGACATCACTGATGACATCTCATTTGACATCAATGACCACATCACTGATGATATCATTCATGTGACAATACAATGCATCTCCTCACATTTTAATATAACCTGTTTCACCCAGTGTTAAATACAGAATATAATTTTTGAAACCATTGACACACCAATACTAGTTACTACATACGCACTCACTGATTCCTACGTCTACACACACCTTCACTCATTCACCCATACAATCATTCATACATACAATCAATCACTCATCTTTACAACACTATCATATGCACTCATACACCTATACAAACACTCACAGTCTCCCACTCATCCATGGAGTTACTCACACACCTAGTCAGTCCTGTAAAGAATCAATGACACTTCCATTTTCTTGTCTATACAGTTAAACATAGAGCACCTTACATTTTCAAACATATACTAACACATACTTACCTTGTTATACAATCATTGATACAAGTACACATTGATCTGCACAGAGTCACACACCTCCCAGCCAGCCACACACACACTCAGTCTCCCATACAAATACTTGGACAATCAATCAGTAACCCATATAGTTAATCATATAGCTACTGATCAACACATGCAGCAGTTTACAGAACAACAGACATAATGATGCACAAATTAAGACACTTTAGTCACTAACCCATGCACTCAGTGAGACACATTTAATCACTCACTCATACATTCAGTCATGCACCTACTAAATCCTTTGTCCAGACACTTATACTTCCACTCATTCTTCAATATGTAAGACACATTTTAACTTTACAGAAACATACAGTCACTGGATGTTGTCATCAGTGATGTCATCAGTGATGTCATTTGAGATGTCATCAGTGATGTCATCAGTGATGTCACTGACCATGTCATGAATGATGTAATATGTGACATCATCAGCAGTGGATTGCGGGTGCGCGATATATAGTTAGTGCAACTAACTATATATGGAATTTCAATGGTTTTGTGTGAGTAAAATAAGGTTTTTTAAATGCTAATTCCTAACGATATATGGTCTATAACCTATGGTTTTTTCAGTGAATTTTCAAGGTTTTGTAAATGCTAATTCCTAACTATATATGGTCTATAACCTATGGTTTTTTCAGTGAATTTTCAAGGTTTTGTAAATGCTAATTCCTAACTATATATGGTCTATAACCTATGGTTTTTTCAGTGAATTTCAATGGTTTTTTAATAGCAAATATCATAAGCTGTCGAATGTCAAGTACGTGGTAAGTAAAAACATTTTCGTGTTTATGCACACTGATCTGCTTTGAATGCTGCCCCCCACCCCTCATTTCTATTAGGAGTACTCTCTCTTTGCAGATAGTGAAGGGTAGTTAACGCAGGCCTTTGCCCCCGTTGTAATCCGTCGTGCCTGCTTCTCTCTCCATTTGATTGATTGTTCTCTTTGGTTCATTCTCTATTTACAAACAAGCACAGAGTCGCAATACTCTGTTTAGTCTTTGCAGATAGCGAAAAATCGTGTAAAAAAACAAAAGGAATCGAGCAAAATCAGTAGGCCACTAATGGGATCTCTTTTTGACCTCGCTAAAATAGAAACATTAGGAACAACCTGTTGAAAATAGCAATGTGTATGTACATAAGCGGCGTTCATTTGTGTTCACAGTACCCCTTGTTGATTGTTTGAATCGAGCATTGAATTGTTCGAAGTTGGTTCTCTTAAGGATCTTCTCTGCCTGCAAACGAGGAAGAATAGGAATATTCTCTCTCCCTTTGCAGATAGTGAAGGGTAGGTAACGCAAGCCTTTAACACGTTGTACCTATTTCATTCCTCATTGATTGATTGATTGTCCGAACATTGACTGTTTGGGAATTAGTTCTTTTTTGAAGTATTCCCTGTTTGCAAATAAACGTAGGAAAATCTTTGCAAGTAGTGAAAGGGTACGTAATGCGGACCTTTCTCCCCCGTTGTAATCTGTCATGCCTATCTACTCCCCACTGATTGATGCACCTGTTTCACCCGGACCATTTACTAGAGATAGGTCATCTGGCCCGACCAGAGAGCACCCCTAGTGAAAAGGACATATGCAATAATAACGAAGTGATCACTGTATCCTGTTAACAGAAACTTTAGCATGAAACAACCTAGAAAGAAAAGAATAGGAAAACGAAAATCAGTAGGCCACTGATGAACTTTTTATTAAATAACAAACAAAGAAACGATAACAATACGTAATGATAAAACCTATTATTGTCCTAGAAACAAGAAACGTTAGAAGTAAGCCCGTAATAAGAAACCTGAAAACATCGCCCCTCCCTGCCCCAAAACGTGTCTGTCCCACCGCCTGCCACGGCCAAATAACGGCAAACTGGGAAAGATAGAAGTCAGCAGACATCCGCCCCATTCTAGAAACTTCCAAAGGGCAACAGGTTTTCGGCTACGCCCAGCCGGAAGCAACACATATAAGGCGTGTCCTGCTGCCACGCCTCGGCCAGGAGATCATCACGTAGGGTGTAGCCGGAGGAGAGGCCGAGGCCAGCGGGACCCGGCCAGGGGGATTGACAACACTGGAGAGTTTCAGGGGGGGGAATGTCCGTGTCCTCGACCCTCCCCTCTCTCTCCCAGTCCGGCCGCGGTGGCCCTTGAGAGTTGCAGGTTGTCCCTCCACACTCTCTCCCGGTCCGGCCACCAACGGCCGGGGGCTGGGGCCGACGGGATCCGGCTGCAGCCGATGAGCCAAGGAACCCGTTCATGGGGCCAGAGCAAAGGGCGTCCGGCCGCCATCCACCGGAGGTCCGGCCCAAAGACGGACGGGACATTTCTTCTTTCTTGAATAATTGCTGCAACAACCCTGGGGGGGGGATGTCTTGCACATGCCTCCGACCCCCCCCCTCTCGTCCTCATCGCCTGGTCCGGCCATAACAAATCTCAAGCGAGACGCCGTGGGGTGCACTGGGAGGGAGAGACGGTGCGAACAGGCCTCTCCCGCCTCCCCAGGTGGAGGCTTCCCAGCTGCACCCTCAGCGCTCCAGGTGCCCGGAAAAGGGTTCTTCCACTGTGGCGATGCTGCAACGTCTCGCCCGGCAGGGTGGAGCCCGTCCGCTCATTTGACCCCGCGATCGCCAGTAGCTACCGAACTCTCAAAATGGCGGTCGACCTGGCAAGAGCGGGCCCAGCATAAAGAAATGGCCCGGTCACTGGTTGACTCCACCACCGTAGTCCTCCACGACCTTGAAGATTCTAGAGGAGCCGCGGGAGTCCCCGACCCCCGCAGACACCCCCGATGGGGAATGACTGCCATGATCACCCGTGGAGTGACGAAACTGTAGCCGCGGGACGTCGGCGCTCCCATGCTGGCGCCAGCCTCAGTTTGAATGACTAAAATCCTGCAGACCTCAGTTCCGGTGAAAGCACAGTGTGACCCGGTAGGAAAAATTGTTGCACCCCCTCCCCTTTTTGACTGATGGTTCAAACCACCGATCCTTTCCTTTGCCCTTTTAACGGAACTTTGGACTGCCTCCCCCCCCCGCGGCGCCCCACGCCGTTATTTGCTGGGCGGCAACTTACTAGACATCACCTTCGTGACATCCAGATTTCAGCGCGTTCTGCTGCCTTGGAACTATTCGCACAACAGACCGCTACTGACAACCCACCCCCCGGGACGCCCCACGCCGGATACCCAAATCAGTGCGGCACCCAGGCAACATCTTCTGAATTTTCATAATTTGAAAGAACTAGTAACATGTCCTCATCAGGAATTTCCTCTTCAATCATCTCATCAGGAATTTCCTCATGAAAAGTCTGCAATGATGATTCTTGTAACTCTATGGTCTCCAAACATTCGATAAATTCGCCATCAAGACATTGATCAAAAAAATCATTCAAGTCATCTCCTCCTTGTGAGAATATTTCATTATTGGTGCTGTCAATTTCAATAAATGTAGTGGATAATTCAAAAGAAATTGCCACGGTCTCTTCGTTGTTTAAATGTTTTTACTGTTTTTGTTTTGTTGTATATATTTATAAGTTATTAAAGTTTTATATTCCTACTACTTTGTTGGAGTGCTATATATTTTTAATGTGACACATAATTGTAAAAACTTTGATGTACAAAGAGTCATCCCTGGAATCTTCCGCTTCAGGCTCGGTCCCCTCCCCAATCACAATACAGGATGGTTTTCAGATAGTATGAACACGTGTGGTGTGACGGATCTCATCGGGTGTGGGCCTTGATCTACTATAACTCCTTTGAAGAGGGGTGATTCTTTACAGCTGGGGCCATAAACTACATCTGCAGGGCTAGCTGATAGCCTAGGACCGGCCTGGACAATCGGACACAGAGGAAGAGGAGTGTCAGAGGGTGCGGTAGTGAATAGGGCGAAAGGGAGGTGTCGGGCGGGCACAGAGTGTGATTCTCAGGGAAGAGCAGCGCAGATGGGGGGAGGTTTATTGCCCATGCATAAGACAGAGAGCGGGGGTGAGCAGTGCCTGGGGAAGATGCTTGCGAGGGTGGGGAGCCATGCTACGAATCGACAGCGTGCAGAGAGTGGGTCTGGTCAAGGCATCTAAAATGGCTGCCGTGCACAACAAAAGTGTGGCATTTCAAAAAAGGCAAGATGGCGCAGACAATGTTTTTCAACACTTCCTCATTTCCTTCGAATCGAACGTTAACAGACGTTGGTGCATATTGCCAAAGTTAAGCGATATTTATCGCTAACGATGCTTAGCAACGAACTTTTTTACCGCTAAGCATCGTCAGAAATTATCGAAGATAAACCTTGCTATTATCAAGGTTTATCGCAAATGCGATAAAAAACGGCCGCAATGCATGAATATCGCTAAAAAGTCAGCGATATTCATGCATTACCGAGCTAATGCTCTTAGCCATGTTATCCACCTCCCATTGGATAACATGGCTAAGAACTGCTCAGGGCAGGTGTTAGTTTTTGGAGATATTCGCGCTTAGCGCGAATATCTCCGAAAGTTGGTAATAGGAGATAGATATCTTGCATGTTGTAATGCAAGTTATTGTGGTATATGGAACTCATACCATAATCTCTCAGGAAAGCAGAAACTGATCCTTTTGGGACCGCCTGAGAAGGCCTAGGGGGTGAGGGGTACTCTACTTTGCCCCCTTTTCACATTCCGAACTATTTTATTTTACTCTCTTCTGTAATTACACAAAATGGCAGCGATAAGATGCATCAGAGACAGACAGTGAGAGAAAGGAGGCCGGAGATGAAGAAGAGATGTCAAATACACATTGGAGATAATATAGTGGGCGAAGGGAAGTAAATATGAGTAAACTTACCATGTAACATAAAAATGTTCCACTCTATACTATAAGTCTCATTTTATACTACAATCACTTCGCTACAACCTCATAAATTAAAAATAAAAATGAATAATGTCTCAAACAATTTTTGTATTTCTAAATATAAATTTATTCTTCTGAATTTTCAAAATTTGAAAGAACTAGTAACATGTCCTCATCAGGAATTTCCTCTTCAATCATCTCATCTGGAATCTCCTCATGAAAAGTCTGCAATGATGATTCTTGTAACTCTATGGTCTCCAAACATTCGATAAATTCGCCATCAAGAGATTGATCCAAAAAATCATTCAAGTCATCTCCTCCTTGTGAGAATACTTCATTATTGGTGCTGTCAATTTCAATAAATGTAGTGGATAATTCAAAAGAAATTGCCACGGTCTCTTCATTGTGAGCCATTTTATTTTGAAATTGCTTGCTGTAAATTGCAGAAAAAAATAATCACTTTCATTTATCGTTTTTAGTATTTAGTATAACAGAAGGACTGTAAATAAATAACAGAAAACATTTTTCAAATTATCTTAAAGTGTACAACATAGTTCCCCTTACAAATTAACAACTCACCTTTTTAAAAGTAGGAGAAGTGTTAGTACTGTGTAAACCAAACACCAGAAATTGAGCACCAAAAATTCCTCACAAATGTACCTCAGACAGTAGTATCACAAAATGGCTGTGGTTTCCTCTCATTTTAGATATATACATAACCAATTAACTTTCATCACACACAAATACAAAACCAAAGTAACATTTTAATTGGTTCTAAATTTCAACACTTTCAAATGTGTTTTCCCCATGCAATTTTCCATAGGACATTTAGATACGTCTTTAGCCTGAATGGCTGAACGGAATTACACCAAACTTGGCAAAATGGTACATCAAACCTAAGAGGTCAGGGAGGATCTACTATGCCCCCTTATGGTCATTTGCCCCTTTGCTTTGGCCTCCTCTTGTCTCTCGATCCTACCGAGAGACAAGATGGCGGCCGCTACGGACTGATTGGAATGTTTACAGACGCCGGAGAACCAATCACCTTCGCAAAGCTCCGTAACGCGAAAAGTACGCGAAGCGGAGCGCTGTTATATATCTTTTTTTGAACGTTAATTTCTCAAAATCCACTGGAGCACATATATTGAAACCTAGCAAAGGCACATCGGGCTACCAGTCCCTAATATTTTGCCAAGTTTCGTACAAATCCATTCAGCCGTTCGATTATTATTATTTTTATTTTTTTTGCCCCGCGGGGCCCTTTTAAAACCTCCACATCAAACCTAGGGGGTCAGCGAGGATCTACTATGCCCCCTTATGGTCATTTGCCCCTTCGTTTTGGCCTCCTCTTGTCTCTCGATCCTACCGAGAGACAAGATGGCGGCCGCTACGGACTGTTTGGAATGTTTACAGACGCCGGAGAACCAATCAGCTTCGCTTCACAAAGCTCCGTAACGCGAAAAGTAAGCGAACTGGAGCGCTGCCCGCTGTTACAGATATATATCTTTTTTTGAACGTTAATTTCTCAAAATCCACTGAAGCACATATATTGAGACCTAGCAAAGGCACATCGGGCTACCAGTCCCTACAATTTTGGCAAGTTTCGTACAAATCCATTCAGCCGTTCGGGCTAAAAGTGAGGCCAACCGCCCTATGGAAAACTCAATGTTAAAAACATGTTTTGGGACCCCCCTTTTTTCTCGGCCCCCCTTGACGAAACCCCCCCAAATTTTCAGGGGCTGCTCAGAAACAAAATGTTCCATTTTCCTGAAAATTTCAGCCGATTCCGTCCACAAACGCCAAAGTTATTAGACATAGAATTTTCAAAAATCCCATAGAGAAAAAATCCTAACTATATATACCTACTGGCTATCGCCAGTAGGTAATATATATATTTATTGCTCCAACACCTCCGTACTTCCACGAAAGTTGACAGCACTCCAAGTTTGTGATATCAAAAAACTATTTATTGGCAGACGGGTTTCACCTTTCGGCTTCGTCAGTGTCAACCAGTGTGTTGTGAAAGACACCATTATATCCCCACCCTTCTCCAAACAGGAAAAGAGGACTGTCCACGCCAATCCATCACGGCGGGATCTTACAGTGGACTAATCATATAAGGTTTACAAATTACAGATTCCTTAAAAAATAATGGTGTCATGAAAGTGCTCGTGCAAGTTAAAAACAACATGATTTTTAGCACAAATAATCATATACAAATATTGTCATATCACATACTAACAACACTGCATTCAGGGATGACATAAGCAGTTATATATATATGTCCAAACAACTAGTTGCATTCCTATGTTGCTCATTGCTCAATTATCATGCCTACTAGAAGGCATGCGGATATGTCTCCTAGCCATATGGGCTGAGTACATGCATAGTCACAATAGTATGTAAATGTTAATTTGTATTGTCAGTGCTTTACCGACTTTCTTCCCTGCGTGTTGTTTATGTTTGCGTGCCTATCTTGCCCTGAATGGGCATACTCGACTACTATGTATTATTGGTAAATCAATCAAATCAATTGTGCCCTGGATGGGCCTTCATGTCAATTCCATTGATTCTAAAACTAATTGAGAGAGGAAGGACCCCATAACGAACATGATCGTACAATCCCAGATAGTATATACTTGTAGTGATTTGTTTCTCTTTTTTTGTGCCTTAATGTTGTGATACTTCCTTTAATATCAACTATGTTCAGTACTATGTGTGGCTGATCTCATCTGTCTGTTATCTACTATTCTAGGCTTACCCACAGTTCTTCATCATTATTTAACCTTGTTGGTTGTATGCTCCCCAGGTCGATTATATACCTGGACTCCAACACCCTTAGAGCTTTGACCCTATCTCCACCTCGTTCTCTCCTGTCTAGCTGATCTAGACAGAAGAATGTCAATAGATCTCGGTTGCTGTTGTGGTGGGTCTCGAAATGGCGTGCCACCGGATAACTCCTGTCTTTGTTTGTTATCGCGCTAATGTGCTCCAAGATGCGTTTTTTAGCCGGGTTAATGGTACTTCCAATATACCTTTTTGAGCAGGGACATTCTAGACAGTAAATAGCAAAGTCTGAATTGCAATTGAGAAATTTCACAATTTCTCTAATGGGTCATGAGTTATTAGATCTCCCCTCATATTTGGTTCTTTTCCTACTGTATTTGCACGCTTTGCAATGCATGCACGGAAAAAAAACCTGTATGGATTTCATCTTAGTTGGTTTGGGCGGATACTTAAAATGACTCATTGTTAGATGGTCACTGAGTGACTTACAGCGTCTGTATGTTATAGACGGCTTTGGGGATAACTTCTCTTTCAAGATTGAGTCAGTTTTTAGAATGTGCCCGTTCCTATTAAATGACTGGACCAACTCTCTAGATCTCATGTTGAAACCAGTGATCATTCGTATCACACCATCTGAATCAATTTTCTTTTTTTCATTTTTCAAAAGGTCCTTTCTCTCAATGTGATCTACTCTACTGGCTGTGCTCTCTAGCAGCATTTTGGAATAGCCCCTGTCATGGAATCTAGTCACAGCGGCATCTCAAGCTTGCACGAAATCTTTCGGATCTGAACAATTTCTTTTCAGACGGAGCAGTTCTCCGAATGGGATGTTGCTAATCATGCTTTTAGGATGGTGGCTTGCCGCATGGAACACAGTGTTACCCGCAGTGGGTTTCCTGTAGAGTTTAGTGTTTAAGACATTTCCTGCCACAAAGACCTCTAGGTCCAGATAATGTACAAATCTGTTGCTGATGGTACTGGTAAATCTCAGATTGAGATCATTGTTGTTCAGGGCGGCCACGTACTCCTCAGCCGAGGCTCTGTCACCGCACCAGACAACGAAAAGATCGTCAATGTACCTGGCCCAGATCAATATGTGATCAAGCCATTTCTCGTTGGTTTCTCCCCAGGCCACATGCTTCTCCCACCAGCCTACGAGCAAGTTCGCGTAGCTGGGGGCGAAGCACGTGCCCATTGCAGTCCCTCTGATCTGTCGGTACAGAACACCTGCAAATAAAAAGATGTTATTATGAAGACAGAACTCAATCATTTGGATGAGCATACGGTTATGTTGATGATATTTGGCCTGTTTCTTGCCCAGAAACCATCTCACAGCGGAAATCCCATCATGGTGACCAATACATATATACAAATTGGCGACGTCAAGGGTGATCAAGAGCATATCAGCCTCCCATTTGATGCTGTCAATTTGCCCGAGGAAGTCGTGGGTATCCCTTACATAGGAGGGCAGATCTTTAACAAAAGGAGCCAGGTACGTGTCGATAAATCTAGAAGTATTTTCTAGGAGGCTGCCTATCGAAGAGACTATCGGTCTGCCGGGGAGGTGATAGAAGGTGGGAATTATTGGGTGCTCACAGTGCAAGTAATCAAATTCATTTTTATTTAGCATACCCTCATCCCTCCATCCCTCAAGTAGAATCTGATATTCAACAGTACATTTCACATAGTCTTTTCTGTTGATAACTTCATAGCAGTCCTTGTCCTGCAGTTGTTTCATAGCCTCTTGTTTGTACTGGCATTTGTCAAAGTCCACAATGTTCCCCCCTTTGTCTGAGGGTTTTATTTCGATGGTAACATCCTGTTTCAGCGATGTTATTGCTTCCCATTCATTCCGTGATATGTTCGAGTTCTTATTCTTCAATTCCATAGTTTTGGTCGCCATTTTTTGGAGATCTTGGAGGTTCGCCTCATTAAACACGTCTACCGCGACATATGTGGTGTGCGGAAGGGCCCGGGATTTCCTTTTCAGATTGCTCGGATCCCTTACTTGATTAATGTCCTCTCTTCTTAGTATCTCGATAAAATTGGGGACAAAAATAAATAAATAAATAAATATATATATTACCTACTGGCAGTCGCCAGTAGGTAGTTATAGTTAGGATTGTTTTCCATAGGAAATCCGCAACATTCTATTGGGAATAACTTTGGCGCCGGTGGATGAATCTTCGCGAATTTCTCAAAGACACCCCCGCGCCGCACGGCCACCAGCTGCTGCGTGTGCACCTTGCCTGCCCTCTGCCTCGCTGCTGCCTCGTTTGCCGGTTGCCGGCTGCCTCCGCTGTGGTTGTTTTTGCCTTGTTTTTCTGTAATTTGTGCCTGTTTTTTATGTAATTTCTTTTTGCCTGTGTTTTGGTTTCCTTCCTTGCTGTCCGCCTACCTCGCCGCCCTCCGCCCTCCCTTCCCGCCACCGCCGCTTTTCCCCGCCCCTTTTTCTATTCTGTACCCTCCCCGCTCCCGCCTCCCAGCTGCTCCGCCCACCCGCGCACTTGGCCTTAAATGGCGACCGTGCGACGCAGGTGAGTGTGACCCACTTGTGGGACACCCCCGCGCCGCACGGCCACCAGCTGCTGCGTGTGCACCTTGCCTGCCCTCTGCCTCGCTGCTGCCTCGTTTGCCGGTTGCCGGCTGCCTCCGCTGCGGTTGTTTTTGCCTTGTTTTTCTGTAATTTGTGCCTGTTTTTTTTTTTTTTTTTTTTTTTTTAATGTAATTTCTTTTTGCCTGTGTTTTGGTTTCCTTCCTTGCTGTCCGCCTACCTCGCCGCCCTCCGCCCTCCCTTCCCGCCACCGCCGCTTTTCCCCGCCCCTTTTCTATTCTGTACCCTCCCCGCCCCCGCCTCCCAGCTGCTCCGCCCACCCGCGCACTTGGCCTTAAATGGCGACCGTGCGACGCAGGTGAGTGTGACCCACTTGTGGGACACCCCCGCGCCGCACGGCCACCAGCTGCTGCGTGTGCACCTTGCCTGCCCTCTGCCTCGCTGCTGCCTCGTTTGCCGGTTGCCGGCTGCCTCCGCTGCGGTTGTTTTTGCCTTGTTTTTCTGTAATTTGTGCCTGTTTTTTATGTAATTTCTTTTTGCCTGTGTTTTGGTTTCCTTCCTTGCTATCCGCCTACCTCGCCGCCCTCCGCCCTCCCTTCCCGCCACCGCCGCTTTTCCCCGCCCCTTTTTCTATTCTGTACCCTCCCCGCTCCCGCCTCCCAGCTGCTCCGCCCACCCGCGCACTTGGCCTTAAATGGCGACCGTGCGACGCAGGTGAGTGTGACCCACTTGTGGGACACCCCCGCGCCGCACGGCCACCAGCTGCTGCGTGTGCACCTTGCCTGCCCTCTGCCTCGCTGCTGCCTCGTTTGCCGGTTGCCGGCTGCCTCCGCTGCGGTTGTTTTTGCCTTGTTTTTCTGTAATTTGTGCCTGTTTTTTTTTTTTTTTTTAATGTAATTTCTTTTTGCCTGTGTTTTGGTTTCCTTCCTTGCTGTCCGCCTACCTCGCTGCCCTCCGCCCTCCCTTCCCGCCACCGCCGCTTTTCCCCGCCCCTTTTCTATTCTGTACCCTCCCCGCTCCCGCCTCCCAGCTGCTCCGCCCACCCGCGCACTTGGCCTTAAATGGCGACCGTGCGACGCAGGTGAGTGTGACCCACTTGTGGGACACCCCCGCGCCGCACGGCCACCAGCTGCTGCGTGTGCACCTTGCCTGCCCTCTGCCTCGCTGCTGCCTCGTTTGCCGGTTGCCGGCTGCCTCCGCTGCGGTTGTTTTTGCCTTGTTTTTCTGTAATTTGTGCCTGTTTTTTATGTAATTTCTTTTTGCCTGTGTTTTGGTTTCCTTCCTTGCTATCCGCCTACCTCGCCGCCCTCCCTTCCCGCCACCGCCGCTTTTCCCCGCCCCTTTTCTATTCTGTACCCTCCCCGCTCCCGCCTCCCAGCTGCTCCGCTCACCCGCGCACTTGGCCTTAAATGGCGACCGTGCGACGCAGGTGAGTGTGACCCACTTGTGGGACACCCCCGCGCTGCACGGCCACCAGCTGCTGCGTGTGCACCTTGCCTGCCCTCTGCCTCGCTGCTGCCTCGTTTGCCGGTTGCCGGCTGCCTCCGCTGCGGTTGTTTTTGCCTTGTTTTTCTGTAATTTGTGCCTGTTTTTTCTGTAATTTCTTTTTGCCTGTGTTTTGGTTTCCTTCCTTGCTATCCGCCTACCTCGCCGCCCTCCGCCCTCCCTTCCCGCCACCGCCGCTTTTCCCCTCCCCTTTTTCTATTCTGTACCCTCCCCGCTCCCGCCTCCCAGCTGCTCCGCCCACCCGCGCACTTGGCCTTAAATGGCGACCGTGCGACGCAGGTGAGTGTGACCCACTTGTAAGCCTGTCTGCGCCCGTCCGCGACCGGATCGCGACCAGCGCCAGGACCCCTGGCCCACGAAGACCCCGACCGACCCGCCTAACGTACTCCACCGCCACCCTCACCGCTCTCAACACCGGCCGACTCCCAGAATGCCATCAAGCCACTCCACGACGCACCCACGGTCCTTTCAGCTGCCACGCCTGCAAGTTCACCTGCATCCGGACCTGCCTCGCACCAGCACCCGCCAAGTCGAACACCAGCAGCACCCACCTCAAGTGCATCCTGCTCAACACCCGCTCCGTCCATAGACACGCCGTCGAACTCTGGAACCTCCTAGACGCCACAGCCCCTGACGTTGCCTTCCTCACGGAGACCTGGATGAACGCCTCTTCAGCTCCCGACATCGCCATCGCTATCCCAGAGGGCTACAAGATCGTCCGGAGGGACCGCAATGCCAACCAGATGGGAGGAGGCATCGCCATCATCCACAGGAACACCATCCGTCTCACGACCAGCACCGACAACACCCTGACCAGCGCAGAACACCTGCATTTCCAGATCCACACCAACCCGAACACCACCATCAGAGGCACCCTGATCTACCGACCCCCTGGACCACGCACACAATTCAGCGAGGACATCGCCGACTTCGTCAGCCCGCATGCCCTCCCCTCCGCTGACTACATCCTCCTGGGAGACCTCAACTTCCATCTGGAAAACAACAACGACCGCAACACCAGCACCCTGCTCGACAACCTCGCCAACCTGGGACTCAAGCAACTGGTGTCCACCCCCACCCACCTCGCCGGACACACACTCGACGCAGTCTTCTCTTCCAGCACAGACATCGGCTTCAGCCACGCCACAGAGCTTCAATGGACGGACCACAGCTGCGTCCACTTCACCTTCAAGAGAACGACGACCCACCAACACCAGCAACAAGCCGCCCGCAGAAGCTGGAACAAGATCACAGCAGACCAGCTCGCCACCTCCCTGAGCCAGCACCCTCCTGCCAGCTCAGCGGACCCCAGCCAGGCCGCCGACAACCTCACGAAGTGGATCAGCATCTGCGCGGACGAGCTCGCCCCACTGAGGACCCCGCCGAGCAGACCCGGCAGCAAGAAGGCCCCATGGTTCACCGACGAACTCAAGAGCTCCAAGAAGAACTGCCGAGCCCTCGAGAAAGTCTGGAAAAGGGAACCGACACCGGACAACAGGACCTCCTTCAAACTTGCCACCCGGAAACACCACCAGCTGATCCGCGCCGCCAAGAAAACAGCATTCAAGGACCGGTTGGACAAGAACGCACACAACTGCAAGGAACTCTTCAACATCGTGAAAGAGCTTTCCAACCCCAACGCAGGAAACAACGACATCACCCCATCGCAAGACCTCTGCAACTCCCTCGCTTCATACTTCCACAACAAGATCGCGGACATACACAACAGCTTCAACAACCAACCAACGCACACCATGACCGAACAACCACCCCCCACCACCACCCTCCACGCCTGGACCCCGATCAGCACCGAAGACACCATCCGCACGATGAACTCCATACACTCCGGATCACCGACCGACCCCTGCCCTCACCACGTCTTCAACAAGGCCGACGCTGTCATCGCACCCCACCTGCGAGACATCATCAACACATCCTTCGACACCACCATCTTCCCTGAGAGCTGGAAACACGCCGAACTCAGCGCTCTACTCAAGAAACCAACAGCGGACCCCACCGACCTCAAGAATTACCGCCCCATCTCGCTCCTCCCGTTTCCAGCCAAAGTCATCGAGAAGACCGTCAACAAGCAGATGGCCGCCTTCCTCGAGACGAACGGATCCCTCGACCCCTCACAGTCCGGCTTCCGAGCCAATCACAGCACCGAGACCGCCCTCATCGCCGCCACCGATGACATCCGAGCCCTGATGGACAATGGAGAAACAGCGGCCCTCATCCTCCTAGACCTCTCCGCGGCTTTCGACACGGTCTGCCACCGCACCCTAGTGCAGCGCCTCAACAACGCCGGAATCCAGGGGAAGGCACTGGAATGGATCATCTCCTTCCTCGACGGAAGAACACAGAGAGTCCGCCTACCACCGTACAAGTCAGAGGCCACCGAAGTCATGTGCGGCGTCCCCCAAGGATCCTCTCTGAGCCCCACCCTCTTCAACGTCTACATGAGCCCCCTCGCGGCCATCGTACGCAAACACAACCTCAGCATAATCTCCTACGCCGACGACACCCAGCTGATCCTCTCCCTGACCAACGACCCCGCCGCCGCCAGAGCCAACCTGCACGAAGGGATGAAAGAGGTAGCCGAGTGGATGACGACCAGCCGCCTGAAACTGAACTCGGACAAGACGGAGGTCCTCATTCTGGGCTCCTCACCCTCCGCCTGGGACGACTCCTGGTGGCCTCCCGCCCTGGGCACCGCACCCAAACCGACAGACCATGCACGCAACCTGGGCGTCATCCTGGACTCCTCCCTCTCCATGACCAGGCAAATCAACAACGTCTCCTCGGCGTGCTTCAACATCCTACGCATGCTACGGAAGATCTTCTGGTGGATCCCCACCGAGACCAGGAAGACCGTCACCCAGGCCCTTGTCACCAGCCGACTGGACTACGGCAACGCCCTCTACGCCGGTACCACCGCCAAGCTCCAGAAGAGACTCCAGCGGATCCAGAACGCCTCAGCCAGACTCATCCTCGACATCCCACGAACCAGCCACATCTCCGGACATCTGAGAGACCTTCACTGGCTCCCCGTCAACAAGAGAATCACCTTCCGCCTCCTCACCCACGCACACAAAGCCCTACACGACCAAGGCCCGAGCTACCTCAACAGCCGAGTCAACTTCTACGCTCCCAAACGCCACCTCCGATCAGCCAACCACGCCCTCGCCGCCGTCCCCCGCATCCGAAGAACGACTACAGGAGGAAGGTCCTTCTCCTACCTGGCCGCCAAAACCTGGAACTCCCTCCCGACCGACCTGCGCCTGACCCAAGACCACCTCTCCTTCAGGAAGAAGCTGAAGACCTGGCTGTTCGAGCAGTAGCGGCACCCCCCCCCCCCCCCAGCGCCTTCCCTGAAAGTTTGGGGGGATTCGTAAAGCGGAGGCCGAGATATTTGAGGGGTCCCAAAACGTGTTTTCCCCATGTTAATTTCCATAGGGCGGTTGGACTCACTTTTAGCACGAACGGCTGAATGGATTTCCACCAAACTTGGCAAAATTGTAGGGACTGGTAGCCCGATGTGCCTTTGCTATGTCTGAAGATATGTGCTCCAGTGGATTTTGGGTTAAAAAAAAATATATATCTATAAGCGCGCCCCGGTACGCGCACCGGGGAGCGCACCAGGTGCGTAACGCGAGTACGCTACCGGAAAGCTGATTGGCTCTCGGGTGTCTGTCAACATTCCAAACAGTCCAGAGCGGCCGCCATCTTGTGTCTCGGTAGGATCGAGACACAAGAGGTGGCAAAAACAAAGGGGGAAATGACCAAAAGGGGGCAGGGTAGACCCCCCCTGACCCCCTAGGTTTGATGTGGGGGCCATAAAAGGGCCCCGCGGGGCACATTTATTTATTTTTTTTCGATTTTCGCGGGGGAGCGCCCGGTACGCGCACCGGGGAGCGTATCGGGGAGCGTACCATGGGGATAACCAAGTGAAACAGTAAAATATTAATTTAAAGTGCTTAGAGGTAGGGTAGCTCTGAATAGAGTTGTTGTGTTGTGTGGGTAATTTAAGTACCAACATGTAGTTACCAATGCAGAGTCTTAAATTCAATGTACACCGTCTCCTCTGTAGATATCTTGCATGTTGTTACAGAAGTTATTGTGGTATATGGAATCCATACCATAGTCTGTCAGGAAAGCAGAAACAGATCCTTTAAGGACTCCCTGAGAAGGCCTAGGGGATCATGGGTAGTCTACCCAGCTCCCTTATGATGTTTTCAAGTATTACATTTTACTCTCTTCTGAATCTACACAAAATTGGCAGTGATATGGTGCATTAGAGACAGACAGTGAGAGAAAGGAGGCAGGAGATGAAAAAGAGATGTGAAAAACACATTGGAGATAATGTAGTGGGAGAAAGGAAGTAACTATGAGCAAACTTACTATGTAACACAAAAAAGTTGCACAGTATACTGTAAGTCTCAGTTTATATAATAATCATTTTGGTAGTATTTCATGAATTACATATAAAAATGAATAATGTCTCGAACAATTTTTAATTATTAAATATAAATTTATTGTTGAGATTGTTCATAATTTAATAACACTTCTAACATTACATCATCCGGAATGTCCTCCAAATTTTCATTACATGATTCAATTGCTTCAAGACAGTCAATTAGTTCTTGATCCTCAGACTCATCCATGAAATCCAAGTCTTCGTTAAGAATGTCCTTATCCATAATTTCAAAAGAAATTGTATTGGCCTCCTCTTTACCTTCCATTTTTTTGCTGTAAATTGCATAAAAAATAACTATATCAGTAGAGTTAGGGCACTGTTGGGTTTAAGTTCAGACAGGTTCTTCTGAGTTTTTAACAGTGAAGTTATCTTTGGGCAGTGTATGGTATCAGGCAGGAAGTAGAAATATAAAAAAGTGCATGTGATGAAGCCTAAGCAAATTCATAATTATACCAGAGAAGCCTAACTCAATCCATAACTATAACAGAGAAGCCTATCTCAATCTATAACTATAACAGAGGGACAGTAAATAACTATCAGAAAACGTTTTTCCAATTTAAGTTAAAGTGCAGAACATAGTTGCCCTTACAAATTAACAACTTACCTTTCAGAAAGGAGTTGATGTTTTCAGAGGAAATCTTTTATAAATGTACCCCAGGTAGTACTAGTCAAAATGGCTGTGTTTCCCTCTCATTTTTAATATATATTCATGTCTATAACCAATGAAATGTCAGCACATAAAAATACAAAATGAAAGTAACATTTTCATTGGTTGCAAACACTTTCATATGCATTTTAGTCATGTAATTTACCTCAGGATATTTAGACAGGGCTACAGGCCAAATGGCTCAATGGAATTCGACAAAATTTGGGAAAATGGTAGGGACTGGTATGTAGTAGGACCTATTCTATATTTGGTGAAAATCTCTACAGAGGTTTTTATGTAAATTAACTTTTAACATTTTTTGGGAGCGCTTACCGGTGAGCGCCCCGGTACGCGTAGCGGTAGCGCTACGGAAGTCCTCCATCTTGTGTTTCGGAAGAATTGAGACACAAGATGGAGGACAAACAACGTTGGGAATGGGTAAAAGGGGGCACGGTAGACACTCCCTGACCCCTTAGGTTTTCTGAGGGGGGCTTAGGAGGCCCATACAGGTCAAAAAAAATAAAACATTTTAATTTTCGTGGGGGGAGCGCCCGGTACGCGCACCGGGGAGCGTACCGGGGAGCGTACTTTGGTGAAAAATAGTGAAAAAAGTTAGAGTAAAATAATCATTTTGAGTGATCAGAGGTAGGGTAGCCCTTAAAAGAGCTCTTGGGTTCTGTGGCTGATTTAGGTACCTACAAGTAGGTTCCAATGCAGAGTCTTAAATTCAGGAGGAATATTCTATTCCCCTCATCTGAGAAGTGCACACCATCTCCTCTGTAGATATCTTGCATGTTGTACCGCAAGTTATTGTTGTATATTGAACCCATTCCATAGTCTCTCATGTAAGCAGAAACAGATTTATTCACATGTTTCCGTGCTTTCTCAAATTGTGGACAAAATTGGTTGGACCACTTCCATTTCTGTCTTTGGCATATATTGGAATATACCAAGGCAGTTTGTGGAAAAAGTGTCATCAATTGCCCAAATGTGTCCTTTAAAACCATTTCCAGACCTACCCCAGTCAAAGTGCCTAGGTCATTTCCACCACAGTGCAAAATTATAAGGTCAGGGTGTGGCAGATGGTGAAAGGTTTTCACCAATGGTATCTATTGATGACATCTCAATCCTCTTTGGCCAATCCACTTGATGTGCACATTTGGTAAATCAAGGTTGTGAAAATTTCTGATAGCTGCATACCGTTGAGCCCAGTGGATGTAGCTATGTCCAATAATCCAGACAGAATACATGGTTAGAGGAGGTTCTGGTGCAGTCAGATGAAGTGTAGGAATAAAATGGCAGTTGGAACAGTAGGAGTTTGCAAAAAAAAAATGTGGAGTTTCAGTGTTCTTGAATCACAAGCAAAGATTGGTGGATTCAGATAGTTGAAAACTGAAAGTTAGGGTGCATGGTTCTGTTCTGTGAAAGAAGTAATTTGAATGGTTAAGAAAAAGTCATTTAAAGAAACATAGCACCGGATAAGCTGGTTTATTGAGAGGTCAAACATCCTTGCTGAGTTCATTTGCAACATTGTAGAATAAACTTTTAAACCTGAGAGTTCAGTGAGGAGGGAATTGCTATGGTAACTGGTAGAAAGGGTTGAGGGGGGGAAGGGTGTTGGTTTGAAAATAGAGAGGGAAGAGTTTTTAATTGGTTAACATGAGGTATATATGTGTAGAATTAGAGGTTTTCTGGGCCATTCATGATTGCAGTGCCTGGAGTACATACCTTTTGCTCTGCTAAAGAAATATTGGTGTGTGTGTCTGACACTGTTCTCAATCTCCCAAAGCATTTGTAAAGGTGAGTAATGATTCATTTAATATAGATAGAGACTTGTATACTCTATGGAGAAGATTTGGAAGCAAAATGTGTTTTTTTAATGTGACTTTTTATCATGTTTTTTGAACATGCTTGATAAAAAGTTGGTGCTGGAAAGAGGAATTGTATTTTGTAAAAATGTGAAGTTTTAGTAGTGACCTGGAATGCTTGTACATATGATCTGCGCTTTGTTTCTAAAATGTTATTTAAAAAACAATTTTGTGGCAAATGAATCGCTTTTACATTTTTGAGAAGGAATAAATAGTGTCTGCATGATTAAATAAATATATTTGAACCTTTCACAATCATGTCACCTGTGTTAACTCAGATTAGGAAGCACATTGAGTTTCTTTGCTGTTGGTTTGTGTCATGTTTTTTGATAATGCTTGGTATCAACATTTGCAAGATAGAGGATTTGTATTTTGTGAAATAGTGAGGTTTCAGTAGTGAAATTGAATGCTTGTACATAGGACCTGCGCTCTTTTTCTAAAATGTTATTCAAAAAACGATTTTGGGGCAAATGAATGGCTTTCACATTTTTGAGAAGGAATAAATAGTGTCTGCATGATTAAATAAATATATTTGAACATTTCACAATCATGTCACCTGTGTTACCTCAGATTAGGAAGCACATTGAGCTTCTTTGCTGTTGTTTTGTGTCATGTTTTTTGATAATGCTTGGTAGGAATATTTGCAAGAGAGTGGAAATGTATTTTGTAAAATAGTGAGGTTTCAGTAGTGACCTGGAATGCTTGTACATAGGACCTGCGCTCTGTTTCTTAAACCTTATTTAAAAAACGATTTTGGGGCAAATGAATGGCTTTTACATTTTTGAGAAGGAATAATTAGTGTCTGCATGATTAAATAAATATATTTGAACCTTTCACAATCATGTCACCTGTGTTAACTCAGATTAGGAAGCACATTGAGCTTCTTTGCTGTTGGTTTGTGTCATGTTTTTTGATAATGCTTGGTATCAACATTTGCAAGATAGAGGATTTGTATTTTGTGAAATAGTGAGGTTTCAGTAGTGAAATTGAATGCTTGTACATAGGACCTGCGCTCTTTTTCTAAAATGTTATTCAAAAAATGATTTTGGGGCAAAAGAATGGCTTTCACATTTTCGAGAAGGAATAAATAGTGTCTGCATGATTAAATAAATATATTTGAACATTTCACAATCATGTCACCTGTGTTACCTCAGATTAGGAAGTACATTAAGCTTCTTTGCTGTTGTTTTGTGTCATATTTTTTGATAATGCTTGGTAACAACATTTGCAAGATAGAGGATTTGTATTTTGTGAAATAGTGAGGTTTCAGTAGTGAAATTGAATGCTAGTACATAGGACCTGCGCTCTGTTTCTAAAATGTTATTTAAAAAACGATTTTGGGGCAAATAAATGACTTTTACATTTTTGAGAAGGAATAAATAGTGTCTGTATGATTAAATAAATATATTTGAATCTTTCACAATGATGTCACCTGTGTTACCTCAGATTAGGAAGCACATTGAGCTTCTTTGTTGTTGGAATGCTTGGTAAGATCATTTGCAAGATAGAGGATTTGTATTTTGTAAAATAGTGAGGTTTCAGTAGTGAAATTGAATGGTTGTATATAGGACCTGCGCACTGTTTATTAAATGTTATTTAAAAAACGATTTTGGGGCAAATGAATGGCTTTTACATTTTTGAGAAGGAATAAATAGTGTCTGTATGATTAAATAAATATATTTGAATCTTTCACAATGATGTCACCTGTGTTACCTCAGATTAGGAAGCACAGTGAGCTTCTTTGGTGTTGGAATGCTTGGTAAGATAATTTGCAAGATAGAGGATTTGTATTTTGAAAATAGTGAGGTTTCAGTAGTGAAATTGAATGGTTGTACATAGGACCTGCGCTCTGTTTCTAAAATGTTATTTAAAAAACGATTTTGGGGCAAGTAAATGGCTTTTACATTTTTGAGAAGGAATAAATAGTGTTTGCAAGATTAAATAAATATATTTGAACCTTTTACAATCATGTCACTTGTGTTTCCTCAGATTACTAAGTAGATTGTGCAGATGAGGTGAGGCATGTGCAGGGGTGCAAAGGAGGCGAGGCCTGTGTCCATGAGTGCAGTGTAGAGGACTCATGTCCTCTGACTCTTGGACAAGACTCATCTCCTCTGTGCCCCCTGGACAGGCCTGAATGTATTGGGTATAATTGATGGTAACAGGGTGTAGATGAGGTGAGGCGTGTCCAGGGATGTAGATGAGCTGAGGCCTGTCTAGGGGTGCAGATGAGGTGAGGTTTGTTCAGGGTTGCAGATGAGGTGAGGATTGTCCAGGGGTGCAGAGGAGGTGAGTCCTGTGTTCAAGAGTGTAGTGGGAGAGAAGCCTGTCCAGGGGTGCAAAGGAGGTAAGGCTTGCGTCTAAGAGTGCAGTGGGGGAGAGGCTTCATGAAGTCCATTCCACTGCCCTCTTAGACATAGGCCTCAACACCTCTGCTCCCCTGGACAGGCCTCACCTCATCTGCACTCCAGGTTAGGCCTCACCTTATCTGCATCCTGTTACCATTAATACATTGAGGCCTGTCCAGGGTGCACAGAGGAGGTGAGGCTTGTTCAAGGGTCAGAGGAGATGAGTCCTATCCAATGCACTCTTCGACACAGGCCTTACCTCCTCTGCACCCCTGGACAGGCCTCACCTCATGTGCACAATGTACTTACTAATCTGAGAAAACACAGGGGACATGATTGTGAAAGGTTCAAATATATCTATTTAATCTTGTGGACACTATTTATTCCTTCTCAAAAATGTAAAAGCTATTCATTTGCCCTAAAATCGTTTTTCCAATAACATTCAAGAAACAGAGCGCTCGTCCTATGTACAAGCATTCGATTTGTAAGCATATTGTGCAGATGAGGTGAGGCTTGTCCAGGGGTGCAGAGGAGGTAAGTCCTGTCCACAGCACTGTTGGACACAGGACTTATCTCCTCTGCACCCCTGGACAGGCCTCACCTCATCTGCACAATCTGCTTACTAATCTGAGGAAACACAGGTGACATGATTGTGAAATGTGCTAATATATTTTTTTAATCATGCAGATACTATCTAATCCTTGTCAATAATGTTAAAGCAATTCATGTGCCCGAAATCTTTTTTTAAATAACATTTACAAAACAGAGCACAGGTCATATGTATAAGCATTTTATTACACTACTGAAACCTCACTCATTTAGAAAATACAATTCCTTTATGCACGAACATTTCTTTACGAAGCATTATCAACAATGTATTAGTCTCTATTATATTCTCTTCCTGACTTACTCTATTTTTCCACCTGTCTCCTTCTAACACCCTCTCTCTGACTTATTCCTTTTTACATCCTGACCCTGTGTTACACTCTCTTACACTCTGTCTTTGACTTACTTTCTCTTACACCCTGTTTCTAATTTATTCCCTCTCTCTCTTTTTTACAGCAATTTGTAAGTCATACTTTCTCTTACATCCTCTTCCTGATTTACTCCGTCTTACAATCTTTCTCTTTGTAACATTCCCTCCCAGACTTACTCCCTATTACACCTTTTGTCTGTTTTACCCCCTCTCTCCCTCTTTCTGACTTTTTTATTCTCTTCCTCGCTTCCCGTTATACCCTCTGTCTGACATACTCCTTGTTACATCCTCTCTCTGATTTACTTCCTCTTTCCCCCCTCTCAAACTTACTCTCTCTCTCTCCCTTTTACAGTCTCTCTCTGTTTTAGTCTCTTTTACATACTCTCCCCTTCTAACACCCTCTCTCTATCTTACATCCTCGTACACCCTCTCTCTGTCTTACACCCTGTTACATCCTTTTTCTGACTTACTCCCTTTGTCCCTTTCTTTGACTGACTCCCTCTCCCTATTACATCCTTTTTCTGTCTTACAACATATTATACACTTTTCTGTCTTACTCCTTCTCTATGTTTTACTCCCTCTACCTGTTTCTTTGTCTGACTCTCTCTGTCTTTTTGTGTTAGTTCCTCTAGCTCTTTTTCTCTGTCTTAATCCTAGTTACATAGTTGCTGTGATATAAACTTAGATATGTTGTAAACTAGTGTTTATATCGTTTGCTTATTGTCATTGCTTTGTTGTTTGGTAATAGTGATCTAAAATGTGTTATTTTTTTCTTTAACACAGATTGAAATCAAGATTTCAATAGTAAGGAAAAATGCCCTCAAGGCAGAGGAGAAGAAAAGATGCCAAGCGGAAAAAATCAAAAACAGCAACGGAATTAAAGCACTCGTCTACAACAAATACTTCAAAAAACAGGAAAAAAGCTCCTGGTAAGAAAACTAAGTCTTTCTTTCGGAACATATGTAGATCAAAAAAAAATGTTGATGAGGATGGCAATATACAGAAGGAGAGAGCAAATTTGAAAAGGAAGGAGAGGCCCCCCAAAAATGTTACTGCTGGAGCAGGAGAGAATAATATGTATAGGAATAGAAGGCAAAACCAATTTAGGGACATTCGTAAACGAATGTTTCGCAATAGGGTAGTTTTAAATTTGTTAAAAAATATTAAAAAAAGGTAAACAGAGAGCTGCTTTTTATAAGAAAAAGAAAAGTGTAGAGAAGATTGTTGATCAGGCTTTTGAACTTAAGAAAAAATTATTTATTTTAGTAATCAATAGAGTTAGGACACTTAACAAGACAATTGATGTTTTCAAATCAAAGAGTAGATGCAAAAGAGTAATTAATCTGACTCATTTTTGTAAAGTTTTTTCTGGAGAATGGATGCATAGTTCAAGTTGTGAGCCATTTTTTAATGAGGAGAGTTACTTCCAGGAGAATGATTTGGTGCATGCAGTTGACACCAGTGGTCGAGCATATGAGGTGAAAGACGGTTGTCTGATTGAAAAAGAGAAACTTGTGTCTAGAAATGCAGAAGTGGTGTTAACTGATGAAGTTTTAGGGAGACGTACTAAGGGTCCAGTGTACACTTGGAAGTGTAGTAGTATTTGTAGTGTGCGACAGGAATCAATCGATTTGCTTCGTAATTTCTTACGTACATATAGTAAGAAAAGTCTAAAACAGAAAATAAAGATGTTGGAAGACTTAGATCCTTGCAGAGTGAGAGAAAACACAGGTTTGCAAGGGCATTCACTGGCTTGTCTTTCTAGAAAAGTATGTCAGAGTGTTTTTCATCATTTTAGGATGTTAGCAGTGCATCATAACAAAATGAGGAAATTAGTGAGAAGGTTGTATTATGCAAAAAGTCCAGCACTTAAGCTTAAACAATTAAACAGTGCTCTTTTGCATGGAGCTGAATTAGATGTGAAGAAGATTTGTGAAGAAATTGAGATTTGTTATTTTGGTGAAAAAGAGGACAGTGTATAAATTGACACAGTAATAGAAGGTAATGTGGAAGACAATGTACTGATTTCAAGTACAGAAAAGTTTGACCAGGAAATTACCAAGTTTAAGGTGAAATCAAGTGAAAGGCCTAATTTTACTTGTGTGTGTTGTCGACGGACTCATTATAAGATTCAGACTAGGTTAGTTGATTTATATGCAGAAAGTGAAATGGAAAATAATAGTGAATGGAAGAATTTTGCAACTTTTTTGTTGGTGGAGAATTCTTTTGATTTGACTTCTGATCAGCGTATTTGTAAATATTGTTGTAATAAATTAAATGAAAACAGAATGCCTGCTAGAGCTGTTCATAATAATCTTGAGTTGGTAGACATTCCTCCTGAATTGATGGATTTAAATACATATGAATCTATTTTGATTCATTGTGTCCATCCTTTTCAGGCTATTGTTCGCATGGAGCCTAAGATAGGGACATTGCCACCTTCAGAATTACAGAGAGGATTAAAAGGAAGAGTTGTTTATTTGCCTCTAGATTTCAAGAAAAATATTGATACAATTGGTGTAGAGAAAGTGGTAGAAGAACCTCTGGTTATTCTAGTTAATGGGTTTCCGACAAAGAGTAAGAAAATCTGGCAAGATTTAGTGGATGTTAGGAAAGTCAAAAAGACAACGTTGTATTTGGTCAAAAACAATGAGTACTACAAAGATGTATGTGTTGGAGCAGAGGAAACAGCTGCAGAAGAAGACAGTGATTGTTCAGCCGGCCAAATTGATAAAGTTGATGTGTCTAGAAGTGAAGAAATATATGAACGTTATACTGTTCATCCTTTGCATTCCAAAGAAGTAATGGGGAATGCAATTGACTTGTTTCAAATGAAATCAGCAAAAGGAAGTCCCATTAGTGTATGGGAAGAAAGTTTGGAAGCTCGTTGTTTTCCACAGCTATTTCCAACAGGTAGAGGTGGACGATATGACGATCGACCACTTCAAATTCCAGCATCTGAATACCGGACTTTAAGATTATATGCTGAAGATCCAAGGTTTTGTTAATGCATCCCATATTTGTTTCATCTACTGTATGAAAGTGACTTGTCTGGGCTTTCTTATGCTGTAAACCATATACTGAAGAATGTGGAGCACATCTGCAAAATGTTTCGGCGAGGGACTTTATGGAGAAAGTCAATCTGCAAGACAATATTTTGGATTCTCATCTAATCAATCTCATGGCATGTCAGCGTGGTACAAACGAGTATTGGTACCGTCGTCATGGGGAATTGAAATGTATGCTAAGAAACTTAGGAACTCCTACATGGTTCCTCACTCTTAGCTGTGCCGAGTGTGCATGGGACGACTTACTTCAATTTCTACGAGAGGCAAATGCAAACATACAAAATATAGAATTCAAAACACCTGGAGAACTGTGTTCTTTGGATCCAGGGAATGTATGCAGATATTTCAATCATAGATTTGAAGCTATAATGTCTTTCATTATCAACAAAAAAAATCCTCCCCTTGGAGAGGTTTTAGATTTCTTTTGGAGAAAGGAGTATCAAGCGAGAGGTGCTCCTCACATACATACGTTGTTATGGATTAAATATGCACCCAAATTTGGAACAGATTCGGATGAAACAGTGATGAGTTTCATTGAAGAGTATTCAACATGTGTTGTTCCGAAAACTACCGAAGAAAACAGTTTAAGGCAACAAGTTTTACGCTTTCAATCCCATCGTTGTGGAAAGTACTGTCGTCGAAAATTCAGAAACAAGGAAAAGTTCTACACAAAATGTTGTTTCGGGTTTCCACGACCAGTGATTTCTAAAGGAAGAGTAAATAATTTGATGTCTTCTCTACGACATACTGTGACGAGAAAATCACCAAAAAATACATACAATTTAAAAAGAAACGAAGAGTCCAAGTACATCAACGACTACAACCCAGTGATTTTGTCCATGTGGAATGCTAACATGGATATTCAATTCGTTGCTGACAACTCTATTGCTGTAAATCGATATGTGACGTCTTACATCACAAAAAAAGAAAAGACAGAACTGAAGGAAATGTGGGAGGACATTTCACATGAAAAGAGTATAAGCAAGAAATTATACAGTTTCAGTTTGGAGATGTTGTCGCATCGATAAATTGGAGCATATGAATGTTCTGATCGGTTATCATCAGCAAGTCTCTACGCCAAGTCTAGAACAATTATTTGGGTGAGTCTAGGTCTTGCTGCAACACGAAACCGAGTTTTTAAATCTGTACAAGAAATTGAGTATTTGGCGGAGAAAGAACCAAACAGTACAGATATTTTGAAGACAAACATGTTGGATACATACTATGCAAATAGAAGTAGTCATCTTGAGAACAGTTGTTTGTATGAAGTTCTGCAAAACTATATATAAGAGGACCATCAGAGAAGATATCAACAATGGAATATATGCTATCATTGGGTGTGAAGGATGTCTAGTGAAGCAGAGAAAAGGCCATTTGATTAATCATCGAAAATTGAGTTGAGAAAATCCAGAGAAAAGGGAATTTTACTATTTAGCTCTTTTGCAACTCTTTAAGCCATGGCGTACAGAAGAGGAACTACTTGGAGATTTTCTCTGTTACAAAGATTCTTTTATTGCAACCAAGGATACCATAGAATGTTCCGATTTTCCAAATTATCTGCAAATGTTGAACGAAGAAATAGAGCAAGAAGCCACAATTGCAGCAGAGATTGCTAGAGACAGTTCTCAAGACACTCAGAGTTCTGCTTCATTGAGTCAGGATCCACTAGGATGATTATCCAAAATGAAGCTGCCACTGCCATGGATGAGGTGGAAAGAGCTATGGAACAAGCTCAAGATGATGTAGTTAACTTAGAAGATTTAATGAAACAACTAAACCTTGAATACAAACAGATATATGACGAAGTCACAGAACAGGTTGAACATGGATTCAGTCATGAGAAAAAAGAGTGATCATGTACATCATTTAAGCTTGTCCGACTGTATGTGAGTGGAGAAGCGGGAACTGGAAAAAGTTTTCTGATTAAAGCAATTGCAACTTATCTGCAGAAAAGGACTGAATCACCGCTGTCTTGTGTTGTTACCGCTCCAACTGGGCTGGCAGCACATAACATTAAAGAGATTACTTTACATCGTTTACTGATGCTACCAGTTGAGCATGATAACAAATTACAATACCACAAGCTATCTGGAGATGCTTGTTCTGAAGTTTCCAGAGTCCTGAAGAAAATGAAACTTCTTATCATTGATGAGGTAAGCATGGTCTCAAATCTAATGCTTGCTTTTGTGCATTTTTAATGTATATGTTTGATGTATTGGAAGATGAAGGTGTAGATATAAAAAAACTTTTTAGCCTTTCTTATCAATGGCAGCATGACTGCGACAACTGTAGTTTATCAAGTAGTACTAGAATAGACACTGAAAGATTTATATATTTGACTTTACCAGACAGCAAATCAGTGTCTTTTAATAATCTAGTTAAAGCAGCTGATCACAATATGGTGTGTACCCAATGTAAGTCTGCAATGCTGTCCACATTATTTTTACAAACTTATGGTAAAGATGTAATTTTAATGTTCCAACGATGTAGACCTGATTATTAAAAATTTCGTGGCTTCTCAGTTATCAATATCAGGAAGAATTTTTGCAACTGTAGCTATTATTTATCATGACGGTCCTTCAACAACATCAGGGCATTACACATGCTATTTAAAATGTCGAAAAGGTTGGACTAACTGTAATGACACTCATTTGACTTTCAAACAACGTTTGCCTTTTGACTTAAAAAATTTATACCTAGTGTTTTTAGAACCAAAATTTAAGTAAAGGTAATTGCCCTATGAAGACCGGAGCAGTTAATAAAAGATAGTTTGCTGTTTAAAATTATATTGTGAGTAAAAGTGATGAAGATAATATAAAAATTATAGTTCTCATAAAGGTATGGTAAGTGGATCGCATAGTAAGTGATATCAGTATTATAGGAAATGTTCAACATGAGAGAGCCAGAGATGGAATTATGAATATTTAAATATTGTGAAAATGTTGTCTGAGCCTTTCTTTCAGAACGTCGGGAAAACGGTAATTTTAGAGTTTGTTTTAAGTAATTTGAAAATATACTGATACATCTGACACTATTTGGCCTTAAGGAAAGGTGAAGGAATGAGCAAAGAGTCATGACTGAACAGACGGAGTATATGAAAACATTGAAACATATTTCAGATGTTCTTGGAGCTTTTATTCTAGAGAGTCGATGAAATGGAATTTTTAGAGAACACCAGAGTACCTTCCAACGTAAAGGACCTTCATGATGTACTATTTGGCCTAAAGGAAAAGTAAGTGAATCAAAGATTAGTGTACATATGTGATTTGTAAGTTTATATGTTTTTTTTTACACACAATCTTTTTGATTGTGTTTTTTTTTCCCGCTGTCATATGATGAATAGTTTGAACTCACTGTTTTTAGTGAAATTCAATATGTTCTGAGAACAGCAAAAATAAACTATCTAACATGTTGTATAAATTATTCTATAGTTTGTATTGTGTAATTTATATTGTATTCCCATTGTCTCACACTCACACTCACTTTCCTTTTTCCTCTCTCTTTCAGCTCTCTTTACTCACTCACACTGCCTTTCTCTCACTATGTTTCACACCCATTCGTTTACTGCACTTCTTTCACAACCCCTCATTTCCATTTCAACTGTCTGCATCCCCGCTCTCCCTTGCACCACTTTTCAGCTTTCAGTCTCTCTGTTTTACTTCCCTTTTCCGTCTTTGCTTCCTTTGCTCTTTTAGTAATTCCTCTTTACTCACTCGCCAGTATTGTTGCACTTTATCACTATAACTCACCCACTCTCCCTCGCTTATCTTTGTTTGCTCCTTTTTTACCTCTTCTCTCTATTTTCCGTTCACTACCTCTATGTCCTCAGTCCCTCACTCTCCTTGTGTTTATCTACCTTCTATCATTTCTCTTACAACAACTTCACTGCTCCTCTCTCATCGTTCTTCACCCCATTTCTTTTAGTCCGGTTCCATTACTACCCCTCATTTCCTATCTTTCAATGTTCTTCTCTTTACTTTCATCACCGAATCACTTTCTCTCAGTACCACTGTTTTAGTCCTCTTCTCCTCTCTTTCCTTCTTTTGCTCCCTTACTCATTTTCCTTTCCTCACTCATTGTACTCCACTTCACTCAGTCCTTCCCTTAGTTTCTTTGTCTACTAACTTCCTCACTCCTTTTTCCTCAATCCTTCTATATTATCCTTTCTCCCTTCATCCCTTCACTCTATGACTCTCCTTCACTTACTCTCAGTTATCTTCCATTCCTCATTCTTCTAAATGCATCCTTAATTAGACTCCTTTCCCTCTCAGTCATTATATTTTTACTTACTCCTGTTTCCTGATTTAGTTTTGCTAACTCACATTCTTTTAGTATCTTTGTTACCTTCAGTTCATTTCTCTCTTCTTCTCTTCCTCTCTGTAAGTGAATCTATATGCCTTACTCTTAGTAATTTGCTCTCCTTATATTTCTTTTTCCCTCTTTTTGTCCTTCTACATTACTTTATTTCCCTTTCTGTGTCCTTCACTCTTACTTTATTTCTTAATACACTGTTATGATTTTTAACCTCTTCATTTGTATCTTTTATTTTAAAATATATATTTTACTAATTATAACTTATTTTTTCTTCTCTCTTTCACAGATACAAAGTGTAGTAAAAAATGTAATTAAAGTTACATTAATTATATGGTAAGTGTGACTAAAAAAATGTAGTTTGTCGTCACCCTTTGCTTTAACCTCACTGTTATTCTCTCACCCTACCTCACTCCTGTTTCCTTACTCTGCTTCCCTCACTTATTCTTATCCTCCATGTTTACTCCCCTTTCCCTAACTCCCCTCCCACATTCAACTTCTTTCAGTCCCCCTGCTTTACCTCCCTTACCCTCTGTTCCCTTCCTTTGCTCCCTCACTCAGTCCCTTTCTCTTAATCATTTACTTCACTCCTGTCACTCCTTCTCTCAGTCCGTCTGTCCTCACAGTTCTTCACTTCCGTTCCCTCATTCTGTCTCTCTTATCGTCGCTGTCTCTCTTCCCTCATTCTGTCAATACTCTTTCGTCATGCTCACTCCCTACAACTCACCCACACTCCCTCACTTACCTTTCTTTGCTGCTTCACTCACTACCTTTCAGTCACTCCTTCCTTTACTCTCTCTCTCCTTTCTCTCTGTCACTCCCCATGTCTTACCTTTATTCACTTTTACCCACCCTCTTTCACCCCTCTTTACTTACAGTCACTGCTCTTTTTTAATCCTCCCTCACTGTTTTACTATCTAATACACAGTCCCTCTGTGTTGCTCCCTCTAGCTCTCTTTCTCTTAACATCACTCTCTCTGTCCCTTTCCCTCATGCTCACTCATTCATTCTTTTTTTTTTGGTGCGCGCATCGGTGCGCGCCCCGGTGCACGTACCGGTACGCGTACCCTGGAGAAAAAAGAATGACAGAGTTTTAAAAAAATTATAGTTTTTTTTATAAATTAGAGGTAGTTCTAAAAAGAACAGTTTTTTAAATTCTTTTTGTTGTTTTATATTTTTTTTATATTTTTTTTAACATTTTTTACTTTTTTTGGCTTTTTTGAACAGTTTTATATATTTTTTGTATTTTTTATGGGGAGAAACAAAAAACAGGGAATTGATAATGGCTCAACTGGAGCACAAAAAAAATGTGATGTCATGAGTGATGTCACTGACCATGTCATGAGTGATGTAATATGTGACGTCATCAGCAGTGCATTGCACGCGCAAGTTATAGTGAGTCCAACTAACTATAACGTGGGAATTTCATTGGTTTTATGCGAGTAAAATTTCCAGCTAACTATAACTGGTATCAAACCTATGGTTTTTTCAGTGAATATATATATATATATATTACCTACTGGCGGTCGCCAGTAGGTATATATAGTTAGGATTTTTTCCCTATGGGATTTTTGAAAATTCTATGTCTAATAACTTTGGCGTTTGTGGACGGAATTGGCTGAAATTTTCTGGAAAATGGAACATTTTGTTTCTGAGCAGCCCTTGGAAATTTGGGGGGGTTTCGTCAAGGGGGGGCCGAGAAAAAAGGGGGGTCCCAAAACGTGTTTTTAACATTGAGGTTTCCATAGGGCGGTTGGCCTCACTTTTAGCCCGAACGGCTGAATGGATTTGCATGAAACTTGGCAAAATTGTAGGGACTGGTAGCCCGATGTGCCTTTTCTAGGTCTCAATATATGTGCTCCAGTGGATTTTGAGAAATTAACGTTTAAAAAAAGATATATATCTGTAAGCGCGCTCCGGGCAGCGCTCCGGTCCGCGGACCTTAAGCGTACCGGAACTTCGCGTAGCTAAGCTGATTGGCTCTCCGGTGTCTGTCAACATTCTAAACAGTCCGGAGCGGCCGCCATCTTGTCTCTCGGTAGGATTGAGAGACAAGAGGAGGCCAAAACAAAGGCGAAAATGACCATAAGGGGGCATACTAGATCCTCCCTGACCCCCTAGGTTTAATGTGGAGGTTTTAAAAGGGCCCCGCGGGGCAAAAAAAACAAAAAAAAAATTTTGTTTTTTTTGCGTGGGGAGCGCCCGGTCCGCGAACCGGGAAGCGTTCTGGGCAGCGTACTGCAATGAAAAATGAATGATAGACTTTTCAAATGCTGTATGTTAATTGATTGTTGTTTTTGTTGATTATTTTTTATTTTCTTTATTTTTTAAGCATTTTTTTTATTGTGATTGTGTTTCATAATTTATTAAACTTTCTAACATTTCATTGTCAGAAATTTCATAATTATCATGGAATATACATTGTAGTCTCTGAGGGTGTAAAATGTCCTCATTTGCAAGGAGGTTATCTACTGCTTGTACACATTGCAGTAGTTCATTGTCCCAAGTTTCATCGAAAAATTCAATGTCAATTTGATCAATTGTATCAATCAATTCTTGGCTGCTCTCTTGCAGGTCCATTTCAAAAGAAACTTGGTTTTCGCCTTCCATTTTGCCTGAAATTTGGATTAAAAAAATATATATTAGTAGAGATAGGGCAATGTTGGGAATAATTTTAGATAGGCATTTTTTATCAGTGAATTTATCTTTGGGCAGTGTATAGTATCAGAGTGGAAGTAGGAATATAAAAAAGTGTATGTGATTTAACATAAGTAAATTCATAATTATACAAGAGAAGCCTAACTCCATCCATAACTATAACAGAGAAGTCTCTCTAAATATATAACTACTACAGAGGGATAGTATATATCTATCAGAAAAAGTTTACCATATTAACTTATAGTGCACAATATACTTCAGTTTTAAAAATAAAAACTTACCTTTAGAAAGAAGTTGAAGGAATTAGTGAAAATACTATTGAAATGTACAGCAAGAAGTAGTAGTCAAAATGGCTGTGTTTTCTTCTCTTCCTTTATATATATTCAGGTATATAACCAATGAAATGTCAGGTAAAAAAAATAGAAAATGAAAGTAACATTTTCATTGGTTGTCAATTCCAACACTTCAGATGTGTTTTGTGAAGTAATTTACCTCAGGGTATTTAGAGAGGTCTACAGGCTAAATGACTAAATGGAATTCCAATCAAATTTGTGAAAATGGTAGGGATTGGTATGTAGTATGAGCTAATCTATATTTGGTGAAATTGTCTCCAGTGGCTTTTCTGTGAACTACTTTCCCACCTTTTTTGATGGTGCGCTTCCCAGAGAGCGACCCGGTACGCGAACCGTTGAGCGCCCCGGTTCGCGAACCTTAAGCGTTCCGGGAGTCCACCATTTTGTGTTTCGGTCGAATTAAGATACAAGATGGAGGGCAAATAATGTTCAGAATGGGTAGAAGGGGGCACGGTAGAGTTATCTTGACCCCCTAGGTTTTCTGAGGGTGGCTGAGGAGGCTTATATGTGCGAAAAAAAAACATTTTAAAAAAAATTTTCGCGAGGTTAGCTCCCGGTTCGCGTACCGGGAAGCGCCCCAGGGAGCGTACTTTGTTGGAAATTAGTGAAAAATGTTAGAGTAAAATAATAATTGTGAGTGATCAGATGTAGGGTAGCTCTGAGAAGAGCTTTTGGGTTTATGGTACATTTAGGTACTTATAAGTAGGTACCAATGCACATTCTTAAATTCAGAGTGAAAACTCTGTTGCCCTCATCTGAGAAGTGAACTCCATCTCCTCTGTAGATATCTTGCATGTAGTAACGCAAGTTATTGTTGTACAGGGAGCCCATTCCATGGTCTCTCATGTAAGCTGAAACAGATTTGTTTACATGCTTCCTCGACTTCTCAATTTGTGGACAAAATTGGTTTGACCACCTCCATTTCTGTCTTTGGCATATATTTGAATATACCAAGGCAGTCTGAGGAAAAAGTGCCATTAATTGCTCAAAGGTGTCCTTTAAAAGCATTTCCAGACCTACACCAGTCAAAGTGCCCAAGTCATTACCTCCACAGTGCACAATTAACAGGTCAGGTTTGGGCAAATGCATAAAGGTTTTCACCAATGGTATCAATTGGTGACATTTTAATCCTCTGTGGCCAAACCACTTAATTTCCACATCTTGTAAATTGAGGTTAGGTAATTTCCTGTTTTCAACGTACCTTTGAGCCCAGTGAATATAACTATGTCCAACAATCCAGACAGAAAACATGGTGAGAGAAGGTTCTCCTGCAGTCAGATGAAGTGTGGCAATGAAATGGCAGTTGAAAAAATGAGAGTTTAAAATGAAAAAAACTGTGGAGTTTCTGTGTTCATGAAGCAGTAACAGTGATTGGTGGATTTTGATTGCTGAAAACAGAAAGTTAGGGTGCACGGATGTGTTCTTTGAAAGATGTATTTTGAATGGTCAATAAAAAATCATTAAATGAAAGAATGCACTGGATATGCAGGTGCACTGAGAGTTCAGAGTTCAATTGCAACAAAGTTGTGTGAACTTGCAAACACCAGAAGTCTTCCAAGAGGTGGTTGCCATGCAGAAAAGACAGAAAGGGCAGAGGGGGGAAGGGTTTTCATTTGAAAAAAAGTGAGGGAAGAGTTTTGATTGGGTGACATGAGAGATATGTGTGAAGAATTACAGCATTTCTGTGCTTTTGATAGCTGCAGACTCTGGAGTGCATACCTTTTGCTCTGCTGAAGACAAATTGGTGTGTTTCTGAGACTGTTTTCAAACTCAAAGTATTTGCTAAGGTGAGAAAATATTTTTTTAATTTAGATAGAGAATAGTGTGCTTTAAGGAGAAAATTATGAATTATGTGGCGCAAATTGCTTGTAAATATGCTCCCACCTGTGCATGGAAAATTTAGATTTTGAATGTTTGTGTTACATAGCCATGTTAAAAGTGACCCAACCATGCAGGAAAGGCAATCAAAAAACGCTTTTATGTGTCTTAAGGACATTATAAGTAATTTTCCCATGTGCAGTGTTTTGAAATTATGATTTGAAAATCGTTTTTGAGGTAAAGGAATTGTTTTTAAATTTATGACAAGGACATAATGGTGTATGCTTCTTTATAAGGCAATTGACTGTCTCTGATGTTATTTTTCCCATTTTAATGTAAGACTTTTCTCTGTGGCGCAAATTGCTTGTAAATATGCTCCCACCTGTGCATGGTAAATTTAGATTTTAAATGTTTGTGTTACATAGCCATGTTAAAAGTGACCCAACCATGCTGGAAAGGCAATCAAAAAACGCTTTCATGTGTCTTAAGGACATTTTAAGTCATTTTCCCATGTGCAGTGTTTTGAAATTATGATTTGAAAATCGTTTTTGGGGAAAAGGAATTGTTTTTAAATTTATGACAAGGACATAATGGTGTATGCTTCTTTATAAGGCAATTGACTGTCCCTGATGTTATTTTTCCCATTTTAGTGTAAGACCTTTCTCTGTGGCGCAAATTGCTTGTAAATATGCTCCCACCTGTGCATGGCAAATTTAGATTTTGAATGTTTGTGTTACATAGCCATGTTAAAAGTGATACAAACATGCTGCAAAGGCAATCAAAAAACGCTTTTATGTGTCTTAAGGACATTTTAAGTAATTTTCCCATGTGCAGTGTTTTGAAATTATGATTTGAAAATCGTTTTTGAGGTAAAGGAATGTTGTTAAAATTTATGTGCGCCATATGCCCCCAAATTTCTTTTTCAGGGGTGCAGCAGGGTGTTATTGAGACACCCCTGCAGCTTTGGAAAAATTCCTAATTTGCGATGAGCAAATTGTTAATCGCAAATTGCACCTTCATTTATATGAGCCTCCTAGCCCATGGAAATGAATGGGTAATTTGCAATTAGCAATTTGCTCATCGCAAATTTGGAATGGTAAAGAATCGCTATTTATTCCTTAAAATTTGCTATTTTGGAAATGCAAAATAGTTATATGATACATATGGCGGTTGATGTCTAAGAAGATAAGAAGCTTAGGGATACATTTATGATGACTGGCGCAATGAAGTTGACATCACTTACTTCATTGGTAGAGCTTTACATGTATTATGTCCTCTGTATTCTTCATCAAGCGTAACTTTAATCTGCAATCCTGAGTAGGCCTCACCTTAAACAAACCTCTGGATAGGCCACATCTTATTGTCATCCTGAATTAATCATTTAAAATGCTAGGGACAGATTTATGATAGGTGTATGCCTCTTTTGCGCCACTTAGAAAACACTGTCCATGGGGAAATGACTTAAAATGTCCTTAAGACACATGAATGTGTTTTTTTAAAACGTTTGCAATTTTTTTGGGTCACTTTTAACATGGTTATGTGACTCAAACAGTCAAAATCTAAATTCGCCATGCACAGGTGGGAGCATATTTACAAGGAATGTGCTCCATGGGGAAAGGTCTTATAATGTAATAAGGGAAAAATGACATCAGAGACACTGAAATGCCTTATAGAGAAGCATACACCATTATGTCCTTGTCATAAATTTGCAAACCATTACTTTTCCCCAAAAACGATTTTCAAATCATAATTTCAAAACACTGCACATATGGAAATGACTTAAAATGTCCTTAATTCAAAATTTGCTATTCCTTATTTTGCGATTGCACTGAAGGATTTGCAAATTTTACGATTCCTTAAATGCAATGTATCAAACAAAAAATATGTAAAAAATGATATTAAGGATTTGGAAACTACCACCAACTTCTAGTTTGTGGTAATTTGCGAATTCTTTTCAAAAAGCATTTTTTTCTAAAAAACAAAAGGTCCCATATGACGCCCATACATGTCCTTAGGGCATGTATGTGTGCCATATGCCCCCAAATTTCTTTTTCAGGGGTGCAGCAGGGTGTTCTTGAGATACCCCTGCACGCTTGAAAAAATTCCTATTTTGTGATGAGCTAATTGCTAATCGCAAATTGCAACCTTCATTCCTATGAGCCTCCTAGCCCATGGAAATGAATGGGTAATTTGCAATTAGCAATTTGCTCATTGCAAATTAGGAATGGTAAAGAATTGCTATTTATTCCTTAAAATTTGCTATTTAGGAAATGCTAAATAGTTTGATGGTACATATGGTGGTTCATCTGTAACAAGATAAGAAGCTTAGGGATACATTTATGATGACTGGCGCAATAAAGTGGACATTACTTACTTCATTGGTAGGCCTTTACATGTATTATCTCCTCTGTATTCTTCATCAAGCGTAACTTTAATCTGCAATCCTGAGTAGGCCTCAACTTAAACAAACCTTTGGATAGGCCACACCTTATTGTCATCCTGGATTAATCATTTAAAATGCTAGGGACAGATTTATGATAGGTGTATGCCTCTTTTCTGCCACTGTGCATCACTTTTATGATGCAGCGGTGGTGCAAAAGATTTGCTATGAGGCGACAACATTACAAATTGATGCATTTAGGCAGATATGTCATGGTGTAAAAAAAACGTACCACATGAAACCGATGCAGCAGTGATGCAAAAGATGCACCATGTCGCAAGACAGGCCTCATTTGGGGCCATATGTATCAAGCTAATTAGCATTCGCAAAGATCAAAATTCTACGAATTTCGGCCTTTGCGAATGTTAATTAGACAAATGGTATGTATCAAACAAGTTTGATGCAAAATAAGGAGTAGCAAAATTTGCTATTCCTTATTTTGCAATTGCACTGAAGGATTTGCACATTTTTTTGAGACTACTTAAATGCAATGTATCAAACAAAAAATATGTAAAAAATGACATTAAGGATTTGTAAACTATTGTGGTAAATTGGTGGTAATTTGTGAATTCTTTTCAAAAAGCTTTTTTTAAAAAAAACAAAAGGTCACATATGACGCCAACACATGCCCTTAGGGCATGTATGTGTGCCATATGCCCCCAAATTTCTTTTTCAGGGGTGCAGCAGGGTGTTCTTGAGACACCCCGGCACCCTTGGAAAAATTCCTAATTTGTGATGAGCAAATTGCTAATCACAAATTAAACCTTCATTCCTATGAGCCTCCTAGCCCATGGAAATGAATGGGTAACTTGCAATTAGCAATTTGCTCATCGCAAATTAGGAATGGTAAAGAATCGCTATTTATTCCTTAAAATTCGCTATTTAGGAAATGCAAAATATTTTGATGATACATATGGCAGTTCATCTCTAACAAGATAAGAAGCTTAGGGATAGATTTATGATGACTGGCGCATCACCAGGGATGTGCCAGTCATCCTGCGCCGCTGTTCCGCCACCCATGGTGTGCTGCATTTACAATGCGGCGCAGCATGGGGCAAAAACGGCACAGATGCGTGACGCATCTGTGCCGTTAAGGTGGCGCATTGCTGGAGTTGTATCGCAAGTGCGATGCAGCTCCAGCAACGCTCAAGGGTGCACCATCTCCACAATGTTGCGTCAAGACCTATGCCTGCTTAAAGCAGGCGCAGGGTTTTGACGCAGGTTTCTCCTATCTGATTGTAAATGCGGCACACCATGGGTGGCAGAGCAGTGGTGCACGTTAACTGGTGCATGCCTGGGGATGTGCCATTTAACATAAATCTACCCCTTTACATTTAAGTATGTGCAGGGGACACAGAGTCGGTGAGGCTTATCCAAGGTTAAGAAGAGATGAGTCCTGTTCAGTGAAAAATTAGACATAGGCTTCACCTGCTCAGCATCGCTGGACATGGCTAAATAATAGCTGCAAAATTTTACTCTTGTTAAACAATTTTACTATTATAATCTCTGAGATTTGTCTCTTACTCTGCAACATCTTATTGTTGTTATCTTTCTTTAAAGATAAAGACAACCTCAACATGAGCGACAATCTGCAATCAGTTGATTTTGACCTCATCATTGAACTTGTAATTGAAACATCAGTGGATGTTGATCCCTTGGATGATTTAAATCCTGAGGATGAAGAAGAGCGTGATGAGGATGCAGATTTGTCGGAATTATATGAAATAGGATGGGAAGCTTACCTGCTTGAGCCTATGGAAATATAAACATTTATTTTTAAAATTTATAATTAATAAAAAGTAAAAAGGTAAACCGTTTAATTTAAAAATAAAGACACCTTCAAAAGCAGGTTAGGTGTAGTGTCTTCAATAAAATATTAAAATATGCTCATAAAATTAGATCAGATTCACATATAAAATAGCATAGGTAACATAAATATAAATGTCATTTCTTTTCTGGTATTTCTGTATTGTAAATTTGCAAGGACTAAAAAATCTTCTATTTAAAATGTCAAGTAGTGTGTTAAGTTTTTGATCACTGTTATTGTTTTACTGTTTGGTAATAATGGTTAATAACATTTTTTATTATATTTTACCACAGATTCAACTGCAGATCATTTCAAGATTTCACCATGCCTACAATAGAAAGACAGAGAAAGGCTGCAAAACGTCAAAGACAGCAGGTGAAAAAAAATAAGCAGCAGTCCTCTAACAAAAAGATTTGTCAAGTCACGAAGAAAGCACCGGGTAAGAGCACAAAACAATTCATAAGAAATATGTGTAGTAAAAAAAATATTACTACAGAAAATGTTTCAGTCCATAAAACGAGAAGGAAATCAAATGGAAAGGAAAGGCCAATGAAAAATGTTACTGCTAGAGCAAGAGATAACTCTGTGCATGATAGTAGAAGGAAACAACAGTTTAGGGAGATTCGTAAACGAATGTTCCGCAACAGGATAATTGGCAATTTGTTAAAAAATATTAAGAAACGTCAACAGAAACTGTTTTTTTATAAGAGAAAAAAAAAGTTGAGAAAGTTATTGATCAGGCATTTGAAATTAAACGTAAGTTATTTATTTTGATAATCAATAGAATTAGGAAGCTAAACAAGGCAATTTATGATTTCAAAAGAAATAGTATATGGAAGAGAATAGTTAATCGTAGTAATTTTTGTGAAGTTTTTTCTGGAGAATGGATGCATAGTTCAAGCTGTGAGGCATTTTTTAATGAGGAGAGTTATTTCCAGGATAATGATTTGGTGCATGCAGTTGACACCAGTGGTCGTGCTTATGAAGTGAAAGATGGTTGTCCAGTTGAAAAAGAAAAACTTGTGACAACAGAGGCAGAAGAGGTGTTAGGTAATGAGGTTTTAGGAAGACGTGCTAAGGGTCCTGTGTACACCTGGAAGTGTAGTAGTATTTGCAGTGTGCGACAGGATTCCATCAATTTGCTTTGTGATTTTGTACGGTCATTTAATAAGAAAAGTTTGAAGCAGAAAATAAGGTTGTTGCAAGAATTAGATCCTTGCAGAGTAAGAGAAGTGACAGGTTTGCATGGTCATTCACTGGCTTGTCTTTCCAGGAGAGTATGCCAGAGTGTTTTTCATCATTTCAGGATGCTAGCAGTGCATCATAACAAAGTGAGGAAATTAGTTAGAATGTTGTATTATGCTAAGAGTCCAGCAATTATGCTTAAACAATTATGCGCTGCTCTTTTGCATGGTTCTGAAATAGATGTGAAGAATATATGTGAAGAAATTGAGTTTTGTTACTTTGGAAGTAAAGAGGAGAATGTTGAAATTGAGCAAGAAGAAGAGGGTCATGTGGAAGATAGTGTACAGGTTTCCAGTACAGATAATTTCAAGAGGGAAATTGCGACATTTGAGGTGAAATCAAGTGAGAGGCCTAATTTCACTTGTGTGTGTTGTCGACGCAGTTATTATAAGAATCAGACTAAGTTAGTGGATTTATATGCCAAAAATTGAAAGGGAAAAGAATAGTGAATGGAAGGATTTTGCAACATACTTGATGGTAGAAAATTGTTTTGATTTGGGATTGGATCAACGTGTGTGTACTTATTGTTGTTGCAAATTAAATCAAAACCAGATGCCTGCTAGAGCAGTTCATAATAATCTGGAATTGGTTGAGATTCCTTCTGAATTGAAGGATTTAAATACTTATGAATCTATTTTGATTCAAAGTATCCATCCCTTTCAGGCTATTGTAAGAATGGAGCCAAAGACAGGGAAATTGCCTCCATCAGATTTACAGAGAGGATTAAAGGGAAGAGTTGTTTATTTGCCTCTAGATTTGAAGAAAAACATTAACACAATTGGAGTAGAAAAAGTGGAAGAGGAACCTCTGGTTATCTTAGTTAATGGGGTTCCGACAAAGAATAAGAAAATATGGCAAGATTTAGTAGATGTTAGGAAAGTTAAAAAGGCAACATTATATTTGAAAAAAAATAATAAATACTATAAGAATGTATATGTTGCAGAAGAGGAAGTAAGTGAGGAAGAGGATAGCGATTTGTGTGCTGGTCAAATTGAGAAAGTAGAACCCTCTACTAGTGAAGAAATATATGAACATTATAGTGTTCATCCTTTGCATTCCAAGGAAGTCATGGGGAATGCTATTGAGTTGTTTCAAATGAAACAAGCCAAAGGGAGTCCCATTAGTGTTTGGGAGGAAAGTTTGGACGCTCGGTGTTTCCCACAGCTTTTTCCAACAGGTCAGGGAGGAAGATATGATGAGCGACCTCATCAAATTCCTGCTTCTGAATACCGGACTTTGCGATTGTATGCAGGAGATGCTAGGTTTCGACAATGCATTCCTTATTTGTTTCATCTCCTGTTTGAAAGCGATCTGTCTGGACTGTCATATGCAGTGAACCACATCTTGAAAAGTGGTATACACATGCAAAACATCTCGGCAAGTGACTTTATGGATAAAGTCAATGTCCAAGACAGTATTTTGGATTCTCACCTGATTAATCTCATGGCGTGTCAGCGTGGTACTAATGAGTACTGGTACCGTCGTCATGGTGATTTAAAATTATGCTGAGGAACTTAGGTACTCCCACATGGTTCCTCACTCTGAGCTGTGCCGAGTATGGCTGGGAAGACTTACTTGAATTTCTACGAGAGGCAAATGCTAACGTAGATAACATCGAATTCAAGACACCTGGAGAACTGTGCTCTTTGGATCCAGTCAATGTATGTAGGTACTTCAATCATAGATTTGAAGCTATGATGTCTTTCATCATGAATAAGAAGAATCCACCTCTTGGAGAGGTGTTGGATTTCTTCTGGAGAAAGGATTACCAAGCAAGAGGTGCTCCTCATATACATATGTTGCTGTGGATCAAGGATGCACCTAAATTTGGAACGGATCCAGAAGACTCAGTGATGAGTTTCATCCAACAGTATTCTACGTGTGCTGTTCCAAACGCAAAGGAGAAGAAAAGCCTAAGAGAAAAAGTTCTGCGTTTCCAAAGCCATCGATGTGGAAAGTACTGCCGTCGTAAATTCCGAAACAAGGACAAGTTCTACACTAAATGTCGTTTCGGCTTTCCACGACCGGTGATTTCTAAAGGAAGAGTAAACAGTTTGATGTCTTCGCTGCGACACAATGTCATGAAGAAATCACCTAAAAACACTTACAATTTGAAGAGGAACCAAGAGTCCAAGTACATCAACGACTACAACCCGGTGATTTTGTCCATGTGGAATGCTAACATGGATATACAGTTTGTGGCTGATAACTGTATGGCTGTGGCTCGGTATGTGACGTCTTACATTACCAAAAAAGAGAAGACAGAATTGAAGGATATGTGGGAGGACATTTCCCATGAAAAGAGCCTCAGCAAGAAGTTGTACAGTTTCAGTCTGAAGATGTTGTCGCATCGAGAAATCGGAGCGTACGAATGTTCTGACCGGTTGTCTTCAGCAAGTCTCTATGCCAAGTCCAGGAGTATCGTTTGGGCGAGTCTTGGTCTTGCAGCAACGCGTAATCGAGTTCTCAAACCTGTGCGGGAAATTGAGTATTTGGCGGAAAAGGAGCCAAACAGTACCGACATTTTGAAGACAAACATGTTGGATACATATTATCCAAATCGAAGCAGTCACCTCGAGAATGTTTGTCTGTATGAGGTTCTGCAAAATTACATATTCAAGAGGAACATCAAAGAAGATACTGAGAAAGGAGTGTATGCTGTAATAGGAAGTGAGGGATGTCTGGTCAAGCAAAGAAAATGCCACTTGGTAAACCATCGAAAATTGAGTGGTGAATCTCCTGAAAAAAAGGAGTTTTTCTATTTAGCACTTTTGCAACTTTTCAAGCCTTGGCGTGCAGAAGAAGAACTGCTTGGAGATTTCCTCTGTTACGAAGACTCTTTCAATGCCGCCAAGGAGACCATAGAATGTCCTGCTTTTCCCAAATATGTAGAAATGTTGAATGCGGAAATTGAGCAGGAAGCAACGATTGCAGCCGAGATTGCCAGAGACAGTTCTCAGGACAGTCAGAGTTCTGCTTCATTGAGTCAGGATCCACTAGGAGGACCTGTTATCGAAAATGAAGCTGCCACTGCTATGAATGAAGTGGAAAGAGCCATGGCACATGCTCAAGAGGATGCGGTTAACTTAGAAGTGTTGGAAAGACAACTCAACGTTGAGCAGAGGAAAATATATGACGAAGTTACCATGCAAATTGATCATGGATTAAGTCATGATAAGAAAGAGTGCTCATGTACGTCGTTGAAGCCTGTCCGACTGTACGTGAGTGGAGAAGCGGGAACTGGAAAAAGTTTCCTCATTAAAGCAATTTCATGCTATTTGCAGGAAAGGACAGAGTCATCGCTGTCTTGTGTTGTCACTGCTCCAACTGGACTGGCAGCACATAATATTAAAGGGATTACTTTACATCGTTTACTGATGCTGCCAGTGGAGCATGACAACAAATTACAATATCACAAGCTATCTGGAGATGCTTGTTTTGAAGTTTCAAGAATCTTGAGGAAAATGAAACTTCTTATCATTGACGAAGTAAGCATGGTTTCCAATGTCATGCTTGCCTTTGTGCATTTGAGGATGCAAGAAGTTCTCAAAACAGAGTATGATGTGTTATTTGGTGGCAAACACATCATTGTTTTCGGAGATCTTCTGCAGCTGACACCAGTGAAAGGGCAACCTGTGTTCAAAATGCTCACGCATGAAGATACCAGGAAGTGCCTAGGCAGCATTGGCAACGTCAATATATGGTTAAACTTCAATTATGCTGAACTGCATGAAAATATGCGTCAGGCGAAGGATGAAGTTTACAAGACTATTCTACAAGATGTTAGAATTGGAAAAGTGACCGAGCATGGGAAAGAAGCTTTACATGCACGATTACTATCAAATTTATATCCAGAACAAGACGTTGTGCCTGAGAATATTTTTCAGAAAATTACTGAGAAGAAATCTGGAATATGTTTGATGCCAACTCTTGCAGAATGTGCCAAATTTAACAACAAAATGTTGCATTTAGAAAAGCAAGAGATTGTGAAACTGGAAGCTATTGATAGAGTAGAGCATATGGGATCAACAATTATTTTGTCTGAGAATCTGAAAACAAAATTGGATTCATTAGAGAAGAGTATATCTAAAACTGCAGGTTTTGAAAAGACTCTGAATGTGTGCTTGAACTGCCGTATAATTTTAAGAAGGAATTTACATGTTGAAAGAGGTCTAGTAAATGGATCAATGGGTAATGTTGTTGATTTTGTGAAATACAGAAATAGAGATGGAATTGAATTTTTAAAAATTAAATTTGATGGCATTGAGGAAGTACAGCTAATTGCTCGTTGTTCTGCTAGATTTTTGCTTGTAAAAGACTTATATGTTAGCCATAAGCAGTTTCCTGTTTGCTTGGCATATGCGGTGACAATCCATAAATCGCAAAGTTTAAGTGTAGACAGTGCATTGGTGAATATTGGCAGTTCTGTGTTCAAGGAGGGTATGGCATATGTGGCATTGTCACGAGTTAGAACTTTATCGGGATTGTACTTGATTGAATGTGATGTCACAAACATTTGTGCGGATCTAGATTGTGTTAAGGAATACAATAGGTTAAGAAGAGAGTATGCGCCACATTTGCCTCAGTATCCTTTGTTTGAGAAACGTGTGGTAGGCCGGAAACGAAGGAATGAGAACAATACTGGGGAGGTTGTAGCAAAAAGACAAAAAGTCAATGAACCTAATATTACAAGCAGAAACAAAAAGGATTCTGTTGAAGATGTTGTTGGTTTTCAGTTTGAAAACAGTTCTGGTGTCAACTGCTATGCTAATGTAGTGGTTAATGTTTTGTTTTCTCTAAAAAATGTAAAAGAAGAGATTGTGGTCAATTCTGATCAAAGATTTTGCAGTTTGTTAAATTCTGTGTTAGAGAAATGTAGCACTGATAGAAGAAACATAGAAAGTGTGTCTGAAATTCGAAATCTGTTAGACAGATGTTCAGGCCAAACACAATTCTCTCAAAATATTCAGCAAGATTGTCAGGAGTTTTTAATGTATATGCTTGATGTATTACATGCTGAAGGTGTAGATGTAGATCAGCTGTTTGGGCTTTCTTATCAATGGCAGCATGACTGCGAGAACTGTATAGTATCAAGTACTACTAGTGTAGACTCAGAAAGATTTATATATTTAACTTTGCCAGACAGTAAATCAGTCTCCTTTAATAAGCTAGTAAAAGCAGCTGATCACAACATGGAGTGTAGCCAATGTAAATCTGAAATGATGTCCACATTATTTATACGAACATATGGCCAGTATGTCATTTTAATGTTCCAACGATGTAGGCCTGATGGAACAAAATTGACAACTTTAATAAAAAAATTTGTAGCTTCGCAGTTGTCAATATCAGGAAGGACTTTTGTAACTGCAGCAATTATATATCATGACGGCCCTTCAATAACATCAGGACATTACACAGCTTATTTAAAGTCTAGAAATGGCTGGTCATTCTGCAATGATTCTGTTTTAATTTTCAAAAAAAAATTGCCGTATGACCTTAAAAACTCTTACCTGGTGTTTTTAAAACCAAAATTTTAGGGAAATAATCTCGGGATGTGCTCTGTGGAATTTCAAGAAGTTCTAATGGCTCCTACACAATTTGGCCTTGAGGATAAGTGTAGTTCAGAGACATAACTTCTAACCATAGGACTGGACATTATGGAGAAATACGTGCACTTTGAATGAGTTCAGAAAAACTGTTTCTTTTTATAAGCTAATTGAAGCAGCCAATCAAAACATGGAGTAGAGGGAATGTAAGTCTGCAATGCTGTCTACTGTTTTACATTGCTTTGTGATTAAAAGTGATGTAGAGAATTAAATAATTGTAGTAGTCATAGAGGTAGTGTAAGTCTGCTTGTATCAGTGTCATAGGAAAAGTAGAACATGACTGAGCAAGAAGGGGAAGATATTACTATTCCAGGATTGTGAAAATGATCTTCAACATTTTAATTCTGAAAGTTGCGGAAATGCCAAATGACGGGATTGGCTTACAAGAAATCCAAGAGTTATAAATGGCTCTGACCAGATTTGGCCTTGTGGAAAATTGTGGTAGAGAGCAAGAAGTCATTTATTGCATGTAACGTGTTTTTAAAAACGATGGAGATTTTCTTTCAGAAAGTGGCGGGCTGAAAGTAATAACAGCACAAAAGAGTGTAAGCTGTTCATAGGACATCCTTGGACGTCATGGAAAGTAAGTTAACTTTAAGGAGTTCTGAATTTTGATTTCTGATGTTGTATGGGTTTTTTAAACACAATCATTTTGATTGTGTTTTTTTTCCCCCGCTGTTACATGATGAATACCTTCAAGTCACTGTTTTTAGTGAATTTTGATACATTCTGAGAACAGCAAAAATAAACCATTTAACATGTATAATTAATTCTGTACTGTTTGCATTTATGATGTATATGTAGAACTGTGTAGGAGGCATGGAGAAGGTGAGGCTTCTGTAAGTGTCAAAGTTGTTGCATGCAGTGCTGCACTTCTGCGTATTCTTTCATATGCTAGACTACATCTGCACAATGAGATACCTAAGCAAAGGAAACACAAGTGATGTGATTGTGAAATGAGCAAAATAAATTGCATGTATTTCAATTACATCACCTGTGTTTCCTATCATTACGAATCACATTGTGCAGATCAAGTTTAGGTCTGTCCAGGGAAACATAGGAGGTTTGGACTTTGTTGAAGAGTGCAGTGGACATGACTCACTTCATTGGTAGACCTTCACATGTATTATGTCCTCTATTCTCTTCAACAACTCGAAATTTCATCTGCAACCCTGAGTAGGCCTCACCTGAAACAAACCTCTGGATAGTAGACATCTTATTGGCATCCTGAAGCAATTATTTAAAATTTTAGTGTGTTGCGACACTTTTCTGAAACAACAGCAATGCAAAAGATGCACCATGTTTTAAGATAGGCCTCACTTCATCTGCATCAAGATACTGTTAGTTTAAAATGTATATCTTTAGGACTGTGTAGGGGGCCTGGAGAAGCAGAAGCTTCTGTAAGTGTCAAAGTTTTTAAAAAACTGTTTCTCCTTCAATCTTTTCCCTTGTCTTTTCAAATTTTTAAATACATGTTTTAATATTTTTCAAATGTTTGTTCTCTCTTTCACAGATTGAAAGTATAAAAACAAAAAGTGAGTAATTTAACGACAATTATAAGGTAAATATTTTGTACTGTTTTCGTTACATTTATATCACATTTACCTACTATTAGTTCCACTGCTTCATTTCTTTAACCCTCAGTTTCCTGCCTTTGCTACTTCCCTCATTCCTTTCTCTATTACCTACTTACTCAACTCCTTCCACTCTTTTTCTCAGTCCCTCTCTTCTCATAGTTCCTCACTCTTGTTCACTCACTGCGTCTCTATTACTCTTAGTGTCTTTGACTGATCAGTCTATCACTACTTGTTCATAATGCTTTCTCTGTGTAGTTGAAGCACACTAAGGGGAATATTATGAACACAGCCAATAAAATTATTGCTCTTTTTATTGGCAGAAAACTGGTGCAAAAGTGGTTTTAGTGGCAGTTTTCTGCCACAAAAGCAGCTTTAGCGACACATTTCTGCCAATAAAAGCTGCAAAACTTTTATTGCCTATGTTGATGATATGGCTCTATGTTAATTACATTTCTTTGCTGTTTCAATTAATCTTTTTCTGTTATTTTTTGTTTTCTGTTTTCTATTTTTTCTCTCTGTTATTCCTCATGTTTTAATCTTATTTTGAACATTCACTCACATTCTCCAAGAAACTCTTCTTTGTTAATGTTATACTCTCTTTTTTTTTCTTTCACTTCCTTATCTATTTTGTTTTTCACAATTATACCCTCTTCTGTCTTTTCTTCGGTAAATAGATCGATTAAACAGTATCTCTTCTTTACTCCCTATAGTTGTCATTCTTTTAACATCACTCTCTGTTTCCTTTCCTTATACTTACAATTTATTTTATTTTTTTTATTTTTTTGGTTAGCTCCCGGTCCGCGTACCGGGAAGCTAACCCGGAAGCGAACCAAAAGAAATAGAGCTTGCCAGAGTGCTAAACATTCTAGCAATTTTTTTGGAAAGGGAAGGTAGTTCTGAAAAGAACTTTTTTTTAAATATTTTTGTTGTTTTATATATATTTTTTTTTTGAACATTTTTTGGTTTTTTTTGTATTTTTTGAACAATTTTATATATTTTTTGGTTTTTTTTGGGGGGGGGGAAACAACAAAAAACAGGCGTTGAAAATGGCTCAACAGGAGCAAAAAAAAATTACTGGGGGCGGTTAGGGCAATCATGGTGTTCATATGCCAGGTTGAGTGCATTGATGCTCATGTTGCCACAAGCTAATAATGCACGACAGTGCATACATAAGTGAATCATGTGCCCAAAATTTTCTTGAATATTTGGCACAGTTTCCCGTGCCTCTTCTGGTGTTAGAGAAACCGGTATTGGTGGTCTGGCCACAGGAGTTGGTCTTGGATTGTCGTGCATATCCCTTAATTCTGCCCGGCTGTAATTTAGGGGATGTTTCCTCGTCATGTGCCTGTGCATTGTGTGATTTCCAAAGCTATATTTTTTGTCCGTCCCTCTGGACAATTGTTCCTTGCATATCAGGCAGGTGACATACCTTGCGTTGACCTTTTTTTGGCCACGAGGCATTGAAAAAAACTGCCAGATGAAACTGGCTTTCTTTCTGGAAACCCGGGGCAACTCTTCTAAAAATTGTGGTTCTTCTCCCTCCTCATCCATTTCTTCCTCTTCCTCCTCAGTGTTGGTAAGGACCTGGGGAGGTGGTCCTCTCTTCCCATGAGGAGGTGGTGGTGGTGGTGGGGGTGCACCAGCTGAAGCAACCAATGAAGCCATTTTCACACAAGCAAAATAGGTCTTCCAACAAGCAAAATAGGTCTTCCTCTCACAATGATGAAAGTCAGAGTGAGGAAAGAAGGAGGGGTTTTCATCATTTGGGAAAAACAATACTTCTCAACCAATGAAAAGTGTTATTTTTAAGTCACCTGACCTAGCCTTCCATCATTATGAAACCAAAAGTGAAATGAACCAATGAAAAGTTTTATTAACAAGTCACATGACCTCTCACGCTCATGTTACGCGCTGCGGAACGCTCCCCGGTTAGCTTCCGGGTCGCTAAGCTTCGCGCCCCGGTCCGCGCCCCGGGACACTTCCGGGTGCGCTAACGCAGTACGTCATAAGACGCATTACGCGGCAACGCGATACCGTCACTATGTTGATTTCTTACCGGTTCGCGGACCGGGTCGCGGAATTAAATTGAGCTAACGGGAAGCTTCCCGGTTCGCGGACCGGGAGCGAAACAAAAAAAATATTTTAAAAAATTTATTAATAAACATATAAAATATATTTTTGGATTTAAAGAAGAATACACTTTACAGCTATAGATATTAGCTTTTAAAAAACCAATGAAATTCAGTGAAAAAACCATAGGTTATAGACCATATATAGTTAGGAATTAGCATTTACAAAACCTTGAAAATTCACTGAAAAAACCATAGGTTATAGACCATATATAGTTAGGAATTAGCATTTAAAAAACCTTATTTTACTCACACAAAACCATTGAAATTCCATATATAGTTAGTTGTACTAACTATATATCGCGCACCCGCAATCCACTGCTGATCATGTCACATATTACATCATTCATGACATGGTCAGTGACATCACTGATGACATTACTGATGACATCTCAAATGACATCACTGATGACATCACTGATGACATCTCAAATGACATCACTGATGACATCACTGATGACATCTCATTTGACATTACTGATCACATCACTGATGACATCATTCATGTGATAATACGATGAACCTCTTCAGACTCTAATATAACCTTAGATACACTCAGTGTAAACATACACTCACAGACTGTCACTCATCCATGGAGTTACTCAGACACCTAGTCAGTCATGCAAAGAATCAATCACACCTCCATTTTCTCAACTATACAGTTATACACACCTTACTTATTCAAACATATACTAAAACATATTTACTCTCTTATACAATCCTGGATACAAGTTCACAATGATGCATACAGCCACTCACACATTCACTGGCTCCTATGCACAGTTATTTATATATGTCAACTCTCACATGTACTGTATTTTACATATGTACTTACTTTGACATGTAGCACTGAGATATCCATTCACTCACCAATACACTCATGCACACAGTCAACTGCCCATACAGCTGTTTCCACATGCACTTTTGAACCCATACATCTAGTGAATCAACTGCTCACACATATATGCACAGAGTCATACACCTCCCAGCCACCCACACACACACTCAGTCTCCCATACAAATGCTTGGGCAACCAATCAATAACCCATATAGTTATTCATATAGCTACTGATCAACACATGCAGCAGTTTACAGAACAACAGACATAATGATGCACAAATTAAGACAGTTTAGTCACTAACCCATGCATTCAGTGAGACACATTTAATCACTCACTCATACAGTCAGTCACGCACCTACTAAATCCTTCATCCAGACACTTCTACATCTACTCATTCTTCAATATGTAAAACATATTTAAACTTTACAGAAACACACAGTCACTGGATGATGTCATCAGTGATGTCATCAGTGATGTCATTTGAGATGTCATCAGTGATGTCATCAGTGATGTCATTTGAGATGTCTTCAGTAATGTCATCAGTGATGTCACTGACCATGTCATGAATGATGTAATATGTGACATGATCAGCAGTGGATTGCGGGTGCGCGATATATAGTTAGTACAACTAACTATATATGGAATTTCAATGTTTTTGTGTGAGTAAAATAAGGTTTTTTAAATGCTAATTCCTAACTATATATGGTCTATAACCTATGGTTTTTTCAGTGAATATATATATATATATATATTCACTGAAAAAACCATAGGTTATAGACCATATATAGTTAGGAATTAGCATTTACAAAACCTTGAAAATTCACTGAATTCACTGAATTCAGTGAATTTTCAAGGTTTTGTAAATGCTAATTCCTAACTATATATGGTCTATAACCTATGGTTTTTTCAGTGAATTTCAATGGTTTTTTAATAGCAAATATCATAAGCTGTCGAATGTCAAGTACGTGGTAAGAATTTTTTTTTTCGTGTTTATGCACACTGATCTGCTTTGATTGTTGCCCCCCACCCCTCATTTCTATTAGGAGTACTCTCTCTTTGCAGATAGTGAAGGGTAGTTAACGCAGCCCTTTCCCCCTTTGTAATCCGTCGTGCCTGCTTCTCTCTCCATTTGATTGATTGTTCTCTTTGGTTCATTCTCTATTTACAAACAAGCACAGAGTCGCAATACTCTGTTTAGTCTTTGCAGATAGCGAAAAATCGTGTAAAAAAACAAAAGGAATCGAGCAAAATCAGTAGGCCACTAATGGGATCTCTTTTGACCTCGCTAAAATAGAAACATTAGGAACAACCTGTTGAAAATAGCAATGCGTATGTATATAAGCGGCGTTCATTTGTGTTCACAGTACCCCTTGTTGATTGTTTCAATCGAGCATTGAATTGTTCGAAGTTAATTCTCTTAACGATCTTCTCTACCTGCAAACGAGGAAGAATAGGAATATTCTATCTCCCTTTGCAGATAGTGAAGGGTAGGTAACGCAAGCCTTTAACACGTCGTACCTATTTCATTCCTCATTGATTTATTGATTGTCCGAACATTGACTGTTTGGGAATTAGTTCTTTTTGGAGGTATTCCCTGTTTGCAAATAAACGTAGGAAAATCTTTGCAAGTAGTGAAAGGGTACGTAATGCGGACCGTTCTCCCCCGTTGTAATCTGTCATGCCTATCTACTCCCCACTGATTGATGCACCTTTTTCACCCGGACCATTTACTAGAGATACGTCATCTGGCCCGACCAGAGAGCACCCCTAGTGAAAAGGACATATGCAATAATAACGAAGTGATCACTGTATCCTGTTAACAGAAACTTTACCATGAAACAACCTGGAAAGAAAAAAATAGGAAAACGAAAATCAGTAGGCCACTGATGAACATGAACTTTTATTAAACAACGAACAAAGAAACGATAACATAACGTAATGATAAAACCTATTAATGTCCTAGAAACAAGAAAACGTTAAAATATGCCAGTGGTGAGAGACCAGAAAAACAGTAAGAGAAACCAAATCACCCCTCGCTGTCCCACCGCCTGCCACGCCAAAAAAATCGATAGACTAGGGAAAATGCAAGTCAGTAGAACATCCACCCCCACTCTGGAAACTTCCAAGGTGGGGCAGGGTTCCAGCTACGCCCAGCCGGGAGCAGCCCATATAAGGCAGGTCCTGCTGCCACGCCTCGGCCAGGAGATCCTAACGTAGGGTGTAGCCGGAGGAGAGGCCGAGACCAGCGGGACCCGGCCAGGGGATTGCCTTTACAACGCTGAACAGTTGCAGGGGGGGGGAATGTCTCCTCGACCCTCCCCTCTCTCTCCCAGTCCGGCCGCGGTGGCCCTTGAGAGTTGCAGGTAGTCCCGCCACATGCTCTTCCGGTCCGACCACCAACGGTCGGGGGGCCGAGGCCGACGGGATCCGGCTGCAGCCGATAAACCAAGAAACCCGTTCATGGGGCCAGAGCCAGGGGCGTCCGGCCGACATCCACCGGAAGCCCGGCCCGAAGACGGACGGGACACTTCTTTCTTTTATAATGGCTGCGACAACACTGGAGGGGGATGTCTTGCACATGCCTCCGACCCCCCCCTCGTCCTCATCGCCTGGTCCGGCCATAACAAATCTCAAGCGAGACGCCGTGGGGTGCACTGGGAGGGAGAGACGGTGCGAACAGGCCTCTCCCGCCTCCCCAGGTGGAGGCTTCCCAGCTGCACCCTCAGCGCTCCAGGCGGTGGCATCCTAACAACTACAGTGCTGCACAGTTTCGGAACGACCTAGATAACGGTTCTTCCACTGTGGCCATGCTGCAACGTCTCGCCCGGCAGGGTGGAGCCCGTCCGCTCATGTGACCCCGCGATCGCCGGTAGCTGCCGAACTCTCAAAATGGCGGTCGACCTGGCAAGAGCGGGCCCAACATAAAGAAATGGCCCGGTCACTGGTTGACTCCACCACCGTAGTCCTCCACGACCTTGAAGATTCTAGAGGAGCCGCGGGAGTCTCCGACCCCCGATGGGGAATGACTGCCATGATCGCCCGTGGAGTGACGAAACTGTATCCGCGGGACGTCGGCGCTCCCATGCTGGCGCCAGCCTCACTTTGAATTACTACAATCCTGCAGACCTCACTTCCGGTGAAAGCAAAGTGTGACCCGGTAGGAAAAATTATTGCACCCCCTCCCCTTTTTGACTGATAGTTCAAACCACCGATCCTTTCCTTTGCCCTTTTAACGGAACTTTGGACTGCCTCCCCCTCTTTTACATTTTCTAGAGAAAACAAAACATTAACCACTACATTAGCATAGCAGTTGACACCAGAACTGTTTTCAAATTGAAAACCAACAACATCTTCAACAGAATCCTTTTTGTTTCTGCTGTGACCCTGCTACAGCACAGGCATTGTCCCCAGCAGTAATTCTGCAATGCCGGTAAGAATAGCTGTGGTGCCTACTGGACTCACTCACCCCCGCGGCGCCCCACGCCGTTTTTTGCTGGGCGGCAACTTACTAGACATCACTTTCGTGCCATCTAGATTTCAGCGCGTTCTGCTGCCTTGGAACTATTCGCACAACAGACCGCTACTGACAAGAATATTTCATTATTGGTGCTGTCAATTTCAATAAATCTATTGGATAATTAAAAAGAAATTGCCACGGTCTCTTCGTTGTTTAAATGTTTTTACTGTTTTTGTTTTGTTGTATATATTTATATGTTATTAAAGTTTTATATTCCTACTACTTTGTTGGAGTGCTATATATTTTTAATGTGACACATAATTGTAAAAACTTTGATGTACAAAGAGTCATTCCTGGAATCTTCCGCTTCAGGCTCGGTCCCCTCCCCAATCACAATACAGGATGGTTTTCAGATAGTAGGAACGCGTGTGCTGTGACGGATCACATCGGGTGTGGGCCTTGATCTACTATAACTCCTTTGAAGAGGGGTGATTCTTTACAGCTGGGGCCATAAACTACATCTGCAGGGCTAGCTGATAGCCTAGGACCGGCCTGGACATTCGGACACAGAGGAAGAGGAGTGTCAGAGGGTGCGGTAGTGAATAGGGCGAAAGGGAGGTGTCGGGCGGGCACAGAGTGTGATTCTCAGGGAAGAGCAGCGCAGATGGGGGAAGGTTTATTGCCCATGCATAAGACAGAGAGCGGTGGTGACCAGTGCCTGGGGGAGATGCTTACGAGGGTGAGGAGCCATGCTACGAATCGACAGCGTGCAGAGAGTGGGTCTGGTCAAGACATCTAAAATGGCTGCCGTGCACGACAAAAGTGTGGCATTTCAAAAAAGGCAAGATGGCGCAGACAATGTTTTTCAACACTTCCTCATTTCCTTCGAATCGAACGTTAACAGACGTTGGGGCATATTACCAAAGTTAAGCGATATTTATCGCTAACGATGCTTACCAACCAATTTTTTACCACTAAGCATCGTCAGAAATTATCGAAGATAAACCTTACTATTATCAAGGTTTATCGCAAATGCGATAATAAACGGCCGCAATGCATGAATATCGCTAAAAACTCAGCGATATTCATGCATTACCGAGCTAATACTCTTAGCCATGTTATCCACCTCCCATTGGATAACATGGCTAAGAAATGCTCAGGGCAGGTGTTACTTTTTGGAGATATTCGCGCTTAGCGCGAATATCTCCAAAAGTTGGTAATAGGAGATAGATATCTTGCATGTTGTAATGCAAGTTATTGTGGTATATGGAACTCATACCATAATCTCTCAGGAAAGCAGAAACTGATCCTTTTGGGACCGCCTAAAAAGGCCTAGGGGGTGAGGAGTACTCTACTTTGCCCCCTTTTCACGTTCCGAACTATTTTATTTTACTCTCTTCTGTAATTACACAAAATACCAGCGATAAGATGCATCGGAGACACACACTGAGAGAAAGGAGGCCGGAGATGAAGAAGACATGTCAAATACACATTGGAGATAATATAGTGGCAGAAGGGAAGTAAATATGAGTAAACTTACCATGTAACATAAAAATGTTGCACTCTATACTATAAGTCTCATTTTATACTACAATCACTTCGCTACAACCTCATAAATTAAAAATAAAAATAAATAATGTCTCAAACAATTTTTGATTTCTAAATATAAATTTATTCTTCAGAATTTTCTAAATTTGAAACAACTAGTAACATGTCCTCATCAGTAATTTCCTCTTCAATCATCTCATCTGGAATCTCCTCATTAAAAGTCTGCAATGATGATTCTTGTAACTCTATGGTCTCCAAACACTCGATAAATTCGCCATCAAGAGATTGATCAAAAAAATCATTCAAGTCATCTCCTCCTTCTGACAATATTTCATTATTGGTGCTGTCCATTTCAATCAATGTAGTGGAATCATTCAAGTCATCTCCTCGTGACAATATTTCATTATTGGTGCTCTCAATTTCAATCAATGTAGTGGAATCATTCAAGTCATCTCCTCCTTGTGACAATATTTCATTATTGGTGCTGTCCATTTCAATCAATCTAATGGAATCATACAAGCCATCTCCTCCTTGTGACAATATTTCATTATTGGTGCTCTCAATTTCAATCAATGTAGTGGAATCATTCAAGTCATCTCCTTGTGACAATATTTCATTCTTGGTGCTGTCCATTTCAATCAATCTAATGGAATCATACAAGTCATGTCCTCCTTGTGACAATATTTCATTATTGGTGCTCTCAATTTCAATCAATGTAGTGGACAATTCAAAAGAAATTGCCACGGTCTCTTCATTGTGAGCCATTTTATTTTGAAATTGCTTGCTGTAAATTGCAGAAAAAAATAATCACTTTCATTTATCGTTTTTAGTAATACATAATATAAAACTAACTTCATCAAGTATTTAGTATAACAGAAGGACTGCAAATAAATAACAGAAAACATTTTTCAAATTATCTTCAAGTGTACAACATAGTTCCCCTTACAAATTAACAACTCACCTTTTTAAAAGTAGCAGAAGTGTTAGTACTGTGTAAATCAAACACCAGAAATTCACCACCAAAAATTCCTCACAAATGTACCTCAGACAGTAGTATCACAAAATGGCTGTGGTTTCCTCTCATTTGACATATATACATAACCAATTAACTTTCATCACACACAAATACAAAACCAAAGTAACATTTTAATTGGTTCTAAATTTCAACACTTTCAAATGTGTTTTCCCCATGCAATTTTCCATAGGACATTTACATACGTCTACAGCCTGAATGGCTGAACGGAATTACACCAAACTTGGCAAAATGGTACATCAAACCTAAGAGGTCAGGAAGGATCTACTATGCCCCCTTATGGTCATTTCCCCCTTCGCTTTGGCCTCCTCTTGTCTCTCAATCCTACCGAGGGACAAGATGGCGGCCGCTACGGACTGTTTGGAATGTTGACAGACGCCGGAGAACCAATCAGCTTCGCAAAGCTCCGTAACGCGAAAAGTACGCGAAGCGGAGCGCTGTTACAGATATATATCTTTTTTTCAACGTTAATTTCTCAAAATCCACTGGAGCACATATATTGAGACCTAGCAAAGGCACATCGGGCTACCAGTCCCTAATATTTTGCCAAGTTTCGTGCAAATCCATTCAGCCGTTCGATTATTATTATTTTGTTTTTTTTTTGCCCCGCGGGGCCCTTTTAAAACCTCCACATCAAACCTAGGGGGTCAGCGAGGATCTACTATGCCCCCTTATAGTTATTTCCCCCTTTGTTTTGACCTCCTCTTGTCTCTCGATCCTACCGAGAGACAAGATGGCGGCCGCTACGGACTGTTTGGAATGTTGACAGACGCCGGAGAACCAATCAGCTTCGCTTCACAAAGCTCCGTTGCGCGAAAAGTCCGCGAACCAGAGCGCTAACCGGTCCGCTGTTACAGATATATATCTTTTTTTAAACGTTAATTTCTCAAAATCCACTGGAGCACATATATTGAGACCTACAAAAGGCACATCGGGCTACCAGTCCCTACAATTTTGCCAAGTTTCGTGCAAATCCATTCAGCCGTTCGGGCTAAAAGTGAGGCCAACCGCCCTATGGAAAACTCAATGTTAAAAACATGTTTTGGGACCCCCCTTTTTTCTCGGCCCCCACTGGACGAACCCCCCCCCAAATTTTCAAGGGCTGCTCAGAAACAAAATGTGCCATTTTCCAGAAAATTTCAGCCGATTCCGTCCACAAACGCCAAAGTTATTAGACATAGAATTTTCAAAAAACCCATAGAGAAAAAATCCTAACTATATATACCTACTGGCGACCGCCAGTAGGTAATATATATATATATATATTCACTGAAAAAACCATAGGTTATAGACCATATATAGTTAGGAATTAGCATTTACAAAACCTTGAAAATTCACTGAAAAAACCATAGGTTATAGACCATATATAGTTAGGAATTACCATTTACAAAACCTTATTTTACTCACACAAAACCATTGAAATTCCATATATAGTTAGTTGCACTAACTATATATCGCGCACCCGCAATCCACTGCTGATGATGTCACATATTACATCATTCATGACATGGTCAGTGACATCACTGATGACATCACTGATGACATCTCAAATGACATCACTGATGACATCACTGATGACATCATCCAGCGACTGTGTGTTTCTGTAAACTTTAAATATGTTTTACATATTGAAGAATGAGTAGATGTAGAAGTGTCTGGATGAAGTATTTAGTAGGTGCGTGACTGACTGTATGAGTGAGTGATTAAATGTGTCTCACTGAATGCATGGGTTAGTGACTAAACTGTCTTAATTTGTGCATCATTATGTCTGTTATTCTGTAAACTGCTGCATGTGTTGATCAGTAGCTATATGAGTAACTATATGGGTTATTGATTGATTGTCCAAGTATTTGTATGGGAGACTGAGTGTGTGTGTGGCTGGCTGGGAGATGTGTGACTCTGTGCAGATCAATGTGTTCTTGTATCAATGATTGTATAAGAGAGTAAGTATGTGTTAAAATATGTTTCAAAATGTAAGGTACTCTATGTTTGACTGTATAGATTAGAAAATGGAAGTGTGATTGATTCTTTACAGGACTGACTAGGTGTGTGAGTAACTCCAAGGATGAGTGGCAGAGTGTGAGTGTCTGTATAGATGTATGAGTGCATATGATAGTGTTGTAAAGATGAGTGATTGTATGTATGAATGATTGTATGGGTGAATGAGTGAATGTGTGTGTAGACGTAGGAATCAGTGAGTGCGTATGTAGTAACTAGTATTGGTGTGTCAATGGTTTAAAAAATTATATTCTGTATTTAACACTGGGTGTAACAGAGGTTATATTAAAGTGTGAGGAGATGCATTGTATTGTCACATGAATGATATCATCAGTGATGTGACCATTGATGTCAAATGAGATGTCATCAGTGATGTCATTTGAGATGTCATCAGTGATGTCATTTGAGATGTTATCAGTGATGTCATCAGTGATGTCATTTGAGATGTCATCAGTGATGTCATCAGTGATGTCATTTGAGATGTCATCAGTGATGTCATCAGTGATGTCACTGACCATGTCATGAATGATGTAATATGTGACATCATCAGCAGTGGATTGCGGGTGCGCGATATATAGTTAGTGCAACTAACTATATATGGAATTTCAATGGTTTTGTAAATGCTAATTCCTAACTATATATGGTCTATAACCTATGGTTTTTTCAGTGAATTTTCAAGGTTTTGTAAATGCTAATTCCTAACTATATATGGTCTATAACCTATGTTTTTTTCAGTGAATTTCATTGGTTTTTTAAAAGCTAATATCTATAGCTGTAAAATGTATTCTTCTTTAAATCAAAAATATATTTTATATGTTTATTAATAATTTTTTTTATTATTTTTTTTTGTTTCGCTCCCGGTCCGCGAACCGGGTCGCTTCCCGTTAGCTCAAAATGGTGCCGCGACCCGGTCCGCGAACCGGTAAACGTTCCGTTTGCGCAACTGCCGCGTTAGAAAACAACATCGTGACGCGTCGCGTCAGCGTGACGTATCGCGTTGTCGCGTGAAACGTCATACGACGCGCCGCGTTAGCGTACCCGGAAGTGAACCGGTACGCAAACGAGGCGCGAAGCGCAGCTTCCCGGAAGCGATCCGGGACGTGGCGCAAAGCGCGTAACGTAAACACAATAGGTCATGTGACTTGTTAATAACACTTTTCATTGGTTCATTTCACTTTTGGTTTCCTAATGATGTAAGACTAGGTCATGTGACCTAAAAGTAACACTTTTCATTGGTTTAGAAGTATTGTTTTTCCCAAATGATGAAAACCCCTCCTTCTTTCCTCACTCTGACTTTCATCTTTGTGAGAGGAAGACCCTTTGTGATCACTGAGCAATGGCTTCATTAGTAGCTTCAGCTGGTGCACCCCCACCACCTCCACCACCTTCAAGGAAGAGAGGACCACCTGCTGAAGTTATCATTCAGCAAGAGGAGGAAGAAGAAGAAGAAGAGGAACAGCAGGAAGAGAGGCATTTTTTGCCTGAGGAGCCCAGGAGGTCTCATCTGAAAGAAAACTTTATTTGGCAATTTTTTAAATATCCTCGGGGCCAAAAAAAAGTCAATGCACGGTACGTAACTTGCCTGATCTGTAATAAGGATTTGTCCAGAGGGACAGATAAGAAATACAGTTACGGGAATTATACTATGCATCGCCATATGGAGAGGTGGCATCCTATCAACTACAGTGCTGCACAGTTACGTGACCAGCAAGATAATCCCCCTTCTATGGCCAGAAGATCAGTTGTACAGGAAGTGACGGGACCAGAGGCGAGGGAGACGATCCCAAATATACAGATGAGGTTTGGGGAAGTGAAACAAGTGTGCGTGCGTTGTAACCAATTACTTTGCTACAGAGAAAGTAGCATCACTCTGATCAACAGAGCTATCGACAATCATGATTGTCCAAAACGCCCCAGAGAATAAATTCTTTTTTTTTGTTGCTCCTGTTGAGCCCTTTACAATGAATCGTTTTCGTTTCCCCCCCAAAAAAACCCCAAAAAAAATAAAACTGTTAAAAAAATACAAAAAAAGTAAAAAAAGTTCAGAAAAATAATAAAAAAAATATAAAACACCAAAAACAATTAAAAAAAAGTTCTTATCAGAACTACCTCCCCTTTATAAAAAAATTGGTAGAATATTTAGCAATCTGCCAACATCTATTTCTTTTGGTTCGCTTCCCGGTTCGCTCCCCGGTACGCGAACCGGGAGCGAACCAAAAAAAACATTTTTTTTAAAAAAGAAGAGTAAGTATAAGGGAAGTAAACAGAGAGTAATGTTAAAAGAAAGACAGCTATAGGGACTAAACCAGAGATACTGTTTAATAGATTTATTTACCGAAGAAAAGATGGAAGAGGATATAATTGTGAAAAACAAAATAGATAAGGAAGTGAAAGAAAAAAAGGAGAGTAGAAGAATAACAAAGAAGAGTTTCTTAGAGAATGTGAGTGAATATTCAAAATAAGATTAAAACATGTGGAATAACAGAGAGAAAAAACAGAAAGCAGAAAAGAAGAAGTAACAGAAAAAGAATAATTGAAACAGCAAAGAAATCTAAATAACATAGGGGCATATTATCAACATAGGCAATACAAGTTTTGAAGCTTTTATCGGCAGAAATGTGTCGCTAAAGCCGCTTTTGCAGCAGAAAACTGCCGCTAAAACCGCTTTTGCAGCAGTTTTCTGCCGATAAAAACAGCAATAATTTTATTGGCTGTGTTCATAATATGCCCCTTATTGTTCTTCAACTACACAGAGAAAGCATAATGAACAAGTAGTGAAAGAGTGATCAGTCAGAGACACTAAGAGTAATAGAGACGGAGTGAGTGAACAAGAGTGAGGAACTATGAGAAGAGAGGGACTGAGAAAAAGAGTGGAAGTAGTAGAGTAAGTAAGTAATAGAGAAAGGAATGAGGGAAGTAGCAAAGGCAGGAAAGTGATGGTTAAAGAAATGAAGCAGTGGAACTAATAGTAGTTAAATGTGATAGAAATGTAACGAAAAGAGTAAAAAACATTTACCTTATAATTGTCGTTAACTTAGGCACTTGTTATTTTTATACTTTCAATCTGTGAAAGAGAGAACAAACATTTGAAAAATATTAAAACATGTATTTAAAAATTAGAAAAGACAAGGGAAAAGATTCAAGGACAAACAATTTTTCAACAACTTTGACACTTACAGAAGCTTCTGCATCTCCAGGCCCCCTACACAGTCCTAAAGATATACATTTTAAACTAACAGTATCTTGATGCAGATGAAGTGAGGCCTATCTTGGAACATGGTGCATCTTTTGCACTGCTGTTGTCTCACAAAAGTGACGCAATGGCAGCGCAAAAGAGGTGCACAATCATCATAAAACTGTTCCTAACATTTTAAATGATTGTTTCAGGATGCCAATAAGGTGTGTCCTATCCAGACGTTGGTTTCAGGTGAGGCCTATTCAGGGTTGCAGATGAAATTTAGGCTTGTTGAAGAGTATAGAGGAGATAATACATGTGCAGGCCTAATAACGAAGTGAGTCATGTCCACTGCACTCTTGAACAAATGTCAGACCTCCTCTGTCTCCTGGAACAGGCCTAAACCTCATCTACACAATGTGATGTGTAATGTTAGGAAACACAGGTAATATAATTGAAAAACGTGCAATTTGTTTTGCTCATTCCACAATCACATCACCTGTGTTTCCTTAGCTTAGGTATCTCATTGTGGAAATGTAGTCTATCATATGAAAGACTATGTAGAATGTGAGCACTGTATGCAACAACTTTGACACTTACAGAAGCCTGAGCTTCTCCATGTCTACTACACATTTCTAAATGTAGATCATAAGTACAAAAAGTACAGAATTAATTATACATGTTAAATGGTTTATTTTTGCTGTTCTCAGAATTTATCAAATTTCACTAAAAACAGTGACTTGAAGGTATTCATCATATAACAGCGGGGAAAAAAACACAATCAAAATGATTGTGTTTAAAAAACCCATATAACATAACCAATCAGAAATCAGAACTCCTCAAAAGTAACTTACTTTCCATGACGTTGAAGGATGTCCTATGAACAGCTTACACTCGGTTGTGCTGTTTTTATTTTCAGCCCGCCACTTTCTGAAAGAAAAGCTCCATCGTTTTGAAAAATATGTTACATACAATAAATGACTTCTCGCTCTCTACCGCACATTTCCACAAGGCCAAATCGTGTAAGAGCCATTTATAACTTCTGGAATTCTTCTAAGCAAATCCCGTCATTTTGTATTTCCGCAACTTTCAGAAAGAAAACGTTCAAGATCACTTTCACAATCCTGGACTAGTAATATCTTACCCTTCTTGCTCACTCATGTTCTACATTTCCTATGACACTGATACTGCTTACTATGAAGCAGACTTACACTACCTCTATGAGTACTACAATTATTTAATTCTCTACATCACTTTTAATCACAAAGCAATATAAAACAGTAGATAAAATTATATCAACCCCTAGAATCATTATACGCCAGTTACCTACCCTAAATTCTCTTTTCTGAAAACAGAAAGTAAGAATATTTTTAAATAAAAAGGCAACATTGTATCGTAGTCAAATGGCAATAACTTCCGAAACAGCAAATTTTTTTACATTTTCAATAAGCTGTGTAATAAGCGGATCTGTCAAATGACCATCATGCCATATAATAGCTGCAGTTACAAATGTTCTTCCTAAAATCAACAACTGTGTAGCCACAACATTTGTAATTAAAGTTGAAGACTTACTTTCATCAGGTTTATATAGTTGGATTTTCAAAATGACATTATAATCAAAAATTTGGACCAATAATCTAGACAGCATTGCAGACTTACATTCCCTCTACTCCATGTTTTGATTGGCTGCTTGAATTAGCTTATAAAAAGAAACAGTTTTTCTGAACTCATTCAAAGTGCAGTTATTTTTCCATGACGTCAAGTGTTATGGTAAGAAGACCGTTTGCTTTGGGAAATACTCTGTTGTCCTTCAACTAATCTGTGCCCACCACTTTCTGTAAGAAAATCTTCTTTTTTTCCAGGAACTATTGTCTCTGTACTACACTTATCCTCAAGGCCAAATTGTGTAGGAGCCATTAGAACCTCTTGAAATTCCTCAGAGCACATCCTGAGATTCTTTCCCTAAAATGTTGGTTTTAAAAACACCAGGTAAGAATTTGTAAGGTCATACGGCAATTTTTTTTTGAAAGTTAAAACAGAATCGTTGCAGAATGACCAGCCGTTTCTAGACTTTAAATAAGCTGTGTAATGTCCTGATGTTATTGAAGGACCATCATGATATATAATTGCTGCAGTCACAAAAGTCCTTCCTGATATTGACAACTGCGAAGCTACAAATTTTTTAATTAAAGTTGTCAATTTTGTTCCATCAGGCCTACATCGTTGGAACATTAAAATGCATACTGGCCATATGTTCGTATAAATAATGTTGACATCATTTCAGATTTACATTGGCTACACTCCATGTTGTGATCAGCTGCTTTTACTAGCTTATTAAAGGACACTGATTTACTGTCTGGCAAAGTTAAATATATAAATCTTTCTGAGTCTACACTGGTAGTACTTGATACCCTACAGTTGTCGCAGTCATGCTGCCATTGATAAGAAAGCCCAAACAGGTGATCTACATCTACACCTTCAGCATGCAATACATCAAGCATATACATTAAAAACTCCTGACAATCTTGCTGAATATTTTGAGAGAATTGTGTTTGACCTGAACATCTGTCTAACAGATTTCGAATTTCAGACACACTTTCTATTTTTGTTCTATCAGTGCTACATTTCTCTAACACAGAATTTAACAAACTGCAAAATCTGTGATCCGAATTGACCACAATCTCTTCTTTTACATTTTCTAGAGAAAACAAAACATTAACCACTACATTAGCATAGCAGTTGACACCAGAACTGTTTTCAAATTGAAAACCAACAACATCTTCAACAGAATCCTTTTTCTTTCTGCTTATAACATCAGGTTCATCGACTTTTCGTCTTTTTGCTACAACCTCCCTAGTATTGGTCACATTTCTTTGTTTCCGGCCTACCACACGTTTCTCAAACAAAGGATATTGAGGCAAATGTGGCGCATACTCTCTTCTTAACCTATTGTATTCCTTAACACAATCTAGATCCGCACAAATGTTTGTGACATCACACTCAATCAAGTACAATCCCGATAAAGTTCTAACTCGTGACAATGCCACATATGCCATACCCTCCTTGAACACAGAACTGCCAATATTCACCAATGCACTGTCTACACTTAAACCTTGTGATTTATGGATTGTCACCGCATATGCCAAGCAAACAGGTAACTGCTTACGGCGAACATATAAGTCTTTTACAAGCAAAAATCTAGCAGAATTAGCTGTACTTCCTCAATGCCATGAAATTTAATTTTTAAAAATTCAATTCCATCTCTATTTCTGTATTTCACAAAATCAACAACATTACCCATTGATCCATTTACCAGACCTCTTTCAACATGTACATTCCTTCTTAAAATTATACAGCAATTTAAGCACACATTCAGAGTCTTTTCAAAACCTGCAGTTTTAGATATAGTCTTCTCTAATGAATCCAATTTTGTTTTCAAATTCTCAGACAAAATAATTGTTGATCCCATATGCTCTACTCTGTCAATAGATTCCAGTTTCACAATCTCTTGGTTTTCTAAATGCAACATTTTGTTGTTGAAGATGGCACATTCTGCAAGAGTTGGCATCAAACATATTCCAGATTTCTTCTCAGTAATTTTCTGAAAAATATTCTCAGGCACAACGTCTTGTTCTGGATATAAATTTGACAGTAATCGTGCATGTAAAGCTTGTTTCCCATGCTCGGTCACTTTTCCAATTCTAACATCTTGTAGACTATTCTTGTAAACTTCATCCTTCGCCTGACGCATATTTTCATGCAGTTCAGCATAATTGAAGTTTAACCATATATTGACGTTGCCAATGCTCCCTAGGCACTTCCTGGTATCTTCATGCGTGAGCATTTTGAACACAGGTTGTCTTTTCACTGGTGTCAGCTGCAGAAGATCTCCGAAAACAATGATGTGTTTGCCACCAAATAACACATCATACTCTGTTTTAAGAACTTCTTGCATTCTCAAATGCACAAAGGCAAGCATGACATTGGAAACCATGCTTACTTCGTCAATGATAAGAAGTTTCATTTTCCTCAAGACTCTTGAAACTTCACAACAAGCATCTCCAGATAACTTGTGGTATTGTAATTTGTTATCATGCTCCACTGGCAGCATCAGTAGACGATGCAAAGTAATACCTTTAATGTTATGTGCTGCCAGTCCAGTTGGAGCGGTGACAACACAAGACAGCGATGACTCAGTCCTTTCCTTCAAATAACATGAAATTGCTTTAATGAGGAAACTCTTTCCAGTTCCCGCTTCTCCACTCACGTACAGTCAGACAGGCTTCAACGACGTACATGAGCACTCTTTCTTCTCATGACTTAATCCATGATCAATTTGCTTGGTAACTTCGTCATATATTTTCCTCTGCTCAACGTTGAGTTGTCTTTCCAAGTCTTCTAAGTTAACCGCATCCTCCTGAGCATGTGCCATGGCTCTTTCCATTTCATTCATGGCAGTGGCAGCTTCATTTTCGATGACAGGTGCTCCTAGTGGATCCTGACTCAATGAAACAGAACTCTGACTGTCCTGAGAACTGGCCCTGGCAATCTCAGCTGCAATCGTTGCTTCCTGCTCGATTACCGCATTCAACATTTCTACATATTTGGGAAAAGCAGGACATTCTATGGTCTCCTTGGCGGCAGTAAAAGAGTCTTCGTAACAGAGGAAATCTCCAAGCAGTTCCTCTTCTGCACGCCAAGGCTTGAAAAGTTGCAAAAGTGCTAAATAGAAAAACTCCTTTTTTTCAGGAGATTCGCCACTCAATTTTCGATGGTTTACCAAGTGGCATTTTCTTTGCTTGACCAGACATCCCTCACTTCCAATTACAGCATACACTCCTTTATCAATATCTTCTTTGATGTTCCTCTTGAATATGTAATTTTGTAGAACCTCATACAGACAAACATTCTCGAGGTGACTGCTTCGATTTGGATAATATGTATCCAACATGTTGGTCTTCAAAATGTCGGTACTGTTTGGCTCCTTTTCCGCCAAATACTCAATTTCCCGCACAGGTTTCAGAACTCGATTACGCGTTGCAGCAAGACCAAGACTCGCCCAAACGATACTCCTAGATTTGGCATAGAGACTTGCTGAAGACAACCGGTCAGAACATTCGTAAGCTCCAATTTCTCGATGCGACAACATCTTCAGACTGAAACTGTACAACTTCTTACTGAGGCTCTTTTCATGGGAAATGTCCTCCCACATATCCTTCAATTCTGTCTTTTCTTTTTTGGTGATGTAAGAGGTCACATACCGAGCCACAGCCATACAGTTATCAGCCACAAACTGTATATCCATGTTAGCATTCCACATGGACAAAATCACTGGGTTGTAGTCATTGATGTACTTGGACTCTTCGTTCCTCTTCAAATTGTATGTGTTTTTAGGTGATTTCTTCATCACATTATGTCGCAGCGAAGACATCAAACTGTTCACTCTTCCTTTAGAAATCACCGGTCGTGGAATGGCGAAACGACATTTGGTGTAGAACTTGTCCTTGTTTCTGAATTTACGACGACAGTACTTTTCGCAACGATGGCTTTGGAAGCGTAGTACTTGTTCTCTTAGGCTTTTGTCCTCCTTTGCGTTTGGAACAGCACATGTAGAATACTGTTCTATGAAACTCATCACTAAGTCTTCTGGATCTGTTCCAAATTTAGGTGCATCCTTGATCCACAGCAGCATATGTATATGAGGAGCACCTCTTGCTTGGTACTCCTTTCTCCAGAAGAAATCCAACACCTCTCCAAGAGGTGGATTCTTCTTATTCATGATGAAAGACATCATAGCTTCAAATCTATGATTGAAGTACCTGCATACATTCACTGGATCCAAAGAGCACAGTTCCGGGTGTCTTGAATTCGATGTTTTCGATGTTTCCATTTGCCTCTCGTAGAAATTCAAGTAAGTCTTCCCAGCCATACTCGGCACAGCTCAGAGTGAGGAACCATGTGGGAGTTCCTAAGTTCCTCAGCATACATTTTAAATCACCATGACGACGGTACCAGTACTCATTAGTACCACGCTGACACGCCATGAGATTAATCAGGTGACAATCCAAAATACTGTCTTGGACATTGACTTTATCCATAAAGTCACTTGCCGAGATGTTTTGCATCTGTACACCACTTTTCAAGATGTGGTTCACTGCGTATGACAGTCCAGACAGATCGCTTTCAAACAGGAGATGAAACAAATAGGGAATGCATTGTCGAAACCTAGCATCTTCTGCATACAATCGTAAAGTCCGGTATTCAGAAGCAGGAATTTGATGAAGTCGCTCATCATATCTTCCTCCTTGACCTGTTGGAAATAGCTGTGGGAAACACCGAGCTTCCAAACTTTCCTCCCAGACACTAATGGGACTCCCTTTGGCTTGTTTCATTTGAAACAACTCAATAGCATTCCCCATGACTTCCTTGGAATGCAAAGGATGAACACTATAATGTTCATATATTTCTTCACTTTTAGAGGGTTCTACTTTCTCAATTTGACCAGCACACAAATCGCTATCCTCTTCCTCACTTACTTCCTCTTCTGCAACATATACATTCTTATAGTACTTATTATTTTTTTTCAAATACAATGTTGCCTTTTTGACTTTCCTAACATCCACTAAATCTTGCCATATTTTTTTATTCTTTGTCGGAACCCCATTAACTAAGATAACCAGAGGTTCCTCTTCCACTTTTTCTACTCCAATTGTGTTAATGTTTTTCTTCAAATCTAGAGGCAAATAAACAACTCTTCCCTTTAATCCTCTCTGTAAATCTGATGGAGGCAATTTCCCTGTCTTTGGCTCCATTCTTACAATAGCCTGAAAGGGATGGATACTTTGAATCAAAATAGATTCATAAGTATTTAAATCCTTCAATTCAGAAGGAATCTCAACCAATTCCAGATTATTATGAACCGCTCTAGCAGGCATCTGGTTTTGATTTAATTTATTACAACAATAAGTACACACACGTTGATCCGATCCCAAATCAAAACAATTTTCTACCATCAAGTATGTAGCGAAATCCTTGCATTCACTATTATTTTCCCTTTCACTTTTTGCATATAAATCCAATAACTTAGTCTGATTCTTATAATAAGTGCGTCGACAACACACACAAGTGAAATTAGGCCTCTCACTTGATTTCACCTGAAACGTGGCAATTTCCTTCTGAAAATTATCTGTACTGGAAACCTGTACACTATCTTCCACATTACCCTCTTCTTCTGGGTCAATTTCAACATTCTCCTCTTTACTTCCAAAGTAACAAAACTCAATTTCTTCACACATATTCTTCACATCTATTTCAGAACCATGCAAAAGAGCAGCGCATAATTGTTTAAGCATAACTGCTGGACTCTTAGCATAATACAACATTCTAACTAATTTCCTCACTTTATTATGATGCACTGCTAGCATCCTGAAATGATGAAAAACACTCTGGCATACTCTCCTGGAAAGACAAGCCAGTGAATGACCATGCAAACCTGTCACTTCTCTCACTCTGCAAGGATCTAATTCTTGCAACAACTTCATTTTCTGCTTCAAACTTTTCTTATTAAATGTCCGTACAAAATCACAAAGCAAATTGATGGAATCCTGTCGCACACTGCAAATACTACTACACTTCCAGGTGTACACAGGTCCCTTAGGACGTCTTCCTAAAACCTCATTACCTAACATCTCTTCTGCCTCTGTTGTCACAAGTTTTTGTTTTTCAACTGGACAACCATCTTTCACCTCATAAGCTCGACCGCTGGTGTCAACTGCATCCACCAAATCTTTATCCTGGAAATAACTCTCCTCATTGAAAAATGCCTCACAACTTGAACTATGCATCCATTCTCCGGAAAAAACTTCACAAAAATTACTACGATTAACTATTCTCTTCCATCTACTATTTCTTTTGAAATCATAAATTGCCTTGTTTAGCTTCCTAATTCTATTGATTATCAAAATAAATAACTTTCGTTTAATTTCAAATGCCTGATCAATAACTTTCTCAACTTTTTTTTTTCTCTTATAAAAAACCACTTTCTGTTGACCTTTCTTAATATTTTTTAACAAATTGCCAATTATCCTGTTGCGGAACATTCGTTTACGAATGTCCCTAAACTGTTGTTTCCTTCTACTATCATGCACAGAGTTATCTCTTGCTCTAGCAGTAACATTTTTGATTGGCCTTTCCTTTCCGTTTAAATTGCTTCTCTTTTTCTGGACAAAAACATTTTCTGTAGTACTACTTTTTTTTCTAGAAATGTTTCTTATGAATGTTTTCGTGGTCTTACCCGGTGCTTTCTTGGTGACTTGACGATTTTTTATTGTAGAGGACTGCTGCAGTAAATGATGGACCTGCTGTCTTTGACGTTTTGTAGCCTTTCTCATTCTATCCTTAGTTGGCATTCTCAAAATTTGAAATGATCTGCAGTTGAATCTGTGGTAAAATATAATAAAAGATGTTATTAACCACTATTACCAAACAGTAAATCAATAACAGTCATCAAAAACTTAACACACTACTTGACATTTTTACATATAATATTTTTTAGTGCTTTGGCAAATTTAGAATACAGAAATAGCAGAAAAGAAATGGAATTCTTCTTCATTTTACCTGTCCTGTTTTATATGTGAATCTGATCTAATTTTATGAGCATATTTTAATATTTTATTGAAGACACTACACATAACCTGTTTTTGAAGGTGTGTTTAATTTAAAATTAAACAGTTTACATTTTTACTTTTCATTTATTCTAAATTTTAAAAATAAATGTTTATAGTTCCATAGGCTCAAGCAGGTCAGCTTCACACCCTATGTCATACAATTCTGACAAATCGGCATCCTCATCATGTTCTTCATCATCCTCAGGATTTAAATCATCCAAGGGATCTACTTCCACTGACGTTTCAATTACAAGTTCAATGATGAGGTTGAGATCAACTGATTGCTGATTGTCACTCATGTTGATGTTGTCGTTATCTTTAAAGAAAGAGAACAACAATGAGATGTTGCAGATTAAGAGACAAATCTCAGAGATTATAATACTAAATTTGTTTAACAAGAGTAACATTTTGCAGCTATTATTTAGCCATGTCCAGCGATGCTGAGGAGGTGAGGCCTATGTCCAAGTTTTCAGTGAACAAGACTCATCTCTTCTTAACCTTGGATAAGCCTCACCGACTCTGTGTCCCCTGCTCATACTTAAATGTACAGGGGCAGATTTATGCTAAGTGGCGCATCCCCACGGATGCACCAGTTAATGTGCACCGCTGCTCTGCCACCCATAGTGTGCCGCATTTACAATGTGGAGCACCATTGAGCAAAAACAGCACAGATGTGTCACGCATCTGTGCCGCAAAAGCAGCACATTGCAGGAATCACGTCATAAGCGCGACATGTCTACTGCAATGCACAGGAGGAAGCCTCACATTGCATGGTGCATCACTTCTTATGCCTGTTTCAAACAGGCGTAAGGATTTCATTCAGCAATGCTATAAAGCTGACTCAGTGAAATCTTATAAATTTCACTCTGTTAGTTTTACAGGGCTTTCATGCAAATTAATGCATACCTTGCAACAAAACACCTATATGAAAACTGACGCAGGTTTCATGTGGCAGAGGACTTTACAGCATGACACATCTGCCTAGATGCATCAAGTTGTAAATATGTCACCACATAGCAAATCTTTTGCACCGCCACTGCGTCACAAAAGTGATGCACAGTGACGCAAAAGAGACATACACCTATCATAAATCTGTCCCTAACATTTTAAATGATTGATTCAAGATTACGATAAAGTGTGGCCTATCCAGAGGTTTGTTTGAGGTGAGGCCTATTCAGAGTTGCAGATGAAATTTACGCTTGTTGAAGAGTACATAGGAGATAATACATGTGAAGGCCTACCAATGAAGTAAGTCATATCCACTACACTCTTGAACAAAGGCCAGACCTTTTCTGTGTCCATGGACAGACCTAAACTTCATCTGCACAATGTCATTCGTAAACTTAGGAAACACAGGTGATGTAATTGAAAAATGTGGAGTTTCTTTTCCTCATTTCACAATCACATCACCTGTGTTTCCTTTGCTTAGGTATCTCATAGTGCAGATGGACTCTAGCATATCAAAGAGTACACATAAGTTGAGCAGTGTATACAACAAATTTGACATTTACAGAAGATTCAGCTTCTTATCTTGTTGGAGATGAAATGAGGCCTGTCTTGCAACATCGTGCATCTTTTGCATCACTGCTGCATCGGTTTCATGTGGCACGGGACTTTACAGCATGACACATCTGCCTAGATGCATCAAGTTGTAAATATGTCACCACAAAGCAAATCTTTTGCACCGCCGCTGCGTCACAAAAGTGACGCACAGTAACGCAAAAGAGGCATACACCTATCATAAATCTGTCCCTAACATTTTAAATGATTGATTCAGGATGACGATAAGGTGTGGCCTATCCAAAGGTTTGTTTAAGGTGAGGCCTACTCAGGGTTGCAGATGAAATTTACGCTTGTTGAAGAGTACAGAGGAGATAATACATGTGAAAGCCTACCAATGAAGTAAGTCATGTCCACTTCACTCTTGAACAAAGGCCAGACCTCTTCTGTGTCCGTGGACAGGCCTAAACCTCATCTGCACAATGTCATTCGTAAACTTAGGAAACACAGGTGATGTAATTGAAAAATGTGGAGTTTCTTTTCCTCATTTCACAATCAGATCACCTGTGTTTCCTTTGCTTAGGTATCTCATAGTGCAGATGGACTCTAGCATATGAAAGAGTACACATAAGCTGAGCAGTGTATACAACAATTTTGACATTTACAGAAGATTCAGCTTCTTATCTTGTTGGAGATGAAATGAGGCCTGTCTTGCAACATGGTGCATGTTTTACATCACTGCTGCATCGATTTCATGTGGCACGGGACTTTACAGCATGACACATCTGCCTAGATGCATCAAGTTGTAAATATGTCGCCACATAGCAAATCTTTTGCACCGCCGCTGCGTCACAAAAGTGACGCACAGTGACGCAAAAGAGACATACACCTATCATAAATCTGACCCTAATATTTTAAATGATTGATTCAAGATTACGATAAAGTGTGGCCTATCCAGAGGTTTGTTTGAGGTGAGGCCTACTCAGGGTTGCAGATGAGATTTACGCTTGTTGAAGAGTACAGAGGAGATAATATATGTGAAGGCCTACCAATAAAGTAAGTCATGTCCACTTCACTCTTGAACAAAGGCCAGACCTCTACTGTGTCCGTGGACAGACCTAAACCTCATCTGCACAATGTCATTCGTAAACTTAGGAAACACAGGTGATGTAATTGAAAAATGTGGAGTTTCTTTTCCTCATTTCACAATCACATCACCTGTGTTTCCTTTGCTTGGGTATCTCATAGTGCAGATGGACTCTAGCATACCAAAGAGTACACATAAGCTGAGCAGTGTATACAACAATTTTGACATTTACATAAGATTCAGCTTCTTATCTTGTTGGAGATGAAATGAGGCCTGTCTTGCAACATGGTGCATCTTTTCCATCACTGCTGCATCGGTTTCATGCGGCACGGGACTTTACAGCATGACACATCTGCCTAGATGCATAAATTTTTAAATATGTCGCCACATAGCAAATCTTTTGCACCGCCGCTGCGTCACAAAAGTGACGCACAGTGACGCAAAAGAGTCATACACCTATCATAAATCTGTCCCTAACATGTTAAATGATTGATTCAGGATGACATTAAGGTGTGGCCTATCCAGAGGTTTGTTTAAGGTAAGGCCTACTCAGAGTTGCAGATTAAATTTACGCTTGTTGAAGAGTATAGAGGAGATAATACATGTGAAGACCTACCAATGAAGTAAGTCATGTCCACTTCACTCTTGAACAAAGGCCAGACCTCTTCTGTGTCCGTGGACAGACCTAAACCTCATCTGCACAATGTAATTCGTAAACTTAGGAAACACAGGTGATGTAATTGAAAAATGTGGAGTTTCTTTTCCTCATTTCACAATCACATCACCTGTGTTTCCTTTGCTTAGGTATCTCATAGTGCAGATGGACTCTAGCACATGAAAGAGTACACAGAAGTTGAGCAGTGTATACAACAATTTTGACATTTACAGAAGATTCAGCTTCTTATCTTGTTGGAGATGAAATGAGGCCTGTCTTGCAACATGGTGCATGTTTTACATCACTGTTGCATCGGTTTCATGTGGCACGGGACTTTACAGCATGACACATCTGCCTAGATGCATCAAGTTGTAAATATGTTGCCACATAGCAAATCTTTTGCACCGCCGCTGCGTCACAAAAGTGACGCACAGCGGCGCAAAAGAGACACACACCTATCATAAATCTGTCCCTAACATTTTAAATGATTGATTCAGGATGACGATAAGGTGTGGCCTATCCAGAGGTTTGTTTGAGGTGAGGCCTACTCAGGGTTGCAGATGAGATTTACACTTGTTGAAGAGTACAGAGGAGATAATATATGTAAAGGCCTACCAATGAAGTAAGTCATGTCCACTTCACTCTTGAACAAAGGCCAGACCTCTTCTGTGTCCGTGGACAGACCTAAACCTCATCTGCACAATGTCATTCGTAAACTTAGGAAATACAGGTGATGTAATTGAAAAATGTGGAGTTTCTTTTCCTCATTTCACAATCACATCACCTGTGTTTCCTTTGCTTAAGTATCTCATACTGCAGATGGACTCTAGCATATCAAAGAGTACACATAAGCTGAGCAGTGTATACAACAATTTTGACATTTACATAAGATTCAGATTCTTATCTTGTTGGAGATGAAATGAGGCCTGTCTTGCAACATGGTGCATCTTTTCCATCACTGCTGCATCGGTTTCATGTGGCACGGGACTTTACAACATGACACATCTGCCTAGATGCATCAATTTTTAAATATGTCGCCACATAGCAAATCTTTTGCACCGCCGCTGCGTCACAAAAGTGACGCACAGTGACGCAAAAGAGTCATACACCTATCATAAATCTGTCCCTAACATGTTAAATGATTGATTCAGGATGACATTAAGGTGTGGCCTATCCAGAGGTTTGTTTAAGGTAAGGCCTACTCAGGGTTGCAGATTAAATGTACGCTTGTTGAAGAGTATAGAGGATATAATACATGTGAAGACCTACCAATGAAGTAAGTCATGTCCACTTCACTCTTGAACAAAGGCCAGACCTCTTCTGTGTCTGTGGACAGACCTAAACCTCATCTGCACAATGTCATTCATAAACTTAGGAAACACAGGTGATGTAATTGAAAAATGTGGAGTTTCTTTTCCTCATTTCACAATCACATCACCTGTGTTTCCTTTGCTTAGGTATCTCATAGTGCAGATGGACTCTAGCATATCAAAGAGTACACATAAGTTGAGCAGTGAATACAACAATTTTGACATTTAGAGAAGATTCAGCTTCTTATCTTGTTGGAGATGAAATGAGGCCTGTCTTGCAACATGGTGCATCTTTTGCATCACTGCTGCATCGGTTTCATGTGGCACGGGACTTTACAGCATGACACATCTGCCTAGATGCATCAAGTTGTAAATATGTCACCACATAGCAAATCTTTTGCACCGCCGCTGCGTCACAAAAGTGACGCAAAGTGACGCAAAAGAGGCATACACCTATCATAAATCTGTCCCTAATATTTTAAATGATTGATTCAGGATGACGATAAGGTGTGCCCTATCCAGAGGTTTGTTTGGGGTGAGGCCTACTCAGGGTTGCAGATGAAATTTACGCTTTTTGAAGAGTACAGAGGAGATAATACATGTGAAGGCCAACCAATGAAGTAAGTCATGTCCACTTCACTCTTGAACAAAGGCCAGACCTTTTCTGTGTCCGTGGACAGACCTAAACCTCATCTGCACAATGTCATTCGTAAACTTAGGAAACACATGTGATGTAATTGAAAAATGTGGAGTTTCTTTTCCTCATTTCACAATCACATCACCTGTGTTTCCTTTGCTTAGGTATCTCATAGTGCAGATGGAGTCTAGCATATCAAAGACTACGCAGAAGGTTACAACTGTATGGAACATGGCTATGTAAGTCAAAAAATCAAAATCTAAATTTGCCAAGCACACATGGGGGCGTATTTACAAGGACCTTGCACCACAGGGAAAGGTCTTAAATTAAAATGGGAAAAATAACATCAGAGAGACTCAAAGGCCTTATAAATATGCCCCAAGCAACCTATGAAGCTCTAGCATTACATATCAAGAAACCTAATTGATTTCAAAAATCGTTTTTAAACATATCATCTAAATAAATTATATACCTACATTCATCAGGAAGTGACTTAAAATGCCCTAAGACACATGAAAGCGTTTTTTTTTTAAGCCCTTGCTCCATTTTTAGATCACTTTTAACATGGCTATGTAAGTCAAATAATCAAGATCTAAATTTGCCAAGCACAGATGGGGGCGTATTTACAAGGACCTTGCACCACAGGGAAAGGTCTTAAATTAAAATGGGAAAAATAACATCAGAGAGACTCAAAGGCCTTTTAAATATGCCCCAAGCAACCTATGAACCTCTAGCATTACATATCAAGAAACCTAATTGATTTCAAAAAACGTTTTTAAACACAACTTGTAAATCAATTATACTCATACATTCATGGGGAAGTTACTTAAAATACCCTAAGACACATGAAAGCGTTTTTTTAAGCCCTTGCTCCATTTTTAGATCACTTTTAACATGGCTATGTAAGTCAAATAATCAAGATCTAAATTTGCCAAGCACAGATGGGGGCGTATTTACAAGGACCTTGCACCACAGGGAAAGGTCTTAAATTAAAATGGGAAAAATAACATCAGAGAGACACAAAGGCCTTATAAATATGCCCCAAGCAACCTATGAAGCTCTAGCAGTACATATCAAGAAACCTAATTGATTTCAAAAATCGTTTTTAAACACATCAACTAAATCAATTAGATACCTACATTCAAGGGGAAATGACTTAAAATGGCCTAAGACACATGAAAGCGTTTTTTTTAAGGCCCTTGCAACATTTTTGGGTCACTTTTAACATGGCTATGTTAGTCAAAGAATTAAAATCTAAATTTGCCAAGCACAGATGGGGGCATATTTACAAGGACCTTGCACCACAGGGAAAGGTCTTAAATTAAAATGGGAAAAATTACATCAAAGGAAGTCAAAAGCCTTGAAAATATGCTCCAAGCAACCTATGAAACTCTAGCAGTACATATCAAGAAAACTAATTGATTTTTAAAAACGTTTTTAAACACATCTTGTAAAACAATTATATTCATACATTCATGGGGAAGTGAGTTAAAATACCCTAAGACACATGAAAGCATTTTTGTAAGACCCTTGCACTTTTTTTGCATCACTTTTAACATGGCTATGTAACACAAAGAAACAAAATCTATTTGTAAAACACTTGACACAAAGCAACATTTTAAATACACAACTTTCTTCATAATTTTCTCCCTAAACCATACTATTCTCTACCTAAATTAAATGAATCTTTTCTCACCTTAGCAAATACTTTATGAGTTTCAAAACAGTCTCAGAAACACACCAAATTGTCTTTAGCAGAGCAAAAGGTATGCACTCCAGAGTCTGCAGCTATGAAAAGCACAGAAATGCTGTAACTCATCACACATATCTCTCATGTCACCCAATCAAAACTCTTCCCTCACTTTTTTCAAATCAACACCCTTCCCCCCTCTGGCCTTTCTGCCTTTTTTGCATAGCAACCACCTCCTGAAAGACCTCTCATGTTTGCAAGTTCACACAACAATGTTTCAATTGAACTCTGAACTCTCAGTGCACCTGCGTATCCAGTGCAATCTTTCATTAAATGATTTTTTACAGAAATTTACCTAACCTCAATTTACAAGATGTTGAAATTAAGTGGTTTGGCCACAGAGGATTAAAATCTCACCAATTGATACCATTGGTGAAAACCTTTATGCATTTGCCTAAACCTGACCTGTTAATTGTGCACTGTGGAGGAAATGACTTGGGCACTTTGACTGGTGTAGGTCTGGAAATGCTTTTAAAGGACACCTTTGAGCAATTGATGGCACTTTTTCCTCAAACTGCCTTGGTATATTCAAATATATGCCAAAGACAGAAATGGAGGTGGTCGAACCAATTTTGTCCACAAATTGAGAAGTCGAGGAAGCATGTAAACAAATCTGTTTCAGCTTACATGAGAGACCATGGAATGGGCTCCATGTACAACAATAACTTGCGTTACTACATGCAAGATATCTACAGAGGAGATGGAGTTCACTTCTCAGATGAGGGCAACAGAGTTTTCATTTTGAATTTAAGACTGTGCATTGGTACCTACTTATAAGTACCTAAATGTACCATAAACCCAAAAGCTCTTCTCAGAGCTACCCTACATCTGATCACTCACAATTATTATTTTACTCTAACTTTTTTCGCAAATTTTCAACAAAGTACGCTCCCCGGAGCGCTACCCGGTACGCGAACCGGAAGCTAACCGCGCGAATTTTTTTTAAAAAAATGTTTTTTTTCCGCACATATGGGCCTCCTCAGCCACCCTCAGAAAACCTAGGGGGTCAAGATACGTCTACCGTTCCCCCTTCTACCCATTCTGAACATTATTTGCCCTCCATCTTGTATCTTAATTCGACCGAAACACAAAATGGTGGACTCCCGTAACGCTGCCGGTTCGCGTACCGGGGCGCTCACCGGGAAGCGCTCCATCAAAAAAGGTGGGAAAGTAATTTACAGAAGAAACCCTGGAGACACTTTCACCAAATATAGATTAGCTCATACTACATACCAATCCCTACCATTTTCACAAATTTGGTTGGAATTCCATTTAGCCTGTAGACCTCTCTAAATACCCTGAGGTAAATTACTTCACAAAACACATCTGAAGTGTTGGAATTGACAACCAATTAAAATGTTACTTTCATTTTCTAATTTTTTTTTACCTGACATTTGATTGGTTATGTACCTGAATATATATAAAGGAAGAGAAGGAAACACAGCCATTTTGACTACTACTTCCTGGTGTACATTTCAATAGGATTTTCACTAATAACTTCAACTTCTTTTTAAAGGTAAGTTGTTATTTTAAAAACTGAAGTATATTGTGCACTTTAAGTTAATATGGTAAACTTTTTCTGATAGTTATATACTATCCCTCTGTAGTAGTTATAGATTTAGATGAACTTCTCTGTTATAGTTATGGATGGACTTAGGCTTCTCTTGTATAATTATGAATTTACTTACGTTAAATCACATACACTTTTTTATATTCCTACTTCCACTCTGATACTATACACTGCCCAAAGATAAATTCACTGTTAAAAACTGCCTATCTAAAATTAATCCCAACAGTGCCCTATCTCTACTAATATATATTTTTTTTTAATGCAAATTTCAGACAAAATGGAAGGCGAACAGAAAGTTTCATTTGAAATTGTCCTTGCAGAGACCAACCAAGAAATCATTGATCCAAATGACATTGAATTTATGGATGAAACTTGGGACCAAGAACTACTGCAATGTGTGCAATCAGTAGATGTCCTCCTTGAAAATGAGGACATTTTACACACTCAAAAATTACAAGCTATGTTCAATGAAAATAACGACATTTCAGACAGTGAAATGTTAGACATTTTATTAAATTTTGAAACACAATGACAATAATAAATAATTGCTTAAAAAATAAAGAAATAAAAAAAATCAACAAAACAAACAATCAATTAACATACAATATTTGAAAAGTCTATCATTCTTTTTTCCTTATAGTACACTCCCCAGAGCGCTTCCCGGTGCGCGTACCGGGCGCTCCCCACGCAAAAAAAACTTTTTTTTTTTTTTTTTTTGCCCCGCTGGGCCCTTTTAAAGCCTCCACATCAAACCTAGGGGGTCAGGGAGGATCTACTATGCCCCCTTATGGTCATTTCCCCCTTTGTTTTGGCCTCCTCTTGTCTCTCGATCCTACCGAGAGACAAGATGGCGGCTGCTCCGGACTGTTTAGAATGTTGACAGACACCGGAGAGCCAATCAGCTTCGCTTCGCGAAGTTCCGTTACGCGTCAAGTACGCGAACCGGGGCGCTACCCGGAGCGCGCTTACAGATATATATCTTTTTTTTTACGTTAATTTCTCAAAATCCACTGGAGCACATATCTTGAGACCTAGCAAAGGCACATCAGGCTAACAGTCCCTACAATTTTGCCAAGTTTCGTGCAAATCCATTCAGCCGTTCGGGCTAAAAGTGAGGCCAACCGCCCTATGGAAATTAACATGGGAAAAATGCGTTTTGGGACCCCCCTTTTTTCTCGGCCCCCCCTTGACGAAACCCCCCCAAATTTTCAGTGGCTGCTCAGAAACACAATGTTCCATTTTCCTGAAAATTTCAGCCAATTCCGTCCACAAACGCCAAACTTATTAGACATAGAATTTTCAAAAATCCCATAGAGAAAAAATCCTAACTATATATACCTACTGGCGACCGCCAGTAGGTAATATATATATATATATATATATATATATATATATATATATATATATATTACCTACTGGCGGTCGCCAGTAGGTAGTTATAGTTAGGATTGATTTCCATAGGGAAATCGCAACATTCTATTTGGAATAACTTTGGCGCCGGTTGAGGAATCGGCCTGAATTTTTCAGCAACTTTGCCTCGCGGCGCTCCGCTCCTTCTCTGAAAGTTTGGGGGGGGATTCGTCAAGTGGGGGCCGAGATAAAAGGGGGATCCCAAAACGTGTTTTCCCCATGTTAATTTGCATAGGGCGGTCGGTCGCACTTTTAGCTTGAACGGCTGAATGGATTTTCACCAAACTTGGCAAAATTGTAGGGACTGGTAGCCCGATGTGCCTTTGCTATGTCTCAAGATATGTGCTCCAGAGGATTTTGAGTAATTTAGGTTCAAAAAAATGTATATATCTATGGAAGCGCCCCGGTACGCGCACCGGGGAGCGCTCCAGGCGCGCCACGCGACTTGTGCACGGGAAGCTGATTGGCTCTCGGGTGTCTGTAAACATTCGAAACAGTCTGGAGCGGCCGCCGTCTTGTGTCTCGGTAGGACCGAGACACAAGAGGTGACTAAAAACAAAAGGGGGAAATGACCAAAAGGGTGCAGGGTATGCCCCCCCTGACCCCCTAGGTTTGATGTGGGGGCCATAAAAGGGTCCCGCGGGACAAAAAAAAATTTACTTTTTTTTTCGATTTTCACGGGGGGAGCGCCCGGTACGCGCACCGGGGAGCGTACCGGGGAGCGTACCATGGGGCAAAATAGTGAAAAAAAATTGTGTAAAATAATCATTTTGAGTGATCAGAGGTAGGGTAGCTCTGAAAAGAGCTTTTGGGTTCTGTGGCTGATTTAGGTACCTACAAGTACATCCCACACATACCCATACGCACACACCCCACACACACACCACACACACACCCACACACACACTCCTCACACACACACACACATCTCACACACACACACACACCCCACACATATAACCCTACACCCCCACACCCACACACTCCCCACACACACCTAACACACACCCACACCTCCACCCACACCCAAACACCCCACACACCCACACCAACACCTTACACATCCACACCCACACCCACACACCCCACACACCCACACTCACACACACACCTCACCCCCCCACACACACACACACCTCACAGACACACCCCACACATCCCACACACACACCTCCCCCCCATACACACACACCTCACAGACACATCCACACATCCCACACACACACACATATCCCACACACATACCCCCCACACCCACACACCCCCCACACACACCTCACACACCCACACCTCCACCTACATCCAAACACCCCACACACCCACACCCACACACACACCTTACACACCCCCACCCACACCCACACACCCCACACACCTACACCCACACACACACCTCACCCCCCCACACACACACACACCTCACAGACACCCCCCACACATCCCCCACACACACCTCACCCCCCTCACACATGGGGAAAACCCAGTGAAACAGTAAAATAATAATTTAAAGTGCTTAGAGGTAGGGTAGCTCTGCATAGAGTTGTTGTGTTGTGTGGGTGATTTAAGTGCCAACATGTAGGTACCAATGCAGAGTCTTAAATTCAATGTACACCTTTTTTATGTTGATATCTAGCATGTTGTTATAGAAGTTATTGTGGTATATGGAATCCATACCATAGTCTGTCAGGAAAGCAGAAAGAACATGGAGGCAGGAGATTAAAAAGAGATGTCAAATACACATTGGAGATAATATAGTGGGAGAAAGGAAGTATCTATGAGCAAAATTACTATGTAACACAAAAAAGTTGCACAGTATACTACAAGTCTGACTTTACATTATAATCAATTTGGTACTAGTTTAAGAATTACATATAAAAATGAATAATGTCTCAAACAATTTTAGAATTATTAAATATACATTTATTTTTCAGATTCTTTTTCTAAATTAATCATAACTTCTATCATTTGACTGTCAGAAACGTCCTCATATTGAATTAACAAATCCACATATTCTACACATTGTAGAAGTTCATGGTCCCGTGATTCATCCATGAATTCCAAGTCATTGGGTTCAATGATTTCTTCATTGTTCGTCTCTAGGACAATTTCAAAGGAAACGTTTTGTTCTCCTTCCATTTTGGTGCTGAAATTTGCATTAAAAAAAAATCAGTAGAAATATGCCACTGTTGGGTTTAAGTTCAGACAGGTAGTTTGGATTTTTTAACAGTGAATTTATCTTTGGGTAGTGTATGGTATCAGACTGGAAGTAGAAATATAAAAAAGTGAATGTGATGAAGCCTAAGTAAATTCATAATTATACAAGAGAAGCCTAAATCCATCCATAACTATAACAGATAAGTCTATCTAAATCTATAACTATTACAGAGGGATAGTATAAAACTATCAGAAAAAGCTTTCCAAATTAACTTAAAGTGCACAACATACTTCAGTTTTCAAAATAACAACTTACCTTTCAAAAAGCAGTTTAAGTTCTCAGTGAAAATTTTCTTGAAATCTACTTCAGAGGTAGTAGTCAAAATGGCTGGGTTTTCCACTCTTTCTTTATATATATTCATGTACATAACCAATCAAATGTCAGGAAAAAAAAGTAGAAAATGAAAGTAACATTTTAATTGGTTGTCAATTCTAACACTTCAGATGTGTTTTTGTGAAGTAATTTACCTCAGGATATTTAGACAGTGCTACAGCTCAAATGGCTCAATGGAATTCCACCAAATTTGGGAAAATGGTAGGGACTGGTATGTAGTATGGCCTATTCTATATTTGGTGAAAGTGTCTCTAGTGGTTTTTATGTAAATTAACTTTTATTTATTTTTTGGGAGCGCTTCCCTGTGCGCGCCCCGGTATGCGTACCGGCAGCGCTACGGGAGTCCTCCATTTTGTGTTTTGGTAGATTTGAGTCAGAAAATGGCGGACAAACAACGTTGGGAATGAGTATAAGGGGGCACGGTAGGCACTCCCTGACCCTCTAGGTTTTCTGAGGGGGTCTTAGGAGGCCCATATAGGCCAAAAAAATATATATATTTTTAAATTTTCGCGGGGGGAGCGCCCGGTACGCGCACCGGGAAGCGTACCGGGGAGCGTACTATGGTGAAAAATAGTGAAAAAAGTTAGAAAAAGATAATCATTTGGAGTGATCAGAGGTAGGGTAGCTCTGAAAAGAGCTTTTGGATTCTGTGGTTGATTTAGGTACCTACAAGTAGGTACCAATGCACAGTCTTAAATTCAGGAGGAATATTCTATTCCCCTCATCTGAAAAGTGCACACCATCTCCTCTGTAGATATCTTGCATGTTGTAACGCAAGTTGTTGTTGTATATTGAACCCATTCCATAGTCTCTCATGTAAGCAGAAACAGATTTATTCACATGTTTCCGTGCTTTCTCAAATTGTGGACAAAATTGGTTGGACCAGTTCCATTTCTGCCTTTGGCATATATTGGAAAATACCAAGGCAGTTTGAGGAAAAAGTGCCATCAATTGTTGAAAGGTGTCCTTTAAAAGCATTTCCAGACCTATCCTAGTCAAAGTGCCTAAGTCATTTCCACCACAGTGCAGAATTATGAGGGTAGGGTGTGGCAAATGCAAAAAGGTTTTCACCAATGAATCCATTTAATGTTCACATTTGGTAAATCAAGGTTGTGAAAATTTCTGGGAGCTGCATACCTTTGTGCCCAGTGGATATCGCTATGTCCAATAATCCAGACAGAATACATGGTAGAGGAGGTTCTGGTGCAGTCAGATGAAGTGTAGAAATAAAATGGCAGTTGGAACAGTAGGAGTTTGCAAAAAAAACCTGTGGAGTTTCAAGCAATGATTGGTAGATTGAGATAGTTGAAAACTGAAAGTTAGGGTGCATGGTTGTGTTCTGTGTAAGAAGTAATTTGAATGGTTAAAAAAAAGTCATTTAAAGAAACATTGCACCAGATAAGCTGGTGTATTGAGAGGTCAAAGACCCTTGCTCATTTGATTTGCAACATTGTAGAATAAACTTTTAACCCTGGGAGCTCAGTGAGGAGGGAGTTGCTATGGTAACAGATAGAAAGGGCTGAGGGGGGGAAGGGTGTTTATTTGAAAATAGAGAGGGAAGAGTGTTGATTGGTTACCATGAGGAATATGTGTGTACAATAAGAGGTTTTCTGTGCCATTAATGGTTGCAGTGCCTGGAAAACATACCTTTTGCTCTGCTAAAGAAATATTGGTGTGTGTATCTGACACTGTTGTGAATCTCCTAGAGCATTTGTAAAGGTGAGTTATGATTCATTTAATATACATAGAGACTTGTATACTCTATAGAGAAGATTTGGAAGCAAATTGTGTTTTTTTAATGTTGCTTTGTGTCATGCTTTTTGATAATGCTTGGTAAAAAGTTTTTACTGCATAGAGGAACTGTATTTTGTAAAATTGTGAAGTTTTAGTAGTGACATGGAATGCTTGTACATAGGACCTGTGCTGTGTTTCTTAAATGTGATGTCAAAAATGATTTTGGGAAAAATGAATGGCTTTTACATTTTTTAAAAGGAATAAAGAATGTGTGCATGTTTAAAGAAATAAATTTGACTCTTTACAATGATGTTACCTGTGTTAACTCAGTGTAGGAAGCATATTGAGTTTGTTTGCATAGAGGAATTGTATTTTGTAAAATAGTGAGGTTTCAGTAATGACATGGAATGCTTGTACATAGGACCTGTGCTGTGTTTCCTAAATGTGATGTCAAAAACGATTTTGGGGAAAATGAATGGCTTTTACATTTTAGAGTATAATGTGGCGCAGAGGTTTAAAAAGTGACGCATTTACCTACATGCGTCACTTTTTAAATATGGCGCAAAAAGGTACATGTTTTAAGCCGCCGATGCGTCACAAAAAGTGACGCATCAGCAGTGCAAAACTGATGCAGGGCCTCATAAATGAGTTTTTTTTTGTGCACACTACTCCAGTTTAGTCCTGTCCACTGCACTCTTGGACACAAGCCTCACCTTTTGTGCTCCCTTGGACAGTTTTCATGTCATCTGCACTCCTGCTTAGGTGTTAGAATCCTATCACATGGGGAAAGCTCCATGTGAAAGTGTTTGCCTCAGTCTTATCCCTGCTGTGAGGCAGGTGCAAGATTTTGATGTAACACTGTCCTAAAAGTGACGCAGTGAAATCTCATAGATTTCACTGCGTCATTATTACGAGGCTTTTTTGCCGAGAAATGACCCCTCTGTTTACATTACACTTGACAGAGGTATAATGTGGTGCAGAGGTTTAAAAAATGACGCATCTACCTAAATGCGTCACTTTTTAAATATGGTGCAACAAGGCATATGTTTTATGCCGCCAATGCGTCACAAAAAGTGACGCATCCGTAGCGCAAAACTGACGCATGGCTTTATAAATGAGGCTCATCTTTTTCTTGCACACTACTCCAGTTTAGTTCTGTCCACTGCATTCTTGGACAGAAGCCTCACGTTTTGTGCTCCCCTGGACAGGATTCATCACATGAGCAGTCCTGCTTAGGTCTCATAATCTTTTTTTAGAATGAAATTTGAAAAACAGAGATAAGGTGATATGTATAAGCTTTTCATTACACTACTGAAACATTGATAGGGCAAAGTAATGTGTTTTACATTTTTGTGACAGAATAAATTGTGTGTGCATGATTACATAAAAAAATTTGATCTTTTCACAATCATGTCACCTGTTTCACCTGAGATTAGGAAGTAGATTGTGGAGATGAGGTGAGGCATGTCCAGAGGGACAGAGGAGGTGAGATCTATGTTCAAGACTGTAGTGGGAGAGAGGCCTTTCCTGGGAAGCATAGGTGGTGAAGCCTTTGTATAAGAGTGCAGTGGACTAGACTTCATGAAGTCTATCCCCTACTGGACTCTTAGACACAGGTCTCACCTACTTTGTACCTGTGGACAGAGCTGTGTTCCACTACACTCTTCAATACAGGCCTCACCTCTTCTGCACCCCTGGAGAATCCTGACTTGATCTGTAACCCTGAATAGACTGTTTGGTTTTTGTCATTGCTTTGTTGTTTGGTAATAGTGATCTATAATGTGCTATTTTTTTCTTTAACACAGATTGAAATCAAGATTTCAAGAGTAAGACAAAATGCCTTCAAGGGAAAGGCGAAGAAAAGAAGTTAACCGCAAAAACACAAAAATAGCAACGGAATTACAGCACTCTTCCACAACAAATACTTCAAAAAACAGGAACAAAGCTCCTGGTAAGAGAACTAAGTCTTTCATACGTAACATATGTACATCGCAAAAAAATTATGGACAGCATGTAGAAAAAGAGAATGAGAGAGTAAATTTGAAAAGGAAGGAGAGACCCTCAAAGAATTCTACAACTGGAGCAGGAGAGAATAATATGTATAGGAATAGAAGGCAGAATCAGTTTAGAGACATTCGTAAACGAATGTTTCGCAATAGGGTGGTTTTAAATTTGTTAAAAAACATTAGGAAAGGTAAACAGAGAGCTGCTTTTTATAAGAAAAAGAAAAGTGTAGAGAAGATTGTTGATCAGGCTTTTGAAGTTAGGAAAAAATATTTATTTTAATAATCAATAGAATTAGGACACTTAACAAGACAATTGATGTTTTCAAATCAAACAGTAGATGGAAAAGAGTAATTAATCGGACTAATTTTTGTAAAGTTTTTTCGGGAGAATGGATGCACAGTTCAAGTTGTGAGCCATTTTATAATGAGGAGAGTTACTTCCAGGATAATGATTTAGTGCATGCAGTTGACACCAGTGGTCGAGCGTATGAAGTGAAAGACGGATGTCCGATTGAAAAAGAGAAACTTGTGCCTAGAGAACTAGAAGAGGTGTTAACTGATGACGTTTTAGGGAGACGTACTAAGGGTCCAGTGTACACTTGGAAGTGTAGTCGTATTTGTAGTGTGCGACAGGAATCAATTGATTTGTTTTGTAATTTCTTACGTACATATAGTAAGAAAAGTCTAAAGCAGAAAGTGAAGTTGTTGCAAGACTAAGATCCTTGCAGAGTGAGAGAAAACACAGGTTTGCAAGGGCATTCACTGGCTTGTCTTTCTAGAAAAGTCTGTCAGAGTGTTTTTCATCATTTTAGGATGTTAGCAGTGGATCATACCAAAATGAGGAAATCAGTGAGAATGTTGTATTATGCAAAAAGTCCAGCACTTAAGCTTAAACAATTAAACAGTGCTCTTTTGCATGGAACTGAATTAGATGTGAAGAAGATTTGTGAAGAAATTGAGATTTGTTATTTTGGTGAAAAAGAGGACAGTGTAGAAATTGACACAGCAATTCAAGGTAATGTGGAAGAAAATGTACAGATTTCAAATACAGAAAAGTTTGAGCAGGAAATTACCAGGTTTAAGGTGAAATCAAGTGAAAGGCCGAATTTTACTTGTGTGTGTTGTCGACTAAGTCATTATAAGCATCAAACTAGATTAGTTGATTTATATGTGGAGTGGTGTGGCTCACTGGTTAGAGGTGGCAGACCCGGGAGCAGAGGACGGCCCGGGACCAGGGTTCAATTCCCGACGCGGCAGGGTCTTGGACCAGGGTCAATGGACTCGATAATTCTCACCTCGGTGCCTACTCTAATTAGCGATCACACTCGGCAACTCTGGGCATTAGCTTGCCTCATCTCCACAACGGCCCCCCACATATGCCGGGGATGCCTGGTTTCACCTTGGAGATACCCAGAAGGGACCATCTCACAGGGAAAGCCAGGACGGGTTCCCCAGCGGTCTATAGCGCAGAGATACTCCTTTGGGAGTCGATTCTAGCGCTTTAGAAACCCACAATAAATCATATGTAAAAAGTGAAAAGATGAATAATTATGAGTGGAAAGATTTTGCAACTTATTTGTGGGTGGACAATTGTTTTGATTTGAGTTCTGATCAGCGTATTTGTAAATATTGTTATGATAAATTAAATCAAAACAGAATGCCTGCTAGAGCTGTTCATAATAATCTGGAGTTGGTAGACATTCCCCGTGAATTGATGGATTTAAATACATATGAGTCTATTTTGATTCAATGTGTCCATCCTTTTCAGGCAATTGTTCGCATGGAGCCTAAGATAGGGAAATTGCCTCCTACAGATTTGCTGAGAGGATTAAAGGGAAGAGTTGTTTATTTGCCTCTAGATTTAAAACAAAATATTGATACAATTGGTATAGAAAAGTAGAAGAGGAACCTTTAGTTATTCTAGTTAATGGGGTTCCGACAAAGAGTAAAAAAATCTGGCAAGATTTAGTGGATGTTAGGAAAGTCAAAAAGGCAACGTTGTATTTAGTCAAAAACAATGAGTATTACAAAGATGTATGTGTTGCAGCAGAGGAAACAGCTGCAGATGAAGTCAGTGATTGTTCAGGCGGTCAAATTGAAAAAGTTGATGTGTCTAGAAGTGAAGAAATATATGAACATCATACTGTTCATCCTTTGCATTCCAAAGAAGTAATGGGGAATGCAATTGAATTGTTTCAAATGAAAGCAGCAAAAGGAAGTCCCATTAGTGTATGGGAACAAAGTTTGGAAGCTCGTTGTTTTCCACAGCTATTTCCAACAGGTCGAGGTGGACGATATGACGATCAACCACTTCAAATTCCTGCATCTGAATATCGAACTGTAAGATTATATGCTGAAGATCCAAGGTTTCGCCAATGCATTCCCTATTTGTTTCATCTACTGTATGAAAGGGACTTGTCTGGGCTTTCTTATGCAGTAAACCATATACTGAAAAGTGGAGCACATCTGCAAAATGTTTTGGCGAGGGACTTTATGGAGAAAGTGAATCTGCAAGATAGTATTTTAGAATGTCATCTAATCAATCTCATGGCATGTCAGCGTGGTACAAACGAGTATTGCTACCGTCGTCATGGGGAATTGAAATGTATGCTAAGAAACTTAGGAACTCCTACATGGTTCCTCACTCTTAGCTGTGCCGAGTATGCATGGGAGGACTTACTTCAATTTCTACGAGAGGCAAATGCAAATATACAAAATATAGAATTCAAAACACCTGGAGAACTGTGTTCTTTGGATCCAGTGAATGTATGCAGATATTTCAATCATAGATTTGAAGGTATGATGTCTTTTATTACCAACAAAAAAAATCCTCCCCTTGGAGAGGTTTTGGATTTCTTTTGGAGAAAGGAGTATCAAGCGAGAGGTGCTCCTCACATACATATGTTGTTATGGATTAAAGATGCACCCAAATTTGGAACAGATTCGGATGAGACAGTGATGAGCTTCATTGAAGAGTATTCAACATGTGCTGTTCCGAAAACTACCGAAGGAAACAGTTTAAGGCAACAAGTTTTACGCTTTCAATCCCATCGTTGTGGAAAGTACTGTCGTCGAAAATTCAGAAACAAGGACAAGTTCTGCACAAAATGTCGTTTCGGCTTTCCACGACAAGTGATTTCTAAAGGGAGAGTAAATAATTTGATGTCTTCTCTGCGACATACTGTGACGAGGAAATCACCAAAAAATACATACAATTTAAAAAGAAACGAAGAGTCCAAGTACATCAACAACTACAACCCAGTGATTTTGTCCATGTGGAATGCTAACATGGATATTCAATTCGTTGCTGACAACTCTATTGCTGTGGCTCGATATGTGACGTCTTACATCACAAAAAAAGAAAAGACAGAACTGAAGGAAATGTGGGAGGACATTTCACATGAAAAGAGCCTAAGCAAGAAATTATACAGTTACAGTCTGAAGATGTTGTCGCATCGAGAAATTGGAGCATATGAATGTTCTGATTGATTGTCGTCAGCAAGTCTCTATGCAAAATCTAGAACCATCATTTGGGTGAGTCTAGGTCTTGCTGCAACATGAAATCGAATTTTGAAATCTGTACAAGAGATAGAGTATTTGGCGGAGAAAGAACCAGAAAGTACAGATATTTTGAAGACAAACATGTTGGATACATACTATCCAAATAGAAGTCCTCACCTTGAGAATGCTTGTCTCTATGAAGTTCTGCAAAGCTATATTTATAAGAGGAACATCAGAGAAGATATCAATAATGGAATATATGAAGTCATTGGATGTGAAGGATGTCTAGTGAAATAGAAAAAAGGTCATTTGATTAATCATCGAAAATTGAGTTGTGAAAATCCAGATAAAAGAGAATTTTATTATTTGGCTCTTTTGCAACTCTTTACACCATGGCGAGAAGAAGAGGAACTACTTGGAGATTTTCTCTGTTATGAAGACTCTTTTAATGCTACGAAGGATACCATAGAATGTCTTGTTTTTCCAAATTATCTGCACATGTTGAATGAAGAAATAGAGCAAGAAGCAAAAATTGCTGCAGAGATGCGAGAGACAGTTCTCAAGGCAGTCAGAGTTCTGCTTCATTGAGTCAGGATCCACTAGGAGGACCAATTATCCAAAATGAAGCTGCCACTGCCATGGATGAGGTGGAAAGAGCTATGGAGCAAGCTCAAGAGGATATAATTAATTTAGAAGATTTGGTGAAACAATTAAACCTTGAGCAGAAACTGATATATGACGAAGTCACAGAACAGGTTGAACATGGATTGAGTCATGAGAAGAAAGAGTGCTCATGTACATCATTTAAGCCTGTCCGACTGTAAGTGAGTGGAGAAGCGGGAACTGGAAAAAGTTTTCTGATTAAAGCAATTGCATCTTATCTGTAGAAAAGGACTGAATCACCGCTGTCTTGTGTTGTTACCGCTCCAACTGGGCTGGCAGCACATAATATTAAAGGGATTACTTTACATCGTTTACTGATGCTGCCAGTGGAGCATGATAACAAATTGCAATATCACAAGCTATCTGGAGATGTGTGTTCCGAAGTTTCGAGAGTCCTGAAGAAAATGAAACTTCTTATCATTGATGAAGTAAGCATGGTGTCAAATATAATGCTTGCTTTTGTGCATTTGAGAATGCAAGAAATTCTTAGAACAGACTATGATGTTTTATTTGGAGGAAAACATATTATTGTTTTTGGAGATCTTCTGCAGTTGACTCCAGTGAAAGGACAACCTGTGTTCAAAATGCTCATGCATGAAGATACCAGGAAGTGCCTAGGAAGCATTGGAAACGTTAATATATGGTTAAACTTCAAATATGCAGAACTGCTTCAAAATATGCGGCAGGCAAAGGATGAAGATTATAAAAATATTTTACAAGACGTAAGAGTAGGAAAAATAAGTCAGCAAGGGAAAGAAGCTTTACATGGACGGTTAATTTCAAATTTGTACCCAAATGAAAACATTCTTCCGGAGAATATTTTTAAGAAAATTAACGAGAGGAAATCTGCCATATGTTTGATGCCAACTCTGAAAGAATGTTCCATGTTCAACAACAAAATGTTAAATTTAGAAAATGAAGAGATAGTGAAACTGGAAGCTACAGATAAAATAAAGCATATGGGAGCAACAATTGTTTTGTCTGAAAATTTGAAATCAAAATTGGATTCATTAGAGAAGAGTATATCTAAAACTGCTGGTTTTGAAAAGACTCTGAATGTGTGTTTGAATTGTCGTGTCATTTTGAGAAGGGATTTAAATGTTGAAAGAGGTCTGGTAAATGGAGCAATGGGTCATGTTGTTGGTTTTGTGAATTACAAAAATAGAGATGGAATTGAAATTTAAAAAATTAATTTTGAAGGCATTGATGAAATAGAACAAATTTGTCGTTGTTCAGCTAGATTTTTGCTCGTGAAAGACTTATATGTTCGCCAAAAACAGTTTCCTATTTGTTTGGCATATTCAGTGACAATTCATAAATCTCAAGGTTTAAGTGTAGATAGTGCTTTGGTGAACATTGGAAGTTCTGTGTTTAAAGAGGGTATGGCATATGTGGCATTATCACGAGTCAGAACTTTATCAGGATTGTACTTGATTGAGTGTGATGAAACAAAGATTTGTGCTGATCTAAATTGTGTTAAAGAATACAATAGGTTAAGAAGAGATTATGCTCCACATTTGCCTCAATATCCTCTGATTGAAAAACGTGTGGTAGGCCGAAAAAGAAGAAATGAGAGTAATTGCAGTGAGGTAGTAGCAAAAAGACAAAAAATAGATGAAACTGTAATTGTAAGCAGAAGGAAAAGGGATTCTGTTGAGGATGTTGTTGGATTGCTAATGTAGTAGTTAATGTTGGTTTTTTTCTTCAAAATTTACAAAAACAGATTGTCGAAAATCGGGAACAAACATTGTGCTGTTTATTGAATTCTGTGTTAGAGAAATGTAGTAGTGATAGAGGAAAAATAGAAAGTGTTTCAGAAATTAGAAATCTTGTAGACATATGTTCAGGTCAAAATCAATTTTCACAGATAATTCAGCAGGATTGTCAGGAATTTTTAATGTATATGTTTGATGTATTGGAATATGAAGGAGTAGATATAAAAAATCTTTTTAACCTTTCTTATCAATGGCAACATGACTGTGATAACTGTGCTTCATCAAGTACTACTAGAATAGACTCTGAAAGATTTATATATTTGACTTTACCAGACTGCAAATCAGTGCCTTTTAATAATCTAGTTAAAGCAGTGGATCACAATATGGTGTGTACCCAATGTAAGTCTACAATGCTGTCCACATTATTTCTACAAAATTATGGTCACTATGTCATTTTAATGTTCCAACGATGTAGACCTGATGGAACTAAATTGACAACTTCTATTAAAAATTTCGTGGCTTCTCAGTTATCGATATCAGGAAGAACCTTTGCAACTGTAGCTATTATTTTTTATGATGGTCCTTCTACAACATCAGGGCATTACACATGCTATTTAAAAACTTCTAAAGGTTGGACCCAATGTAACGACACTCATTTGACTTTCAAACAACGTTTGCCTTTTGGCTTTATAAATTCATACCTAGTGTTTTTACAGCCAAAATGTAGGTAAAAGTAATTGGCAAATGAAGACGGGAGCAGTTAATAAAGGTTATTTTGCTGTTTAAAAATATATTCTGAGTAAAAGTGATCCAGGCAATATAAAAAATTGACTTGTCATATAGGTACTGTAAGTGGATCTCATAGTAAGTGATATTAGTATTATACAAAATGATGAACATGAGTGAGTCAGAGATGGTTTTACAAATACTTAAATATTGTGAAAATGTTGTAGAGCCTTTCTTTCAGAACGTCGGGAAAAAGGTCATTTCAGAGTGCCTTAGAATTAATTTGAACATATACTCATACATCTGACACTATTTGGCCAAATGGAAAGGTGCAGGAATGAGTAAAGAGTCATGACTGAAAAAAGGAGTATATGAAAATATTGAAAATATTTCAGATGTTCTTGGAGCTTTTCTTATAGAAAGTCGATGAAATGGATTTTTAAGTGAACAGCAAAGTACTTTCCAACGAGAAAAGGACCACCATGATACAGTATTTGGCCTCAAGGAAAAGTAAGTCAATCTAAGTTTAGCGTACATTTGTCATTTGTCAGTATTTAAGTTTTTTTTAAAACACAATCTTTTAGATTGTGTTGTTTTTTTCCCGCTGTCATATGATGAGTAATTTGAACTCACTGTTTTAAGTGAAATTCAATATATTCTGAGAACAGCAAAAATAAACTATGTAACATGTTGTACAAGTTATTTTATACTTTGGATTGTGTAAATTAAATTGTATTCCCATTCTCTGACACTTACTTTCCTTTTTCCATCCTCTTTCAGCTCTTTTTACTCACTTATAATGTCTTTCTCTCACTCTCTGTAACCCCCGTTCCCTTACTCCACTTCTTTGACAACCCCTCATTCTCATTTCAACTGTGTGCATCCCGTCTCTCCCTTGCATAATTTTTTAGCTTTCAGTCTCTCTGCTTTACTTCTCTTTTCCGTATTTTCCTCCTTTGCTCTTTTAGTAATTCCTGTTTACTCACTCAGCAGTATTATTGCACTCTATCACTATAAATCACCACTCTCCCTCGCTTATCTTTGTTTGTTCCTTACTTTTGACCTCTTCTCTCTATTTTTCGTTTGCTACTTCTATGTCCTCAGTGCCTCACTCTACTTGTGTTATGTTCACTTGTGTTTATCTACCTTCTATCACTTCTTTTACAACAACTTCACTGCTCCTCTCTCATCGTTCTTCATCCCATTTCTTTTACTCTGGTTCCATTACTATCCCTCATTTCCTTTCTTTCAATGTCCTTCTCTTTACTTTCATCACCAAATTATTTTCTCTCAGTACCACTGTTTTAGCCGTCTTCTCCTCTCTTTCTATCTTTTTGCTCACTTACTCATTTCCTTTTCTCATTCATTATACTCCACCTCACGCAGTTTTTCTCTTAGTGTGTCTACCTTATAACTTCCTCAGTCCATTTCCCTCAATCGTTGTATATTATCCTGTCTCCCTTCATCCTTTCACTCTATGACTGTTCTTCACTTACTCTCAGTTATCTTCTAATCCTCATTCTTCTAAATGCATCCTTAATTAGACTGTTTTCTGTCTCAGTCATTATCTTTTTACTTACTTCTGTTTCCTGATTTAGTTTTGCTAACTCACATTGTTTTAGTATCTTTCTTACCTTCAGTTCATTTCTCTGTTCTTCTCTCTTTTTTTTTCAGTGAATCTATATGCCTTACTCTTTGTATTTTGCTCTCCTTCTATTTCTTTTTCTCTCTTTTTGTCCTTCTACCTTAGTTTATTTCCCTTTCTGTGTCCTTCACTCTAACTTTATTTCTAAATAGAGCGTTATGATTTTTAACCTCTTCATTTGTATCTTTTAATTTAAAATACATATTTTACTAATTATAACTTATTTTTTCTTCTCTCTTTCACATATACAAAGTGTAGTAAAAAAAATTATTTAAAGTTACATTTATTATATGGTAAGTATGACTAAAAAAATGTAGTTTGTCATCACCCTTTGCTTTAAGGTCACTAACATTTTCTCAATCTACCTCACTCCTGTGTCTTTGCTCTGCTTCCCTCACTTATTCTTATTGTACATGTTTACTCCCCTTTCCCTATTTCCCCTCTCATATTCAACTTCTTTCAATCCCTATTCTTTACTACACTTACCCTCTGTTCCCTTCCTTTGCTTCTTCACTCATTCTCTTTTTCTTAATTATTTACCTTACTCCTACACATACACCTCATCCCCCTCCCAACACATACACACACCTGTAACATACACCCCACACACACACCACACACACACCTCATACACACACAAAATCCTCCCACACACACTCCTCAAACACACACACACATTCCATACACACACATACATCAAACACATATACACCCCACACTCATACACTTCTCACATATATTTCACATACCCTCACCTCCACCCACACCGAAACACTCCACACAACCACACCACAGACACACCTTACACACCCACACCCCGACCTACACCCACTGACTCCCTATAAGTCACACACACTGCATTACTTATCTTTTTTTGCTCTTTTACTCAAGCCCATTCAGGTACTGTTTCCTTTACTCTCTTTGTCCTCTCTCTTTGTCACTCCCCATGTGTTATCCTAATTCAATTTTTCTCCCTCTTTCACCCCTCTTTACTTATACTACCTGGTCTTTTCTCACTTTCCCTCATCGTTCTTCATTTATCGTGGTTCCGCCACTACCCTTCATTCTCAATTTTTTTACTGTCCTTTCTTTTTCTTTTAACAGCCAATCACAGTCTCGCACTATCTCTACTTTAGTGTTCTTCCTCTCTCTTCCTTTCTTTCGCTCCTTTAGTCATTTTACTTTTCTCACTTTCATCCAATTACACCTTCTCTATTTTTTACTATGTAATAAACAATCCCTCTGTGGTCATCTTGTAGCTCTTTTTCTCTTAACATAACTCTCTTTGTGTCCTTCCCTCATGCTAACTGCTTTTGGGGGGGCGCGCCCCAGTACGCGTACCCTAAGGACAAAAAATTGACAGAGATCCTTTAAAAATATAGGTTTAATTTTATAAATGAAAGGTAGTTCTAAAAATAACTGTTTTTTTATTCTTTTTGTTGTTTTATATTTTTTTTAATGTTTTCTGAACATTTTGTACTTTTTTTGGCTTTTCAAAACAGTTTTATATTTTTTTTGTACTTTTTTATGGGAAGAAACAAAGAGAAAGGGAATTGAAAATGGCTCAACTGGAGCAAAAAACAAAAAACGGAAAAAATTACTTCTTTTTTTTTTAGGCAAATGTGATTCTCACCAGCAAGGACGATCAGCTTTACGCTCTTTTCACCATAGGCGATGAGCTTGCCACATTCAGTACAAGTGATTCTAAAAGTACCAAATCGTTCCTGGATACAAGGCATCACCTCTGATGTTTCTGGTCCCGATTGAGTGGATTGCTTTCTTTTGGAGCTGGTCCTTGAACACTGGGGGAGGTGACTGGCCAGTTCCCTGATCTCTGCACGAGAATAGTTAGCAGGATGCTTCCGGGTCATATGCCGAATCATGGTATTATTACCAAATGAATATTTTTTATCTGGATTGCCCCTTGAGAGTTCTGCACCACAGATTCGACAAGTTACCTTAGCCGCATTAACTTTTTTCTTGCCCTCTGGAAGTGAAAAAAACTCCCATACAATGTGTTCTTTTGGCTTGTATGGGGTAATTTCTTCTGGCAGCCATCTGCTCCCCTCCTCCTCTTCCTCTTCCTCCTCCTCCTCTTCTCCACCAGCAATGTATTGTTGTGGTGGTCCTCTTGGTGGTTGTGGTGGTGGTGGTGGTGCAGATGCTCCAGCTGTTGCTGCTACAGTAGCCATTTCAAAGTACAAAAGAATTGTCTCTGTAGATGAAACAGGTCTTCCTCAGTCAAAGGACAAAGTCAGAGTGAGGAAGAAAGGTGGGGTTTTCTATCATTTGGAAAAAAAAACTGTGCTGAACCAATCAGAAGTGTTATTTTCAGGTCACAAGACCAAGGCTTTACTCATATGGAAATCAAAACTGTTCTGCACCAATAGAAAGTGTTATTTTCAGGTCACAAGACCCAGGCTGGTTACAAGACCCAGGCATTACTCATTTAGAAACCAAACCTGTTCTGCACCAATAGAAAGTGTTATTTTCAAGTCACATGACCCGACGCGCTTACGCTACGCGCCCCGGGTGCGTAGCGTAAGCGCATCAGGACGTTTCGCGATCGTATGCGATCGCGTGCTTTCGGTTGCGATTACGCTGTGCGTCATATGACGCATCACGTGTGTACGCGATACGTCACTTAAAGCATTTAAAAAACCTATTAAATTCACTGAAAAAACCATAGGTTTTACACCAGTTATAGTTAGCTGGAAATTTTACTCGCATAGAACCATTGAAATTCTCACGTTATAGTTAGTTGGACTCACTATAACTTGTGCGTGCAATGCACTGCTGATGACGTCACATATTACATCACTCATGACATGGTCAGTGACATCACTCATGACATCAGTGATGACACCATCCTTGTGACAGAGTGACAGACCTCCTTTCACTGTAATGTAACCCTTGAAACACATATTCAAAAATAGAAATTAAAATTTTCCAAAAAATGGAGATACCCATACCACTTACAACAACCAATTCAATAATTCCACCATCTATATACACATCCACTCATTCACCAATATTTCTATATAGTCACTCGTACATATACTCACTCATCATATGTAGTGATACACCTATACATCCTGTTACACACCGACAGGCATCCAAAAGTTACTCACACACATACTCACACATGCAAATAAACTATTGAACATCCATTTATTTGCATATACAGCTATACACACACTACCACTTTACTTCTAATGAAACTTACACATACTTACTCTCTTAAACAATCACTTATAGAAACACATACTAATTTAAACAGAAACTCTTACAATCCCTCACTTTCACATATACTCACTTATATACATCAATATTCACATATACTAGATTAAAACATATGTAGACCCTAGAGAGACAGTCATTCACTCACTAACACACACACATACACACTCATCCACCCATACAGTCCTGCACATATGCTGTCTTCAAAACACATACAAAGAGAGAGTCAGTCATTCATGCATCTATGTGCTAAGTAATACCTCCACCAAACCATACAAACACTCCTACTGATACTAAGAAAAACATCTAATAACCCATATACATACACATGTAGCTACTCAGCAACCCATGCAGCCACTTATACACAAAGTGAAACACTAATACATACATTTAAATATTTAAACATTACTCTCTAATATATGTATTTTAAAAAAACATCCATGTAAACACTTATTTAAACATGTATTCTTCCATCAACTTTTACATATACATATATAATACATAATTATTTTAAAAAAATAGACACATTCACTGGATGGTGTCATCAGTTATGTCATTACTGATGTCACTGACCATGTCATGAGTGATGTAATATGTGACGTCATCAGCACTGCATTGTACGCGCAAGTTATAGTGAGTCCAACTAACTATAACGTGGGAAATTCAATGGTTTTATGCAAGTAAAATTTCCAGCTAACTATAACTGGTGCAAAACCTATGGTTTTTTCAGTAAATTTAATAGGTTTTTTAAATGCTAATTCCTAACTATAACTGGTGTGAAACCTATGGTTTTTTCAGTGAATATATATATATATATATATATATTACCTACTGGCGATAGCCAGTAGGTATATATAGTTAGGATTTTTTTCCTATGGGATTTTTGAAAATTCTATGTCGAATAACTTTGGCGTTTGAGGACAGAATTGGCTGAAATTTTCAGGAAAATGGAATATTTTGTTTCTGAGCAGCCCCTGAAAATTTGGGGGGGTTTCGTCAAGGGGGGCCCGAGAAAAAAGGGGGGTCCCAAAACGTGCTTTTCCCATGCAATTTTCCATAGGGTGGTTGGCCTCACTTTTAGCCCGAACGGCTGAATGGATTTACACCAAACTTGGCAAAATTGTAGGGACTGGTAGCCCGATGTGCCTTTGCTATGTCTCAAGATATATGCTCCAGTGGTTTTTACGAAAATTAACTTTGAAAAATATATATTGGGCTACATTGGGCTATATATATGTTGGAGCCCAAATGTAGCCCAATGTAGCCCAATGTAGCCCAATGTAGCCCAAAGATGGCCACCAGAGACAAAAAAAACAAATGTAGCCCAAATATCAGCCAGATGTAGCCCAACTATAGCCCAATGACAGAATGTCCCAGAGTGTTCTAAAGAACAACTAGAGTGCTAACAGTCCTACTTATTACAAAGGTATGGCACACCTGAAGCCATCTTGATTGGAATAAAGTGGTAACTCTTAAAACATTTAATTTAAAAAGGAGCAAAATGAGGGGGTTCATTTTGCCATAGAAAGTATGATTAGCGAATATATGACGAAATCCCGCATACCATCAGTCCGCATACCATCAGTCCGCAAAAAAAATCCCGCATGTACTATTGGGCCGCAAATTAAAATAACGAAAACTTTTAGAACAAATATGCCTTTAGCATACACTAAACAACTAAACTACCCTAAACCCTAAAACACTACCCCCAGCATGACCCTACACTACACAAACACTACAACACTACCCTAAACCCTAAAACACTACCCCCAGCATGACCCTACACTATGCAAACACTACAACACTACCCTAAACCCTAAAACACTACCGTCAGCATGACCCTACACTACGCAAATACTACAACACTACCCAAAACCCTAAAACACTACACCCCAGCATGACCCTACACTACGCAAACACTACAACACTACCCTAAACCCTAAAACACTACCCCCAGCATGACCCTACACTACGCAAACACTACAACACAACCCTAAACCCTAAAACACTACCCCCAGCATGACCCTACACTACGCAAACACTACCACACTACCCTAAACCCTAAAACACTACCCCCAGCATGACCCTACACTACGCAAACACTACAACACTACCCTAAACCCTAAAACACTACACCCCAGCATGACCCTACACTACGCAAACACTACAACACTACCCTAAACCCTAAAACACTACCCCCAGCATGACTCTACACTACGCAAACACTACAACACTACCCTAAACCCTAAAACACTACACCCCAGCATGACCCTACACTACGCAAACGCTACAACACTACCCAAAACCCTAAAACACTACCCCCAGCATGACCCTACACTGCGCAAACACTACAACACTACCCTAAACCCTAAAACACTACACCCCAGCATGACCCTACACTGCGCAAACACTACAACACTACCCTAAACCCTAAAACACTACCCCCAGCATGACCCTACACTACGCAAACACTACAACACTACCCTAAACCCTAAAACACAACCCCCAGCATGACCCTACACTGCGCAAACACTACAACACTACCCAAAACCCTAAAACACTACACCCCAGCATGACCCTACACTGCGCAAACACTACAACACTACCCTAAACCCTAAAACACTACCACCAGCATGACCCTACACTACGCAAACACTACAACACTACCCTAAACCCTAAAACACTACCCCCAGCATGACCCTACACTACGCAAACACTACAACACTACCCAAAACCCTAAAACACTACCCCCAGCATGACCCTACACTACGCAAACACTACAACACTACCCAAAACCCTAAAACACTACCCCCCAGCATGACCCTACACTACCCAAACACTACAACACTACCCAAAACCCTAAAACACTACCCCCAGCATGACCCTACACTACGCAAACACTACAACACAACCCTAAACCCTAAAACACTACACCCCAGCATGACCCTACACTACGCAAACACTACAACACTACCCTTAACCCTAAAACACTACCCCCAGCATGACCCTACACTACGCAAACACTACAACACAACCCTAAACCCTAAAACACTACCCCCAGCATGACCCTACACTACGCAAACACTACAACACTACCCTAAACCCTAAAACCCTAGCCCCAGCATGACCCTACACTACGCAAACACTACACCACTACCCAAAACCCTAAAACACTAGCCCCAGCATGACCCTATACTACGCAAACACTACAACACAACCCTAAACCCTAAAACACTACCCCCAGCATGACCCTACACTACGCAAACACTACAACACAACCCTAAACCCTAAACACTACCCCCAGCATGACCCTACACTAAACATCCACCACAACTCTACACTACACTAACACAACACTACACTACACAACACTACACTACACAATAACTAACCCACGAAAAAATTAACACAAACCCACTTACCTCTCTCGTCATCGTGGTTTTCACAACGCAAATGCATTTACCATACATGCCTTTAAAACGTAATTCTTTGTAAAGGCATGCGTGATAAATGCACATGCGTTTTGAAAAAATGCGGGATAATGGTATGCGAGGTCAATGACCTTGCGGGATTATGGTATGCGGACTGAAAGTCCGCGGGATAAAAAATGCGGGAAAATGGCTGCAAACCATGATTAGCAGCAGACTTCCCTGGTGAGCACTAGCTTTACTACAGTGATCTAATGAGCAACTAGAGTGCTAACATTCAGAATTTATGGCAAATGTGTGACACATCTGAATGCCTTCTTGATAGAACCAAAGTAAACAAGCATTGAAAATGCAATAGATCTCGCCCTCGTTTATGTTAAAGCCATTCTGTTTGTAATGAGGTGGCTTTTTAGCTTTGCTTTTATTAGTGTTTTTAAAACTTTCATGTAAATAACATACATATGTATGCATATATGTATATGTATGCATGCATTTATATTTATATAGATATGCAGATTATATATGTTTATATATGTATATTACCTACTGGCGATAGCCAGTGGGTATATATAGTTAGGATTTTTTCTCTATGGGATTTCTGAAAATTCTATGTCTAATAACTTTGGCGTTTGTGGACGGAATTGGCTGAAAGTTTCAGGAAAATGGCACATTTTGTTTAGGAGCAGCCCCTGAAAATTTGGGGGGGTTTCGTCAAGGGGAGGCCAAGAAAAAAGGGGGGTCCCAAAACACGTTTTTCCCATTCATTTTTCCATAGGGCGGTTCGACTCACTTTTAGCTCGAATGGCTGAATGGATTTACATGAAACTTGGCAAAATTGTAGATATGGTTTGCCCTACGTGCCTTTGCTATGTCTCAATATATGTGCTCCAGTGGATTTTGAGAAATTAACGTTTAAAAAAATATATATATCTGTGACAGCGCTCCGGTTAGCGCCCCGGTTCGCGTACCTGACGCGTAACGGAACTTCGCAAAGCGAAGCTGATTGGCTCTCCGGTGTCTGTCAACATTCTGAACAGTCCGGAGCGGCCGCCATCTTGTCTCTCGGTAGGATCGAGAGACAAGATGTGGTGAAAAACAAAGGGGGAAATGAAGGAAAGGGGGCAATGTAGACCCCTCCTGACCCCCTAGGATTGATGAGGGGGATATTAAAGTGCCCCGCGGGGCAAAAAAAAAAATATATATTTTTTAGCGATTTTATGCCGTAGAGGCGCGTCCCGGTACGCGAACCGGGCAGCTCACCGGGCAGCTAACCGGGCAGCTAACCGGGCAGCTAACCGGCAGCGTAGCTGTCAACATTGTAAACAGTCCGGAGCGGCCGCCATCTTGTCTCTCGGTAGGTTCGAGAGACAAGATGTGGTGAAAAAAGAAGGGGGAAATGAAGGAAAGGGGGCAAGGTAAACCCCTCCTGACCCCCTAGGATTGATGAGAGGGATATTAAAGTCCCCCGCGGGGCAAAAAAAATAAAAAAATTGTTGCAATTTTTCGCGGTAGAGGCGCTTCCCGGTACGCGAACCGGGCAGCTAACCGGCAGCGTAACGGGAGTCCGCCATCTTGTGTTTTTGGAGCGTCCGGTTCGCGTACCGGGTAGCGTCCCGGTAAGCGTAACAAGGGGAAAACCAAGAGAAACAGTAAAAAAAAAATTAAGGGAATAGATTTCCAGCAAACTTGGCAAAATTGTAGGGACTGTTTGTTTGATGTGCCTTTGCAAGGCCTCAAGATATGTGCACGTGTGGATTTTGTCTAATTAAGGTTAAAAAAATATATATATCTGTAAGCGTGCTCCGGCACGCTTACGTTACGGGTTTTGTTTGCGCTGCAGAGCCGATACGTCACGGTTATGCAACGCGTCATGAGGCGTCTCACGTGGCTACGTGATACGTCACGTAATAAAGAATATATTTTACAGCTATAGATATTAGCTTTTAAAAAACCAATGAAATTCACTGAAAAAACCATAGGTTATAGACCATATATAGTTAGGAATTTGCATTTACAAAACCTTGAAAATTCACTGAAAACACCATAGGTTAGAGACCATATATAGTTAGCTGGACATTTTATTGACATAAAACCAATGAAATTCCATATATAGTTAGTTGCACTAACTATATATCGTGCACCCGCAATCCACTGCTGATGATGTCACATATTACATCATTCATGACATGGTCAGTGACATCACTGATGACATCACTGATGACATCTCAAATGACATCACTGATAACATCACTGATGACATCTCAAATGACATCACTGATGACATCATGACACACCAATACCAGTTACTACATACGCACTCACTGATTCCTACGTCTACACACACATTCACTCATTCACCCATACAATCACTCATACATACAGTCACTCATTATTACAACACTATCATATGCACTCATACACCTATGCAGACACTCACACACTGCCACTCATCCATGGAGTTACTCACACACCTAGTCAGTCCTGTAAAGAATCAATCACACTTCCATTTCCTCATCTAAACAGTTAAACACAGAACACCATACTTCAGTGACATCACTGATGACATCACTGATGACATCTCAAATGACATCACTGATGACATCTCAAATGACATCACTGATGACATCATGACACACCAATACCAGTTACTACATACGCACTCACTGATTCCTACGTCTACACACACATTCACTCATTCACCCATACAATCACTCATACATACAGTCACTCATTATTACAACACTATCATATGCACTCATACACCTAGTCAGTCCTGTGAAGAATCAATCACACTTCGATTTCCTCATCTATACAGTTAAACACAGAACACCATACTTTTTCACACATATACTAACACATACTTACTCTCTTATACAATCACTGATACAAGTACACATTGATATGCACAGAGTCACACACCTCCCAGCCAGCCACACACACACTCAGTCTTCCATACATCCACTCATTCTTCAATATGTAAAACATATTTAAACTTTACAAAAACACACAGACACTAGATGATGTCATCAGTGATGTCATTTGAGATGTCATCAGTGATGTCATCAGTGATGTCATTTGAGATGTCATCAGTGATGTCATCAGTGATGTCACTGACCATGTCATGAATGATGTAATATGTGACATCATCAGCAGTGGATTGCGGGTGCGCGATATATAGTTAGTGCAACTAACTATATATGGAATTTCATTGGTTTTATGTCAATAAAATGTCCAGCTAACTATATATGGTCTCTAACCTATGGTTTTTTCAGTGAATATATATATATACATATATATTCACTGAAAAAACCATAGGTTATAGACCATATATAGTTAGGAATTAGCATTTACAAAACCTTGAAAATTCACTGAAAAAACCATAGGTTATAGACCATATATAGTTAGGAATTAGCATTTAAAAAACCTTATTTTACTCACACAAAACCATTGAAATTCCATATATAGTTAGTTGCACTAACTATATATCGCGCACCCGCAATCCACTGCTGATGATGTCACATATTACATCATTCATGACATGGTCAGTGACATCACTGATGACATCACTGATGACAACATCCAGTGATTATGTGTTTCTGTAAAGTTTAAATATGTTTTACATATTGAAGAATGAGTGGATGTATAAGTGTCTGAATGAAGGTTTTAGTAGGTGCGTGATTGACTGTATGAGTGAGTGATTAAATGCGTCTTACTGAATGCACGGGTTAGTGACTAAACTGTCTAAAAGTGTGCATCAGTATGTCTGTTGTTGTGCAAGCTGCTGCATGTGTTGATCAGTAGCTATATAAGTAGCTATATGGGTTATTGATTGGTTGCACAAGTATTTGTATGGGAGACTGAGTGTGTGTATGGCTGGCTGGGAGGTGTGTGACTCTGTGCAGATCAATGTGTACTTGTATCAGTGATTCTATAAGAGAGTAACTATGTGTTAGTATATGTTTCAAAAATGTAAGGTGTTCTGTGTTTAACTGTATAGATGAGAAAATGGAAGTGTGATTGATTCTTTTCAGGACTGACTAGGTGTGTGAGTAACTCCATGGATGAGTGGCAGAGTGTGAGTGTCTGTATAGGTGTATGAGTGCATATGATAGTGTTGTAAAGATGAGTGATTGTATGTATGAATGATTGTATGAGTGAATGTGTGTGTAGACATAGGAATCAGTGAGTGCGTATGTAGTAACTAGTATTGGTGTGTCAATGGTTTAAAAAATGATACTCTCTATTTAACACTGGGTGTAACGGAGGTTATATTAGAGTGTGAGGAGATGCATTGTATTATCATATGAATGATATCATCAGTGATGTGATCATTGATGTCAAGTGAGATGTCATCAGTGATGTCATTTGAGATGTCATCAGTGATGTCATCAGTGATGTCACTGACCATGTCATGAATAATGTAATATGTGACATCATCAGCAGTGGATTGCGGGTGCGCGATATATAGTTAGTGCAACTAACTATATATGGAATTTCAATGGTTTTGTGTGAGTAAAATAAGGTTTTTTAAATGCTAATTCCTAACTATATATGGTCTATAACCTATGGTTTTTTCAGTGAATTTTCAAGGTTTTGTAAATGCTAATTCCTAACTATATATGGTCTATAACCTATGGTTTTTTCAGTGAATTTCATTGGTTTTTTAACAGCTAATATCTGTAGCTGTAAAATGTATTCTTCTTTAAATCCAAAAATATATTTTATATGTTTATTAATAACTTTATTTAAAAAAAAAAATTTTTCTTCGTTCCCGCTTCGCGAATCGGGAAGCTTCCCGTTAGCTGACCTTGATGCCGCAAAATAGACCGCGAGCCGGTAAACGTTTCTTTACCGCAACTGCCGCGTTAGAAAACAACATCGTGACGCCTCCCGTCCGCATGACGTTTCGCGTTGTCGCGTGATACGTCATATGACGTGCTACGTTAGCGAACTCGTACGCTTACCGAGTCGCAAAGCACAGGTTTCTGGAAGCAAACCGGGAGGCCCTGCAAAGCGCGTAACGTAAACACAGCAGGTCATGTGACTTGGTAATAACACTTTTCATTGGTTCATTTCACTTTCGGTTTCCTAATGATGTAAGACTAGGTCATATGATCTAAAATGAACACTTTTCATTGGTTGAGAACTATTTTTTTTCCCAAATGGTGAAAATCCCTCCTTCTTTCCTCACTCTGACTTTCATCATTGTGAGAGAAAGACCCTTTGTTACCAGTGAGCAATGGCTTCTTTACTAGCTTCAGCTGGTGCTTCCCCACCACCTCCACCACATCCAAGGAAGAGTGGACCACCTGCTAAAGTTATAATTCAGCAAGAAGAGGAAGAAGAGGAACAGGACGACCTAGATAATCTCCCTATTATGGCCAGAAGATCTGTTGTACCGGAAGTAACGGGACCAGAGGGCAGGGAGAGGGTGCCAAATATACAAACGAGATTTCGTGAAGTAAAACAAGTCTGCGTACATTGCAGTTGATTCATTTGCTACGGAGAAAGTAGCATCACTCTGATCAACAGAGCTATTGACAATCATGCTCATGTTTGTCCGAAACTCCCCAAACAATAAATTCTTTTTTTTTGTTTTCTTGCTCCTGTTGAGCCCTTTACAATGAATCGTTTTCGTTGCCCCCTCCGAAAAAAAAACAAAAAAAATATAAAACTGTTCAGAAAAATTCAAAAAAAGTAAAAAAATGTTCAGAAAAATAATAAAAAAAATATAAAACAACAAAAACAATTTAAAAAAAAGTTCTTTTCAGAACTACCTCCCCGTTATTAAAAAATTGGTACAATATTTGCAACTGTGCCAACCTCTATTTCTCTTAGTTCGCTTCCCAGTTCGCTCCCCGGTACGCGAACCGGAAGCGAACCAAAACATTTTTTTTTTTAAAAAAGAACAGTAAGTATAAGGGAAGGAAACAGACAGTTATGTTAAAAGAAAGACAGCTATAGGGGAGTAAACTAGAGATACTATTACCCGTAATCCACTGCTGATGATGTCACATATTACATCATTCATGACATGCTCAGTGACATCATCAGCAGAGGATTGCGGGTAACAGTATCCCTAGTTTATTCCCTATAGCTGTGTTTCTTTTAACATAACTGTCTGTTTCCTTCCCTTATACTTACTGTTCTTTTTAAAAAAAAATTTTTAGATCAGTCAGAAACAGTGAAAGTAATGAAATATAAAAGACTACGTAGAATATGAGCACTGTATGCAACAACTTTGACACTTACAGAAGCCTCACCTTCTCCATGCCTCCTACACAGTTCTACATGTACATCATAAATGCAAACAGAACAGAATTAATTATACATGTTAAATGGTTTATTTTTGCTGTTCTCAGAATGTATCAAATTTCACTAAAACAGTGACTTGAAGGTATTCATCATATAACAGCGGGGAAAAAAAAACACAATCAAAATGATTGTGTTTAAAAAACCCATACAACATTACAAATCAGAATTCAGAACTCCTTAAAGTTAACTTACTTTCCATGACGGCCAAGGATGTCCTATGAACAGCTTACACTCTGTTGTGCTGTTATTACTTTCAACCCGCCACTTTCTGAAAGAAAACCTCCATCGTTTTCAAAAACATGTTACATACAATAAATGACTTCTTGCTCTCTACCACAAGATTCCACAAGGCCAAATCTTGTCAGAGCCATGTATAACTCTTGGATTTCTTGTTAGCCAATCCCGTCTTTTCGCATTTCCGCAACTTTCAGAATTAAAATGTTGAAGATCATTTACACAATCCTGGACTAGTAATATCTTCCCCTTCTTGCTCAATCATGTTCTACATTTCCTATCACACTGATACTGCTTACTATGAAGCAGACTTACACTACCTTTATGACTAGTACAATTATTTAATTCTCTACATCACTTTTAATCACAAAGCAATGTAAAACAGTAGCCAGCATTGCAGACTTACATTCCCTCTACTCCATGTTTTGATTCGCTGCTTCAATTAGCTTATAAAAAGAAATAGTTTTTCTGAACTCATTCAAAGTGCACGTATTTCTCAATAACGTCCAGTGTTATGGTAAAAAGTTATGTCTCTGTACTACACTTATCTTCAAGGCCAAATAGTGTAGGAGCCATGAGAACTTCTTGAAATTCCTCAGAGCACATCCCGAGATTCTTTCCCTAAAATTTTGGTTTTAAAAACACCAGGTAAGAGTTTTTAAGGTCATATGGCAATTTTTTTTTGAAAATTAAAACAGAATCATTGCAGAATGACCAGCCATTTCTACACTTTAAATAAGCTGTATAATGTCCTGATGTTATTGAAGAACCATCATGATATATAATTGCTACAGTTACAAAAGTCCTTCCTGATATTGACAACTGTGAAGCCACAACATTTTTAATTAAAGTTGTCAATTTTGTTCCATCAGGCCTACATCGTTGGAACATTAAAATGACATACTGGCCATATGTTCGTATAAATAATGTGGACATCATTTCAGATTTACATTGCCTACACTCCATATTGTGATCAGCTGCTTTTACTAGCTTATTAAAAGAGACTGATTTACTGTCTGGCAAAGTTAAATATATAAATCTTTCTGAGTCTACACTAGTTCTACTTGATACCCTACAGTTCTCGCAGTCATGCTGCCATTGATAAGAAAGCCCAAACAGATGATCTACATCTACACCTTCAGCATACAATACATCAAGCATATACATTAAAAACTCCTGACAATCTTGCTGACTATTTTGAGAGAATTGTGTTTGGCCTGAACATCTGTCTAACAGATTTCGAATTTCAGACACACTTTCTATGTTTGTTCTATCAGTGCTACATTTCTCTAACACAGAATTTAACAAACTGCAAAATCTTTGATCAGAATTGACCACAATCTCTTCTTTTACATTTTGTAGAGAAAACAAAACATTAACCACTACATTAGCATAGCAGTTGACACCAGAACTGTTTTCAAATTGAAAACCAACAACATCTTCAACAGAATCCTTTTTGTTTCTGCTTATAATTTCAGGTTCATCGACTTTTCGTCTTTTTGCTACAACCTCCCCAGTATTGGTCACATTTCTTCGTTTCCGGCCTACCACACGTTTCTCAAACAAAGGATACTGAGGCAAATGTGGCGCATACTCTCTTCTCAACCTATTGTATTCCTTAACACAATCTAGATCCGCACAAATGTTTGTGACATCACACTCAATCAAGTACAATCCCGATAAAGTCCTAACTCGTGACAATGCCACATATGCCATACCCTCCTTGAACACAGAACTGCCAATATTCACCAATGCACAGTCTACACTTAAACCTTGCGATTTATGGATTGTCACCGCATATGCCAAGCAAACAGGAAACTGCTTACGACGAACATATAAGTCTTTTACAAGCAAAAATCTAGCAGAACAACGAGCAATTAGCTGTACTTCCTCAATGCCATCAAATTTAATTTTTAAAAATTCAATTCCATCTCTATTTCTGTATTTCACAAAATCAACAACATTACCCATTGATCCATTTACCAGACTTCTTTCAACATGTAAATTCCTTCTTAAAATTATACGGCAGTTCAAGCACACATTCAGAGTCTTTTCAAAACCCGCAGTTTTAGATATACTCTTCTCTAATGAATCCAATTTTGTTTTCAGATTCTCAGACAAAATAATTGTTGATCCCATATGCTCTACTCTGTCAATAGCTTCCAATTTCACAATCTCTTGCTTTTCTAAATGCAACATTTTGTTGTTGAATTTGGCACATTCTGCAAGAGTTGGCATCAAACATATTCCAGATTTTTTCTCAGTAACTTTCTGAAAAATATTCTCAGGCACAACATCTTCGTCTGGATATAAATTTGTCAGTAATCGTGCATGTAAAGCTTCTTTCCCATGCTCGGTCACTTTTCCAATTCTAACATCTTGTAGAATAGTCTTGTAAACTTCATCCTTTGCCTGACGCATATTTTCATGCAGTTCAGCATAATTGAAGTTTAACCATATATTGACGTTGCCAATACTCCCTAAGCACTTCCTGGTATCTTCATGCGTGAGCATTTTGAACACAGGTTGCCCTTTCACTGGTGTCAGCTGCAGAAGATCTCCGAAAACAATGATGTGTTTGCCACCAAATAACACATCATACTCTGTTTTGAGAACTTCTTGCATTCTCAAATGCACAAAGGCAAGCATGACATTGGAAACCATGCTTACTTCGTCAATGATAAGAAGTTTCATTTTCCTCAAGACTCTTGAAACTTCAAAACAAGCATCTCCAGATAGCTTGTGATATTCTAATTTGTTGTCATGCTCCACTGGCAGCATCAGTAAACGATGTAAAGTAATCCCTTTAATGTTATGTGCTGCCAGTCCAGTTGGAGCGGTGACAACACAAGACAGCGATGACTCTGTCCTTTCCTGCAAATAACATGAAATTGCTTTAATAAGGAAACTTTTTCCAGTTCCCGCTTCTCCACTCACGTACAGTCGGACAGGCTTCAACGACGTACATGAGCACTCTTTCTTGTCATGACTTAATCCATGATCAATTTGCATGGTAAGTTCGTCATATATTTTCCTCTGCTCAACGTTGAGTTGTCTTTCCAACTCTTCTAAGTTAACCACATCCTCCTGAGCATGTGCCATGGCTCTTTCCACTTCATTCATAGCAGTGGCAGCTTCATTTTCGATAAGAGGTCCTCCTAGTGGATCCTGACTCAATGAAGCAGAACTCTGACTGTCCTGAGAACTGTCTCTGGCAATCTCGGCTGCAATCGTTGCTTCCTGCTCAATTTCCACATTCAACATTTCTACATATTTGGGAAAAGCAGGACATTCTATGGTCTCCTTGGCAGCATTGAATGAGTCTTCGTAACAAAGGAAATCTCCAAGCAGTTCCTCTTCTGCACGCCAAGGCTTAAAAAGTTGCAAAAGTGCTAAATAGAAAAACTCCTTTTTTTCAGGAGATTCGCCACTCAATTTTCGATGGTTTATCAAGTGGCATTTTCTTTGCTTGACCAGACATCCCTCACTTCCTATTACAGCATACACTCCTTTCTCGGTATCTTCTTTGATGTTCCTCTTGAATATGTAATTTTGCAGAACCTCATACAGACAAACATTCTCGAGGTGACTGCTTCGATTTGGATAATATGTATCCAACATGTTGCTCTTCAAAATGTCGGTACTGTTTGGCTCCTTTTCCGCCAAATACTCAATTTCCCGCACAGGTTTCAGAACTCGATTACGCGTTGCAGCAAGACCAACACTCGCCCAAACGATACTCCTGGACTTGGCATAGAGACTTGCTGAAGACAACCGGTCAGAATATTCGTAAGCTCCGATTTCTCGATGCGACAACATCTTCAGACTGAAACTGTACAACTTCTTGCTGAGGCTCTTTTCATGGGAAATGTCCTCCCACATATCCTTCAATTCTGTCTTCTCTTTTTTGGTGATGTAAGATGTCACATACCGAGCCACAGCCATACAGTTATCAGCCACAAACTGTATATCCATGTTAGCATTCCACATGGACAAAATCACCGGGTTGTAGTCGTTGATGTACTTAGACTCTTCGTTCCTCTTCAAATTGTATGTGTTTTTAGGTGATTTCTTCATCACATTATGTCGCAGCGAAGACATCAAACTGTTCACTCTTCCTTTAGAAATCACCGATCGTGGAAAGCCGAAACGACATTTGGTGTAGAACTTGTCTTTGTTCCGGAATTTACGACGACAGTACTTTCCACATCGATGGCTTTGGAAACGTAGAACTTTTTCTCTTAGGCTTTTTTTCTCCTTTGCGTTTGGAACAGCACACGTAGAATACTGTTCTATGAAACTCATCACTGAGTCGTCTGCATCCGTTCCAAATTTAGGTGCATCCTTGATCCACAGCAACATATGTATATGAGGAGCACCTCTTGCTTGGTACTCCTTCCTCCAGAAGAAATCCAACACCTCTCCAAGAGGTGGATTCTTCTTATTCATGATGAAAGACATCATACCTTCAAATCTATGATTGAAGTACCTACATACATTGACTGGATCCAAAGAGCACAGTTCTCCGGGTGTCTTGAATTCGATGTTTTCTACGTTAGTATTTGCCTCTCGTAGAAATTCAAGTAAGTCTTCCCAGCCATACTCAGCACAGCTCGAAGTGAGGAACCATGTGGGAGTTCCTAAGTTCCTCAGCATACATTTTAAATCACCATGACGACGGTACCAGTACTCATTAGTACCACGCTGACACGCCATGAGATTAATCAGGTGAGAATCCAAAATACTGTCTTGGACATTGACTTTATCCATAAAGTCACTTGCCGAGATGTTTTGCATGTGTATACCACTTTTCAAGATGTGGTTCACTGCATATGACAGTCCAGACAGATCGCTTTCAAACAGGAGATGAAACAAATAAGGAATGCATTGTCGAAACCTAGGATCTCCTGCATACAATCGCAAAGTCCGGTATTCAGAAGCAGGAATTTGATGAGGTCGCTCATCATATCTTCCTCCCTGACCTGTTGGAAAAAGCTGTGGGAAACACCGAGCTTCCAAACTTTCCTCCCAAACACTAATGGGACTCCCTTTCGCTTGTTTCATTTGAAACAACTCAATAGCATTCCCCATGACTTCCTTGGAATGCAAAGGATGAACACTATAATGTTCATATATTTCTTCACTAGTACAGGGTTCTACTTTCTCAATTTGACCAGCACACAAATCGCTATCCTCTTCCTCACTTACTTCCTCTTCTGCAACATATACATTTTTATAGTATTTATTATATTTTTTCAAATACAATGTTGCCCTTTTGACTTTCCTAACATCTACAAAATCTTGCCATATTTTCTTATTCTTTGTCGGAACCCCATTAACTAAGATAACAAGAGGTTCCTCTTGCACTTTTTCTACTCCAATTGTGTTAATGTTTTTCTTCAAATCTAGAGGCAAATAAACAACTCTTCCCTTTAATCCTCTCTGTAAATCTGATGGAGGCAATTTCCCTGTCTTTGGCTCCATTCTTACAATAGCCTGAAAGGGATGGATACTTTGAATCAAAATAGATTCATAAGTATTTAAATCCTTCAATTCAGAAGGAATCTCAACCAATTCCAGATTATTATGAACTGCTCTAGCAGGCATCTGGTTTTGATTTAATTTGTTACAACAACAAGTACACACACGTTGATCCAATCCCAAATCAAAACAATTTTCTACCATCAAGTATGTTGTAAAATCCTTCCATTCACTATTATTTTCCCTTTCCCTTTTTCCATATAAATCCACTAACTTAGTCTGATTCTTATAATAAGTGCGTCGACAACACACACAAGTGAAATTTGGCCTCTCACTTGATTTCACCTCAAACGTCGCAATTTCCCTCTGGAAATTATCTGTACTGGAAACCTGTACACTATCTTCCACATTACTCTCTTCTTCTTGGTCAATTTCAACATTCTCCTCTTTACTTCCAAAGTAACAAAACTCAATTTCTTCACATATATTCTTCACATCTATTTCAGAACCATGCAAAAGAGCAGCGCATAATTGTTTAAGCATAATTGCTGGACTCTTAGCATAATACAACATTCTAACTAATTTCCTCACTTTATTATGATGCACTGCTAGCATCCTGAAATGATGAAAAACACTCTGGCATACTCTCCTGGAAAGACAAGCCAGTGAATGACCATGCAAACCTATCACTTCTCTCACTCTGCAAGGATCTAATTCTTGCAACAACTTCATTTTCTGCTTCAAACTTTTCTTACTAAATGACCGTATAAAATCACAAAGCAAATTGATGGAATCCTGTCGTACACTGCAAATACTACTACAATTCCAGGTGTACACAGGACCCTTAGGACGTCTCCCTAAAACCTCATTACCTAACACCTCTTCTATCTCTGTTCTCACAAGTTTTTCTTTTTCAACTGGACAACCATCTTTCACTTCATAAGCTCGACCACTGGTGTCAACTGCATGCACCAAATCATTATCCTGGAAATAACTCTCCTCATTAAAAAATGCCTCAGAGCTTGAACTATGCATCCATTCTCCAGAAAAAACTTCACAAAAATTACTACGATTAACTATTCTCTTCCATCTACTATTTCTTTTGAAATCATAAATTACCTTGTTTAGCTTCCTAATTCTATTGATTGTCAAAATAAATAACTTACGTTTAATTTCAAATGCCTGATCAATAACTTTCTCAACTATTTTTTTTCTCTTATAAAAAACCACTTTCTGCTGACCTTTCTTAATATTTTTTAACAAATTCCCAATTATCCTGTTGCGGAACATTCGTTTACGAATATCCCTAAACTGTTGTTTCCTTCTACTTTCATGCATAGAGTTATCTCTTACTCTAGCAGTAACATTTCTCATTGGCCTTTCCTTACCATTTGAATTCTTTCTCCTTTTCTGGACTGAAACATTTTCTGTAGTAATATTTTTTTTACTACACATATTTCTTATGACTGTTTTTCGACTCTTACCCGGTGCTTTCTTGGTGACTTGACAAATCTTTTTGTTAGAGGACTGCTGCATTATTCCATGGTCCTGCTGTCTTTGACGTTTTGCAGCCTTTCTTACTCTTTCTTTGCTAGGCATCCTAAAATCTTGAAATAATCTGCAGTTGAATCTGTGGTAAAATATAATAAAAAATGTTATTAACCACTATTACCCAACAGTAAATTAATAACAGTCATCAAAAACTTAACACACTACTTAAGTATATAATATACTGAAGCCTATCTCCAATTTTTCACTGAACAGGACTCATCTCTTCTTAACCTTGGATAAACCTCACCTACTCTGTGTCCCCTGCACATAATTAAATGTAAAGGGGCAGATTTATATTAACTAGCACATCCCCAGGGATGCACCAGTTAACGTGCACCGCTGCTCTGCCACCCACGGTGTGCCGCATTTACAATCAGATAGGACAAAGCTACATCAAAACCCTGCGCCTGCTTGAAGCAGGCATAGATCTTGACGCAGGTAGGCTGAAAGCTAAAGCAACAACTAAGTGTCGTGTGCAGAAGTTACAAAAAAGGAAAAATGGCGTTTAAACCAGTAATGAGACCATGCTAACGTAATACAGAGTAAAAATATCCAGGATCTACATCAGTTTGGGGTTCACGAACCTGGCAGGTACAAGGCACTGAGGCTTTCCACCGTGCATGTCTCATCCCAAAACATATGTTGTTTGTGAATGAAACAATTTCCCAGACCAAATGCTTTGGATTGGCTACTTCTAAAAAATTAAACACCCCTACTATCCCGGAGTTAGAGGAATATGATGGTTGGAGTAATTTTACTCGTTGTCTATTAAAGATTTACAGGCCCTACTCCGTAATTCTTCCTTTAACATTTCCAGTATAAATCCAAAAGGTTGACTGCTTTGGCAACGTGCCTTATCCACGGTTTAATAACGCTGCCTTTTGCTTTATATAAGTTTTCAAATTGTATGAAATATATACCAATAGGTCGTTATTAACCTTTAGGTAGTGGTTTTCTTCATGAAGTCTGGTCGCTTCCATACACATACAGATTTTCAAAGATGATCAAGAACTTTATCTGAATGGAGAGGAATGCACTGAGACGCCAGATCATTCACTAATGTGTAGGCACATACAGTTACACGGTTCATGCAACAAACACCGACCAAATATGGCTTGCGTGTTGCAAGGCACACCAGTTCCTGCTATCATCCCCACGTTTAAGTTCTTGGAAAATGGTAGTTATTTGATGCTCAATAATGAAGATTGTTCTGGGTTAATTAAAAGTATTCATTTTATCGTAACAGTAAATGAACGGGTTATTTGCTGCAGAAATGTTCTATTTCCGCCCACACATGAACATAGGGAGTTTTCAATCTGGCCACAAATACCAACCTTGGGAGCACATTTCAACGGCATGGCAAGAATAAGAGCTCTTTTGTCTCAGAGAGAGGTGGCCTTGAGTTCGGCCCGTGAAACTTTCGTGCTTCACATAGCGAACACCCGTACAGAGGTGCAGACCCTTTTAAATACAGATTCGACTTTGCATTTCAGCAAGATTACCCATTCATTTCCATGCAGCAGGAGGCCCATAGGAATGAAGGTGCAATTTGCGATTAGCAATTACCTCATCGCAAATTACGAATTTTTCCGACGGTGCAGGGGTGTCTCAAGAACACCCTGCTGCACCCCTGAAAAAGAAATTTGGGGTCATATGGCGCACATAAATTTTGAAAACATTCCTTTACCTCAAAAACGATTTTCAACTCATAATTTGAAAACACTGCACATGGGGAAATGACTTAAAATGTCCTTAAGACACATAAAAGCATTTTTTGATTGCCTTTGCAGCATGTTTCAGTCACCTTTAACATGCCTATGTAACGGAAACATTCAAAATCTAAATTTGCCATGCACAGGTGGGAGCATATTTACAAGCAATTTGCTCCACAGACAAACTTCTTACATTGAAATGGGAAAAATAACATCAGAGACTCTCAATTACCTTATAAAGAAGCAGACACCATTATGTCCTTCTCATCAATATTAAAACCATTGCTTTTTCTCAAAAACGATTTACAAGTCATAATTTGAAAACACTCCACAGCTCCTATGCACATAAAAGCCCTGTCAGTACTAATACTTCACATTTTCTCCAATTACAATTTCTCAAAGAAACAAAATCTATTTGTGAAACACTTGAGACAAAGCAACATTTGAAAAACACAACTTTCTTCATAATTTTCTCCTTAAAGCACACTATTTTCTATCTAAATTAAAGAAATTTTTTCTCACCTTAGCAAATACTTTGAGTTTCAAAACAGTCTCAGAAACACACCAATTTGTCTTCAGCAGAGCAAAAGGTATGCACTCCAGAGTCTGCAGCTATCAAAAGCACAGAAATGCTGTAATTCCTCACACATATCTCTCATGTCACCCAATCAAAACTCTTCCCTCACTTTTTTCAAAGCAAAACCCTTCCCCCCTCTGCCCCCTCTCTGCTTTTTCTGCATAGCAACCACCTCTTGCAAGACCTCTCACACAACAATGTTGCAATTGAACTCTGAACTCTCAGTGCACCTGCATATCCAGAGCATTCTTTCATTTAATGATTTTTTCTTCGCCACTCAAAATACATCTTTCAACGAACTCATCCATGCACACTAACTTTCTGTTTTCAGCAATCAAAATCCACCAATCACTCTTACTGCTTCATTAACACAGAAACTCCTCAGTTTTTTTCATTTTACACTCTCATTTTTTCAACTGCCATTTCATTGCCACACTTCATCTGACTGCAGGAGAACCTTCTCTCGCCATGTTTTCTGTCTGGATTGTTGGACATAGCTACATCTATTGGGCTCAAAGGTACGCTGAAAACAGGAATTTACCTAACCTCAATTTACAAGATGTGGAAATTAAGTGGTTTGGCCACAGAGGATTAAAATGTCACCAATTGATACCATTGGTGAAAACCTTTATGCATTTGCCAAAACCTGACCTGTTAATTGTGCACTGTGGAGGTAATGATTTGGGCACTTTGACTGGGGTAGGTCTGGAAATGCTTTTAAAGGACACCTTTGAGCAATTGATGGCACTTTTTCCTCAGACTGCCTTGGTATATTCAAATATATGCCAAAGACAGAAATGGAGGTGGTCGAACCAATTTTGTCCACAAATTGAGAAATCGAGGAAGCATGTAAACAAATCTGTTTCAGCTTACATGAGAGACCATGGAATGGGCTCCCTGTACAACAATAACTTGCGTTACTACATGCAAGATATCTACAGAGGAGATGGAGTTCACTTCTCAGATGAGGGCAACAGAGTTTTCACTCTGAATTTAAGACTGTGCATTGGTACCTACTTATAAGTACCTAAATGTACCATAAACCCAAAAGCTCTTCTCAGAGCTACCCTACATCTGATCACTCACAATTATTATTTTACTCTAACTTTTTTCACTAATTTTCAAGAAAGTACGCTCCCCAGACCGCTTCCCGGTTCGCGAACCGGGCGCACTCCACGCAAAAAAACTAAAAAAACTGTATATTTTTTTTTTGCCCTGCGAGACCCTTTCAAAGCCTCCACATCAAACCTAGGGGGTCAGGGAGGATCTACTATGCCCCCTTATGGTCATTTGCCCCTTCGCTTTGGCCTCCTCTTGTCTCTCGATCCTACCGAGAGACAAGATGGCGGCCACTACGGACTGTTTGGAATGTTTACAGACGCCGAAAAACCAATCAGCTTCGCAAACCTCCGTAACGCGAAAAGTACGCGAAGCGGAGCGCTGTTACAGATATATATCTTTTTTTGAACGTTAATTTCTCAAAATCCACTAGAGCACATATATTGAGACCTAGCAAAGGCACATCGGGCTACCAGTCCCTACAATTTTGCCAAGTTTCGTGCAAATCCATTCAGCCGTTCGATAATTATTATTTTTTTTTTTTGCCCCGCGGGGCCCTTTTAAAACCTCCACATCAAACGTAGGGGGTCACCGAGGATCTACTATTCCCCCTTATGGTCATTTGCCCCTTCGCTTTGGCCTCCTCTTGTCTCTCGATCCTACCGAGAGACAAGATGGCGGCCGCTACGGACTGTTTGGAATGTTGACAGACGCCGGAGAACCAATCAGCTTCGCTTCACAAAGCTCCGTTGCGCGAAAAGTACGCGTCCTGGGGCGCTGCCCGGTCCGCTGTTACAGATATATATCTTTTTTTAAACGTTAATTTCTCAAAATCCACTGGAGCACATATATTGAGACCTACAAAAGGCACATCGGGCTACCAGTCCCTACAATTTTGCCAAGTTTCGTGCAAATCCATTCAGCCGTTCGGGCTAAAAGTGAGGCCAACCGCCCTATGGAAATTAACATGGGAAAAACGCGTTTTGGGACCCCCCTTTTTTCTCGGCCCCCCCTTGACGAACCCCCCCAAAATTTTCAGGGGCTGGTCAGAAACAAAATGTGCCATTTTCCTGAAAATTTCAGCCAATTCCGTCCACAAACGCTAAAGTTATTAGACATAGAATTTTCAAAAAACCCATAGAGAAAAAATCCTAACTATATATACCTACTGGCGACCGCCAGTAGGTAATATATATAAATATACGCGTCATGAGGCGTCTCACATGGCTACGTGATACATCACGTAATAAAGAATATATTTTACAGATATAGATATTAGCTTTTAAAAAACCAATGAAATGTATGAGTGATTGTATGGGTGAATGAGTGAATGTGTGTGTAGACGTAGGAATCAGTGAGTGTGTATGTAGTAACTGGTATTGGTGTGTCATGATGTCATTTGAGATGTCATCAGTGATGTCATCAGTGATGTCATTTGAGATGTCATCAGTGATGTCATCAGTGATGTCACTGACCATGTCATGAATGATGTAATATGTGACATCATCAGCAGTGGATTGCGGGTGCGCGATATATAGTTAGTGCAACTAACTATATATGGAATTTCATTGGTTTTATGTCAATAAAATGTCCAGCTAACTATATATGGTCTCTAACCTATGGTTTTTTCAGTGAATTTTCAAGGTTTTGTAAATGCAAATTCCTAACTATATATGGTCTATAACCTATGGTTTTTTCAGTGAATATATATATATATATATATATCTAGTTTCTTGCCCGAACATACGATCCTTCTGTGAAAAGACGAGCGTGGACCCAAGTATTGCGCAGATCAATATCTTTATTCAGCCAGTCTGCCACTACTCGTTTGGGGCGCTCCCACCCTTGATCATATATTACTAAAATATTTGTAAGCACCTGATGAAATGGAGGTAGTGTAGTTCTGTGCCAAATGGCGAATGAACATTTTCTCAATGGAGTGTACAAGCAGCAAGGACTTAGCTAATGTAGTGTCGAAGGAGGAAGGCTCTCAGTTTAGTTTAGAAGGAGGGTAAATATGTTCTCAATGGAGGTGAATTGGCAGCATTATCTTAGCTAAAGAATCCTTGAATGAGGCAGGCTTTCTGTTCCGTTTTGAACATCACGAGGAAAGTGGTAGTGCAAAGGTTTAGAGGTAGGGTGTTCCAAATTCTGGTTGAGGTACCAGAGAACTATCGTGCCAGGAGTTGTTCCTTTTTAAAGGTTGGGGCTTCTAGCAGCAATGCTTTAAGTTTTGTGATGCCTCGAGCCTCCTGAAAGCAGGAGTTTCTCCACCAAGTAACAGTGAGTGGATTTTGAATGGCCTTTTGGGTTATGCAAGCGGTCTTGTGTATAGTGCTGGCTTCAATAGACAACCAGCTGAAAGAGACCACCATCCATGTGATGTGGTAATTTCTTTTGACCCTGTAGGCAAAGCGTGATGCTGAGTGTAGGATCGATTTCAGGGGGTGAGATGGGTGTTGGGGAGACCAGTCTAGAGAGAGTCACAATAGTTGATTTGGAAGAGCACCAATTTAACCCATTCGCTGAGGGTGTCGGCTAACAGCCATCGTGAGCACTACCTCCGTAGTGCTGCGCACATTCGTTGGCCAACGCAGCCCTGCCCGCTTAATAGAACATCCCGCACTGGCGCAGAACGTTTAAAGCAGTTAAGTTGTTAAGAGCAAATTATTTCAGAACTTGCTCTGAAATGTAGCAACGGATTCCCAGAGAAGACGCAGTTGATAGTGTATGTTTCTAGCCATGATTAAAAGTGTAGTAGATCTTTTATTTTTCAGATCATAATTTATTTTCTGCAAGCTTGTCAGCAAGAGGTGTTCAGTGAATTCAATATTTTGTCTGGTGTGACTCATTCATTTGGTAAGACCACAAGCAGAATTTGTGGCTGCATCAAACAGTGCACCACAGCAAAGGAGCAGGCAGGCTCTTCCAGGCAAGTGCAAGTGCAGCCTGCTATCCTTAACCCCTTGTATGCTGAAGATGGAACAGTTTCATCCTCAGCCACGCTGGGTGTGTGCTTAGGATGGAAGATTTCTGTCTTGGTACATGCACCTGAGGGAGGCGCTGGCACTAGCTCCCATTGGCTGCTCAACAGTAGGAAAGCAGCAGGAAAGCAGCAGACGAGCTTCCACTAACACCCACAACACCCCTCCACAATCTGATGACGTTGGAATGCTCACAGGGTGCCGACATCATCACATGCTGCTGGGGACGAGTAGGAAGTAATTTGCTTCCCGCATGTCCAGAGAAGACTCAAAGGTGAGTCCTTCTTTGGGGGGGTGGAGGAGTTGCATGGGTAAAGGACTTTCTTCCAGCATCAGTATAGAATGGATTCTTACTCCACGATCCTGAGTGGTGCCGCGATCGTGGAGCAGGAATCACACAACTTCACCACCAGGGTGTTTTTTTGTTGGGGGAGTGACCCCTTAGGCAAGGGTTGCTCCCCTGGGGGCATTCTATATTCCTGTTTCGCCCCACTGGGGACTGATTTGGCCATTTTTTGCCTGATCTGCCCCTCAGTCATAACCCACTAGAAGAAAGGGATGCATTTTATAATGATGATTATGGGAAGCGACCCCTTGGGGGAATTTTGGGGGATAATTACATCTACCCCACAGAGGGCAGATCGGCCATTTTTAGGTTGATCTGGATGAGGGCCGAAGCCCACTAGATAGGGGGACTTTTTTTTATATGTCGGGGGGAATCCTGGGGTAAGGATCACTCCCCTTCATTGGGGCAATATTCTGGCTGTTTTCTTCCCCCCGGGGGCAGATCGGCCATATGTCTATGTTCGGTAGGTTTCCCTGATAGGCTGCCAAGCCCAGGACCAACACATGGGTGACCCCCTTCCAAAGCCAGATTGTTTTGTGATAGATAATTTTGATGTCTCCACAATATGTTTTGGCCCTTCCCTGTTTTGGGCACTTGGCCCATCCACACAAGTGAGGTAGCATTTTTATTGAGATACCTAGGGGTCACTGGGTGGGAATTAGTGCTAGCTCCGTGATCCCACAAGTGTCCCACTGAGAAATGTGAGTGAAATATAATTTTTGAAGCTAAATTTGAGGTTTGCAGGGGATTCTGGGTAAGAAAATGTTGAGGTATACACACAAGATACACTTCCCTGGACTCCCCTGGATTTCTAGTTCATAGAAATGCCTGGATTTGGTAGGTTTCCCTTGATGGCCTCCAAGCCCAGGACCAAAAACCAGGTTACCCCCTTTCAAAGCCATGTCATTTTGTGATCAATAATTTTGATACCTCCACAATACGTTTTGGGTCCCTTCCCTTTCGCGGGCACTTCACCCACCAACACAAATAAGGTAGAGTTTTTATCAGGAGACTTGGGGAAACGCTTGGTGGTAGGAAATTTGTGCCAACCCGGTGATCCCACAACTTTCCCCACACATAAATGTGAGGGAATGTGATATTTTTTTAGCTAAATTTGCATTTTGAAGTCAATTTTGGGTAAGAAAACTTGGGGGATCCATGCAAAACACACATCTCTGGACTCCCCTGGGTGTCTAGTTTTCAGAAATGACTGGGTTTGGTAGGTTGTGATAGAAGCCCGTTAAGCCCCGGACCAAAAATGCAGGTGACACCCTTGCAAAACTAGGTCATTTTGTGATAGATCATTTTGATGCCTCCTCAATAAGTTTTAGGCCCTTTTCTGTCATGGTCACTTGGCCTTTGTGGTTGAGTGCAGATTCGAGAACTTTTCCTCAAAGAAATGCAAACAAAATGTGCTTTTTTCAGGGAAATCCTGAGCTTTGCAGGGGATGCTGGGTAAAAAAAACTGGCGACAGCCCCTCAAGTCACCCACCCAGGACTACCCCAGGTGTCTAGTTTTACAAAATGTGCTGGTTTATGTTTCTCTAGGTACCGGTTGTGCAAAATTGTGATGGGTTCATGTTGCATTTTGGGCTGTTCCCTATCTCGGGCACTAGGCCTACCCACACAAGTGAGATATCGTTTTTAGGTCGAGGACTCTGTCGCACTGCGGAGCTCCGAAGATTTAATGTTTCTTAGAGGGGGCTTGGAACCCGCCCCTCTTCCCCATTGGCTGGCTTCCTAAACGGAGGCCAGCCATTGGAGGAGAGGGGAGTCACTCGGTTCAAGCCCCATCTTTTTCGGATTCGGGGGTGTTTTTTTAAGCTTCTTTCTATTTACTTTCTCTCCTCTTCCCAGTGGCTGGAAGTTCACCTTCCAGCCAATGGGAAGAGGAGAGAACGAAATCCACGCCCCCGAATCGGAAAAAGACGATGCTTTCTCCTAGGCATTTCTGCATTGCCTCGGAGAAACATGGTGGTGTTCAGGGACACCCTCCCTCTCGCCGAGGTCCCAGTCTATTCCTCATGTAATGCACCTTTTGCTACCTCTTGTATTTTGTTTGCTCACAATGGTCACTTTTGCCTCATGTAACTTAATGTTTGTTTTTGTATCATTTTCCCCCAAATACGACAAAAATATCGGCATAGCCCGTAAAGAACAACGGTTCGAGTGCCCACTGTGCTGCGGAGTCACCCGGTCAAATAAACCTTACTTTTCGGTATCTCTGCCCCGAGATAGACGGCAATGACTTTGGACCGTCACTACGCGACTACAGGGTTGCGACAAGCCCCAGCAGATGGGGGCAAAGATGAGGGCGCCCCATGGGAGCAGGGTTGTGCTACCGGCCGGGGGGTGCCTCTGAGGGCGAGGAGTCCTGGACACAGCGCCGGGCATCCCTAAGAGCAGAACGGGCTCTCTGACGAGTGCTGCTTTCAAGAGCTCATAGTACTTCTGCGCCTCTCGGGAGCCGTGCAGCCCCTCTGTCCCAGGGCAAGCTCTGTCGGGACGTCCCTCCTGAAGTTCAGAAGGACCCGCGCCACCTCCATCAGCCCTGCCCGCCTCCTGGAAAGCGCAGTGTTTACATTGCAAATCCATTGCCTCCTGTAACAAAACGCTCCAGTGACACAGATTCTTCAAGGCTACCCCGCAGAGACTGCTCCGGGCTTAGCTAAATACAAACACATCAGGGACAACAAAGAGGTGCGCACTGCAGGGTTAATGTCTTTGAGCTCAAGTTAGAGGCCGCGCCAAACGCAGGGTAGGTACTGTTACCAAGTTTCTTTAACTCTTTAAACAATAACTAAGCGTGCCTGTGAGTTAGCACTCACCCACGCAGCGGAACGCGCACATTCCTGAATCCTAAACTGCAGTCTGCACAAGGCCCTGTAACCCCGCCCTGTCTTCTCCCCATTGGTTAAAACATGATGCCTCTCTGGAGTTGTAAACGGGTCGGCCAGCCAGTGTTTTCAAGTCTCGCCTACGCGCTGCCGGGATGTGTAGTGAGCTGTACTCTGTCCATGTAAACCTCTTCTCCCTTTTGAACACCTGGAAACAAAAAAAACACACGAAAACAACCAATATGAAGTGATTAAAAGTGCTTGGTCTCCTATGCTTCTTTTGCCAGCGCTTGAAATGTTTGGCAGCTTTTCTCTCAGTAACTGTTGCCAGACCAGCACTTCAGAAACTTTCAGTGCTTTGTAAATACAGGGCAGACATTAGGTAGCAACCCGCCTCTTATTGAGGCACCGCGGATACTTTGTTTATGTATTGTTTATGGATCGTTTAAAGGAAGAATCCTCCAGCAAAATAGGGATGAAGCCAGCTGCCCAGTCAAATACGGGGAACATCCCAGCAGAGGGAGCCTAGGAGAGCAGGGCTCGTTCTGTCCCAGCTCGAGCTGTGATGGCTGACCCGTGCTTGAGCGAAGTGGTGCTGCGTGTGTCCGTGGAGTCGCTGCAGGTGGCTCCCGGGTTGATGGCGGCCGCCGTGATTGTGGGAGTGGTGCTCGGAGTCGTCACGGGGGCCCTGCTCTGCTTCTTCGTGTTCCTGCCCCGCTTGAAAAAGAGGGTAGCGTGCTCCCCAGCCGGGACTGACTTTACAGCTTAATAATCTGCGCATTCTTACCCCTCTCAGAATCGTTTGCATTTGACAGATTGTATTCCAGTGGAAACCACGTTGTAGATGGTGTCAATAATGTTTATGCGCTCTTGTATCTTATTTTATTCCTCTCTCTTTGTTAGTAGAAGCCACTCTTCTAGATTGCTTTATTAAAGTGCATATTTATAGATTTGCTAATCTGTGCACATATTTGTAGTTGATTTTAATTTAGCAATACAAAGATTGACAAAACATTCAGGGGAAACAAATCAAACTTTGTCAACAGATGAAAATTCGGGAGTGCAGGACAGCGCTCCTTGAATTGCAGCATTTCATAGACTTTGAAACAACTGAGTAGGAATAACAGTAAAATAGCTCCCACCTTGAACCCTATCTTAAATAGCACCAAGGGACACAGCCCATACTCCCTAGAACAGTTTCCTATACCCTTTCGTCGTCCTTCCTTTCACGTATCCATCCACACATCCATCCATCGGTTCTCACGTTCACCCTTTATTCATCCACATTTGCATGCTTCCTTCATTGTCCATCCACTCGTCGGTATATGCATGCATCCATTTATCTTTTTAGCCAATGATCCAGCCACTAGCCAGTCACTAGCCCATCACCTATCTTTCCACCAGTCCTCAATTCACTCCTACTCATCGTTCCATTGCTCCATCCATCACTCCAATTGGTTCATTCTAAAGTCCTTCCATCCTTCCACCCTTCACCATTTCTTCCTTCTTTGTTTTGAAGTTTCTTCCTTCTTTCACTCTTCCTTTCCCCTTCCATTCTTGTCTTTCTTTCTGCCCATCTTTCTTTTTCCTCCTGTGTAGATAGCTTTTTTTGTAGGTGGCTCTATGTGTGGGTGGCTCTGTGTAGGTGGCTCTGTGTGGCTCTGTGTGTGTGGGTGGCTCTATATGAATGACTGTGTGTGTGGCTCTGTATGTGTGTGTGTGTGTGGCTCTGTGTGGGTGTAAATGCAATAGGTCATGCATATGTGAGCGATTAAGCTATTGGCATTGTAAATGACAATGCCATTTATTTAACGATTAAGCTGTTGGCAATGTAAATGACAATGCTATTTATTTATGATATATAAAAAAAAAATGTCAGAAGCAATGCCAATAGCTCTACCTTTAAGAATGTCGAGACCATTGCATTGTAAGTGCTTGTTATTTGGAGACTTCGAGGAATGCCAGGTAAGTAGCAAGTTTGTGGCTCCCTGCAGACTTCAAAAATTTTCATAGCAAAAATTTAGAGGTTTGCAAGGGAGTGTGGGAAAAAACACTGAGCGAGCTATACAAGTCAGTACACCCATGATATCCCAAGGTGCCTAGTTTACAAAAATCTACAGGTTGATTAGTTTTCCATTGTTGCTGGCTGAGCCAGGGCGCAAAATTCACAGCTAGGCACATTGCTAAAAAAGGACTTTGGGGCAGATTTTTAATTCCTGGCGCATCCATGCAAATCAGCAGGGATGCGCCACGAAACTTGCGACATGCATTACAATCCTAGCACACCACGGATGCGCCACATTTACAATGCGCAACAGCCAAAGAATATCCAAAATACCGTAGTTTATTTTTTCATAATTGGACAAGCAGTTGCAGATTTTGCTGCATTCATATATTAATAAACAACAAAAATCCAGAGTGTTTGCTCCACTCTGAATTTTTGTTGTTTATAAATATATGAATGCAGCAAAATGTGCAACTGCTTTTCCAATTATGACTGAATAAACTATGGTATTTTGGATATTCTTTGGCTGTTGCACATTACTCTTGGATATGTTTTAAATACTATGAGCAGACATTTTGTGAGCTCAAAAGATTAATTTGATATAATTGATTTATATTGCACTAGCAGCCCGCCCCGGCCTTGCCCGGGGCAGAAAGGGGCTGGGGGCAGCATCGCAGCAGGAGAGGTGCAGCAGAGCGGCCGTTTTGTTGGTCCTGGCCGCTTCTGCCCACGCTTTGTTTCCCCTGACTTTTATCACTCTCTGTTCATGGCCCGCGCCCATCCCTTGCCGCGCACCCGCGGCTGCCTGACTTACCTCATCCGCCGCTCCTCCCTGCGCTGTTGTGTTTACTGCTCCACTGCTCCTCCGCTTCTTGCCGCTCCTGACCGCTTGTCCTCTACCTCATCCGCCGCTCCTTCCCGCGCTGCCACTGCTCCTCCGCTTCTCGCCGCTCCTTTCCGCTTGTCCTACGCAGCTCCTCCCCGCGCTCATGTCCTCCGCTCTTCCTGTTGCTCCTGAACGGCGCTCCTCCCCGCGCTCCCGATGTCATCACACAGACGTCGCGGCCGGCGCTACTTTCTAGGGACTACTTTATTTTTATTCGTAAATGTTTTAAATAACATATATTTTTTATTTTTATATCGCCTATGTCCTTCTGCTTGCCCTGGGGTTTTCATAGATGTCTTGGGTGTTTAGATTGGTGGTGTACTTTTCGAGATTACCTGGCTCAAAGGACAGACTTCTCTGTTTATAATAGTAGTATAGATAAAGGAAAGGTTTAGGACCATTGTTTTCTATATCGAATTGAGCCCAGGTCCAAGACTAGTATTGGGTTACCCCATTTTTTGTAATGGCATTTACAATGCGGCACGCCGTGGCGCAAAGAAATGCAGACGTGTGTCGCATTTGAAGGTGTAAGTTTGGCGCAGTGCTGGATTCATATCGCGGGCATGACACAACTCGAACACTGTTCTAACCCAGCTAATCTGCAACATAATTCGTCAAGCCTTACGCCTGCTTCAAGCAGGCGTAAGGTTTTGACGCAGTGGCGTCAGAAAAGTGACTGATTGAAATGTAGATTTCACTGCGTCACTTTTCCGAGGCTTTCTTGCGTCAGAACGCCCACTCTGTGCTGGAATGCCCACATGAAACCTAACGCATGCTTCATGTGGTGTAGGGCTTTACAACGTGACGCATCTCCCTAGATGCGTCACGCTGTAATTCCGTCGCAGCATGGCGCTAGTTTACGCCGCCGCTGCGTCACAGAAGTGACACAACAGCGGCGAAAAAAGTGGCGCATGGGTCTTGTAAATCTGCCCCTTTGTGTTTTTAGCCATTTCCTGTAGCAGGGACTAGGCCGACCCATGCAAGTGAGGTACCATTTTTATCGGGAGACTTCTGGAAATGCTGTTCGGAAGGAAGTATGTGGCTCTCTGTTGATTCCACAACTTTTCATCACAGAAATATGAGTAAAATGTGGGGTTTGAAGACAAATTGTGTGGTTTCAAGGGATTTTAGCTAACAGAACTTGGTGAGAGCCATGCAAATCATCCCATCCTGGACTCTCCAAGGTACTTGGTTTTAAAAAATGAACAGATTGTCTAGTTTTCCCTAGCTGCTGGCTGACCTAGGGCCCAAAATCCATAGCTAGGGCCAGTACAAAAAGGTTCAGTGTTCAGTGGAAAATGTGATGTGTCCACTAGTGTTTTGGGCCATTTTCTGTTGCAGGCATTAGGCCTACCCACACAAGTAAGGTACCATTTTTATCAGGAGACTTGGTTGAGTGCCAGATGCATGGAGGTTTGTGGCTTCCCACAGATTCCAAAATTTTCCATCACAAAAAATTGAGGAATATGTGTGTTTTTAGTCAACGTTTGCAAGAGATTCTGGGTTAAAACATGAAGAAGCCAACACACGTTGGACCCCCCTGGACACCCCTAGGGTTCTAGTTTGAAATAATGTACAGGTTGTCTAGGTTTCCCTAGGTGCTTACCAAACTAGAGTCCAAAATGTAGAGCTACCCGCATTGAAAAAAGGGTCAATTTAGTGGGAAAATTTGCTGCTTCCGTGTTGCTTTTTGGGCCATTTCCTGTCACGGCCACTAGGCCTACCCTCACAAGATAGGTACCATTTTTATCAAGAGATTTGGGGGAATACTGGGTGAAGGAAGTTTGTGGCTCGCCGCAGATTACAGAACTTTCCATCATAGAAATGTGAGGAGATGTGTTTCTAAACAGATTTTGAGGTTTGCAAGGGAATCTGGGTAACATAACCTGGTACGAGCCACACAAGTTACCCCATCCTAGATTCTCCTAGGTGTCTAGCTTTGAAAAATATACAGGTTTGCTAGGTTTCCATAAGTGCTGGCCGAGTTAGAGCCCAAAATCCACACACATTGCAAAAAAAGGGTCAGATTTCAGTAGAATAATAATATGTGTCCATGTTGCATTTTGGGTCATTTCCTGACTCGGGCACTAGGCCTACCCACACAAGTGAGGTATAATTTCTAATGGGAGACTTGGGGGAATGTTGGGTGGGTAGAAGTTTGTGGCTCCCCACAGATTTCAAAACTTTCCTTCACCGAAATATGAGGAATTAGAATTTTATTCGCAAAGTTTGAGGTTTGAAAGGGATTTTGGGTAAAAAGAAACGTGAAGAGAGCCATGCAAGTCAGTCCACCCTGGATATCCCTAGTTGTCTAGTTTTCACAAATCTACAGGTTTGCTAGGTTTCCATATAGGTGCTGACTAACCTAGGGTCCAATATCCACAGCTAAGCATATTGCTAAAAAAGGACCAGTTTTCAATAGAAAAATGCGATGTGTCCTTGTTGCGTTTTGGGCCATTTCTTGTTGCGGGCAGTAGCCCTACCCACGCAGTGAGGTTCCATTTTTATTGAGAGACTTAGGGGAATGCTGGTTGGAAGGAGGTTTGGTGCCCCCTGCAGATACTTGAACTTTCCATCACAGAAATGTGAGGAAAATGTGTTTTTTAGACAAAATGTGAGGTTTGCAAGGGATTTTGCGTAGCAGACCCTGTCGAGAGCCACAGAAGTCACCCCATTGTGGATTTCCTTAGGTATCAATTTTTCAAAAATGTACAGATTTGCTAGGTTTCTGGCTGGGCTAGGTCCCAAATCCACAGTTAGGCACAGTGCAAAAATAGGGTAACTTTTCAGTGGAAAAATGTGATGTATTCATGTTGTGTTTGGGGACAATTTCTGTCGGGGGCACTAGGCCTACCCACACAAGTGAGGTACCATTTTTATTAGGAGATTTCGGGGAATGCTGGGTGGGTGTAGGTTAGTGGCTCCCTACACATTCCAAAACTTTCCATCACTGAAATGTGAGGAACATATGTTTTTTAGTCAAAGTTTGAGGGTTTCACTGTATTTGGGGTACAAAAACGTGAAGAGAGCCACGCAAGTCAGTCCACTCTGGAAACCCGTAGGTGTCTACTTTTAAAAAATGCACAGGTTCTCAAGGTTTCCCTCTGTGCTGGCTCAGCTAGGGCTTAAAATGTAGAGCTAACGATAATGATAAAAGGCTTAGGGCATATTAGCAGGAAATGGCGATAACTATCGCTAACTTAGGTTAGCGCAAGTTTTTCTATTGCCGTCGATTCCTGCAAGTTATCGCCCTGTTAGCAACATATTACCAATGTTTTGCTAACAGGCGATAGCTTCAGGGAAAACTTCTGTTAACATTAGCGCAATGGTGGAAAAGAAACCGCCAATAGCGGGCGGAATCCAGTGATAAGCCCTTAGCGATAGAAAAATGCACGCTAAGCAGCAAGTGTGGACTCAGCCTATCAGTCCACCTCCAATATAAAAGATGTACAAAAAAAGTTTTAATGCAGATTTGAGAAACCGGGGCCTTGTGCAGCACACATCAACAACCCCCTCAAGCCACCCAACATCCCGGTTGACCAGGATGAGAGCCTGAATGCCTCGCTGGACCTGCGCCTGGTTTCCGGATGCCTTGCTGGACCTGCGTCTGGAGCCTGGATGCCTCTCTAGACTTGCGTTTGGTGGCTGGATGCCTCGCTGGACCTGCATCTGGAGACTGCATGCCTCGCTGGACCTGCATCTGGTTCCTGGATGCCTCGCTGGACCTGCATCTGGTGCCTGGATGCCTCGCTGGATCTGTATCTGGTGGCTGGATGCCTCGCTGGACCTGCGTCTGATGCCTGGATGCCTTGCTGGACCTGCATCTGGTGGCTGGATGCCTCGCTGGACCTGCGTCTGGTGGCTGGATGCCTTGCTAGTCCTGTGTCTGTGGCCTGGAGTGGGATGTGGAGTAGCTGTGGAGTCGATGATCTGTGGCGGGAGATATTGATGTGCGTCAATCGCCCGTACCTGGGATTTGATTGCCACCCTCGCACCAGACGTCGCCTTCTTCACGGATACCTGGACCAATGCCACCTCCGGTCCCACCATCACCTTCGCCATCCCCGATGGCTACAAGATCCAGAGTGAATTTCCACCTTGACAAATGCAGCGACCCCGACTCCACCGCCCTCCTCAACAACCTTGGACTGAAGCAGCTGGTCAACACCTCCACGCACAGAGCAATACACACCCTCGATCTCATCTTTACAGGAGGGTCAAACATCCACTTGAGCCACACTACACTGCCCCCCTGGACTGACCACCACTGCATACATTTCACCTGCAACTCCACCACCACAACCAAACCAGACCTATGCCCGCCACAAAGGAACTGGAGCAAAATCACAGAGGAGCACCTCAACTTCACCCTTCTCCAAGACCCCCCACCACAACTGACGCCAACTCAAAAGCCAAAGAACTCCATCGATGGATCTCCAGATGCGCAGACAAACAATGCACCCTGAAGGCTGCCTGGTTCACCACCGAGCTCCAAGTCACCAGGCACACCCACCGACACCTCAAGAAATGATGGCATAGCCGGAAAACCATTGAAAACCTCAACAACCATAGAAGCGCCCTGAAGGACTACCACCAGCTCATAAGGGACACCAAACAAACCTTCATCAAGAACAAACTAGACACCAATGCAATAAGTGCCAGAGAACTCTTCAACATCATACAGCAATTCACCAAACCCACCAGCGAGGCCATGGACTTCACACCATCCCAGTAACTCTGCATCAAGCTCATACCTTCTTCCATCAGAAGATAAAAACCCTCTACGAGCACTTCAGCAACCAGACCCCTCCCCTGCCACCGACCACCAACCAACCATCACCACCTGGACGCCCGCCACGGTGGAACTCATCACCTCGACCATGATGAAAACCAGGTCTGGACCCCCATGGACCCCTGCCAACCTCACATCTACCAGAAGTCCGCCACCGCCATCACCCCGAACTAAGATGGACCATCAACTCCTGCCTCCAGTACGGCACCTTTCTGAACGACTGGAAGCAGGCAGAAGTCAAGCCCCTCCTCAAGAAGCCCACGGCCAAACCTATAGACCTGAAGAACTACCGGCCCCTCTCTTTGCTCCTGTTTGCCACCAAAATAGCCAAAAGAGTCGTAAACACCCAACTGACCAAAATTTATTGAAGAGCACTCCATCCTAGATATCGCCCAGGCTAGAGTCCACAGCAATCACAGCACAGAGACCACCCGCCTCGCTGCCACGGACGACATCCGCATGCGACTCAACCAGGGTCACACCGCAGCCCTCATACTACTCGACCTCTCGGCAGCCTTTGACACCGTCTCACACCACACCCTCGCAGCCAGACTGCACGACGCGGGGATACAAGGAACCGCACTCAACTGGATCTGATCCTTTCTCTCAGGCAGAACCCAGAGGATCAGACTCAACCCTTTCATCTCCGAACCCACAGAGATCAACTGCGGAGTACCTCAGGGATTATCGCTCAGCCCCACGCTCTTCAACATCTAAATGGCCCCCCTCATTGCCATTGTCAGACAGCATGGACTGAACATATTATCCCATGCCGATGACACGAAACTCATCCTCTTCCTCACGAAGGACCCCGAGGACACCAGGCTCAGCTTCCAGGAAGGAATGAGGGACGTCGTGGTCTGGATGAAGGACAGGTGCCTGAAGCTCAACAATGAGAAAACGGAGGTCCCCATCCTGGGACCTGTGACCTCCACGTGGGATGACGCATTGTGGCCCTCAACCCTCAGAAGCCCTCCCACCCCAACAGAACACGATCGGAACCTCTGCATCATCCTTAACTCCTCTCTCAATATTGACTCACCAGATCAACACCGTCGAATCCACCAGCTTCAACTGCCTCCGCATCCTCCAAATAAGATTCAAATGGATCCCCCGGAACAGAGGAAAACCGTCACACATTCACTTATAACTAGCAGACTGGACTACGGAAACGCCCTCTACGCCGGCATCAACAGGACCCTTCTACACAAGCTCCAAACCATCCAGAATGCCGCGGCCAGACTCGTCTTCAGGACCCCTTGGCACAAACGCATGATGCAACACCTTCGAGACCTACACTGGCTCCCAGTCGAGAAGAGAATAACCTACAAGCTTCTCACCCACACCTACAAATCCCTCCACATCATCGGACCCAAATACCTCAACGATAGAGTCTGTTTCCATGCACCCAAAAGAGCTCTCTGATCCACCAACCTCACCTCAGCGGAGATTCCCTGCATCTGCAGAAGCAGAGCAGGAGGAATAGCCTTCTCCTACATCGCAGCCAAGACATGGAATGAACTCCCGGTCAGCATCAGACGCTCCCCTAACCTGCACATGTTCAGGAAGGACCTCAGGACTTTGCTCTTCGTCTGAGCCAGACTCAGAACTGCCTACCCCCATGGCTTGAGACCCTCATGGGTGAGGAGCATGCTTTATAAACCTCTTGATTGATTGATTGATTGATTGATTGATTGATTGATTGATTGATTGATTGATTGATTGAGAAGTCTGGCAGGTCGTATGGAGACACGTTGCTGACTTGTGTGAGGAGTCCGCCTTGCGCACCTTGGAGCAGTCAATGTTAGAGGATGATCCTGCGCCCCAGCGTAGTGAAATCCGCATAACATACTACAATCCACCACTACACCAGGGTGCACGGATGGGATTACCAATGGTGAGTGCCGTCTCCCTGCATCACAGGATGGATGATGTTGGGCTGGTCGGATGCTGTGGTGGGTGAGGCTCTATGCCACGCCTAACATGAGTGTTCTGAGCACTGCAACTACACACCTACGGGAGCCCTGCTGCCTAAACTGCATCGGGAGGTCCACCAGTGGACTACGCAGTGGCTACTGTACCCAGCCTTGTGAAATCACTCATGGCTTAGGCTCCTGCTGGCTGAGTCACAGATTTGGAGAGAGTGCAGTGGATTGTGCCACAGGTTTAATGTCCAGGTAGGGAGAAGGTGGGACACATCGCGCGGGTGGGCGGGGGTGTGAGTCGCTCATGCCTATTACATGTAGAAGGCTCTCTGTCTGACATTTAAAATCCTGAAGCTCTCCTCCCCTCCTGCCCTCGCGAGCCTTATCTCTCCGTATGTTCCCGCACGGTCCCTCAGGTCTGAATCTCACCATCTGGCGATTAAGCCTAGGTTCAGATTGAGTAGGATGGGTGGACGATCTTTCCGTGTTCTGGCGGCTGATCTGTGGAATTCCCTTCCTGTACACATCCGTGCCTTAAATAGTCTAATTCTTTTCAGGCGCGCCATTAAAACCCACCTGTTTTCTTCGGTTAATTGATTCTTTCCCTTTTCAGCTCTGACCTGTTATGTTACTGTACATGATCAGGCGCCAGGACGCCCCTTCGCTGGGGCAGCTGTGCGCTGAATAAAAGTTATTAACATAACATAACATAACATAACCCCCAGTGGCATCTCGACCGTTATGGCAGAAGAGCGTTTCCCCACCATCTCAAGCAGTGCAGAAGCGGAACAATCTTCACATGATGATAATCCAATCAATCAATCACTCAGGGGAATTGTAAGTGTGCTACTCACCCGTGAGGGTCTCAAGGCACTGAGAGGGGGTGCGCAGATCTGTTAGCTGAAGAGCCAGGTCTTGAGGGTCTTCCTGAAGGTGTTCAGGGAGGGGGCTCCTCTAATGTCTGCCAGTAGTACGTTTCAGTTCTTGGATGCAATGTGGGAGAAGGATCTTCGGCCTGCTCTGGCTCTGTGGATGTGCGAGGTTTAGGACAGTCTGAGGTTGGAAGATCTGTTGTCTCATTTGGGTACTTGGAAGTTGATTCTGTTGTTGAGGTATTTGCTTACATTGTTGTGTAGGCATTTGTAGGCGTGAGTGATGATTTGGAAGGTGACTCTTTTCTCCATGGGGAGCCAGTGGAGTCTATGTAGGTGTTGGCTAATGTGTTTGTTCCGGTGAATGTCTAGGACGAGTCTGGTGGCGGTGTACTGCATTGTCTGGAGTTTGCAGAGTATGGACTTGTAAATGCCGGCGTAGAGTGCATTTCTATAGTCCAGTTTGCTGGCGATGAGTGCATGGGGATCCATTTGATGGCCTTGTGGAGGTCGCAGAGGGTGTTGAAGCAGCTGAAGGTGACAGCGTAGACCTGTCGTTTCATGGTGAGGGATGGGTCAAGTACAATGCCGAGATTTCTGGCGTGGTCCGAGGGGGTAGATGGGCTTCCGAGGGTGGAGGCCAACCGGTGTTGTCCCATGCTGAAGGTGTGGTTCCAAGGACGAGGACTACTGTCTTCTTGATGTTGAGCTTCAGGCAGCTGTTGGTCATCCAGACTGCGATATCCGGCATTCTTTTCTGGAAGTTGAGTCTGGCGGTGGTGGGGTCTTTGGTGACGGAGCAGATGAGCTGCGTGTCATCAGCATCGGATACGATGTTGAGGCCGTGTTGTTGGATGATGGCGTTGAGGGGGCCATGTAGATGTTGAAGAGGGTCGGGCTCAGATATGACCCCTCGGGGACTCCTCAGGTGATTTACGTGGTATCTGACAGGAAGGGTGGTAGTCTGATCCTTTGGCTTCTTCCAGTGAGGAATGATCGGATCCAGTTGAGGGCTGTTCCTTGTATGCAGGTGTTGTGTAGTCTGGTGACTGGTGTGCGGTGGGGGACGGTGTCGAAGGCCAGTGAAAGGTCAAGTTAGGTAGGATGATGGCTTCCGAGTGGCCTTGGTCCTGGAGGGTGCGTATGCTGTCTGTGGTGGCGAGTAGGGCAGCCTCCTTGATGTGGTTGCTTGGTAATGCAGATTGGGACGGGTTGAGGATGGCTTGTCATCAATTAATTGTGTCAGTTCCCTGTTGACTGTTTACTCAGCAACTCTGCCCGCGAAGGGGAAGAGCGAGATGGGCCAGTAGTTCTTAAGGCCGGTGTGCACAGCCGCATGCTTCCTCATCTATGTAGGTGCTGGTTGTGAAGGTGGTGTGGATGGTGTGTTGTAGATCATGTGTGATGGCGGCCGCTCTCTATGGTAGATGTGAGGAGGGAATGGGTTGGTGGGGCCCACGAGTGGATGCCTTTCATGGTTGAGGTGGTGTCTTCAGCTGTGACTAACATCCAGGTGGAGATGGTGGGTTGGCTATTGTGTCCGGCAGCCGTGGGGTCTGTAGACGGGGGTTCCTCGGAGTGTGGAGTTGTGGCTGGTCTGGTTCTGGAAGTGCAGGTGTTTGGCAGAGGGGAAGGTTTAGCTGGAGGTGGTGAGGCAGAGGGTGCTCTTGTGGGCAATGGCGAGGCCCCCTCCCGGGTGGTTGTGGCGGTCCTTCCTCTGGATCTTGTATCCGTCCAGGATGGCGTGGTTGATTTCGGGGCAGAGGAGGCGTTGGTCCAGGTCTCCGTGAAGAAGGTGATGTCGGGCGAGAGAGAGTCGAGTATCTTCCAGATTTCCATGGCGTGTTTGTGCACAGAGTGCACCTTGAGGAGGATGCATCTTAGGGTACCACCGGTGCTGGCATCAGATGTGTTAGAGTCCAGGGTGGTGGTTAAGCTCTGGCGGCAGTGGAGGCAGGAGAACTGGCCGTGGGTCATTTTTGGCAATGGCTTGTTGGCAATCTCTGACAATTTCAGGGTTGAGTGTGTGGAGTGTGGCTGTGCTGGAGCAGTGGCTGGCCCGGGATCCAGGGTTCCTGGTGCTGGTCGCAGACGGGCTTGGCTTAGGTGCGCCTTCTGCATGCCAGCGGCACGAGTCCACTGTGCAATCATGCAGCATCCACTATTAATTAGGGAGAGGGTGGACGACCCATCACTTGGGAGGCAGGAATGGGTGAGGACATGGGTGTGGGCCACGGGGCAACAGCGGCGGGAAGCGTGAAGTGCGGGCTCAGAAAAGCAGGCGCAGAAGAGCAGGAGCTACGAAGACATGAGTGACAGATTAAAGGTAAGACTTCCCTCAATACATTTTTAACAACACCCGCTCACACACATATCCCCGCGTCCATGCACCATCCTGTGTTCTTTACAGCTTGTTCCACCTCACAGCTGTCCAGACCCCCGCACTTCTCAATGTTGGCCGGTATGCGCCCATGCACAGTGGGCGTACTACTCGTGTGCCAAAGACACATACGTGGTTGAGACACATGCCATGACAACACATTCTATTCCAATGCATACCAATAGTAGGCACATTGCAACAGTAGAGTAGGCGTTGCATAGCGGACACATGAGGATCACTGTTCCTACTTCAGTGAGTGCAACCCAAAACTAACGTCTTCACCTTGCCCACCGGACACCAGCGCCATCATCTCACCCCCTCTTAGCTGGATCAAGGCCACCGCAGAATGTCTAAACAACTCCCTCCGTACCAACACTCCACCAATGCTTCCAAACGATGACACAGCAGCGTGGAACCACCACCGATGGACCTCCAACGACGCCGACATTTGGGCACCTCTCATGAATGGCACTGCGTCAGTACCTTGCGCCTGCCTGATGGCAGGTGTGAGGGTGAGGCCGTGCCATAGGGATAGGCTGGCCCCATGCATTGCTGAAGTTGCGTCATGGTTGTGACACGACTGCAGCAATGCGTGCCTTTAAAGAAGCGGATACGTCAGGATTCCTGATGTTTCGGTCATTACTTGCGTCATGGAGAGCTGTCCAGTGATTACAGCGCATCCGTGTTGTCGCAAGAAGGGGGTAGTGAGAAGTGTTGCAATGCTGTCTTGTCGCAGCGCAGCAATACTTTTTATGACTGGGGCACAGGTGCGCACTATCTTATTGATTGTGCGCATTCCTGCACTTTAGTTTTGTCGCAGGGAAGTGCTGCAACATTGCTTGCAACGCTGTCGTGCACCAACAGCTGCATTGATGAGGCCCCAAGTGTAAACACCATTTTTAAGACCTGCTTTTTTCTGGTCTTAGGTTCCTGCAGCTAACTGGCCTCAGCGCCAGTTTTTTATTGCTTCGCGGGTACAGGCCATTCTTGATAATAGGGCAAAGTGGTGTTAGTGTCAGTTTTTGTGACATTTTGAGAGGAAACGCTTATCTTGCATGTCATTAGTGATAAATAATAGGAAGCTGTCGCTAACGCCTGTTAGCGATAGCTTGCTAATAGGGCAATAAAATTATTGCCACTTTAGCGGCAAAAAAGTGCAGCGAAAGTGGCGATGAGTCCTTGATAATATGCCCTCAAGTTTTCAGTGGAAAAATGTACTGCATGCAGGTAAGCGCGATGGGAAGATTCGGCGTGGCAGAGGGGATGCCGACAGACGATGGAATAGGAATTATTGATTTGTTTAATTTTCCCTATTCAATCGCCTGTCAACTTCATAGATGTGCAAATAACCACTGCATCTAAACTCCATATCCTGTGCCTATTTTAGAAATACATAGGTTTCTTGACACCTATTTTTCACTCTTAATATTTTACCAAATGAATTGCGGTATACCCGGTACACAATGAAAAACCACAGCATGGTGCAGTTCAGTTATTGGCTCTGGGTACAATGAGTAAAAACCTACAAGCCCTATATATCCCCGCAACCAGAACTGTCCAGCAGATGTACAGTATATTGCTTTTGAAAGTCTGCCATAGAAGTTACGGATGAAAACGTAGACACAAATGGCTGTTTTTTTAAACTCAATTGGAAATATTTTGTTATTTCAACTGTTACTTTATATAGGAAAATCTTGAAAGATCTACCCAAACGAACCCGTTCTGAATTCAGAATCTTATCTACTTTTCAGAAATGTATAGCTTTCCTAGATCAACCATGTATTTCACACACATTTCCACCACTATCTGGAAGGAGGTTGAAAGCACAAAAAATAGTTAAAATGGTCTCTCTTCCAGTAAAATGCCAAAACTGTGTTGAAAAATTTGGTTATCTGCCTGTTCCTGAGAGCTGAGAAGAGTTTAGCACTACAAACCCTTCATTGATGCAATTTGCGGGAAAAAACACTGACACTTTTTTGCCATTGTTCTCAAACAACCCAAAATGTAGCTGTATATTGGGAAATACCTCAGTCCCCTCCAGGGGGATCCATAAACCCTGGGTACATTTAGAATCCCCAGGATGTTGGAAAAAAAGGCCGCACATTTTGCTGTGGAGGCGTTAGGTTGACAAAACATTATGGGGCCTAAGTGTGAACTACCCTACTTTGTAAAAAATAATGCTTAGCACAGGTGGTGGTCTACAAGTGAAGGGGTAAACAACACTCATCAACACAAACATTGAACCAGCTTGAAATTGTGACCCAGTATTGAACTATTGCAGAAATAATCATCTGTGCTAACTCTAGCTAATCGTGTTACTTTTAAAATATGTCAAACTCTTAAATTGATCTGAAATGACACACAGGAGATTGCCCAAGATAATCGCTTTGCAAAGCCCTGCCTCTCTCTGATGCATTTGGAAAGTTATACACGATTAAGCACGAGATAACAAACAATAGCAGTAAGGCCGGGAAATGGCTTGGCTGACAATTTAATTGACTTGCTTTCCAGGTCGCTTAGGTCGTTTGTCGTGTGACACGGAGACAAACGCGGGATGGTATTTATTTATAGTCAAGTCATTTATAGATGTCAAAGCTGACACCCATGAGATTAGCATCAGACGGAGTTTACATTGCTAGGATCAAGTGATGTCTCAAGGCTGCATTTAATGAATCTATAAATAAATAATTAGACAAATGTAACCCTTGTTGATCTGAGATTATTTCATTATTTTTCTTAATTACGTGAACTGCACATGAGGTTTGGCCCTCCCGGGCAGGTTTCTGACAGGGCGGCTGTATAACCATGTTTATTGTAATTTGTGTTTCAACTAGATAGCCACTGTGGATGCCATGAGAGGAGATCTTTCATCTGTTACTGGTTGTAATCTAAGACTTAATTCGAATTAGCTACCGTGCTGTGCAATAAAAATGAACAAATTATAATAAGTAAATGCATAAAGAAAGCAACATTAAACGATATTTAAGAAGTCCCAAAACGTTTTTGGAACGGCATTCATCTATAATTCATTGATCTAGCTCGGCGAATTACAGATATTTCCGAATTTTAACTTTTTGGCATTCACAGGAATATCTTGGAGACCACTTACAAATCTAAAAAGCTCATATATCTACAGGTAGACTCCTATTCCTTTAGAGGCCTGATTACAGGTGTACTGTGAAATTTCGATCCCTGCGCAAACATCTGAGATAAAGTTTACATCCTTCCTAAAATATCAGCAGGTCAAACCCAGCCTGGTAAAAGTGGGAAAAAGCGCAGTATTTAGTGAGACGTTTATTTTGATGCAGGAATATACCCATGCCCAGTGGCGGCTGGTGAGTTGGAAAACTAGTGGGGCAAAAAAGGAAATACTGCAGTTGGAATGCTAAAGAAAGTGAGCATCTTTCTGAAAGAGAGAGGCCTTATGAGAGGGCTTATGCAGACAACAAAAAAGGGGTAAAAGAAGACAGGAGTACGTGAGAAAGAGGTGGTGAGTGAGAGACACATGTGAGAAGTGAAGGGGTGTGTGACAGAGAAGGAGGAATAGAGAAAGATAGAACTGGAGAGACACAAAGACAATGTAAGAGAATACACAAGAAAAAGTGAGTAGGGCAAAATTAATAAGGTACTTTGAAGGGGGATCCTGGTCCTGCACCCTCTCCCCAGAAACATAATTAATGATCTCGTTGACCTTTCAGAGACATGCTGTTTTTTATGTTATGTTTGGAGTTAAATTATCTGAAATAATGTATTTTTATTATTTGCGTTTTTTCCAACTTAATGAGTGCCCTGTCTTTTATGTGCTAAACAGCAACCATAGCAGCTCTGGTTTAGAGTATAGTAGCGCCAGTAAGTACTGCAAATAAAACTCTGCATGAAGTGTTATGTCCGAACAAGATGGCTTAAAACTCACCTCCAGTTCTTCACATTAACATAACATGTATTTGTACACTGCATGTTCAACCAAGGGTATCTTGGCGCTGAATAACAAGGGGGCAGATTCACAAAGGTAATGTAAGCCAAAAGTCTCATTTTATGACTTTTGGTATTCACAGAAGTCACTTACGACTTTTGATATTCACAAAAGTCACTTACGACTCGTATCTTTATGTTTGTATTCAGGCCGGAGTTTCCACTCTCGGGGCGGACTTCTGCACCCAGGACGGAAATCCCACTCTCTGGCTGGAAATCCTGCAACCGGGCTGGAAGATCCGCACTCGGAGCGGAAACTCCGCAATCAGGCTTGATGATTATTGTCTTCAATGCTGAACACATGTGCAAGAGTTTAGCATCCCCTCGCCTGTGTCAGATGAAGTCAATTAACACCAATTGCAAGACCAGCACCACAGGCCATATAAAAGGAGCACACATTCAAGGAACAGGTTTGTCCACAGAGAGTTCCTGCTTTCCTTCTCTGCGCATCCCTTCAGGAAAATGCCCCAACTGAGGAGGAAGAAAAACTTCACAGACGAGGAGACCACCATGATTGTGGAGTTCATTGTTAGCCACCACAAATGGCTACATGGTTCCCTCCTTACTGCACCAGTGGCACAAGAAAGGCAGATCTATGGCAGTATTTAGCCACTTCAGGCACAGCTTTGGAGGAGGATGTGCGCACTGTCCATGACATCAAGAAGAAGTGGCAGGACGAAAAGCAGCAGGTGAAGGAGAAGTACAGCAGGATTCATTTCTCCACATTTCTCCCTGCCTAAAATCCATACCCCGCCTCCGTCTCACCACACTTGAAAAGGATCTCCTCATACAATCCACCCCCACATGCTCCTTGGGCTGACTGTGAGTGATGTCCACAATGTGGTACCAGGTACATTTGATGACAAGAAAAAGTGTATAAAATGACTGTCTGTGTTGCACCTCCATTGTGATTAAGGAAGTTGTCCAAAGTATATATAAAAAAATATAGTCAGTCATAGGCTCATGTGTCTCCCTCTGTATGTTGCACCACAATTCCCAGAATTTTTTGAGATAGAATGGCAAATTCCATTACCTCTATTGAAAACATGGAGACACCAATGCATGCTTACATTCTTTGGGGATTGTAGCTAAAGTCAGAGAAAGATTATATACGTCTGTGATTACAGGAGACAGACAAGTTGCCAAGCTAGCTATTATTCTAGGGGGACATAGGTCCAGAGGTGAACCGGACTTCGCATGAGATAGCATATCTAACATCTGACCCTCAGAGCAAAGCGAAAAATTGCTCAGGCTACACGTGGCCATCGGATGGAGGTGATTAAGATGAAAATTATGTAGAGAGCTGCCCGAAATAGCTGGCAGATTTTAAAATATAGTTTTTACTTTATCTTCAAAAAAATGGGGTAACTTCTCACAGAACCTATTCTTCAAAAGCCTAGTTTACTGCTTTTACAAGTCGGAATAGCAATGGCGTTACTGGTAATTTACAAAAACTTTAAACACAATTCCCGAATTATTTTTCTGTATGGTAGAATAAAGACAACAAACACACTCAGACTATTAATAAATCATACCTTTGGACACTGCACTCCAACTCTGCAAGGTCCAGGCTCCAGGATTCCTAATGCCAAGCCCAAACAAGTGTGCCACAAGCATCATAATTGATAACTTTGGCTTGTCCAGGCCATGCATAAACACTTCTGTCCAATCAGAAGCCAGGATAGAGAGCAGGATCCTTCTTCTGCACCGTGGTTTCTAAAATAACATAAAGGGTTATGATTGAAAACCCCAATCGAAACTCCATTTGCCTATGCAAGTCAGAGCAGAGAATTTATAATATTTTTATCCAGCTTTGGATGCAAGAAACCTTTTACGTTTTCCATTGCTTAAATGTTTTGTCCCTGACTGCCTAAGTCCTCCCATGATCTCCCCACTATATCCCTTAGACTCAGAGTTCATTTATTTTTAATGTTGTGATTTTTAATACTTAGTATTATAATAAGTTGTTAATTTATTTTGGGCAGTACAATTAAGATTTGTTTTAATATAACAGATCGTGCGGATTACTTAGCAATAGAGCTGGTAGTGATTTTTTGGGTTCAAATATAATTATGGTTTTTACATTTTAAATTACAAATCAAGATTTTTTGGGAGGGCTTCACATTTCTGTGACAATATTTTTAAAAGAAATTAGTCAATTATTGTTTTTACAAATTATACTATTTTAAAAGAATTTGTTGATTTATTTTTAATGTTTAAATATTATTTATTTTTACATGTTGAAATCCATTTATTATGGACTGTGCAGTTTTAATTTTGAGTTTTCATTACAGGTTGAAAGGTTTACTAGTGGATGGAGTGGCTATTGTTTTAAAAGTACTATTTGTTTAGTACTATTATAATTGTTATTTTAAATTGTCTTTGTGGTTATCATTGAAATAAAAATATTAATACATTGATTAATTTGTCTTGTTGTGTAATTTCGGGAAATTAAAAAAAATAGAAGTTCAACAATTATTTATGTATTGTATGTGTTGTTTTTTTCAGTTTGGTTTGAAGTTTATTTTTGTTGTCTGTACCTTTTTTAGTAGGTTTTAAAGAAAAATTAAATTCTCATATTTTATGCAAACCTTAATATTAAAGTCAAATGTTAACACATCTTAATTATACATGTCTAACACTCCACCCCATCCTTCTCTAAAGTTTAAATACTTTTTATTGCACAAGATTATGAATAATAGATTAGTCCCCAACCCCAAATGTATAAACTTTCCTCAATATTATTTGGAATGAAATTACATTTGTAAATCTCATACCTTTCATTTATGCTCTTTTCCAAGATTTGTTTTGCTAGGGGTTAGAATTGTACATCTCATCTTTTATATTTATGCACATTTCCCCATTTTTAGTTGGATTTGAGTTAGAATAGTACATTTCACCCCATCAATGAATCTATTTTTAGGTTGAGCCTAGTCAGTTTATGCGTTGTCTCTTGACATCATGTATCTGCTTCTGTGGGATTTCACCACACCCATCATTTTCATTCATTGCTTGGTCTACCTTTCAACCTTCCTTTGGTTTGTTTGGTAAATCCTTTAAATTTGTCCTGCCTTTTGGCAGTTTTGTTCCTGCCCTAGAGACTGACCCTGATACATGAATCAGTTCTCCTCTGACCATTTAGTTAGTTTGGGAGCACTTCTTTTTTCATTTTATTTGGCTCGCAATGCCACCGCCTGCCCATCGCTGCATTTCCTGTTTGTGCCGCAATTTAGTTAATCTCCCTCTGCAACGGCATTCCCTTCCACCCCCTAGCTCCCACCCGTTATTCTATTTGTAAAGTTGCCCTAGTTTCTTCTTTCTCCTCCCATCTAACACTCCTCCAGCATCTAAAGCGAAGTGAGGTGTGTACTTGGCAGGCAGTCTCTTGCTGGCTTCTTCTAAGTGTGGTGCTGTGAAACTTCTCCTGGGGACTGGTCTCCAAGTTCATCAAGTCCTAGTAAACACAGACAATGAGCAAGGGGCCCTTGGGACACGCCTAACCCGAGAAACTTCCAAGCAAAAGACCACAGCATGTTACACAAAGTACAGATGCGATGGTCATACTTGTTTGCTTGGGCCTATCTAATGTGAACATGAAACAAGCTGAAGCATAGTTTAATGCGGAAAACAAAAGACAGACAGGTCTTTCAAAGGTTCCCACACAAAAGTAAAATCTTTTGGCGAATTATAGTGGCCATTTTAGAATGACAGGTGCTTTTATCATATGACAGAATCTAAGACCTGAAAGAACAAATTTTCGGAAATAATTTTCGCATTAATAAACCTCAATTTACCTATTATTCTCCCCTATTTACTGTCACTCTCTAGGCATGTTAAAGACTAGTAAAATGACTGACTCTTGTAAAGTGTTCAAGCATTTTTTATTTTCCCAATTTAACATCTGAGGTTTACACTGACATAACAAGCATAGCTGTGGTGCTCACACTTGCGCCCTTAGACTTGAGGATGTAGAAAAAGTGCAACGGCTGATTGGACATCGAGGGCCTCTATCAGCTGTGTAGACTCTCTAACAGCAGCATGAGTCAATTTAAACTAATCAGTTAGAAGACTTGGGTGCCGTTAGGACCACATGTGCATGTTGTGATCCACATTTTACAGGCTATGTCGTCACAAAACTCTCCCGAACTTTAATGTGCCCCAATGCTGTCCTTTACAAAAGTAATAGTAAATCACTAAGGAGAAGTGAATCTATACTTTTTTTTTGTAGTTTAAATAGTGTGACCTCGACTCGAAGGTCCTGGAGCAGGACACATTCATAGCCATGCACCAAACAGTCCACACTTTGCAAGATTGGTTTAGAGAAACATTTGAAAAGAATGATGTATATCACTGCATTTGGTGTGTAGCAACATAAGCAGGGTCAGAAAAATGGAGACACATTGTCATGAGCAGGGAATGTCTGGCATTTAATTTGACACATTTTTGCAACACAAAATATGTATCATTCTGTGTGTTTCTATTAATTTAGGTGACATTCTTGTAAACTGTAGGTATTTCAATGAAATTTATTTGGTAAGATTTAGGGTCATAATCTTTTTAAGAGGGGTTATTATTCAATCATGCAGTCCACTCTAATATTTTGTGGGGGCACTCATGATGGGTACTGAGTACTGTTGTTTTTGAGGCATGGTGAAATGATACTGCGTTGACGAAGAAAAGAACTGAACTGCGTTAGAGTGTTTTTATTCCAACCCAACCCACATAATTCCAGTCCACTCCCAAAAAAATACATGAGGAAAAAACATTGACATTTACAATGCCAATAGCTCTAACTCTCACAAATGTTAGACCGATTGCATTGGTAATGCTTATTTTAATGATTATGATGATTATTATTTGTGTTGGCATTTTTTTGTTGTTTGACATTCACAAGTATTTTATTGCTATTTATGTTAATTTTGACATTTAATTAATTATCCTTAAATTATTGCTGTTTAAATGATTTGTAGGTTTGGCGATACCTTAATAGTTATTTTTTAATGTCATTGTCTGTATTTACTAACAATTAAATATGTCTATATACTTGTTTTACTAAATAATTAGTTGTATTTAATGTTACGCTATTTTGAAAATTGTATCAACAGTTCTTCCGGTATCGTGAAAAGAATGCCAACACTCCCATAGGGTCTTTGAAATCTTGTATAAATCAACATAGTCACACGTTTGGGGAAAACATACCTTGATCAAGCTGAGAAGCCCACTCATAATAGAAATACTTACACACTCAAAAATGTAAATATAAAGAAAAGACACTGGGCCTGATTTAGAACTCGGCAGACAGGTTACTCCATTGCAACGGTGATGAAGAGCCCATCCGCCGAAATATAAATCTAGTAGGATGAAATTGAGATTATAGGCATATTATCAAGGACGGGCGATACATTATCGCCGCTTTTATCGGCAGGAAACTGCTGATAAAGCGGCGATAATGGGCTTGATAATATTCTCTATGAATTCCTATCGAAGCCCATGTTAGATGTGAAGACATCTAACATGGGCTTCGATAGGAATTCCATAGGACATATTATCAAGCCCATTATCGCCGCTTTATCGGCAGTTTCCTGCCGATAAAAGCGGCGATAATATATCGCCCGTCCTTGATAATATGACCCTATATTTCTGCGAACCGTATATCCTTCACCGTTGTGACAGAGTAATCCATCCGCCGAACTCTAAATAAGTCCCTCTGTATTTATCCAGATCATGACCCTTTCTTCCAAACCATTGTCCATACATCATCATTCAAACAAATTGTACAAATATGCATGGTTGTGTGACACAACCACACATGCCATTACCACGCATGCTGGTTCAACGTGATCTTAACCACGAAAGTCTTAACCACACATGTGCTTTTACCATGCATGCCTTTACAATGAAATATGCATTGCTAAGTCATGTTTGGCAAAGACATATGTGCAGTTAAAACTTACCTATATACCCCGACCCCTGCCCAACTCCCTGAGCCCAAAAACAGCCACCCAAGCCCAAAAAACGAACCTGATCCCTGGCCCCTGCCCTGAGCCCTAAAACGGCCCCCAGGCCAACAAACTACCCCTTCCTACCTGTTCTGAGACCTAAAAGTACCCCCTCTCTCCTAAAAAACAAGCCCCTCCCATTGAGCCCTAAAGACATCCCTGAACCCCCATGCCCTAAAAACTACCCACAACCCGAGCCCTAAAAACTACATGTTGTAGATATTTTGGTAGAAGATGGTAGCAGATTTATAATTACACTGTTTCTTATTGTAAATATTTTTCTAGTAGATATGTTTGTAATTTACCTTTTATGCATAGAAATGTTATATTTTGACTTGCAGTATTTTGAACTTAATTATCTTTATCAGGTAATTGTGTGGTTGATACTGTATAATTAAAGTGGGTTTCATCACTGGGTCCATACACAATAAGAGGTCTCGAAAGTGACTCACTTGCATAGTCAATATGTAGGTGCAGAAATGTCCAATAGATGTTTCTACTACGTGTGAATAAGCATTACAAAACTGAGACATGCAGGTCAGTGAAGTACTTTCTGATAGACTTTTTCTTTGCTAGCTTCACCTAGAAAACATTGTTAAAGACATGGGTGCATATGATGATACATTTAGAGGTATACTGGCTTAAGATCACATGAAGGTTTGGGTGAAATGTGCAACACTACACATACACCCGCACAATTGTTGACCTGTCACTATCTCTCCTCTGCGGATCTTGCTCAATCCCATTAATGATCCTGAATTATCTCACAATGATAAAGGATGAAGGAAGCCCGGGAGCTGTGATCTGATAACCAAATCAGCAGATAGTAACATCTTTGATCATTCCAGTGCGCTGCACAAATTATGTTAGCACTCTACACAGGGCTAGCATAACAAAATAAGAATGATTTAGCCTAGTTACCCATATTAGAAATATTATATGCAATGGCGATTTTAACAAAAAGGACGTATATAGACAGATGATTGAATGTAGGCATATAATTGGTTGACATTGAAAGGTAAAAGATGCTGCCACCTATCTGGTGAGCAGAGGACATGAGGTAGAGTATGCTAAATCAACTGGATGCTTGTCATGATACTACAACACACCAAAAAAGAGTTCGGGTGTCTTGACACTTCTTTTCACCAGTCATGAACAAAATGACGTTCAGTAAAAGGTATGGTCAAACAATTCAGGCACAGTGTTAACAATTGGGCTGTATGATAAGGTGGGTGTAAGCTTTTCTCAAGTAACAACCACAATCCTTGTCATGGTGAACCACAAAAGTCACTAAATTAACTGGTGTGTAACCCTCTAGTAGCTTGCCACAAAAGCAATCAGGCTTAACTAAGAGGCTATGTGTACAGTATTAATGCAGCCCTTGAACAGTAATAAAGTGAAAACAATGCACAATTTAGAAACTTAAAGTAAAGTTGAATTAATTTTTGGACGCAAAAATAAAAAATCCAAACAGTAGAACCGAAGATATTCCATTTCAAAGATTTAAGGTAGGTGTAGCACCTAAAAATACGAATCGCCACTCAAGTTTATCTGGTGGTGAGAGCCTGGGTGAAAGTTAGAGGTTCAGGCCAACTGCAATGGAGCATGGGCCAGATACAGGAAATTGGTTAGTCCCGCTGAAACAGTTACATTCCAAAGTCTAGCAGCAAGAGTTCAGTTTATGGTATAGGAGGCCGCATGGAGCGAGGAGAGCATTGTGGATGGTCATTACTTTGGTGAATAGAGCAGGCTGTGCTTTGTGGATAGCCATTGCTGTAGAGTGAAGATCTAGTCAGGCATTTCAGGCTGATTCGTGTTTGTGGCCACCACAGGCTGTCAAAGCTGTAGCGTGAAGTGCAGATTTTCCCTTGCCAGGCATTCCTGGCAGTCACTGCAGCATGAAGCGTAGGATTCAACGGAGCTTCGCATTGGCGTGTGGCAAGATCTTGGCATGGACTGGCCTTTTCGAAGTCACGAAGAGCACAAAATTTAAGGAATTCTCTATTTCTTCAAGGAGGAGCTCAAGTGATGCGTCCACAAGGGTACAGGCCCCGTGAGACACCTCATGGTGACTCCAGCAGATGCCAGCAATGCTCAGGCAGGTCCAGTTGTGTGGTCAGTCAGGTCCAATGTAGCAGGTCAGCTGAGCAATTGCAGGGCGATATCTGGAGCTTATTGTGTCTCTGTAGCTCAGAACAGGAGAGACCTGCTAACTAGCCCTTGGAGTCAGTCAGGTTGCCTGGAATAAAGGATGCATATCCATTCTTCCTTCTCAGGCAGCAAAGCAGGCCTCAAGCAAGCAGGCTAGTTATCTAGCAGCAGGGCAGTTCTTTTTCTCCAGTATCCACAGGTCCAGGAGTGTACTGAAGAGTGGGTCATAGGGTCCAATTTTTATACCTGGAGCCCCGTTTGAAGTGGGAGATACTTTTGGAGTTTTCTGCTTACAGAAGTGTCTGGAATTTCCTGCCTCTTTGCCTTGGCCCCAGTCTTGCTGGCAGGCACAATAGGGTAGTGTGAAGTCCTTTGTGTGTGAGCTGAGGTAGTGTCTTTGAAGTGCAAGTGTGACAGGTGACTGCTCCACCACTTTCATCAAGTAAGGATGGACCATCCTGCTCACACCAAGACCCTTTATTGTGTGACTGTCTAGGAGGAATACACAAAGGCCAACTAGCAACTATATCCAGTCATGTGACCTAGGAAACAGCCTGCAAGCGCCAAATGGTTAGGACAAGAAAAAGCTAACTTTCATAAAGCAGCCTTTTTAAAATTTGACTTTGACTTTAAAGAAAGTTTAAATTACAATTACTCAGACACCAAAGATTGCTTTCCTGCCCTCTCCCAAACTAACGTTATCATTTATTAAATGCATTAGGGTAACCTAATGTTATCCTATTGGATAGGTAGGCCTTGCAATAGTGAAAATCAAATTTGAGAGTTTTTCGCTATCTGAACATGTAAAAACATGGCCAATTATTTTAATACAACACACCCTGCACTATAGGTTGTTTATGGCCTACCGGGCTATTCTCAGAAAGAGTGTCAGAAATTATTACAAAAATGCGACGAGGAGGCTGTGTCCTATGTAGATGACATCTATCTGATTAACAATGAATTACTTGAACAATTGTGCAGGATGAACAACATAATTGTGGGATTCACCAATTTGGGCTACAAATGTAATTTCAAGAAATCAAAAATTGTCCATCTCAATGTCCTAATTTTGGGATATGAGCTATCAAGTGAAGGCAAGAGCCTGGCAGCCAACTTTTTAGAAAAGTGTGCACTGCTTCAACCTCCGAAGGCTCTGAAGGGTTTGCAATTCATTTTAGGATTTCAAAATTTTAGCAGAACATACATTCTTGAGTACACAGAAAGAGTAAAACCTTCCTACGACTTAATCAGACCTGATTTCACAGCATATCACTGGACACAGAAACATATAGATACTCTCCATTCCATTCAGTCTGACATGATGGCATCAAAACATTTGCACACACGTGTGAATTCTTCCTACTTGCTGATCTGGATGGTCCCAGGTTTATCAGGATATACATACATCACTTTGCATGAAGGGGAGACAGTCCCAATTGCATACAAATCACATTTATACACAAATGCTGAAATGTGATTTGTGCCACAGCAAATATACTGACAGCGGAACAGACAACTATATTGAGAGATAGAGCACTAGCACAGGGGAAACATATAATCATTGTAATGCCAATACCAACTTCAGAAGCTGCTAGTAAAGCGAGCATGCCAAATGTAAAAGCACGACATCCGCAATGGAAACAATGGGCTAATTGCCTCCCTGCAACAGACGTAGATTACAAATACGATCCTACACTTAAAACACAAGCGTTTCTGCAGTACGAACTAGAATACCTTCTCTCGAATGAAATCTTGACTCTAGAAAAATATGAGTACATCATTTACACTGATGGTTCTGCTCAGCCTGTCATTGGAAGTAGACTGCAGTATAGCGCAGCCTGTGCTATAGTGAAGGGACATCCATCCCAGCAATACAGCTACACAATCTCTAGGAGATTGTACGGTGCAGCTGGCAGTGCTAAAAGCCCTGACACTAGCACAATATACGGATCGGGAATTCCCCACACTGATATTGTGCGATTCGTTTTATTGAGTACAATCTCATAATGAATATCTTGATTACTGGGGCAAGAATGGGTTTAGAGATTCCAAGGGTTGCACAATTAAGAATAAATTGTTATGGGAACAAGTAGCAAAGCTGAAGGAATGCCGGCCATAGGCTCAAGTTATTCACATCTTGAGTCATCAGCATGTTGGCGTACATGTTGAAGGGAATTCACTGGCTGATGAAGCTGCCAAGGCGACAGTGTGAACTGCTGTCGTTGCGGCAATCACTTGTTCTAGTACAAGGACCGACGGAGCCATACTAATAGCTGTCAATGCATCAAGAAATGGCTCTGCTGTGCCAAAGGGCTTTGCATTCAAATTTTCCTATAAATTCGATGCGCAAAATACACTGTATGCTAAAATTCCAGGAGTGGGAGATAGAGTTACACCAAACATGGATCGCAGATTAGGTTTAATTCTAGCTGCACATGAGGATCTGGGTTCAGTACACACACTGCTACAATTTCATTGCTGAAACAGCGATACTGGTGGCCAAGTTTGTCTAAACAAACTAAGGGTTATGTTTGTCAGCAGGTGAAAGGTTCCACCACAGCACAGCCACCGCAAACACCATTACTTATTTCCAACAGACCTCTCGCATGTGTCTATTTGGACCACTGCGGCCCCTTAAATTCAGATGGTGGCAGTGGATTCATGCTCTAGATTTCTATGGGTGTGGCATAAGAGCTCAGCTGACGCTAAAACTGTTATAAAGGATTTGGGAGTCTTTAACCAGGCCATACACAATTGGCATGTTACGTTCCGACCATGGTCCTGCGTTTAGCCCTCGGGCTTACAAGGAAGCCATGGAAAGTATAGGTGTGGCCTTGTGTTACTCCTCCCCCTACCATCCCGAGGGAAATTCGGTGGTGGAGAGGAAAAACCAGGACTTAAAGCAAACCTTAACAGCAAGAGTATTAGGTGCGGGTGGTAGTTGGGTCAATCACGGGTATGGGGTCCAGAGAGCAATTAACAACATGCCAAGAAAATCCTTTGGAGGATGTACCCCCTATGAGATCCTGTTTGGGACAAGAATGTGGGTACCTGACGTCGATTGTGCCAGCACAGAGACGGATATAAAACCATTTGAATTAAATGATCTTTTGGCTGTTTTACAGAACCTCAATGAGTTCCGGGCATTACAAAGCAACATCCAAGTAAAACGCACCGCCACTGGGGAAGTGAAATAGGTTCTGGCAAGGCCTGCCTGGGTCCTGAAGTGTGGGGACCTGGTCAGAGAAAAGATTCTGGACAAGAAGGAGTTTGGGCCATCCTACAGAGCACTGCACCTTTCCTAGCAGTCGAAGGGACCAGAACAGTACTTCTTCCCCCTCTTGCAGGCAAAGAAGAAAGACGATTTGTCTCTGTTGATCTGATCAAACCACACTATGTGGCTGATTCTAAATAGAAGGCCATGTGGAATCCTGAGTAGCCACAGATCTCCTCTCGCTACTATACAGGAAGTTCAGATGGAAAGACTAATAATGTTTCAAGACTCCCCTGTGCAAAATGCAGGAGTATCAAATAACGGAGTACGAATTACGCCAGTTGAACTTGAACAACATCAAAATACAACTGAAACGCAAATTTGCAATTCAGCCCCGTAATGAAATCTACATTAATGTGCCCTCACAAGAAACATCTGCCAGTTCTACAAACACTGCTGAGCTACCAAAGGTAGATTAGACTGCATCTGCCTACTACATCAACTTCAATGACTTTTTTTCAGATACAAGAGAACCTGAGTAAACGCCAACCATTTCCAAAAGAGAGAAATTTTGGCAATTCTATCTCTGGCTGAAAAAGACTTGTTTTGTGTCCCCTTGGTTGCATCTTTGGTTTGCATTGGGAATCCTGTTCCTGTTAATTTGGAGTGGTATAGTAACTGTATTTTTCCTACTACTGAATGGACATTACCTCCCACAATGCTCTGCAGTACAATCTGTGAACTTAGTCCTGAAACCTCATATGTCATCACACCGTGAACAAAGAGACCTGTCTCTAGTGAACATTTCAGCAGTTCCTTTACTGGATGGTATAGTTTGGGATAGGGTTTCATATGATGTATTTGGTCCTACTGAACATTTAAAAATGTTACATGTATTTAAAATGTCATTGAATGATTTCATTACCCCCATCATCTCTCTGATGATTGAAACGGGAAATCCTATGCTCTCAGATTTAGAACAACCTGCTGCATCTGCTGCATTTTCCTACAGGGAATTGAATGAAGATAAACATGATTTTGAATCCATGTATTGTTACCAACATTATGGTTATAAGTTTTTGCACAAAGCTAGTGTCCCACGCACTCTTAACATTTACCATAAATGGGAACATTGCCTGACACCATCGAAAGGTAGTTCTGCCACATTCACACAGAAATGTTCATACCTTTCAAGGTTCAATACATCAGACCCAAAGTCATACTATTATAAGCTTGTGCAAACGAATACTACTGCGAAGAAAATGATGCTGACAAACACCAGGCTTATATATTCAGCACCTTTTATCTTCCAAATGTCTATACAAGGTTTCAACTATTGGAGGTACACGAAAGACAGGGTTTATTTAGAACTTGCCTCATACCATTACAGATGATATTCATGAACAGAACAGTGCAACAGACTATATGCTTATGGTTTGCAAAGCAAAACTAAAAGACCCGAAAGCACCCATTGAAGGTATAATGAGTGATACACTGATAAGTGAGGAGGTACTGGGTACAATGATACAGAATGGCACATACAATTCATCAGTTGCCAATTGGAAGGGATGGTTGGATTGGCCGAACACAAATAGCTGTCAATCAAGATTCATGGGTACCACCAGAGGGTTTAGTATCCATAGGCCTGACCCACGCTATGTACACACAGATGACCCAGGGGTAGTGATTTCTTATAGTGTTGGGAAGTTATGCCTAATATGGCTAAAAACCTCAACACTATTACAGGTGAAAGAATACTTGTCATTTCTCTCTGATAACATGGATCTTAGGGATATCTTGCCAGGTCCCAAGAAACCATGTAAAAAACACATCTTTTATGCCATCTACAATGAACTGTGGAACGTCTCCCAACAGGAAGCTGCTGAGAGATTACGTGAGATTGATAGAATTAACCTAGAAAAGGCCTTAGCTGTGGTAGACAATGGAATGACCACACTCTCTTCACGTATTTATTCACTGGGCAAGATTGTGTCCTCACAAACTGACATAATGGAACAAGATTTGTCTATTCTACAACATGGGCAATCTCAATTACACTTCATTATACTTTGAAGCTGGACGCGTCAATCATTGCGTTCTGGCCACGTCCATGGTGGTACATTAACAGCACAAACTTGTTTTTGGCTTATAATCTGAGAGACAGACAATTGACCATAGCACGCAGGGATGCAAAGTACAAAATGCTGCTCATTGAGAAGTTAGAGAAGTTACATTTTACAGTAGCAGAGTCACTGTCTACGGAATGGTTAATTCATGGCTATATAACACTGCCAATCACAACATTCCAGTTCCAATACTGCCTTAGATACCACCAGGTAGGCAGGTATGAAGCATTGGATGAAGGGTACATACAGGAAACCTGGGAGTTAGCATACAGATATAGGTGCAGAAATAAGGACACTGAAGTTTTCTTAAGTGGTACTGACTGTAAGAGGGCTTTAAATGGATCTTTAGTGTGCAAGGAGGTCTTGCTTAATGGAGCGTGCATTGCTTCAATAGCGAACGTATCTTGCTACTTGAAAGGCTTCCCAGCTGCAGTGATTCATCCAGTTTTTGAGTTACTCATGAATGGGAGTTTTTTAATGCTGAATGATCAAGGCTGTTGCGGGATGGTTTCGGGCATCGCATATCTAGCCACAGTAAACTTCAAGGTTGTTCGCTGTAAGCAAGTACTATTTCCCCCATTTCAAACAGTTAGTGGGGCACCACTATGGCCTCCATCAAATGTTTCCAGTATAAGGTTTGATTTTCTGAGCAGACTGAAATCCATGTTGTTTCAACAAAATGTGCCCTTAACTACAGCCCAACAGACTTTTGATCTACAGGTTTCATGGTCTTCAGCAGAGATACAGGCCCTGGTCCGTACAAACTTCCCGATCCATTTTGGAGAAGTGGATCATCGTATCTTTAACATGTCTGATACAAGAGGGATCATACAATTATTCAAGCGTATATCAGGTCTATTAACTACATTCCAACCTTCATACACTCCGCACTTGGAAGCATTTTTGGAGGGCTTCCTTTGGTCCTGCTATCAGTGGAGGGCATCCTGATTTTAATCCTATTGATTCACAATAGACGTCTCAGTCCCTCAAGACATGGAGAGAACACTGCTGGAACGACGTTGTCGTGAGCGTATGATGTTATACCTGGGAATGCCTCAGCTTCGAGAGCTGAGTGTGTATTGGTTCCTGTCTTTTAGACCAGTCTGGCTAGACTGGTTCCGATGCCTGTGTTCCGATGCTTGTGTTCCGATGCCTCTTCAGCTGATTCGGATGCATGTTGGACCAGTGTCTGACACTTCAATTGGTTGCACCGTCTGACATAGACATGCTGCTGGAGCCCTTGCATGACAAAAATCACGGGGAAAATAGCCTCTTAGGACCTCACCCCTACAACTCCTCAGGGCATCTCCAGAATTAGACCAAAGAGACAGACTGGTGGTTAGACAAGCAGAGTGCTCTAGAAGCCTTAATGCCCTTTGAGGACTATGGACTATGGGACATGTTATTCTTATTTATTTATTTATTTATGGGTTTGTACCACGCTGGACTCGACTCCCACAGGAGTATCTCCGCGCCTTTTGACATCTACAGCATAGAAGATAGGACGGACCGCCGAGTGGCGTAGAGATTATTAATTCTAGAATAGGAAAGTTTTGAGGAGTTTCCTAAACGGGAGGTGCTCTCTGCATTGTCTGAGAGACTTAGGGAGGCTATTCCATAAGGTAGGGCCTGCCACAGATAAGGCTCTGGTCCCGTGTCTGGCTTTCTTTGCCCTCAGTACGCAAAGCAAGCTTTGCTCGCTTGACCTAAGAGAACGGGTAGGGACATAGGGGGTGAATTTGTTTGCCAGATATGCTGGCCCTAGTCCATTAATGCTCTTGTGGATTATGCAACATATTTTAAATTTGGCTCTCTGTTTGACTGATAGCCAGTATAGTTTTACCAGCAAGGGTTTGGATGGAGTTCGTGGAGGGGCGTTCAATACCAGGCGGGCAGCGGTGTTTTGGACCACCTGGAGTCTAGACGTCACCCCTTCACTTACAGACAATAGTAAGCCGTTGCAATATTCTAGTCGGCTTAGGACCAGTGCCTGTACTAGTGTCCTTCTGGTGGAGTCTGGAAGCAATGGGAACACTTTCCGTAACAGGCCAATGATATGAAAGCAGGAACCCACCACCTGACTGCCGTGTTGTTTCAGGGAAAGATCCTGGTCCAGTCGTATTCCCAGGTTTTTTACTACCTGTTTGGGCTCAGGAACTGGGCCTAGGTCTAAAGGCCACCAGTCCGGGGTCCACAGGAGTTTGGCCTCACCGAACAACATAACTTCCGTCTTTCCAACATTGCATTGCAAATAGTTGGACGACATCCAGTATGCCACCGCTTTCATACCCTGGGAGAAGGAGTTCCTGACCTCAGTGGTGAGAGATTTAAAAGGAAAGAGGAGTTGGGTATCATCCGCGTATGATACCGGGATGAAACCATATGTTCTCATGATGTTAGCCAGGGGTGCCACATAGATGTTAAAGAGGGTTGGGCTCAAACAGGAGCCCTGTGGCACCCCTCTAGAGATCTCCACCTCCTCTGACCGATATCCTCCCATAGTCACACACTGGGTACGATTGGACAAGAAACTCCTTAACCATGCCAATGCCTTGTGTTCCAGGCCGATGTTAATAAGCCGGGTAATCAAGATGTCATGTGACACGGTATCAAAGGCCGCGGACAGATCTAGTAGTACCAGGATCACAGAGAAACCTCTATCCTGGTACATATGTAGATCGTCCGCGACTGAGAGCAGAGCGGTCTCGGTGCTGTGTCTCGGCCTGAAACCTGACTGAGAATGGTCCAACCCTCCTGCTGATTCGATATAATTAGACAGATGTTGGTTAACAAACTTCTCAGTGAGTTTGCTTAAAAAAGGGAGCAGGGAGATGGGACTAAGGTTGGACAGTTCAGTCCAGGGAGTGGCTGCATTCTTCCTCAAAGGCCTGACCAGTGCCCTTTTCCACCTTAAAGGAACCTCTCCTGTACTAAGAGAGAGGTTTACTACTTTCTGGATCCCAGGACCCAGGTCGGCAGCGAGTATTGGCATAATACGTGCAGGAATGATGTCTGTTGGACATCCACTCTTGATCCGATTGATCAAGAGTGGCTTGGAGACACCTCTGCAGAGACTTTGAGAGTGGCAACTGAGGAATGGATAAGAGACGAAAAAGGATGGGAGAGGGACATAAAGACACCACAATATAATGAACCCCCAAATTAGTTACAAGACGTAGGGAGACAGAGGAAGATAGATAGTGAAAAGACAGACCTGACAGAGGTGGATGTGAACATGACACTAATTAGAGACCTTATAATTTCTGCCTGCGTTCACTGTCGGGGTATTAATGGCAGTAAGACACTCCTCAGAAACGTGGAAGAAGTCCATCTTAAAAAAGAGTTTGTCAGATCTATCACTCAATGACTTAATAGAATAGAAGGAGCGTAGTTACTATTGCCAACCCATTTAGGATGAATTGGCAAAATGGACTAAAATGGCCCCTAAAGGAACTTTTCAACCTTAGCAACTGCCAAAGATTGTATACGGCAGGGACAGGGCAACCCAGATTGGAACTATCCCTATGTGCATGAGTGCCTCGTGGTCTGAGAAGAGTATGTTATAGACAACCCAACAAAAATGATCTGAAGTAAGAAACCCAATCCGAGGTTTGGCACAGGACCAATAACTGCTAGACCAATAACTCGGTCACCACTCATTTTCAAGGGTGAGCAACTGCCCACATGCGTACCATGGCCACAATGGATAAAGATAATATAAAGAGGGCACCACACCCGCTGTCTGAGGCAGCAGAACAATTGATAGGATGCTATGAAAAACACACTGCTAGAGTAAAACCTGCCTTGGGCACTGTTAAAAGCTTGTAGACGAAGTAAATACAATTTTTACCAGGACAGGATTGCCTGAAATAACATTGATAAATACATAGTTTGATGGGTCATTCTTCAATCATATCCAACAATATGTCCGGAATGCACTTCGGCAGATATACCCAGACAGACCAGACATTGGAGGTCTAATGTCAGAATGCATAAAATTGACTGAAGACATTACAGAATTCATTGGCAGAATGAAGGAATGATGGGTACAGGAAGTACAATATAACTGGAAAAATACTGGAGGAAATGCAAATAATATTTAAAAATTTATTGAAACGGGGCCTGCCCACGGATATACATGCAAGCCTAGACAGAGAAGTGGTAATAGAATCTAAACTGTGGCCAGAATTACAAGCCCAATTAATACATTATTTCAAGAAAAAAAAGTAAAGGACAAGGAGAAGACAAAACTGGCAGAGAGGGCTACAGCTAAGTTGGCGCAACATAAATTTTAAAAAGCAAGTGTCAAACTCTTACTGAAGTTTTCTGAAGAGCAACATGCAAGATGGGAAGATCCCAAATTCCCCTCTTCATCTATCATGCTCAACAATGGTAATCAGGGGAAGAGGCGAGGGGGAAATGAGAAATAAACGTCCCACGATGTCTCCCAGTTAAATGGCACTTCAGGTAGGGAGGATGATTCCTATAGAGGAGAACAAGGAATAGGGTAAGATATGTGCAATCAGGTATTAAAGTATTAAATAGATGGAAGAGTGACTGAGGTGTAAATACCTGGGTAATTTGCCTCTTCCATTAGATAACCCATTTATCGAAGTATTATATGATGATGTTTATCTATAAGTAGAAACAAATATCAGTGACATATCACCTAATATCAACACTGAGCGTAGTGAAAATCCAAGGAAGAGTAAATAGCCCCCACCTGCTTCGTATAAGGACTTGCTTTATAAAAGAGAATTGAAGAGTACCAACTGTCCTAGCTATCTGCTAGTATATGCCTTGAATTTGCCTTGTGCATCCTTGCTTCAGAAACTAATAACTAAAATATCTCTTTCTTTATAGTCAGGAGCACCATAAATGAAAACTGTACAAGGCAAATCCCCTAGGATGGAGGAAATTGCTCAGATGCGTATTATTTATATATATTTATAGTGCCAAACTAGTAGTCAAGCATAATGTGCAGAAAACAATTTTACCCTAGTCATGAATTTCTATTTTCTTTGCAGGTCCACCGAAACAGGAGGTGTGGTCAAAGGAAGAACCGTCAAAATTTGACTGGCGAGGAGAGCAAGGAGCCCGGGAAGCATCAATCATGAGAGATCTGCAACCAGGTAACGGAGAAGGAACTCCACGGAGACGCACATGGAGCATAGGGGGATATGAGCCGAGAGCACTGAAACCACGTTGAGGATTGCGCCGCTGCTGCTCGGGCCAGAAACACAAAGTGAGTGACCCAGAAGCGTTAGGGGACTCGGAAACACTAGAACATGAAGCGTTCTAGTGCGGAGTCAAGGGAGATTTACACTCCCCTGCCGTGGCTCGCTATAGGCCATGACAAGCATGACAGCAAGCATAGAAGGGGCACTTGTAGCAGCACCACAAATGGCTGTCACAACGCAAGTGCAGGTGCAGGCACCAGAAGGGCAGTGTCATGGGCACTGTCAAACTATTTCGCATCCACCTCGAAGTAGAATACTGTATAATCCCTGTGCACTAAAATGTTAAAGAATCTAAAAGCCACATTTTAGAAACAGAACAGTTCATTTTCTATGTACCGTTTTGTCACATGGCCCATGGGGACATTGTTGTTTTCTCTAAGTTAGCATGAGCACACTGAGCTTGTCTGCTGCTTTGTCCATGTTACTTCACAACTTTATTTTTGCAATATTTTCTAAGGCTGTTTTCACATGAGAACTCATCACTGTGTTCACTCTCTGCAAGCTCCTGGGATTTTGACTTTACATTGTGAGCAAGGTCGAACAACAATGCCCCTTGTTATTTTGCTCTGGCCAGGCCTTAGCCCTTAGACAAAACATACTGATGCAGCTGTTGTTTGGACAATATACTTTAGTTATATTGGAATACACAAATAGGTAGCTTCACACTTGGAGAGGGACCTTTCAAAGGTCAAGAGAGAGACAGCACCTATAATGTAGATCTACCATCTATAGGCTAATTTATGGCGTCTGCTGACAAAGCCCAGAGATCTTCCACTATATAATAATACTGCTTCTTAGCAAGGAGAGGGAGGTTAGGTGCTATTGTCTTTCCATGATGACATTTCCCTTCATGATTTATGGACTAGCTGCTTTGCTGACTGTATTTGTACTAGGCCGCATTTTCCTGCTTGTTGTGGCACGTATACTGCATGTTAATGCACGTTAATCGAGTCTCTGGCAGATCTTATTGTGGACAAGTACAAGACTGCGAGCGAAAGGGTGTGTCTTGCTGCCACGATTCCGGAGAAATCTGGGAGTGTTGCGTTCTTGGGTATCTAATCATTTAGGGGCAGATGTATCAAAATACCTATTTGAGATTCTCAAATAGCGATTTTTTGAGAATCGCTATTTGAGAATTGCAAAATGGTATGTATGTAAAAATTCTTTATTTTTTAGCGATTTCTTAAAATTCCTTAATTGCGATTAGCAATTTGCTATTCGCAATTAAGGAATCATTTCCCATTCATTTCTATGGGCCAGGAGGCCCATAGGAAGGAATGGGAAGTTATTCTCAATTTGCGATTCGCAATTTGCTAATCGTAAATTGAGAATAATTTCAAGGGTGCAAGGGTGTCTTAAGGATACCCTGCTGCACCCCTGAAATTTACATGTGTGCGCATAAGCGCATGTATGAGCGCCACATGGCACCTTTACAAATGCCAAAAAGTGCATTTGTAAAAGAATTCGCAAATTAACACCAACTACAAGTTGGTGGTAATTTGAGATTTCTTAGTGTAAATTCGCAAAATTTGATTGCTTCTTACATAGCATTTAAGGAATCGCAAAATTTGCTTTTGCGATTCGCAGCATTTGCGACAAAAAAATCGTTTGATACATCTGCCCCTTAATTCTCTGTGAGTGAGTAGGAGAGCAAGTGAGACACAATAGCTAATCTGTCCTGGGCTCATGGGTACTAAGGTTGTAGGAAGACTCAGTCCCTATACACCAAGATCCTATAATCCTGCGCATAGGTCTGTGTTTGTGCAGAATCCCTGTAACAGTTTTTCGTTTGTTGTTAACGAATGATTAATGTAAAAGATGCACATTCACACTATACATGTGCTCATATGTAAATAAGGCAGATGCATGTGCCCCCCCCCAGACCTACACCAGTAGCCATTAACAGGTGTTAACCATTATCGTTACAACATGTGCACTGTCAAGAGCTGCAACGTGCAACACGTGTAGAAAGCTAGCAGCGAGGGTATTTAAACCGCTCCCGCCACAGACCCGGTGCTTAGCCTCATTGAATGGAAGCACGTGACTCACCTGAGTCTGGTTGGCTTGGTTTTCCTGAGGCTTCTTCCTGCATTCCTCGTCGCAGATAGGCATTCCTCGACAGGCTCCGGATTCGTCCTTTGTTGTCTTCAGCTCTTGCGACCTCTAGCGTAGAACCTAGAAGAGAAGGAAAAAAAAAACACAATAGAAGGACAGAGTCGCTTCTCCGAGGTAAAACGTAATCATTAGAAAAACCTTGGTAATGGTGACTTTGCTAAATACTATTATTTTAAATAAATACTCATCTAGAATTCTTTATTTACAAACTTGGATCTCATATTTCAATGCCTGTTAAAAACTAGCACACTGAACTGGGTTGTCATTACGGTGAAAGAATCCATAAAACTTGTGCTAGTAGGACACTGAGAGAGAACTTTATGTTTGCATCTTTCAAAATAAACGAATTTACACAACCATTATTGTTAAGAGCAAGCATGTTTCTATATTAAGATGTATGCTCGCATTGCATTTTCTTTTTATGTTTTTTCCATTTAATTAGTGACTTTGAAGAAGGAGCATATGTAATTCCCCTTAGGTAATTATTAGGAAGCAGTACATGTTTGCTCGAACATTGATGATGGTTGATGTCATAGTGGAAAAATAATGTCATGCTGATTAATGCGATTTCTGTTTGTTTACAGTATTCTTCTGATGTATTAACCCCTTGTGTGCTTTGGACGACCCCAGCCCTCCTACGTAACGGTGGGCGCGTGCTAACGACGGCCGGGGGCCGTCTGAATACGGCCCACTCAATAAAACGTCCGCACCGCGTGAAAATTCGCTCAGCGCGGAACGGGTTAAGAAACCACCACAAATATTTGCTACCTTGTTCTCTAAACCTTCAAAGACAACGTGAATCCTTACACAGTAAAAGACCTTTATAAAAAAAACGTAGGTAGGATATCTTCAAGAAGATTTAGTGTTCACAAGGTGTTGATGCACTGGTAATCATATACTTTTATTGCAGTGAAGAACATAACTAAAAAGGAATACACTAGAAATACCCAACCACCTGAAGAAGCTAGTCAATAACCCGAATCCATATTCAGAACACCCAAAAGGGCGTCTCTTGACTCCAGTAAGATCGCGCTGTAAGGTACATCCAGGGGATCCAAGTACATCTAGAGAATCCGGTACTCCACATTTTTTTCCTTTTGTCTTTCGTTCCAGTCCCCCTTCCCCTTGAGATCTTACGGAAGGACAGTGTTTTTCTCTAATACTGTCATTTCATCAGTTCTCTTTGTGTTTAGGGAATAGTCATCGCCAAAGCAGAAACTACCTGGAGTTCAGGTGAGTGGATTAATGTAACAGGCAGCTAGTAAGTAACATAGGAAAGAGACTAAGAGTGCAGAGGAAATGACAAGGAGGATATAGGGCAGGACAACAGTGTTATTATTGTGGCAAAATAGGTCATTTCACAAGGGAATGCAGAGCGAAATAGAATAATGAGCAAGTACATGAATGGTTCGTTTAACAGAGGGAGATGGGGCACCAACAGATGGAAAGGGCCCCCCACAACAAATAATGCAGGGACCCCGGCAGGTCCTTCAGGTTTAGTGGACTCTACAACAGGGGCAAATGCCAAAGGTTATGCCCCAAGTTATCAGAAATACTACAGGAGGGCCCACACGGTTTCAGATGGGAGGAGTAATGGTAGAAGGAGGTAATGCTTTTTCTGCACAACTCCAAAGATCCAGAGGGACATTAACCAACATCTATACACATTGAGAAATCACTCAGACAACCATTATGTGTCCAATACTATTGGTCACCCATATATCAGATGAGGAACCCACTGTGACTTTAAAAGGTAGCACATATAGTTTTTTATTCAATAGCGAAGCCACTAAATCTTGTATAAAGGAAGGAACACTACCACTTTCTCAAGTCGTCAATGGACACGCAAGGGTTTTCTGGGGCTGTAAAGAGGGTTCCCTTGATTCACTCAGTGAGCATGACATTAGGACACATGCAAACACAAGGTACATTTTTATATTCCACAGGAGCTCCGGTCATTATTCTCGGAAGAGACCTGAAGAGTAAGCTGAATATGACCATCTCTTTTTTGGAAAATGGGTTGAAGGTATGTTGTACACCTGGTAATACACCAGGCCGTATGTTGTCACTCATAGCCCATGAGGACTTGGGACAACAGGTCAGAGCAATTGTTGTGGATACAGAGGCCTTTTTGCATGGCATGTATGTTCAGATAGCGCATACATCAGCACTACTGGAGAAGACAGTGCAGATACCAAAAGAACTATCGTTCAGACCCAAGAGGCCTGTGGATCTCATAGAAGAATCTGACATGGTGTTAGAGATAATTGCCCTTGAAATAAAGCCATGTTAAGGATTATTTATTGCATTTGCAGGAAACAAACAATGTGGGCATCAGTAGAAATTACAAATTCAGAGGTCAAATTAAGAGACACATCAAATGAAGAAATGTTTGATGACAGCCCATCAATTGAGAGAGTGGCATTTCAAATGGATATTCCCATTACGGGATTACCAACCCCATATCCAGCAAAATGTAATATGTGTGAATTGCAAGAACAAGCAGTACCTCTCGAAAGGGAGCTGTAGTAACAGCTAGCTTGCATTCAGTCACCAACAGATTTCATTTACAGGCAAGATAGTATAGACAAGCCAGTAATGCCACAAGCTGTTATGCACAGCTCTAGAGCAACTACACATCCCAGCAAACACTGCAAAAGAGTATCTCCTTGCTTCATTACAGGCAGATTAGTTTATCCCCCAGCTATCTGAAATGATCACTATGTACATTGCAGAATGTGCAGTATGTCAACGGTGTAGCCCCAAGCTGACCTTAAAGGGGTTACCTCAACAATACCATGCCCAACAAGTCCATTTAGAAATCGACACTTAGATTTTGTCAACATGGCAGAAAGATGTAACAATTACAGGTAATCTTATAGTAATTGTTTGTCCATTCTCAAGATGGATTGAGCAGGGCCCTGTGTACATAATGATGCTAAAGCAGCCACCAATTTTCTGATGAGAGGTGATACTGAGGTGGAGCATGGCAGAAGCAATCTGCTGTGATAGCGGACCCCATTTTGTCAACGTAATATCTTGACGCATTTTATTGTGTGGGAATTGTGTAGCTGAAGGACATCATGAGCCATCTCACCGGAGGGGTGTAGGAAGGCTAATGTACAGCTCTAAAAGAATGGGACTATGATCTAAAAATGCCTGGCTTTTAGATCTCACATTGGGAGATAAGCTTTAGCAGGGAGACGTGGGTAAGGAAGAAGATGATACAGGATTGGGTGCTGTGTGGGCATGAAATAACTGTGTATTCTTTATCCTGTGGCTGTAGGAGTATCCGCATATCCACTAAGGCATGGTCAGATATCAGATCAGACAAGAAGCTTTATCATGGTTGGTTTGCATGTCCGTTCTGACAGATTTGTCTAAAATAGGGTCTGGTGTGAGATTCCAATCTCCACCCAGGAGAAGTGAGGTGTGGCCGGATTTAGTAGCTATTGTTAATAGTTCGGCCAGGACATGCGTTTTGCCTGTATTAGGAGCGTATACGGAATCACTATTAGGGTTTTGGAGGAGAATTGAAGTTTGGCCGTGGCCCATCTACCGCTCTTATCTATTCATGTTTTGGTCTCCTTACATGACAAAGATATTCTAATTACTATGGTAAACCGACATTTTTCAAGATATTCTGTGGAGGAGGGTCTGTTGTCAGGGAATCCTCCTGGATGCTGCTACTCATGACTGTGCCCAACTAGTCTCTCTTAGGTTTTGCAGACTCTTGGTGGAGCAGTGGGTTTCCTGGACTAAAGCGATGTCTGATGTCTGCATGTTTGGAGCGTAATTAGTTTAAGATTTTGGTATGCTTGTTATAATGGAACAGACCATTAACATTAAGGGAGATGATGGAAATCATCGATCATGGCTTATAATATTATGCTGCTTGGGCATGATAGGTGGATTGATATCTCAGTACATTGAGGGGGTAATGTGGGAGTAAGTCTTTAATTTGTTAAGTCTAGACATGTCTGTTAAGTGTCAAGAGAATAATCTGCAATTCACTAAAATCAAACAGGGTGAATATAGCAGTGGTCATACATAATTGAATGTGCAGGATACAAAATACAGCATACAGTATTCAAGATCCATGTTTAATTTGTGTAGTATACTGAGCCAGACATCAGCCTTCTTCCTCTTGTTGCTAGGAGTCTGCTGTTGAGTTTAGGGGTGATTGTGACTTCTCTCTGTTATGTATGAGTTCTTCAACCACCTGGTTGAGACCTTCTCGATCGGACTATCTCCTTCATCCTCCTGCAATGAAGGATTATCTATTTGATGAACGTGAATGAGTAGTCCATCCGTCTCCCATCAAGGGTGGAATTGGTTTAGGCTTGGGTTGGAGGAGGCCAAGTGTCCATGGAAGCAGTGTCAAGGAAGGCTTCTAGATCGTCCGGCTCATGGAAGTTCTTGCCATCTAATGTCACTATCATACCTGCATGGTCCATTAGACCATATTTGATGCCCCATTGCTAAAACCTGGTGCAGAGGAACAAAAATGTCATGCTTTTCACATTTATAACTGAAGAGTAGTCTGCCGATATGGCAGTCCCATGGCCTTCAAAGATCAAGGGGGACGATGCACATTTTGCTGTTTGAAGGATAGCTCTAGCATGCTGGTATTGAAAGGCACATGCTTTGATTGGCCAAGGCAACTTGCTGGAGGAGGAGAAGCAAAATTATATGGGGTGGGCCCTTTGTAGTTTGAGTGGCTCCAAAAGGCTCAAATTGAGCACTCTCATGAGAAAGGTATATAGAAAAGTAGTCATGTCTTTGTTCATCATGTTCTCTGGAACACCATAAGTACAAATATTGTCTCTGCATGACCTGCCTTCAAAGTTAGTAATCTTATTTTTTTAGGAATTCAGTAGTGCAGTGTCAAGGACTTGCATTGACACTAGGAAACACCTTAGGATCAGAGCAACAAGCAATATGGTCCAACTTTTGATATCTCCAATTCTAATTGCCATAAAAGGGACAGAGTTTTAGAGTGATCAGGTGAGGGAAATGGTATGAGGAAAAGAACACCAGGCAAAAGGAAATGTAATTCAATTAGCAAATAAAGAAACGCCTATTCTCATGAATTCTCATAAATATGTAGTGTGTTTAACTGAGACCTAATAGAGGAGTCGTCTTTGAAACCTCGGCATAATCAACACTTTTGTAACTACTAAGCCTCTGCTTTCCTGTATGAACCTGCAGATACAAAGATAAATAAGTCTGCAAGCCCATAATATATATTCCACAACAACACATACAGATAGACCCAGAATTTCCTCATACATACCCAAAAAAGATAAGAATGAGAATCCAATTGCTTTACATCAAGCACTGAATGTACTAGTCTGCAGAATATTTGTGGCCTTGAACTCACGTGACCTTTACACAGCTGTTCACTAACTCGTGAATCCAACTACACTTTGATCCAAGAGTGCAGCTTGTCTTGTACATGCTTCCGATACCATTATTATCTCTCCAAAAGACGACTTTTCTAGGTAACGGCTGCAGGTTTCCAGCAAGATAGGGATGTGTCTCTTCCTAAATGCCAGCCTCTGCAACCACATCAACAAATGAATTATGAACACCTAATGGAGTGCAGTCCCCTCCTATAAATCCTCCAATGATCTTCTGTACTCCTCACTTCCTTCCTAATCAACCTGGGACTTGTAGTCCACACAGCATCAATCCTTTCAACAAATACCTCCAGTCACTTCCATGTTAACTTTTACATGTAAATTATTTATATTAGTAATGTTTTGAAGGTGCTAACATATCTGAATCTGTCATGCGGCACCAGTAGGCAAGTGAGTCATGTTGGTGTTTCACTTGCTCTAGTCATTGGTCGACTGTGTCTACACAGGTTTGGAAGGTGGTGATGTCCATTCTCATGGATTTGATTTGGTGCTCAGAGCTGTGATTTTCATATCCATCATCGAAAGTGTAAAGCCAATTTAAGATATTTCTTTCATCAATGCTTCCATCTCTGAGGAGGAAGGCGAGGTAGTGGTGGATGAGGTGGCAGTATGAGTAAGTTTTATCTTGGGTTAGTTTACTGCTTCCGAAAAAAAAAGTTGTCAGACTGTTGTTTTGTGGGTCGTTATGAGTCGGGGTAACTGATTGGTGGAATTTTAAGTGCCTTGTGTAGCTGCAGGAAAGCTAACAGTTCCAGTTTCTCAAAAGTTGGACATTTATTGAGGGTATCATGGATGTTTATTCGGAGTCGGATGTGACTCATGTAGCCAGCAAGTATCAGATATTAGGTATTATCTCAGTGTTATCACGGCGATTTGACGTGCAGTGTTGTAGGACTGTATTTCCACTTTGGAAGATTCAGTGAGTCCATATAGTTTCAGGTGCCCCACATTGAAGGAGAAGGGATCAGGGGGCCTGGGTCGCTGTGTGAGGTTAGTTGATAATTTAGGTGATCTTGCCTCTTTTAAGCAACAATCGATCTTAAGTGCGGGGCCTCAACTTGGCCACTGCTGCCAAAACACTAATATGTCAAAGGTAGTATTGGAGGAGAATGAAGACATTCATAGTCAGAGAGGCCGTCAAAGTGTAGATGGCTCTGTGATTGAATCCCAGTTACTTCTCCAGGTTATTCATAAAGGTATGCTTGAAATGGCCAATTCATTAGAGAGAGATCAGGCACAAGGATAGTCCAGAATGCCTGTGCTTGTCACTGCTGCCCAGCATCAGTGAGTGACCAAAGTATTGAATTATAAAATATTCCTAGGCAACAAGCCTCTAAGGAGGAGGCCACAAAGTCATGTTCCAGTCCCCAGGTCAGTATGCCATGATGTCTGGACAGGGTCTTGCTAGTTGCAGGTACAGCAGTGAAGTCGTACTCCCTCCTGACGACCAGCAATAAAGTCTCAGGTGTGATGGTGGTCGGAGGGGGCTGTTTTAGTGATTTCACAAATGAGTGATGGTATATAGGCAGAAGCCCTCTCGAAAGGCTATAATGTGGCATTGCGGTTGTGGATAAGGCATGAAGAGCTGTAAAAGTTCTGTGGCACGGTTAAATGGTGACTGTGGAAGATGAAATAGTTGTAGTTAACTGAGGTCCCGGGGAATTTTGTGGTCTGAACGGTGCCCATTATACTCAGATTTGGCTGAGGATGTGAGCACTCTCACCTCAAGCCTCTGTATGGATCCTTGTGGTGGCTGTGTGAATCTCCAGGGTGCATTAGCTCCGGCTGGTCTGCCGGAGGTTGAGGGTGTTCCTCACCAGAAGCGTGACTCCTCAATGCATGTGAAATGGGGCAGGACTGTGAGGGCCACACTAGGTTCAGGCAAGGATGCAGTTGGTGACTGCACAAGGCTGAATTGGAGGAAGCAGCTTCACCAGTAAGATCACTCGTTTGTACCTTGTTATCAGCAGCTGAGAAGCCTTTGTTGTGGGCATGAAGTATGGTTCTTTGTTCCAGTGTGATTCTGGATCACTGGGGGTCCTGGTAGCCAGACTATTCAACGGGCTGCATGGTCAGGGGATGCTGCAGATGTCACGCAGGAGGAGGTGTGGGTATGCGAAGTTCAGTGACCGTGACAGTCAATCAACCCTTCAATCCGTGGTGAATCTCCTGGTACATGATTCCTCGAAGTGGTTCATGCATTCGCCATAGCTGGACAAGATTGGGCCGCGTCTGAGGTGCGGGCAGTATAGGAGCTCTAACAAGGAACATACACTTTGGATGGCTCATGGCTGCGCCTTATATATGGTGCGTTCTCTTGAATTTTCTTACTCAACTGATTAAGACTTCCATGTCTTTGTTTCTCTTTATTAACTTCAACGTTACTGGAAGCATCCCTAATAACAAAGTGACATTTTGAATGGTTTATGGGGTCAGATTCCATATATAAGCCATAATGAGGAGGGTGTGACAGCTGAATGTACATGGCCCTGTTTGAAAGTTTTAGTGGTAGTGGTACAGAACTAGGAGGTTTAAGATTACTGACAATTTCAACTAGCAACAAGGAGGTGGCCACGTAATGTATCTGCGAAAAACCTGGTATTCCTTATGCATGAGATATTTGTAAGTGAGTAGGATAAGGCCATACCTGGAATTTTCCTTGTGGGCAGATCATTCTGGTGTGAATAATACATCTTATTGAGAGCCTAAAGAGAAGGGCTGTCCATGAAATTGGTGCTTTCCAGCTTTCTTAGGGTTCTTTTAGCCCGGTGACCAGAAGAGTATATCCAGGGCTGCCACAGAAGCTGAGGTCAGTCCAAGAGGTGGACAATCAGGCATCCTACTTAACATAAACTTCTGGAGGATGGTCTCTAGGGAGACTGACTTGGTTCTGGATGGCCATATTGCATGAAGGACAAAAAGGAATACAGTGTAAACAATATTTTTTTTCACTCCATATTGCCACAAATCTAGTGGATGGACCTGGTCACCAAAGCATTTTGTCTGGGGTGGCTACTGTCTAATTAGGTCCCTGCAGTAGGTATGGTAGAAGTCTACATTTTTCCCAGACAAGAATCCCTGGAACCTCAAGCTTGCCATCGGAGGTTTCCATAGTTAGAGGCATAGTTATAGGCGAGGTAGGTTGTTCATGCTGCTTACCGTAGTACCCAGTGAACCATGCATTGCTCTCCACAAGAACGCTTGCTATACACCTCAGGCCAAGAGGGGAGCATCTGGGGAAATGGACAGCCTGGGAGTCCTAGCAAAATAATGAGCAGTAATGTGAGAGTCCCAATTTCAAGCAGTGTTTACCTTTGTACCAGTTTGCAGCCATATCCAGGAGTCAAGCAATAACCTGCATCAGTGAATTTATGTGAAATATCCAGTTTGGGGGAAGAGTCTCATCCTTCCAGAAGCAATTTCATGAGTTCTCACATTGAGAATGTGACTGGAACATGCACATAATATGTGAAAAATATAAATATGAGCCTGAAGGGGACACCGTATTCCATGTGCACAGTCTTTGCCACCCATTACTGGAGTGTAGAGGAATCGCTGCTGCCACTCAGGTACCCTCAATGGGGTATAAATAAAGGACTCGCCTGGTAGCTCTCATTACAGTAGAGTGGGACAAGAGATTACAAAGGGCTACCACTGAATAAACGCTTTGCTAACAAATCATAAACTTTGAGCAAGGCATTTTATTAACATGATTTTATCATTTGCCGTGAATTCTGGCAGTTCATAAAACATCTCATTTTATTCACGTGCTGTTAGTTGTGGGGATAACATCTAACTTTATTTGGCTAAACAGTCTTGTGTGTTGCAGTAAGTTATGTTATGATGGTATAGCACTAACCACAAGGGTAATTGTATCATTGCACATTCTGTACCTGGGGACCCCTTCATGTAGATCTAGGAAGGCCATAAATCGAAATTACCCCCAGGTCCCTCCATCCTCGACACCTTCATACTTACAAGTGGAGATTACCATCTCCCGACAGAAAAAAACAAGAGGAATGCTGGGACACTAATACTGCCCCTCCCCCCGGGAGTACATAAGCAGTACTTACCCAGCAGCCCTCCTGTTCTTTTTTTCTGTCTGTCGACAGAGTTGATGGTGTGCTGGTGCTGCTCCTGCTGGGCTTGAGTGGCGGTGCTTCTCTTCTCCCCCCGCCCAGCTGCCTGGCTGTATGGGCGCGGGGTTCCCTGGACTGCCTCCTGGCCTGCCGGGCTTGCTTGGAGTCGGTCTTTCTCTGGAGCCGGTGTTTGGATTGGAGAGTTCCCGGCTTTGCTGTGTGCTGCGTGCTCCTACCGGCCCTTTGTGGCTGGTGCTGGAGTTCCCGGTTGCTTCCGGGTCGCGGGCTCGGCTTCCCGAGCCTGGCCGGGGAGCCATGCCTCGCTGGATGGGCTCCTGATGGCTTCTGCTCGACGGTGATGTGGGGGCCTTGTTCCTGGGGTTGGCCCCCACTCCTGGTGAGTCCCGATTTCGGGATCCCTTTTTTCTTCTGCCTGGTGCTCTTGGTGGGCTGTTTTTATGCTGCTGCCTGCCTGTTTATGGTTCCTGCCCGTTTTCTTTCTGTTTCAGAGGCCGGCGCTGGCAGCAGCAGGCTCTTAGCCTCGCTGCTCGAGACACTTCCCTTCCTGCCCCAGAGGGTGGGGGGGTGCAGGGACTCCCTCTCGGCCGCTGATTAAATCTGCTGTGTGGGCTCCCCACGCAGTGCCGCTGGCAGCGCTGGAGTGTTTCCTGTTCAAGGCATGCGGGGGTCTCTATTGTCCAGTTCGGGGGCCGACTCTGGTGTCCTCTGCTTCATTCCTGATGTCTCCTTTGGAGGGTTTATGCCAGATGTCCGGGGCTGTTTTTCTTCCGTCCCTGTGGTCATATGAGCACTGTGTGTGGAACATTCCTTTTAGTCCTGTTCCCTGCCCTCTGTTCCGATGCATTGAGGGGTGTTGGCGCCATTCTTGCTGTGTGTTGGTCCTCCCTTTGCTGGCCCGCCTGTGTCATCTGCTGTGGGGTGAGGTGTTAGCCTCCCGGCTGGTGCGGTCCCCCTCATGTCTTGTGTGCCGGGTTCGGGTCTCGGCGGTGACACGCAGCGTCCTGTGCTTCTGGGCGGGTCACTTATTATTCCCATTGCCATACGCGTGTTCATGTGTCCTCATGTGTCGCGCCTGGTGCCTTTGCTGCCCCTATGCCTCTCCTTTGCCTTGGGTGTCCTGGGTGCGGTGCCTCTGCTTTTCCCTGAGCTTTCTGTGCTCGGCCGGGGAGGGGGGGAGGATGTTCGGGGTTTTGCGACCCTGGTATGCCTTCTGTTTTTTTACTTGCTTATGTGGCATGCTTATGTGGCATGGAGCGCTGGGGTGTCTTGTCCCTTTGCTGCTTGTGTATGTGTTTTTGTCACATTTACGGTGGGGGCCATGTTGTGTTGTTGGCCCCTGCTCTGGCTGTTTTCACCCACACTTTTTTTCTTCTAGGTGCTGCGAGGTGCTGGGCTCCATGGTCCTTCTTGTGCCTCTGGTGTCGCTGGCGCTCATGCCCGTGGGTTCGAGTCCGGCCGCTGCTGTCCTGATGTCCGGTGTTGGTGGGTCCTCTGTTCGCCTGCTGGTGCCGGTCCTGGGGTGATGACAGGTGTGCCTTCTGGCGTGTGTCTTGTCCCTGGGTCGGTGCCTCCTGGGGGTGCCGGGGTTTGTTGGGGGCTTGCGTTCAGCGCTGTGCTACATCCCGTATTGCTTTTTGGGGTGTCCTGCTGCTGTCTTTGGAGTCCACGCTGCTTGCCTCCTGTGTGGCTTGTTCCTGGTCTACAGCCTTGCCGCTGGCCCGCCCCGGGTCTTACTGTTTTTGAATGGTGGGCGTTCCGAGGGTCTGCTCCCTTTGGTACTCTTCTTCTGGATGTGCCCGTGCTCTTGGCGGCTCTGTGGGCGTTCGCTCTTTCTGTTTGTGGCTTGCCTCGGGTTGGCGTGGGTTCCTGTCGCCTCTGTGGTGGCTGGTTCTTTTTTTGCTGGCTCTACCTTTGCTTGCTCCTGGGGTTCCCTATGTTGTTGGGGTTTTCCTGCGTGCTTGCTTGCACCTTGCTCTCTGCTGCGGGCGTTCCTCTCTTCTTCGCCAACGGCCTGTGGGGGGTGCGTTCTGTTTCCCCCTCTGCTTCGGGATGCCTACCCCGCCTGGTGGTGGGTCGGTGTTCCTGCTCCTCGGGCCGATGCGAGGGTGGGGTCCTGTGGGCTCCCCTGGTTCCGGTTGGCCTGCCGTGCTGTTTTTCCTTTGTGGCCTTGCCTCTGCTGCGGGCTGGCTGTTGTGGCCTCTGCTCCGCTTGGGTGTCCTGGTTCTTCGCTTCCTGGCTTCTGTGTGGTTGGTCGCCTTTGGGGCTCCTGGTTCCTGGTCCTGTTCCTCCCGTCCCTTGGGCTGTGCCTGATTCCTCTCGTGGGTGCTTGCCTGTGTCGTGCCGGGGGCTCTTTGGGGTGCTCTGTCCCCTCTGCCTGCGCTTGGGTGGCTTGTGCTGCCTTGGGTGCGGCTGTTCTGCTTCAGCCCTGCCTGCACCTGTTCTCGTCTGTTCCCTGCTTGGTGCCTGTTTGGGTGCCTGCCTGGGTCTTCCTGTTGGTGTGGGCTTCCCTTTGCTCCGGCCTGGGGCTTCTGGTGTTGTCCGGGAGCCTTTCTGTGTGCTTGGCCTGGCTGCTTCTGCGCTGGCTCCCCCTGGGCTGGCCTTTGGCTTGCTTCTGGTGTTTCCTGTCTGCCCCTCCTGTTTCTGCCGTGGTGCCTGGCTGGTTTGTTCCTGGCTGGGGCCTCCTTGCTGCTGCCGGTTCCTGTCATGCCTCCTGTTCTCCGGGTTGGTGTGCTGTCCCCGTGCTCTGCTGTCTGCTCAGTGTTGTACTTGGTCGAGCCGGGTTGGTCCCTGCCTGACCTTCTGGGGCTGCTGGGTGCTGTTGGCTTCCTGGTCCATCTGCTGTTGGGGGTGTTTGCTCCCTGGGTTGTTCTGGTCTCGTCTGGTTCCCTTGGTGGGTGCCTGGCTGAGTTTTCTGCGGCTGCTTCCCGCCCCTGCTTGTGGTGCGCCTTTTTGGGACTCTGCTTCCTTGCTATTCTCTCTTTGGATCCTGGCGGGGTGTTCTGCAGTTGGGGCCGCTTCTGGTGGTTCCTTCTGGGCCTTCTCCTACTGTTGGTTCTCTTCCCGGGCTTCTTTGCCCGGTGTTGTGGGCCTGTGTGGAGTTCTATGGCTCCGGTTCTGCCGGCTTCTTGCTGGTTGTGTGTGGCCTCGGTCTGTGCCTCCTGGGTTTTCGGGGTGTGCTGTCCCTTTTTGGCCTGCTCTGGGGGTTTGTTGCCGGCCTTTTCCGGGTTCTTTCCTGGTTCTGTGGTCCTGGCTCGCTCCTTCCTCCCTTGATTTCCCGGGCTTTGTTCCCGGTGTGGGTCTGTTTGGGTGCCCCTCCCTCTCTGGTTGGGGTGCTGTTCTGTGGTGCTCGTCCCTCTGCGGGTCCCTCCCTCCTGGCTGTGGGTTGTCTGTGGTTTCCTGCTGCTTGGTCCTCTGCTCTCCTTCCGGGTTTGCTTGGGCCTGCTGTTCCTCCTGGGGGGTCGGGTTGCTTGGCTCTGGTCCTGGCTTCCCGGTTCTGTTGGTGTTTGTTGGTCTCTTTTTTTGCGGTTTACTTGGCTCCTCTCTGGCGTTGCTGGTTTGAGGCCTTGTGGTTCTGGTCTGGGTGCTGTGCTCCCTAGGGCTTTCTTTTTCCCGCTGCTCCTGCCCTTGCTGCTTGCCTGGCCTGGGTGTGGGGTTCCTTGGCGTCCTGGGTCTTTGGGCGCCTTCTTTGTGCTGCCCTCTGTGACTCGTTGGGCGGCTGCTGGGGTTTCCCGATTGCTTTGTGCTCCCCTCCTGCCTTGTGTTCCATCCCTTTGGGGTTGGGGTTTTCTGGGCTTGTGGTCAGTTTTTCTGTTCCCGGCCTGGTTGAGTTTTCTTTGTTGCTGGTTTCCGGTCTTGTGGGCCTCTCCTTGTTTGGTGGGCTTTCAGCTGGGTTCTGGGTTTCTTCCCTGTCCCTGTCTTTTGGGTCGGGTTCTCGATCATGTTCGGCTCCTGGGTGCTTGTTGCTTCCTGGGCCTCATCGGCCGGGTTTTCCTCCTCGGGTCTCTTGGACTCGAGTCCTTTCTTTTTGGCCTTCCTTTTTGGGCTGGGTGCTTGTGCCTGCGCTCTGTTGGCCGTTTCTTTCTTTGGCTTCTTCCGGGTTGTCTCGTCTTCCTGGTGGATCTGCCTGGCGGTGTGTTCCTTCCTGCTGGTTCTGGCCTTGACGGTCTTCTCCGGTGGGTTGGTTTTGGCTGGGCTTGGTGTCCTGGTCCGGGTCCGGTTGCCGGTTTCACGGGTTGTCGGCCTCCTTTCCTTGGTGCCCTGGTCTTTTTTTCTTTGTCTCCGGTCCTTGTCCCTGCTGTCCGGTTCTGGGTTGCGGGCCGGCTGTTTCCATGCGGTCTTCCTTCCTCCTTCTCGGTGCTCCCTTGGGTGGCTGCTTTTGTTGTGGTTTCCTGGGTGTGCTTGTGTGTGCGGAAGGCCGGGTTTTCTGCTTTGGTATTCTCCACTTGTAAGTATGAAGGTGTCGAGGACGGAGGGACCTGGGGGTAATGTCCTATTACTTACTGGTAATCTTCATTACTCCGGGTCCCGTAGTCCTCGACACCTTCATACGCCCCTCCCTCCCTCCCGGGCGGCCGGCCTTCCTGTCTGGGCTTGTTAGGTACAGGAGGGCTGATGGGTAAGTACTGCTTATGTACTCCCGGGGGGAGGGTCAGTATTAGTGTCCCAGCATTCCTCTTGTTTTTTTCTGTCGGGAGATGGTCATCTCCACTTGTAAGTATGAAGGTGTCGAGGACTACGGGACCCGGAGTAATGAAGATTACCGGTAAGTAATAGGACATTCCTTAACCATCACTTGTATGTTGAAAGTTGTTGTTTGGTTGTGTGTGATTAGTATAGAATGTATTTAATATTAAGTTTTAAAATGGCTAGTCAGTGTAAATACAAGATTAGTTCTATTTAGGAAGATCTTTTTTTTTTTTATGGTTTTTATTGAAGAAAACAAGAGAATTTACATGAATCGGGTGTCATACGTAGAACACAATATATCAATAGGTGGGTAAGTACACAATGCATAGAAAGCAATTTACCGAAGGATGCAACTGTAGCAATGATACATACATTAAAGGCGAGAGACGATCAGCAATCAGACAAAACAACAGCCTGCAAAGTCAGCCCACCCATGGTCCAGGATAATAAAGACCAGATTAGACACCCGACACATAAGAAAATCAATACAGGATAAGCGACCCATCTCTTGTAAAAGAAGAAAGGAAAGAGAAAAAAGGCCATAGAACTAAACGAAGGTAAAATAACAAACCCATCCCCATTCCCCCCACCCTACACCTCTGCAATGGCTACGGCCCATCCCCACTAGCAGTGTGCCTGTCACCCCAGAACTAGTCCTAAAAGTAGGAAAAGAGAAAGTGGAGGAGGGACTATCAAACAGGCCCCCGGTCCCCCTTACCCCCCGGCAGCAGCAACCCGCCCCATACATCTTCAGGATAATAGAATGCAACAAGTCAAATCCAACGGGGGGAAGGGTGTAAGAACCACCCCGTTCCCGCGCCATCTTGAGGTACAAATCCCGTGTCAAATGAAGTCATCTTTCAAACCCATACGGTAAAAGTCAACCCTGGCCGCTACGATTCTTCATGCGAGCCCTGTCCATTCGAACCGCCATCTCAACAGGAGTATCAAAATATAGAAAAGTTTCCAAGTCAGCACGGAAGAAGTGATACCAGGATAGCCGCATACAAAATCCAAAAGTCAAACGAAGGTCACTGCCCACCAGAGATAGGTCACCAGAGTGTTTTTGAATCATCTGGGAGAAAAAGCGCGAGGTATCAATCCGACAGTCACTGGAGAACTCACTCTGAAGTATAGGAATATCCACATCCATCTCAGGCGATATCGGCACAGGGCAGAATGCACCTCTGATAGTCTCGGGCTCGCTTGCTTCCGTCTGGGAGTCGAGAAAAATTACAAAGTCCGACTTCCACGCAGGGTCCTCTGTAGCAGTCGGAGCTTGCTCCGCGGGTAAAGCATCTTGTTCCAGAACCAACGAAGGGTCAGAGTCCGGTCTCCGGCAGATGACATCAGCCGTTACAACCATCCTCTGGACGATGGCGGTGACTTGTGAATGGAGCTCCCCAATGGCAGCCATTATAGTATGCAGCGACGGTGTATATTCAACCCGCTCCATCGCCCCTCACGAAGCGACCGAGCAGGTCACCGATCCTCGGAGGTCGACTACTCCGGGGCACCAGGCACAGGAAATGCCGATGACAGTTGCGGGCACTTCCAATATCACAATCTCAGCACCGTCACCGCCAGCGAGGGGCCAAGCCCATCGACCCCGGGAGCTCAACGGGGCCTCCGGGCGGCGGACCCCCGACCACAGCAATCGATACGTCAAGCCGCCGCAGTAGTGGAATAAAGCTGCCACCGGGCCACCATCCAAAACAGACAAGAAAGACTTCACTTCGGGAGACCGGGAGACACCCACGTCCCGCAGCCGATGTTGTTCAACTTCAACCCGGCTGGGTTAGAACTCGAGGACCCGGGTTAGGCCGAGAATGGAGCACGGCGTATCTTCGTCATTTGAGCAGCTAGAAATTCCGGGATTGCACCATTAGAGTCAGGCACACTTCAGCTGCATGGGAGTCCGGTGAGAAATCAGGATGATAGTCAGGATTTGTGAGCAACTGGCGGAGGTCGGCGGAGCCGGGAGTTTATGCGGCCATCTTGGTTGCTAGCGTAGCTCCTCCTCTAGGAAGATCTTTTTAGTGTTTTATGTGAATGGCTACACTGTTCTGAGAGTGGGCCAGTGCCGGGCTGTGGTCCTGGGTGATGCAATAGGGGAGTCCTTCCCACACACCAAACATGCTGCCTTTCTTATGCTGTTACAGGACCAGTAGACCACGCCACTGTCTCCACAAAACAAAGGCCACTCTCACAAAAGCTCTCTCCCTGTGTGTACAAGCCATTCATTTAGCTGTGTATTGCCAGAAATAGGACTTTGTTGCTTTGTTGTGTTTATGAAGGTATATTAAATGTTTTGTAATAGTCAAATTGTATTACTGTGTTTCACAGCATTGAACAAACTAAAAACCTAATAAAAAATAATTGAAATCAAATGAAGGCAAGAAGGTTCTGAATAGCATATGCTGAATGATTATTGCTAATTTTAAGAGAAAATGATAAAATGCTGTGTGGTCTTATTGTTATGTTAGTTTATGTTGTGTTGTGTTATGTTATCGAAGCTTATAAAGCGCACTTAGGGCTAGATGTAGGTAATTGTAAATTACCGATTCGAAAATACAGAATTTTACCAATTCGGTATTTTCGAATCGGTAATTGTTATGTAGATAAAAATTCGGTAAAAAATACCGAATCGGTAAGATTCGGTATTTACCGAATCGGTAATTACCGATTTGGTATTTGCCATTCATTCCTATGGGCCTGGAGGCCCATAGGAATGAATGTCAATTACTGAATCGGTAAATACCGATTCGGTAAAATTGGGAAAAAGTCAAGGGTGGCAGGGTGTCACTTTGACACCCTGCTGCACCCCTGATTAGTGCTTGTGTGTACATGTGGCGCACATACATGCCCTAAGGGCATGTATGTCTGTCACATGGCACAGGTGTAAATGCACATATTTGCATTTACAAAGGAATTCCTTATTTACCACCAACCAATAGTTGGTGGTAAATAACGAATCCTTAAAGCACAAAAGCATTCTTTAAAGTGCTTCCTACGTCTCATTTACCGATTCAGTAAATACCGAATTGGTAAATGATGATTCGGTAAATATCGAATCGGTAAATACCGATTCGTTATTTACCGAATCGGTAAATATGACACCTACATAGGAAAAGGCTATTACCGGTCGTAACGGCCGATTTCGGCCGTTACCGACCGGTAAAAGCCTACCTACATCTGGCCCTTATACCCTTGATTGTCCTGGCGCTACACACTGACTCACTGTAAGCGGGGTCTAAACTGTGAACAGCCAGGTCTTTAGCCCCTTTCTAAATGAAAGGAGCTCAGAGGCCCTCCTAAGATGCCCTGGCAGGCTGTTCCAGGCTTTCACCGCACCATATGAGAAATGTTTGCCCCAGTTGGTCTTCAATATTCGGGGAACTGCTACTAGTCTTCCATCAGCGGAGAGCAGCTCTCTACCCGGCACATACCATTCAAAGCAGTTAGTAAGAAACTGTAGGCCATTGCCACTCAGAGCCTTAAAAACCATGCACAATGCCTTGAATTGTGATAGTTTTGCAACTGGAAGCCAGTGCAGTTGCCGGAGACCATCTCGAGCAGAGGCAAACATAGGTATCCCGATTAGCAGTCTCGCTGCTGCATTTTGAACTGTCTGAAGTCTGACCAGATGTTTTTTTTGCAAATTAAGGTACAGACTATTGCAGTAATCAAGGCGGGACAAAATGAGGGCTGAGACTGCTGTCCTGAAACCATCAACTGGAAGGAGAAATGTAATATTTCTCAGTATCCTAAGAAGATAGAAGCAGGTAGATACCACCCCACTGATCTGGTCCCCAAGATCAAGTTTATGATCCAAGATCACACCCAAGTTTTTGGCTTTGTCTACAGGAGCAGGTAATTTTCCCATAGCCTCCAGCCACATGTCAGGAGACCAGATCTGGGGATTATTTCTAAATATAATGACCTCGGTCTTGCCTGCATTCAATTTCAAGCAGTTAGCGGCCATCCCGCCAGAGATACCATTCAAACAGTCATGACATCTTGTGGCCATCATGTCTTTGGTCCCTCATAGAATGGACAACACAACTTGTGTGTCGTCTGCATAAGATGTTATTTGCAGCCCGAAGGACCTTATCAATGCTGCCAACGAACTGACATAGGCATTAAAAAGCGTTGGGCTCAAGGAGGAACCCTGCGGTACCCCGCATGGGAGGGAAAATGGCTTGGATTTGTCCTGCCCCATCTCGACTGTTTGGATTCTATCTGTCAAGAAGGATTTCAGGAGGAGCCAAGCCCTCCCTTCCACCCCTACCTTTGACAAACGGTCCATCAACACATGGTGATGGACCATATCGAAGGCCGCGGACAGATCCATATATATATATATATATATACACATTGCCTCACTCTTCCTTCCAATTTTCTCCTCTACCTCCCTACCATACCTAACCTCTTCACTTAAACTACTACAATATTTTCCTCACCTTACCCCTACCACCTCCTAAACTGACTTTTGACCTATCCTATATAACCTATATTGCCATTATATGCTCATTAGTAATTTATCGCTTAGATATTTATTCTATTGTTGTACTTATGACGTATATTACTGTTATGCTTTACATTTTCTTATTAGTTACCTGCTCTTCCTGCTTTGATGATCTTTTTCGCTTGTTTGTCCACTTAGTTTTGCACTAGGTATTGTCCCTTAATCCTCAACGCATACTGCCATTATATGCTCACTAGTAATTTATCGCTTAGATATTTATTTTATTGCTGTACTTATCTAACTTTGCTTTAGATCTCTAACTTCTCAACTCCTGGACTGTCTAGTTAAGATATATCCTTCCTTCTACTCAACCCTTATGATGTATATTATTGTTTTGCTTTACATTTACATTACTTACCTGCTCAGCCTCATTTGATGCTCTATTTCTCTTGGTTTTCCACTTAATTTTACGCTAGGTATTTCTACCTTAATCCTCACCGCTAGGAGTTTTGAACTCTACTTTGACCTGCACTCTTTCTCTCCATTTTCTCTGAATCATGCCACCCCTCTCTCTCCCCCCCCCGACCTCAAGCTCTCCTATCTCGAAAATTAGCCCTAACTCCTGGTCCATCCTCTACCCCTCCCACCTCTCCAAACATGGCAAGAAAAACTTCAAGCATAAACTTCTCTGCCTCCACCCAGAAACTCTATTTGCAGATCATCACAACAGCCCCAACTCCTCACTCATCACCAACTTCATCTTCTTCACCAAACGCCCATCTAAATGGAAAAGCCTATTTCTTAGTCACCTCCCTATATCTAACACACGCAAAATCCCATATGGCCTTAAACTCTCCACCACGCCGTCCCCCTCCTTTCCAGGTGAAATAGATATCTCCATCTTCAAATCCGGAACCATTCTCATACAATCATCAGAAAATAATCTCGATATCTTTGAACAACACTTTAGCACTATCTCCCAATCCCTCACACAATCCTTGAACCCTACCCACTCACCGCCTCAATCCCACGGCTCATCACCACGCAACACTTCCCACGCACCCATTTCTCGTTCCTCTGAATCACCCCAAACTTTATCACCGTCTTCTCCCTTCTTTTCCACTACCCTCCTTTCACCTCTTCCAGAAATACCCCCCTCCTCTCCTACCTCCAACTACCCTACCCCCTCCAACCCACTATTGTCCTCCCTAGCCTACGTCACTAGTACTAGTACGGAATCCCCTCACACCCCTCTCACCTTACCCCCCCTCTTGATCTCCCCCTCCCCCTCCACAACTAATACCACCGATTATACCCAATCCCTACTCACCTCTCTCGCGCTCAACATTATAACATGTTACGACTCCCTTATCTCCCAGCCCCATGCCACCCCTCCTCCCGCCCACAACAACAACTCCCCCCTCCCCAACCATGAATCCTCCACACTGTATGATTGCCCTATCTCCCTCTTGCCCACTCCTGCTTCCCCCCCATCCCTGAACTCTCTATACTCCGCCTCCCACTCCTCTCCTTTCGATCTCCTCTTTAACATTCCCCCATCTTCCTCCACACTACTCAACCCCTCAATGTTATCTTCAGCCCGCTTCACTCTCCCCCCTATCTCCCCTGACTCAAACAATACACTCACTTCTATGTCCATCCCACCCCTTGACGCCCACCTCACCTCTCCTTCTACCACTTACCCCCAGTTCTCCCCCCCTTCTAAACAAACCCTCTCCTCTATGCTCCCCCTTCCCCCAGACTCCCATGTCCCTTCGCCCTCTAACACTCACCCCTTGGTAACCCAACCTCCCAATATTACTCCCTCTACTACGCCTCTCCCTTCCGCTGACTCAATTACCACCTCTCCTACGTTCACTCCTCTTCCCCTCACCCCACTCTCATGCATCCCCCAAACTGCTTTTACTGCCCCCACACCTCCTCAAACCTTACCCCACTCACACACACCCTTGCTATCCCCAAGAACCCACATTCTTCCAACGACGCCAAATCCTACTACCCCCTTGCCATCTTCACTTAATTGCCTCCCTAATAGGATCACCCCTCCCACATCCACCTTCTATACACTCCCACTCTCCAATAATGATCCTCCCCCACACTATAATTCCACCCCCCTCCCCCCTCCTGGTTTTCCTCCCCTTACTCCTCACTTGATCCCCCCTCGGACCAATCCTAACCCATACAACTACCCAACTAATACTGTTCTTCCAAACTCAAACTCAACCCACACTCTGACACCCCTTTACACTGAACCCCTCCTTTCATCCCTCGTTTCTGAACTCTCCTCACTCAGAAACGCTATCTCTCTCCTTACTAATACCATCGCCTCTACCCATACCTATTCTCCCACCCCCTCCAAATACACACTATCTCCGCTCATTAACACCAATTCCAACCCACCATCACACTGCCCCACAATTGAGACTACCAGCATCAACTCTTCTCCGCCCGCATATAGCTCCTCAACCTGTCCCTCACCCGCTCAACCTTCCTCAATCGTTTCACTCCACAATTCCATCACGCCCCCCCACCCACAACCTGATATTTGCCTAAGAACCTCTGAAACCAAACCTTACACGAACTTACCCTCCGCCCCCTGTTTACCCTCATCCGCTACACCACTCATTCACCAATCTTCTGACACTAAGCACTCTACTCATCAATCTACTATCCCAGTTCTCCTAGGTATAAGCAGACTCCCCCTTCTTCCTACCTCCCCTAGACCTCCACAACAATTGAGACCTATCCCCCCTTGTCCCCCCTGTCCCTCAACTCAACAACCTGACCCCTCTCCCCTACATTGCATGTTGATCAACTGCCGATCCGCCTCTTGCCACGCCACTGAGATTGCTGAAACCATTCTCAGCGAAAACATCGACATAGCATTCCTAACCGAAACCTGGCTAACCGCCCACTCCACTCCGATTCTCGACTTTCTTATTCCCCCAGGTTACTCTATCATCAAGAAAGATAGAATAGAGCAAACGGGAGGCGGCCTTGCACTAATTTTTAAAGCTGAACATAACATCTCGCTTGTCGAATCACAAAACCCTTCATCCTTTGAATACCTTTGCGCAGATCTCCTTATGCACGACTCTCCCACCACTCGGCTGCATACCATCTACCACCCCCCTGGAAATTGTATCTCTTTTTCTGAAGAGATGTCTGACCTTATTATCCAAGCTTCTCTCTCACACTCTAAGAATCTCTTCCTTGGTGACTACAACATCCACTGGAACAAAAGTGATGACCCTGCTGTCATCACATTGAAGAATACCATGGACATCACCAACATGTCCCAACTCTGCCATTCCCCCACTCACAACAAAGGTTCCACCCTAGATGCTATCATAACCAGCAACGACCTGGCCTCCCTCTCTTGTATACTTCCTGTCGATTGGTCTGACCATTACCTCATCCTCTTCAACGTGAACAGACCCTCTAATCGTCCCGCCCCCATAAACACCCTACCTAAGAAACCTACACGCAACCTTCACCTTATTCCTCCTGGTGAACTGGAATCCACAATTAAAACCCGCTTACTTCTCCCCCCTCCCTCTGACAGCACCAATGACCTAACTAACCATTACAATAACTCTATTCTCGAAGCCCTTGATATAATTGCTCCAATTAAACTCAAACAACAAAAAAACAACCCTCCCAAATCCTGGTTCAATTCTGAACTCAATAATGAAAGACGGTCCCTTAGACAATCTGAACGTATTTGGAGAAATCGTCCCACTGCTGACAATCTGGTCCTCCTCAGAACTGCTAGAGCCCAATACAAAAAACACATCTATAATGAAAAATCCTCCTTCCTCCGTTCACAACTTGACCAGGCTAGAAACAGACCTAGAGAACTCTTTAGCATTGTTAAAAAACAAACCTCTACTGGCCCCCCTAAAATATCAGCCTCTATTGACAAATGCGAAGAAATCGCCAGCTTCTTTATTAACAAAGTCAATAAGATCGAACTTTCCTTCTCCTCTCTCCCCCCATCACTCCAACCCTCCTACACACAACACACCCTCCCGAACACTCCTAAGTCACTCTCGTCCAGTCTTCCCACTCTTCGCGACCCTTCTATAACCCTTCCTACCCCCGCTCATCCACACCCCCCTCCTAATGAACTCACAGCCAAAAACAATGCTTCATGGAGTGAATTTTGTCCAGTTTCAGAGTCATCAATCATTAACATCATCACCAAACTCAAACCTTCCTCCCACTCCAAGGATCCTCTTCCCGCTCATTTGGTCCAAGACCTCAAATCTACCATTGCCCCTATATGGACCAATATCATCAATTCCTCCCTTGCCACTGGTTGCGTCCCGGCCTCCCTTCAGCTTGGCCAAATCTCTCCCATCCTGAAAAACACCTCTGCCGACCCAAATGACCTTAACAACTTACGCCCTATCTCTAACCTTCCTTTCCTCTCTAAAGCCCTGGAAAAATGTGTCCTATCTCAACTAGAGAACCATATCCTCGCCTTCAATCTCCTTGATGTTTTTCAATCTGGATTTAGAAAAGGCTGTAGTACAGAAACTGCAATGTTAAACATCACAGACGACATTCATCGCTCCCTTGACAAAGGTGAATCCTCACTGCTAATACTCCTTGACCTATCGGCGGCATTTGATACTGTCCATCATCCCACCCTTCTCAACACTCTCAAAGCTCGATTTGGCTTGGAAGGCACGGTACATAAATGGTTCTGCTCATTCCTTCAAAACAGATCTCAGCAAATCAAGCTTAGCCACTTCCTTTCTAAACCCCAACCTGTCTCCCTCGGTGTCCCTCAAGGCTCTATCCTATCCCCAACCCTTTTCAACCTTTTCATGGAACCTCTCACCCTCATTCTCAAACAAGCTAAAATAAGTTACCACCTCTACGCTGACGATACCCAACTATACTACAAGATCAAATCCCACAATGACATCCTTCACCTCAATGACACCCTGACTAGAGTACAAGCCTGGTTCCACCTCAACCATCTCAAATTGAACCCTAAAAAAACTGAAATCATTCTTTTCACCCCCAAAAACAATACCCTTCCCATCCAAATCTGGATCGACGATATCAAAGCTCTAAATTGCTCCCTCTCCACCTCTAATTCTGTTAAATCCCTAGGCATCAGCATCGACCAGAATCTCAATCTCATCCCCCACATTAAAAACACAGCCAAAAGTGCTCTTTTCACCCTTCACCACCTCAAGAAGATCAAACCTTTCATTCCAGCCGATGATTTCAAAATCGTTGTCCAATCGCTTGTCCTCTCCAGGATTGACTATGGTAACGCCACGCTTACCGGCTCTCCTAAAACCCATCTTGCTCCGATTAAATCTGTCCTCAATCTAGCTGCACGACTTATCTCTGACTGCAAAAGATTTGACCACATATCCCCCGTCCTCAAAAATCTTAACTGGCTCCCAATTGAAGGAAGATCCGCTTACAAAACCGCTTGTATCACCCACAAAGCTCTTCACCAAAACACCCCCTCCTACCTTGCAACCAAACTAAAAAAAAGCAGGTTGCTCCAGGTCCCTGAGAAGCACCAACTCCCTCCTCTTGATCCCACCTAGACTTAAATGTCAAAAAACCCAATCACGCGCATTCTCTGGTAATGCTCCTACCATTTGGAACTCTCTCCCCAAGGACCTTCGCTGCATCCCCTCTTACTCCCTTTTCAAAAGTGAACTCAAAGCACTTCTCAGCAACAAATATTGGGGTATATAACAATATTGTCACTGAGCTTGTCCACTCTTCTCTCCTCTCTTATCCCCCCTTCCATTCTGAATGCAACTTTTTATCACTTTTTGCTGTTTTCGTCCTTTATTTAGTTTACCTTCCTTTTTCTCCCCCCTTTTAAATGACGTATTGCAATACTGTATCACGTTGCTAATTTTGCACCTATTGTTATACTATATTTTGTTGTTCTACCTTGTTGTAAAGCGCTCTGATACTCCAGGGTCCAGCAGCGCTATATAAAACCCTCGAAATAAATAAATAAATAAATAAATCCAGCAGGATCAGGACAGCCACCCCACCCTGATCCACTGCAGCTCTAACCTCATCGAAGTTTGGTATATAGTGCTGTTGGATATCCAATAAAAGTCAAAATATGGATTATCCGAGGTGTCTTGGTTGTGTGTGATAAGGACTCCTATAATTTAGTGATTACAAGGCTGTGTGTTGGCTTTAGATTTGTATAATGAAAGGAGTCAGAAAGTGAGTAGTGAGTGTTTGTGCTGTGGGAGAAAAACACAAGGAAAGACAGTGTAATCTTCACAGTGGCAGATGCCAGATCCTACCGCAGTCACATTGATATGTTCAAGATGTTACTGAATGCAAAAATAAAAATAGGAAAACATTGCTTTTTCACCATACTGTATACTAGTTATGAAAACACAACATGGACACTTCCGGACAGGTGCCCAAGGCCCCTCCTGTTTATCACAGGATTATTTTTCACTTTATTGGATAGCTGTTGCCGGTTGTACACTGCCTCCGGGCTGTAATATTTTGCATTGCCTCCCACTGCATCCCATAGTATGAGGTTAGGCAAGTGTGGGGGGCATATTATCAAGCCCAATTTCGCCGCTTTAGCGGCCGTTTTCGGCCGAAAGCGGTTATTTAATTATCGTTCTATTATCAAGGACATGCTAACGCATGTTTCCTTGAGTTAGCAGCCGTCTTTTCTCCACTTTGCATGTCAGCGATATATATTGCTACTGACATGCAAAGTGGGCGTTCCTCCCTAAACCTACATGAAAACAGACACAACTACTCACTATTTACAATGCGGCTCCGGACCCGCGACGCAATAAAAAAAAGTTGCGCTAAGCGGGTTTATCGCAGGATTTTAACACCTACTTTATTCTTGACTTAACCATCATTTGCATGGGAGGGGGATTGAATGGTTAAGTGCACACTTGCCTATGAGCAAGCTGTTCAGTAGCGATGTACAATTAGCGCTGCATTTCCAACATTATTGCCGGTTATCGCCGTCTATCGCAGGATTTTACATCACCTGTGAGCTGAGCGTTGCTGATACGGCCCTAACACAGCAATGTATTCCAGCGATAGACGGCAAAAATGAAAAACGCGCTAAGCGCGTTTACCGATAATTATCGCTTGTCCTTGTTAATATGCCCCTTGGTGTTTAGTGGTTATTTTTGAGTAGCGAATGGTGAGGTAAGGAAAAAAAAGTAGGGTAGCAGCTCAGAAAGTGATGCTTAGAAGGAGGGAGGTGTTTACGGACAATGTGCTTAGTGAAGACGTTCAGGCCCTCTTTGTGGCATTCATTTTATGATTTGATGCGACTCTATTGTATATTGCGCTTGCTTGTTGCCACTAGTCTGGGAACATATACAGAATGAGGACCAGCAGCGAGCATTACCGACTAGCTTCATGGCCGATAATACTAAGGGCCGGATGTAGGTGGCCCAATACCGGTCGGTAACGGCCGAAATTACCGAATTTCGGCCGTTACTGACTGGTATTGGGCATTTGGGATGTAGGTGGCCTAAATTGCAAATTCGGTAATTTACCGATTCGGTATTTTAAGGAATCGGTAAATTACTGATTCCTTAAAATACCGAATCGGTAAATTACCAAGGGCCAGATGTAGGTGGGAGATTTTGGCCATTTACCGGCCGGTAACGGCCGAATTTGGCCGTTACCGACCGGTAAATGGCCATGGAGATGTAGGGGGCTAAAAAACAGGCATTTTTGGTAATTTTACAGAATCTGTAATTTTACCGATTCGGTAAAATTACAGAATCGGTAAAATTACCGAATCTGTATATTTTACCGAATCGGTAAATATACCGGTCGGTAAAATTACCGAAAATGCATTTTTGGTATGTAGGTGCCAAGTTTCACATTGACACAGGGCTTTGAAAATCGGTATTTTACCATGCAATACAATTGCATGGTAAAATACCGATTCAGGTGTACATGCACATCTGTGCATGTACACCTGTGCCATGTGGCACACATACATGCCCTTAGGGCATGTATGTGTGCCAAATGGCACACAAGCCTAAAACAGGGGTGCCAGAGGGTGTCAAAGTGACACCCCCTGCACCCTTGCAAAATTCGGTATTTACCGATTCGGTAAATACCGAATCGGTATTTGATTTTGAATCCTATGGGCTTCAAGGCCCATAGGATTCAATATGAAATATCGATTCGGTATTTACCGAATCGGTAAATACCGATTTTTAGCGAATCGGTAAAATTTACCGAATTTGTACCTACATTAGAAATACCTACTCTTAATTACCGAATCGGTAAAATTCAGTAATTAAGAGTCGGTATTTCTGATTTTGCTACATCTTGCCCCAAATTTGCAATGTAGGGAGCACTCAAATGAGTGCTTTTCCCATTTTAGGATTCGTTATGTACCACCATAAGTTGGTGGTAAATAAGGAATACTTTTGAAAATGCAAATCACTGCATTTTCAACTGTGCTATGTGGCAGACATACATGCCCTTAGGGCATGTATGTGTGTCATATCTGCACACAAGCACGATTTAGGGGTGCAACAGGGTGTCAAAGTGACACCCTGGCACCCTTGAATGTGTCCCCCATTTTACCGAATCAGTATTTACCGATTCGGTAATTGGCATTCATTACTATGGCCTCCCGGCCCATAGGAATGAATGGCAATTACCGAATTGGTCAATATCGATTCGGTAAATACCGAATCTTACCGATTCGGTAATTTTTACCGAATGTTTTGCTACATAGCATTTACCAATTCTAAAATACCGAATCGGTAAAATTCGGTATTTTAGAATCGGTGAATACTATTTACCTACATCTGGCCCTAAATTCTGAAATTTGCTGCGATTAATGAAAGTTGCAATTCTGACCCTAACATGACACATTTTACTGACAATGTGTTCACAAAACACGCAGGATTATAAAGAGATGTACTTCTCAATATCTCATTCTTATTTTTCATTTAGCACAATTTGCTGAATAGACAGCGGCCTGTGTGCTAACTCTATGGATATTTGCTTTCATAGACAGATTGTTAAATATTGTAAAGCGAAAGCCTGTGAAGGTTAGTGGAATTTATCTCTTATTGATTTGCAGGGAAGTTGTCATTCCCCAGGGCACACTGCGCCACCTCTGCCCTACAAAATATCTGGCAACGATTGCATCGTTTTTATTTATAAATAATCCGTCGATAAAGTAATACAAGACACAATCAGGCAAAAGCCCATTCATGGTAACCTTTTCTGGAGCGTTCCCGAATGTATTGTAAAATAAAATTCGTTTTCAAGGTCCATGCTAAAAGGAAACACAAGAATCAACAAGGTAATGTGGGTTGACTCTCAGATAAACTGAATTGCCTTGCTGCATTTACACTTTCCTGCTGGACGTTGATGTATGGCAGGACTTAAGGCTCAGAGCTGTAATGAGGGTCATATATCATGTATGTGTTTTGCAAACCCAGGGATGACAGAGCCAGAAAATACATCACAGTGTGGTGAGGGAGAATATGATTATAAATCAATAACAGTAAATCAAGCCCATGTACTAGAAAAGGATATGTTGTTGACATGAGAACTGCAAAGAGACACTTCAGCATCTTTAAATGACAAAGCCGTTTTGCCACCAAAGGTTAATTAATATCGATAGGGTTCTCTGACCTCCCCTGCTAAAGAACAGCAAAGAACTGTGCAATGGAGTGTCTCTTTGCTACGGACGCCGAGCAGGGTCAACAGAAGGCCCAGCACAAAATTAGCTTGGCCCTGCATTGGATGCTAAACTACTCATGGGATCCGAGCCCCGCGGTAACAACAAGAACGTGCAAGTGACCTCCTACCTCACACAGAGACACTGTGCTATTAATGTAAGTCACCTGTGGTGCATAATGGAATAACTAGGTGACTGAAGCACGTGTAACCATTTTTTGTTTTCCCACGTCATTTAAAAGTAGGAGCCTGAGAAAGGAATAAGTCTATTCACCCTACTTTTAGCTTTCAACATTTGACCGAAAAACAGTTTTATTGTGCAAGGGCACACAATGTGTCAATGCAGCATAGTAACATATCAGATGAAGAATAAAATTGTATGCAGCTCAAATTGCTGCATGCTGAACGTTAGTGCCGTTCTTTTTTATTCAGTATTTCAAGATTTTATTTTGTGACTGTGGTACAATATTCAACCCAGTGCCCAATATTTGATGTGTTTCATTGACTTACATATGATTGTGTTAAGCCTTTACAAGGCAAGTCCAGCCTTTGGAATGAATGCTCTAGACGTAAAGCAAACACGGTTATTCTTACTCCTGCCCTCTAATTATGGCCCGGCAGCGGTTCTTTACTAGATCACATGGAGATTCCGAGTGGGCGTATCTGAAAAATCCTTCATTCGGTGTATACATGTAAATAGGCACATATGTAATGTGTGTAAGTATGTGATATATATAGTTATAAGATAGCAGAGCGCTGGGCATAGACAAACACAAGCATCGAGTCAATGAGTTCTAGGAGAGGTATCCGGTTTGTCCACTGTACTGTCTGTGTAAATAATAAGACACACATTGAAACATACATAATAAGCAGTATAGCAGTAGTGTTGTATGGAACGTCAGTAACACTTGGCTCTGATATTGACAGTGCGCTGTCCCTTTCACTTGGGGCGTTTATTGTATCTCAGTCGGTATGTTACTGAGGGAGAACGGCCTGTCAGTCTTTAGATGAGTATTTCTAAATGGGGATCCAACCTCTCCGGCCCTCTGCCTAAAACAGGGCAACATCCAAGCCAATGGCGCGAGTTTCAAAGCAGTGAATGCTACTGCTCAAATAGCTATACAAAACATTGAAATGCCATCTCCTGCAACAAGCACCACTAAACCGCTTAAACAATAGTATTGCAAATATGTAAATAAGCATCCTGTATAGCTTAGTAGGTAGACTTCCTTCCTAATATATGTCTGCCTTCACTAATGCTTTGCACAAATGTGCTGCAGTTAATGCACAAAACAACTATTCACTTGTGACTCTGTTTGTTGACCACTTTTCTCAGTGTTCTGCGTAACACTGTCTTTACTTTCTTAAAACATTTCTGTTCACCAGTTATTGAGGCTAAGTAAATAAATAAACAAGTCACGAAATGGCTCCTTTATTTGTTTTGTCCGGGCTATTTGCATCTGCGGTTGATTAGACATAATTTCTTAATTGAGGTTTTACGCACAAATAACATCTATTTAAATGGCTTTTATATCTGTAAATTAATAAAAATGTGTATTCCGTTTGAAAAAAAGCATGTTTTCTCATCTGTTTCCTAGTATCTTTTCCTGATCTTGTCCTTGGCTAAAACTATTTATTTTTGGAGAGTAAGCCATGCAGCGAGCAAACCCATGCTTGTCTCTTCAATCGCACTATCCATTCCAGAGCTTCGATGTCGCCAGAATTGACGCCTTCTATTCATCAGGAGCCGGTCTGAAGACATGTCATTCAAGATGCCAACTTTTGTTCAATTAGAAATCCCACTCCTTCCTTATTGAACAGATAAACTTTGAACTCGCGGGTTATTTCTCCCTGCCTGTTAAATCCCTGAAGTGCCTGAAGCCCTGTGTCGCTGAGCAGCATGAAAGCTGTCTGGAATGCCAAGCGAGGGGCTCCTAACAAAGTGAATGCTTTAACTAACAAAGCTGTCCGGCTTGAAACCTAATTCATGACACAGATTTCCAGGTCACAGACCTTTAACAAGGAGCTTTTCCCGAAACTGAAATTGGTCTGCTGCGGTGCTTTGGCACACAGTCCCATTGTTGATGTCACAGACGTGTTTGTTTCACCGTGATAAAAGTGACTTGGAAAGACTATCTTTGATATTTGCAGCAATAATTGGCAAATAGGAATTCCTCTATAGTATGCGTTACAGTGAACGAATATAAAAAGTTGAATTTGGTGTCTCGACCAAGACAAAATTTCTTTCTGACTCTAAAGACGAGTTCACAGCTGCACATCAGGCTGTCATGCACAGAATTTAACACAATGTTAAGATTTCGGCAAATTTCATTCAAACCTATTTAGTGGCCTTCTTTTCTAAATAAATATTCCCACTCGTGGGCAGAAGAAAACATGCTTCATCCATCTGCAGTGACCCTGGAAGAATGAATGTGCTTCACTGTCTAGTGTGAAAGGATACTAAAATGTAACCAATAAACATGGTTAACTTAACAAATGCACCCAGTTCAAGAGACAAACCCTATCCTTCTTCTGAGATCTATTAGCAGCTTTGGGAGAAAAAAGGCCCGAAAATGGCTTGTAATTAGAAATTCAGGGCATCATAAACACGCCCCTTTACCAACTTGAGGGGTGGGTGAAGGGAAGAGTGGTAACATAAAATAATTAATTCCTTGTTTATGGCTTTGATCAAGTCGCTCGTCTACAAACAAAAGGTCGTAAGTTCGACTGAAAGAGGATAGATAGTATGATGCAGCTGTGGGGTAAGGGAACGCCTGGTGCAAGGCAAAAGGGGATGGATGGACGGAAGGGTAGATGAATGGATGATGGGTGGATGTATATTTGGATGGCTGTGTATTTGTTAATAGTTCAGCCCCGACTGCCATACCAGGTTAACCCTGAACTGGAATGAAAGGACCCTAAGACCGGGTCTGTCCTGATTGGGGCGGCTTATTAGTTGGTTGTAGCTTAGAGGTACTTCTCCTAGCTAATGAGCAAAAGACATCTTAGAAAAATATGGGCATATAATTATGTTTTCGCCTGAGCATACCTTTCAGCTTATTTCCAATTGATTAACATCCCTCGAAGTAGTAGGCTTGCATGGCTGTACTAGGCACTGATTTTCAGGTGTACTACTGAAAATGTCAAGTGGCCTGTCAAGAATTCTGTTATTCGCACTGTGACGGGTTCTAAATAGCATAGAGGGTCGCACAGGGGAAATTGGTCTATCTTTACAAATTCACTGTTTTTCCTCTGAGAGTAAACAGTTTTCCACATGGAGAAAGCCCTTCCTCTAAACCCTCGCCAAATCTAGAAATAATTCTTTCTCTTTCCACCCTGGATAGAGATTGACTCACGCCCTGAGTTGGAGGATGGAGAAGAGTTTGGCAATGTCGACAAAAATACGTTTGACAACATACCCAGCCTTCTATATCTGAAATGAACACTTAAAAAAACATTAACACCTGCCAGGAATCCTGTTTGTGAATTCCTGGCAGGCATAAAAAAGTTATATTCAGTCCTAAACTAACTTTTACAACCTCTTTAACATTTGTTATTAGTTCCTAAGATGTAGGAAGTTGGCCTTCTTTACTCTACTGTCTATCCTCCGACCCAGGCTCCAGGGATAAGCCTGTTTTAACAGGGTTCTTCACTCTGGAATACCTTTCATCTAACTTGTACATTTTGAACCCCATTAGAATTCCAGAAGCACTTTACATACAAAGTGAGCAACACACAAATGCCTGGCACTGTTAGCTTCCTCATTTAGTGATGTTAAAAAATGAAATGTATTCCCTTACTGAACAGAGCCTTCATGACTTTGCCCAGAGATAAAGATACATCTAAGCTGCCATTCCCATACTCGCTCATTGAGCTTCCCTAAATTTGACACAACAAAGGCTGTTTTTACAGTCATAACTAGGCTAGAAGCCTTTCTCTGTGATGCATGGGCTCTAAGTTTTAATGAAGAAATATGCAAATTGTGTTCCTAGGCATCTAAAAGAACCAAGATCATACAGAGACAATGTTTTGGGCTCCACCAAATAAGCGTCGCAATCCAGTACACTGACAGGTCAGAGCTAATGCCAATACTGAACAGACAGAAAAGGTAATTGTGTCTTATAGCCCAGCCACAACAATCCTCAAATTATGACTGTGAGAAATCGGTTCTGCTGCATTTAATCCCCCTCATTTTTTGCTACTTTATGGACTTCTGCAGTGAGTAAGTCTACTACTCGAGTCTTACTCACTAAAAGCTCTGTTAGAATGTATCGAGAGTGCGAACCGCCAGTGGCGCCTTTTCAAATAAGGTCTGCTGCTGCACAGCTAGGGTAAAAGGCCCTGGGATAGTTGCACATGAAAATGTGCACACACATGCATGTATCCATTTACGGGTTGAGCATGTGAAACTACTGTCTAACTGTGATCAGTATAAGCTCATAGGTAGCCTATCGCAGATGGGACCCTTCATGAATTGGTCCTGACCTGCACACGCCTTATAATATGAGTTGGCATTAGTAACGCAGGTACATACAGCTGTAGGGCTTCACTGAAGTATGTAGAGTGCTTTACTGTGTTAAACGTTATGGGAACATTCTGCACTAAAGTACATCTTCCCCATAGTTAGACCTAGAAACTAGCATGACTCACTGATTCCATGGTAAAAATGGATGTCAGCAGATCTGGCATTAATTAGTGTTTATTAGTATGTTTTTTTCACATTTCTGACATTGTGGTGACTGATTGGAGCCATTACGAGCATGTGCATGTCTACCTTGGGAGACACCACTATTGAGTATGTTGGGCAAGCGATCATGGTGCTGCATTGATCCATACATCCAAGTAATTTTGTACTTTGCATTGTGTAGTTTGTATTCTTTAAACCTTTTATATTTTAAGTTAGACTGCCAATTCTCAACTCTCATTGAACCAGGTATCTTCTTTTAGGGGAATCAACATTGCACATCAGGTGTTAGGTATGGGGTAGGGTTACATACACCCTTTTTTTAGGCCCACAGATCCTTTTTGGGCCATCAGATGCAAAACATGCTGACCTGACCACACACTGTTTCAGGCTACTGGGGTACATCATCCGCCTACAGTAGCCCTAACCGTATCATTTTTTTTTAAAATCCTGCCAAGAGAACCACCATATTAAATTGTAATTCAGTATCTCTTAGACAGTTTTTACCTCCTTCGCTTGACTAGACACACTCACTCCACCCCACATACTCTTGACACCCTTACATACATACCTTTCATCATACGGCAAACAAATACAATTATCTCTGCTAAAGCAACACTTTGTGGGGCTCGCAGGACATTGCAGCGTCTGCTCCACGAGGAGCATGCCTAGTGATGAAGCATGACTTTCCCAGGGATGTGTGAGGGCACCAAGAAGTAATCCTTAGGATTCCCATTTCTCCACCGTCCCTTTCTTCTCTTTATTTCTCTACTTTGCTTTATGATAGGAACAGTACCCCCACGATTTGTTGTGTTAATTTCCAGATATACCTGCTCTCCCTGTGATCCTTTAAGATTTATAAATTTTGCTCTGACTCAGCTACTAAATTAATTCAGGCCTTTGAATCGCCCTGATAAACCACATTAATTACTCTGCTGGCCAGTTAGAGGATGGAAGACCTCCCACATAATATATTCCTTTGCCAGTAATTAGCCCTGCTCCTGGGAGAAGTGGGATGAAATATGTATGTGTTAATTACTCTTCACACTGCATCTGGCCTAGGTAGGGTCAACCCCACAGAAGCAAATGAGGGTAGCTAGATCTGTGGAGCCATTCACAGGAGGGGCTGATCTTAGACTGTTTAGAGGGAAGGGACTAGGCAGGTGGGGCAGTTAGGGGTGGGTGTTACACTCTCAGAAAAGGCCTTTCAAGGAACCACTAGAAGGCGCCATCTTGGAACTATCCAAAGGGCTTTTCAGGAGAGTTTGGACATGAGTGCTGTGAGGATGAGTCACAGTAGGTGCTTACCTTTCAAACCCCACTTAAAAATTCCTACAATCAAGCAAAATGTTTGAGAACCATCCAGATATTGCAGAAGTGATGCTGAAAGAATGCTCGACTGGAGGAGAGACGACACCTGACTCCTAGTGCAAAGATGGACTCAAAGACTTCTGATTTTGATGGGCACCCACGGACTGCGGTAAGTGTCTCTAGGGCTGGTGGGGCTTGACCCCTACACCTTTTAAGGAATAGTAGAGGGATGAATCTGCTGTGGCAGGCCCTGGAGGAATCTCCTGAATCTTCAGTAGACTGTCTAAAATGAGGGGCCCACTGGTCTTCATTAACATAGGTGCCCTGCAAGATGCCAAGGGATGCCAAGGGACTTGGAGGTTGCAGGTGGGGAATGCCCTCCCTGCCTGCCTTAGGGTGCTGCTAAGGAAGCCCCTGGGGCCAGGAGAAGTAACCTGTGCCCTTAGACGAGACAAGTCCTATGTGTCAATGTTCTCCACTAAAATCAGGGTCCAAAAGTATTGCCTAAGCTAGAGACCATGAGGACTGAAGGAACTCCTAGTGGCTTTTGTTTGTGCCGCCCCCCCCAAAAAAATACAACTTTCCCAGCCAAGTGAAATATTACAGATACTATTGAATGTCATTGTAAATTGGTACCATCCTTAGTGATTTTACTAGTTTGTCATTGGTTTATTATAACACATTTCTGCTTTTATTAATGTGGTGACCCCCTGGCAAAGGCAGTAGTCATGTCTTTTGATAACTAAACCACATTGTATTGCTTCTAGCATAATTGGGGGTTATTAGGGTTATTATGGTTATATGGTACATTTCTTGCTAGGGTTGTGAACAGTTTGGAGGGTGTTACCACAGATATTACCTTCTGTCATCGTGAATATATATGTACATGAATGCACAGTACTTGTAATAAAGTACTTTTCCACTTTATAAGTAAAAACACTGTCTGGAGCATTATTTATTGTGTGTTTTTTGTTTCAACCCTGCTGCACTGTATCCTGTCACCGTTTCTAGATGCTTTGCTTTCTAAAAATTCTTGATATAGTCTTTCCTATGCATCCAATAAAAGTAACATCAGTCTGTCAAAATTATCACATATGTCTAATGTACTTTAAACCACTGGAATCGAAAAGAAATACTGACATTTTTACAAGGTTATTTGTCCCTAAATGTTCCTTTAATTTCGTTTAAATATTGACAGATGTCTATAATAACAGGTTTAGTATCAAGAAACTCAATGGTGAATAGTATTAGGAGCCACCATGTGCATTCACTAAAAAAAAACTGTCCAGCAAACACAATCTGTGAGTTCGGCCTTTGAAGAGGATAATTGAGGAGGTTTGCAGGCATTACAGAGTGCAATAGGCATGATAACTAATGCTCAAACACTGTTGCATGTGCCGGAGCAATATAATCAAGATGTATACTAGCATTCACTTCCTGAGACACAGTCCCCGCAAATTATGTTATCATGTGTTATACTCCAAGTGTCATTATGTGTTGCCAACTGAACCTTACACACATATAACTTATGTGCCCAATCTCATGGGTATCTTTGTCTTAGCCATTGAATGCCATTATGTGTGACCACGGAGTGACCATATCCAGCTGCTTCTCCATCACCATTCTCGACCATGGGATGACTACCTCCTCCTGACTACAGCAAAGATAAGGTAGGAAGTGACGAAGGTTCTAATGACATAAAAGTAGGCACAATGACCTCTGTGAGGTGTTTGGCATATTGTTTAGCGTAGTTGTGCATTTGAGGGCAGGTTTCAGGGCACTTTAGAGGGTGTTACTACTCGCTGAATTTGCGTAAGCAATCATTAGTGCGGGTAAGCTCCTCCTCTATAAATCTCTTAGTGAAGGAACTACCAAGACAATATCACTATGATTTGCACATGGCTTCTACTGGTACTGAGGCTACCAATATAGGCAAGGTTTGATGGCAGGAGCACCTGCTCTCGAATAATATTTATTGGACTCTGCAGATGTATCAGACTTTTAGTGATTACAGGCCACTAGCACATTCTTAGACAACTACAGTTTGCGCTTGGTTTCTGTTTGTATTGTGGCTGCCAATATAGGCAAAATTTGATGGCAATAGCACTTGCACCTTTATATCATTTATCTCGGGCGATTCAATTTCATCTATTCGATTGTGTCTTAATTGTGTTTGTAATAGTTTGTGAATGTTAGGTCACATTACACGGAATTCATGCCAGCATCTATGTTCTTTTCACTAATCTGTTAACCTATGGGAATGTGCTTTTTTATTCTAGATTAAGTTATTTGGTATGGCTATTAAATTATTGTTCACTTTTTTTGCATAAAATCTTTTTCTCGTTTTCCTTCTTTGCTTTGGATGATTTGCAATAGTTTTGATTACTCTTGCAAAGAATTAATAAAATCTGGAATCTGGACACTGCTCCTGCAGTGGTTATCTGACCAAGGTTTTCTTCACTACGTGTGTGGTGGTTCTAGATAGGCCTACATGTAGTCAGTGTAATTTGGAGCTGTCTGTTGATAACACTGATGAGCAGCATGAGGCACACGTTCAGTTGTTCACCTTGATAAAGTGTTGGAATTGGTTCATACATACCCCTTGATGCAGGGACATCAACTCTTGTTTAAGTATACCAATGATTTACTTCATAATTCAACGTATTCTAATATGTGCCTACTATATCTCTGTTCTCTACTTGCCTGGTTGTTGTAAGGTATCATCAAACATGTCTTAAATTGATTTGGTGGGTCTGAGCAAGAATGTGTTTGGGAGTTCCAATTTCTGTATCTTTGTCTCAGCATTCACTTTGCCAGTCTTTAGTCATACAGTCTTCGAAGCAACTTCATGCTATGATCCAGGGCAACCACAGAAGTACACTATGAAGTGTGGGTTAGCACTAGCGGTAGAGCTAACTGCATTTATCCTGCTATTTCAATAGGTGAATGGGTAAGTGGTAGCTGGTGTTGTATGTGCTGTTAGTGACATCTATTTCATTTTAGAATTATATTTCTATTACTGAAAGCAAATAATTTGGTGATATCAGAAGCAAACTTATTAGTTTAAGATAGATTAAAGGATAAAAAGTTACTTTAAAATATTTGGTGGTGCAACACAGCGGCCAACAATTTGCAAAGGTAACTGGTCAGTTTCCACCCACTGATTGCCTCATCTTCATATTAACCTAGAACTAATTAGATGAAAAAATTGCCCCAACAGTATTAATGTTCTCAGTTGATGGACTGGGGAAGGTCTGTAAACAAAAAAGCATTTTGCTATTCAAATATAATTCAAACAGTGTGGAAATCGTTAATTCTTATTTCCATCAAACTATTTTGTTTCATTATCTGTGGTAATACATGTTACACGACTAAGACTATTCTCAAAACAGCATTTATTTGATAAAAGGGCTCTCAAGGTACAGAAAAATCTCACATCTTTAACTTCTCCCCATAAAGTCTGTAGTCTTGAACCTAATAGTTCCTCCCACAGAACCATTTACATTGGACATTAGTACCATGGGATAAGGGGCTAATGGAGGAGCCTAATAAGAGTACAGAGGTAACCTAGAACTGGAAAACAGTTCTAAAACATAGCTTGGATACAAAAACAAGAGGGACCCAAAAAATGTGCACATGGAGGCTTCTTTTCTGTGTGAGTTAAACATTTTATGCTCTACACAAATGCCTCAATTATGAGTACCGGCTGAATAGAAGTCCAGGAGAACAAAGCACACAGTTGTTCCAGTGTATTTCACCCAGAGGGCGTGGTTTCTAAAATCACCCTAAATATCAGGGTGAAATACTGTGCGTGAAGTGCGGAATGTAAGTAAATTAATTGTTCAAGGGGATGGATAGTAGTACATCACAAGTAATACAGTTACTAACCTGCTATGTCCAAGCAAATGTTTCAATAATTTAAACCTGAGCTCAACTCCTGGTAGTTATGGCACAGAGCAGAAAGGCTTAACTTAGAGAAAATGTGTAAAAATTTAGAAGTTACAAAAATAATAAACCCAATGATACCAAAACTACAACAATCCAATGAGGGGAACTGAATATATGAATTTTTAAAGATTAAAGAGAAAAAGTGTCCAGAAAAAGTAAAGTGAGAATAGAAAACACTGTTTGTGTCTCTGGGACATAGCTGCAATTTCAGGTCGACCCTGAAAGAGTGTGGGTTTCATGCATCAAGAATGGTCTTTCTAGCAAGGTCCATTCAAACTCAGACAGGTATTGCGTGACTTCCCGCTGATTTTGGCAGTAAAAGCTTTGAGCAGGAAAAGTTACATTTTGCGCTCATGGAAGTCCTCTTAGTGGGCGTATACTTTTGGTACGATTTCTAACTTTGGGCTTAGGGCCAGATGTACTAACGTTTTTTCAGGCGTGGGCTTTAGACCCGTTTGCGACTGCAAAAAACGTGTGGCCCATGTACTAATCCTGTTTTGTGAGTCGCAAATCAATTTGCAACTCTCAAAATAGGATTAGTAACTCGCTATTACGAAGGGGTATTCTAAGGGCGTCCCTTTCTAATTGCATCTCTTGAAGCTATGTCTGACTGTTTTGCAACCGCAATTGTGGTTGCAAAACAGTTGCAGCTTACCTACCTTCACAGAAGGGTGGTAAATCACTTGCAAATGGGAAAGGGTCCCCAGGGGACCCCTTCCCCTTTGTGAGAGGCTCTCATAATTTTTTTTAGGGCAGGTCAGGGCAGGTCCCAGGGACCACTGCCTGCCATTAAATAATTAAACTGAAAAGTTTCATATTTATTTTTTAAATGTATCCCGTTTTCCTTTAAGGAAAACGGGCTGCAATTAAAAAAATCTGCTTTATTGAAATGGAGTCCCAGACATGGTGGCCTGCTGACCCCAGCAGCCCACCATCCCTGGGAGTGCCAGCCATTCCCAATGGGGTCGCAAATTGCGACATCCTCATAAATATGCATGAGGCATACAAATTGCGACCCCCTTTGGGAATTGCAAACAGTGTCTCCTAAATAAGAAATTAAAAATACATATACACCAGACCGAGATTATATGTTGCGCTGTAGCATAAGAATACGATTTTCTTAACACTGCCCCTTCTACCTTTCAGAGTAAAATTATTTGGATCTCATTATGAGGTCCCTAGTGCAGTACCTGTTAACTGTAACCTCTCCTACCCGGAGTTTCTCTTTCGAGGGCATTGATAACATTGGGGGTGAAATTAACGATGTTTACATATCTGAACCATGAGTTCCCTCTACAAAAATGAGAAATGTCAGTCATTTCAACCCCAATTCACCTGATTATTCCTTGTAATAAAGTACCCCTCTTTGCGTAGTTACCCCCAATTATTTGGGACCAATGCTGATGTGTTTTTTGACTCTGTACACTTGATACTGCTGAGCAGGTCCCAGTGCATGTGCTCTGACCCATACAATATGGTAAAATTGGCTAACTCCTAATTGGCATGGTTAGTGGTTAACTCTCCTCTAAGGCCAAAGTATATGGTGTAGAAATACACCCATGTCATGGGAAGTTAAATATCACCTGTGAGCTGCAGCACGCATTGTGCCATCCACTAGTGACAAAGAAAAACATGGCTTCAGACCTACCTTTGTAGCCTGACTATTGCAATTTAATATTGCAGCCCAATAGGTCAAAATAATCATTTTAACAAGGGAAAAGCCTTCTATTTAAAAATATTAATAATTCACCTCTCTGTAAGCCTAGTAGACCACATGGGAAGGTGCATGGTATTTAAAAGTGAGCCATGTAGACATTTGATGTTGCTGTATCTCTACAGTGACATGACCCCACACGCTATTTTCACTGTGGAAGGCTCTGGCTGTCCTATAAGGAAAACTGGAATGCATGTCAATTGATTGATTTTGCTATCTCAGATTTGGCACAAGTTAGAGAAATGGCTTGCCCACTATTTTTTATATTTAGTACAAATCCAATTAAATTCTAAAGTTAGATTAAAAAAATAATTAGGAAAACTACAATTTAGAACATTTCCTTTTTCCTGTCTGAAGGTTGTGGAAGCTATTTTGCATTAGTCTGCCAAAATCTGCCTCTGCAAGTGCTAGATTGTAATGAGGTGTGAAACTGATGCCAAAGCAGGACAATGGCTTATGCCTGGTGACAAAATGGGCTGTTTGTAGGGCACTTGATCCCTGTGAGTTCAGGAAGGACAGATGGGGAAATTTGTGGATTTCATTATGTTGGAAGGAGCACAAGTCCTATTCATCATTTAGTATAAAGAGATACCAGGGAGGGTTAACTGTGTTATCCCATGACACATGGCAGACATCCTAGCTCTGTCCCAAAGGCATCAGGAGCAGGCCCCAGAACCACTTTAGTGTAGCTTAGGAGGCGAAGACTGCTCATTTCCCTAAACATGCCCTGACTCACACACACACACTCCCTCCAAGGATAGAAACTCTGTGCCATTTTAATTTCCCTCTAGAACAGTGCATTCTGGGCCAGTTTGCAGTAGAGCAAATAGTACGTGCTGCAAATGAATGTAGGGTAGCCTCTGGGAACTTTTTCCTCATTTATTAGGGAGCGTCCCGAGTCACCCCCACCCATCTGGCTATTAGACTGTACTAAAATGGACCTCCTGCCAGCCTCTCAGAACACATTGTGGACCTACTAATACAGAGGACCTGCTGTTTGGGATCAGTGAGGAAGCCTGAAAGGCTGGACCTGCTCCCGATAGTACCTAGGACAAAGAAACTGACTCCAAGAGTCAGATGGCTGACATCCTGTGTGGCTATAGTGACATCAAAGCTGCAAGATGCTTTTTTGCTGGCATTATCAATGACCAGTTGGAAACTGGACCCTGTTGGTGGCCTCCGCTGGAGTGAGTGCACACCCATAAATGTTGTCCACATGTGCACCCCAGGCCACATAGCAGAGGCCCACTGTGGTCCGTGAGGCCCTGACAGCCTTAGTGGTGTTCCAATAGCCTTATTCTGAAAGCTCTGAAAAATTTGGACTCCAAAACATTTTGAACTTTCAGACTTCTGGAGGATCAGGACCAGCCTACTCAAATCAATCCACCCAAGGCATGACCTCGTTGAGCAAGAATATAAAGTTGGTCCCTCTCTGAGCTATTCACTGCCTGAAAATCTAATTCAGCAGAACCTCTCTGAAAGTCTATCTGACTTCAATGCAACCTGCCAGGATACAGCTTGCTGCCTGCCCCACTGCAGGAAAGTAATTTGGGCCCTCAAAAAGAAGCAAAGGGCCTGATGCACGACTCACCAATTTGCGAGTCGCCAATTGGTGTGCATTTGCGACTCATAATTTGTGACTTGCAAATTGGGATGCCTATCATATAATCCCTTTTATATTTGTGTTTAAAAATGATAAATACCTAAACTTAATTCTAAACGTATCCCATCTATACCTTTGTCATCTTTTCTTAATTCTCCCATATGGCACAATTTACACATCCTAATTAACAATAAACCTTTCTATTGGAAAACCTGGAGGCAACGTGGACTGATTTGGGTCAATCAATTATATAATCGAGATTTAATTCTGTCCTTTGCACAAGCGCGTGTTGTTTTTAATTTCCCTTCATCTTTTTGCTCTAAATACTCCATCCTAACACAAGCTATCCAATCTGCTTCCTTGACTTTTGGACCACCTCCTTTAAACAGCTCTATCAATTCTACTCATACTGCTAAACTGTATTCTCTGTTGCTTGCTCATTCTAAAGCTTCTACCATTTACAGTTTTTTACATACCTCATCCACACCGAGAGACAAAACTCAGACAGAAATATTATGGGAAAAGGACTTTGACACCTCCTGGAATGTTGACGTCTGGGATAAAATTTGGCTTAAACTTAGGAAATCCTCCAGGGCTGCAAACACGCCGCAAACGCTCTTCTTTATATATAATAGACTTCTATTCTCCCCTCTTACCCTCCACTCATTCCACTCTGATGTTTCACATGAATGTTGGTCCTGCTCAGCCCAACATGCTGATTTACTCATTTACTCTTTAATTGTAAATTTGTTCGCCCTTTTTGGGAAAAGGTATGGACTCAACTAAACTTGATTTTTCAGTCCACTCATCCCTTTTCTACATTGCATATTTTTTTAGGTAGCTTATCTTCCATCTGGGAACATTCTGATTTTAACGTCAAAATAATTGACCTCCTAATAGCAGTAGCCTTCCAGCAAATAACAAGAAACTGGAAGGATTTCACTAAGCTTTCATATCAAGCGTGGTGGTATGCAGTCTGTTATAATCATAGGCTAGACACTACATTTGTATATCCATCAAATTTGGCATCCAAGTGTTCTGATTTATGGGCTCCAGTCATTTAATTCATTGACGCTAGTGCTAAATGCTCTATTACCCCTAGACCTCTGCAGCAAGAAGTTACTAAACCTCCATGACGTCCTTTGTGTTAATTTATATTTCTATTTATACCTTCTTTTGTACAATATAGCTTATGTTATCATTATTTTTGACTGTATTTGCATTTCTTATTTGTTATGTTAATATTCTGATTCTGTTTATTTTCTAAACCCACTTGATACATTGTATATGAACCTACTGCCTTCATTGTTTTTTATATTCTGCACATTGTTGTAATTCTTTATTCCTAATAAACTTCTTCTGAACTTAAAAAAAAAAAAAGAAAAGATAAATACCAAGATAACTGCATTGGAATGAGCTGTATAATATTGAACAGTCTTCTTCTTGTTGCCGGATAATTTAGTCAACAGGAGGCTAAATTGTGCAATATATTAATCATAATTTGTCCTCATAATTCCATCGAGTGCTTTCATTGCCATGAAAGAGGATCTCTTATACACCTAAAAAGTATATTTTGTCATCACACATACATTTATGTCAAACATGCAAATCAGCAAATGTCACTTCCTTTCCTCTCCCCTTATTGATCTTAGGTGCCCCTTCAGTCCTCCTTCCTCTTCTACCTATGCTGATTTAAACTGGCCCTGCTCACTTATCGATGTCATGCTTCCTCTTTCTCTCTCCTTGCTGCTGCTCTCTCCACTCATCTGATAATGGTCTGATGCACTCCTATCAGTGCTTAATTTGAGCCGTTGGTTTCCGCTGCTCAGCATAAGCACTTAATCATCAGCACCAGTGCTTTTCATGAGGACCAGTAAGGACACATTCATTTATGGTAGGCACGGGGAGAAGTGATTTGTCCAGAATCACAGGATGTTGAGCCCGCATAGAGACTCGAACTTGGTTCCCCCGATCTGAGGTCGGATGCTCTGGGCATTAGGTCAGTCCTCTCCCCACTTTAACGGTTAGTACTTGGTTGTGTTTTAGGCATCACTAACAGGAGAAATAAGCTGGTGCAAGCTGCCTCCTGACGAAAGCCCTGGCACTTTTTATTTTTACAAATTAGCCACTGACCCCTACTCCCTGTACATGCTACGACCTCATATCCTTTTACTGTGCCTTCCTCTTTTCTCCACCTTCTCTCCCCAGTGAAATATCTGGCACTCCCTACCGCCACTCCCGCCTCCTCGCCGCCGGAAGCTCAGCAAACACAAGAAGGTCATATTTACAGAAATGTAATCCTCGTGGCAGGATTCATCCGTACAAGAGTGTATTGACCCAAAGTATGTTGCTCCCCAGTCTCCTCATAAGTCCTCACCAGTTACTGAACTGCATAACATAATCGCAAATAAAGTTTGCAGACTAATAATTTGGGGGAGAGGATGTGGCCTTATGGCAAGAGCTACCAATTTTGGAGCAGGGGAACCAGGTTCGAACCTCGACATAATCTCAGCATCCTGTGAGTCTGGGCAAAACACTTATCTCCGAATATGTACTTGATTAATGTACCTGGGGCTCATGTAAAGTGTTCCAATACCTTCGGGTCGAGTTAGCGCTATATAAATCTGCAAAATAAATAATTAAATAAATGCCCTCTGCTGAGGTAGGGTTAGACCTGAAATCAGGGCTTCTGCAGTAAGCAGGATTAGGCACATAAGGCTCCTTTCTAAAATGGACTAAAACATTTTTTAAAGTGTTGAAATGATGTTAGTAATCGCCACTTGTTCTTAAATGTGCTACGTTACCTATTTTCATTTTCACTCTCAATATGCTTTTATAGCTGACCGTGACTTCTCGGATGTCCATTGCGTGCTATCTTTCTCTTGTGTAATTGACCTGCTATTTCAAATAAAAGGATTTAAAATATAATGCAAAGGATTCGCATGAATTTCAAAGCCATAAAAATCATTTCTCCTTTACTTACGCATATCCGAGGCTCTGATTACGACAGACCTTGTGTGTGATGCAATACTTATTGCACCTGATAAAAAAAAATCCGATGTGTATGGAATTTATCGGGGCTGACAGTTATCCCCTTTTACAATTTTTGGCCTCAACATGGTGCATTGCATGCAGATTGTGGTGCTTACAAACTCCAAATATCCAAGTAAATTCGGGATTGTTCCCCTCTTTAAATTGACCGGATTGACCTGCAGAAATGTAATGAATAGTGAGATCGTTACTGCACCCATTAGTTACAGAGGTCGCGAAATGTGCAACTTTAAAAGCGATGACTGCTCTGTTTTCGTAGGGATCACAATTTACGGACTCTCAGTGTGTTACTGTAAACACATTACAACGTGATAAAAAATCCTGGGAGCAGGTCATATTTGTCCCTCTACATTTGAACAGACGCACAGCATACAGACATTTTGAAAGCGGACATTTTAAAAACAATAGAGCCACATCTGAGTTATCCTGCCAAACCTCCTTTCACTCGCTTAGATTTGGGGTGCAACTAAGGGTGCTGAGTACTTGTATTTCAGCGTGGCATAGATCTACAAAAAGTGAAACAATTTGCTATTTCCCCTCTATCCCATTTCTAATTACACGTTCCAAATATGGGCAGCATGGCCAAGAGCACGTCTGCTAGACGCAGCCAACCATGCAAATCAGCAAATAAAACAATGTGCATGTGGAATACATAATACACAAAAGTGAACTATAAGAATAAAGACGCCGTAACACTGAGGAGCGAATGAGTGGCCTAAGCAGGTATTATTATCAACACAGAAATCAACAAAGGGTGTAGCGTGAGCTAATGAATCTATCAAAATTGTAAGAGTTTAAACACGATTTACGATTAACAATTGTAATCACATAAATTAGGTTTTGAATTATCTCTGCTGTATTGGCAGCATGTAACAGCTCCGCTAATGTTTCAATGTAATATTGTTTGCAGTTCAAAGAACATTATGTCCATTAATGAAATGTATGTCGATAGAGAACAGAGACTAATGAGATAAATCAGCAAGTAAAAGCCTGTGTAGAATGCTGTACAAAATAAAAAGAAATACGGGCAGAAGAGCAGTGAAGGAAACATTAATCCACTCAATACCCTTTCATTTTGCCCCAGGAATCATAAGTAGCAATTTAAAATCTCGGTTTTCTCAGGGGACGCCGGAGTGATGCCTGGAATATGACATATACAGCACTGATCAAATAAAACGAGCAGCCTGCGGCTAGAGCAGAGCGAATGCAGGTACAACAAAGATAAACAGCAGGCTCTATGAAATGACACATTCATACTGCAGCAAAGACAAATAAGAAAAACAAATGTTCTCCATAAACATTGAATCTGCCAAGGAATACAAATAGCCGTGCAATTCAGACAAGATTATAGCAGAGTGGATATTAGCAAATGCTGAGTATTGAGAAATCCATCGCAGCTGTAGTATCTAAAAACAAGATACAAAACCAGGCTACCTGTTGTTTGACAACATGTCACATTTCTTTATTTAAGGGTTTTTTGCACAGCACAGACAATTAACCTGACTGACAGATTCCGAGTCGTTTTTAATGGTACTATGGAAATAAAACACTACGGAAAGGGCATGATTGTCTACCGTTTCAAACATCAGTTCCAAGCTGTATGTGTCAGCTGGCAGAAGTCTTATGCAAATAGTCTACCAGGTTATTAGATAAGAGGTGAAAGGGCGAGACCTTGTTAGATTATCTGGTAGGCTTTTAGAAAATATAGCTTTTTCCTGTTTGTAGTAAGTATAGTGAGGGGGTGAGAGCAGGTTTCAGAGTTGGATATAATGAAGGTATTGATGTAGCTCTTCTTCCTCGATTGAGTTTTAGTATTTCGAGGAAATCAGTAAAATACCCTTGTAATATTTGGGTGACTGGCAGATTTCATACTTCCCAGTAACTGGACAGATGAATGGGATCCTTGCCCCTTATAGAAACATAGATGTCGTAATTACTAAAATGGGCTCTTTTTACTGTTTATCTTAATTGTCGCTATTTTAGATTCTTCCTTCATCACACCCTCTACTCGGTGAGGTGAGTGTTCACCTGGAGAAAGGCAATTCACATATCCATCATAGAAACACATATTTTCCTTTTATATTGACTCATTTGTTATCTTTTATGAGAAAAAAATATGCCTCCTTTTAAGGTGTTTTATTACACCCCATGACCATAATAGCAACTAATCTGTCAAATGTGCAAAGTAAACTGAAGGAATGTTCCAAAGACTTGTACAGCAGCAAGTAATCATGTTTGCAGGAGGAACATTCCCTTCTCACTGGAAACTTGCCTCTGTTCTGCCCCTATTAAACAAAGACAATCTGAATGCTCTTCGACCTGAATAACTATCGCCCTCAAGACTAACCTCCGCCACCAAGTTGGCGGAGAAAGTAATGAATCAACAACTTTCAGAGTATCGAGAGGAAAACTCTTTAATGCACGGTACACAACACAGGTTCAGAAAAAAACACAGGACAGAGTCTGCTCTGGTGGTACCTACAGAGTATTGACGGGAATTGCTTGACAGGGGAGGGACGGCGGCCCTGATTTTGCTGGATCTCTCCACAGCGTTTGATACGGTCAGCCACAAGATCTTGGCTGACTGTATGGGTAGTCTGGGGATAGAGGATACAGCACTAGATCTCCTCCAATCTTTCTTGGTTGATAGACAACGTAATGTGACAATGGATAAGTTTACATCTGGGCCTTTCTCCCTGCCATGTGGAGTCCCAGAGGGCCCAGCACTGAGCCCAACGCTGTTTAACCTCTTTGTTACGCCACTCGTGACAATCATTAGAAATTCTGGTTTCTTCTTGGCGTCTTATGCTGATGACACCCAAATTGTGGTGTGACTAGCAAAACCTGAAAACAACTTGGGCATGGCAGTCAGTAAATGCATGAGCAATGTGAGCAATTGGATGGATCACAACTGCATTAAGTTGAACGCTGCTAAAACTGAGGTCATCATCTTTGGCAACAACCCCTCATTTTGGACACTGGATTGGTGGCCGCCCGAGTTTGACTCACTGCCTGAACCCTCAAACAAAGTAAAAAAACTAGGCTCCCTAATAGAGAAAGAACTGAAGTTCGAGGACCCAGGGCCAGATGTAGGAGCCAAAATACCGGTCGGTACGTTACCGACCGGTATTTAAGATTTGGCATGTAGGGGGCATATTTTACCGATTCGGTAAGTTTACCGAATCGGTAAATTTACCTAATCGGTAAAATACCGAATCGGTATTTTTACCGATTCGGAATCTTTCATATGTAGGTGGGACTCTTCAGAGTCCCAAAGCCATTACAGATTCGGTATTTTACCACCCAATCCAATTGGGTGGTAAAATACCGAATCCAGGTGCCTTTGTGCATGCACACCTGTGCCATGTGACAGACAGACATGACAGACATGCCACATGGCACACATGACAGTATTTGGGGTGCTAGAGGGTGTCAAAGTGACACCCCCTGCACCCTTGCAAAAAACGGTATTTACCGATTCGGTAATTACCGAATCGGTATTTCCCATTGATTCCTATGGGCTTCACAGCCCATAGGAATCAATAGGAAATACCGAATCTGTAATTACAGAATCGGTAAATACCGAATCTTAACGATTCGGTATTTACAGACTCTGTAATACCTACATCTCCCCCCTTCATATTTACCGACTCTTAAATACCGAATCTGTAAAATTCGGTATTTAAGAGTCGGTAAATATGAATTACCTACATCTGGCCCCTAGTGAATAAAATTACATCTGCCTCATTCTGCTCCTTAAGGCTCATAAAAAAGATCAAAAATGTTTTGCCTCCCGAAATTTCGGAAAACTGTAACCATGGCATTGGTTCTCACAAGAATCGATTACTTCAATAGTCTATATTAATTTCGCATCGGGTCTCCTGAAGAGGTTTCAGACATTGCAAAAGGCAGCTGCTCATTTCCTTTTTAAAATTCCTAAATATGAATCGGCAAGAGGAGCCATCAGGAACCTACACTGGCTGCCAGTCAGACAACACTGTAGGTTCAAGGCTCTCTGTTTGGCTTATAAATCACTGCACAGACTGGGGCCAGCCTGTTTCAAGGAGAAACTAAAATGGTATGTCCCATTGAGGACGCTTCGCTCAGGCTCTGCCATAAACATGACTGTCCCCTCATTTAGGAGGACTACCTGGGGCGGTAAGAGTTTTTCAGGACCACAGCTGTGCTCTGGAATAGTTTTCCATTGACACTAAAAGCTGCTCCCTCTTTACTCACCTTCAGAGAGGCCTTAAAGACCTGGCTTTCTTCACAGGATTAGAAGGCCCTTGATCATCTGCTTGACTTGTTTCTGACATTGCTGTAGCGATATCTGTTTTTTAAAGTACCAAGACGCCCTCATTCAGGAGTTTGCACTTTATAAATTAAATTCAAATTCAAATCAAGCACTACCCTATCATCCATCTTCCCTGTCACAGACCCTTCTCTTTATAGATTTCCAAAATGCTACACTCGCAAGACTAAAGGAAAGCAAAGTCAGAAAAACTGTGATTCTATTGTCATTTACAATATTCTTCACATATATCAGTTATATCATATATGTGTTCAGAGTACCAGTTGCAAATAATATGTTTATTTATTTATTTATAGAGTTTTATATAGCGCAAACTTGGCCCACAAGGGTATCAGTGCGCTTTACAGTAGAAGAATATTAATGGATGCATAAGTCTACAGTCAACAAAACAAATTCGCCATTTTGTAAAGAAATAGAGAAAAAAAATCTGAAAATCTGCAATGCTGATTGAAAATATGGGGAAAGACACACGTAGCAGTGTTGCCAGTGTTACAAATAATCTTTAACAAATGCAGGGCCATTGGCCACAGGAGGAAGCCATTACATGATTTGAACCATCCATGGTGGAACCCCCTACTAATTAGTAAATCCTGGAAATGGCAAAAAGTAAAGAGCAGCAAGTCATAAACAGAAAATCAAGTGCCCTAGTGTGAGCTCCGCAAACAATAAGATGGAATTCCAAAAATGAAAGGACCACTTCTTCCTTTTATTCATGATTGGGAAATTTGAATGTAGCACAATATCCTCCTCCAGGTAAATCAGCAATAGCACCATACACAAATAAGCATTGGCAAAGCCAATGGGTATCCCCTATGTGAGACCTTTTGGCTTTGTCAATGAGCTTTAGCCATGTCGTAAAGAGGTGCTGGTAATGTGCAGCTTGGATGAGAATTAGAAATAAAAGCTTTGAGACATGGTGGGATGGAAGGGGTAAAGGAACAACACATGAGGGAAATGTGGCAATCAGCAAAGTAGGAGAGGTTAGGGGGATGGGCTGAGCAACAATGCAGGAAGGGTGGTGGGTGAGGACGAGCAACTACTTGGAGTGGGGAATGGGACATGCCACATGGTGGTAGGGGGACAGAAGTGTGGGAGGAATAGGGCAAACAACCAAGTGACAGCAGGCAGAAGGATGGGACAAGTAACAATGAGGCAAGCAATGATGGGGCAAGCAAAAAACACAGGGTGGATGCAGGAGGGACTGGGAAAGCAAAAACCCTGGAGGGGGCGGAATAGGCAGGGTAAGGAACAACAACACCTGAGTGGGCTGAGAAATGGGGTAAGCAAAGATGAGGCAACAACAACACGGAAAGCGGTGGGAGGGACATGAAAGGGAGGGAGCAGAAATTAGCCATATCTAAGAAGCAGTGCCCATCTGCTCGCTCTTAGCGGCGGCGCATTTCAGGCCAACCATGGTGCAACAGTGCCTGCATTACAGACAGGATTGTTTTTGTGCAGTAAAGAACACCTTCACAAAAACTATCCTTAAAGGCATATTTACAAGTAACAAGGAAATATTTCTCCTTGTTACACCAGCCTCATTTAGGAGCACAATTTTGGCACAAACCCAGGTGTACTGCACTTAGTAAATCTAGGGTTGCATCAAAATCCATGGGTTAATGCATGCTAGTTTCCATGCCCCAAACCTGGAATGCCTCCATGATGTAAAGTAACACAAGGCAGCACTACGTGCTGCATTGCGTTTCTTATGTTTTTTTACTAAACCGCACGAATCAAGCTTTGTGTGGCTTAGTAACTTCAGAAATTATTTTTGGTCAAGATGTATCAAGAAAGTGACGCAACCCTGAACCTAAATGTTAGCAAATCTGCGCCATGATGTCCTCACCATCATGTTCAAAAATATTCACCAAATGGAGGTGTATTTTTGTAAATTATATTTAGGCCACAATATGTATGTCAGACAATCATTATGCTATTGATAGTCTGACAAACAAGCAAGTGAAGTCCAGGCATGTGTCATTTATTTTAATTTTATTTAAGAGTTTTATATAGCGCTAACCAGACCCGAAGGTATTAGAGCGCTTTACAACATATATCGTGATGCAATTAGTTACACAGTATTACAATAAACAGCATTGTCTTGTCTCGAATCTTGTTCCAGCGGTCTTGGGAATGAGTCAAACAAAAAGGAACAGGCGATGGAAAGTCTTCGTATTGAGGTGTCTAGGTTCTGCGCTTGGCAGGATTCCTCTGGTGGAGGGGCTCTGTCACATTATGAGCCATCTTTTCCTTCGGGTGAGATCGGTTGAGGAAGAGGCCTTTGAGCAGGCTTTTGAAGTTTATGAAGGAGGGATTAGTCCTGATGTGGACTGGTATGGAGTTCCAGATTTTGGATGCATTTTTCGAGAAGAAGCGAGACAGGGTTTTTTGTTTGCGGGCTCTCAGCGGAATGAGAATGGTTTTGGTGCTCCTGAGGTTCCTCGTTTGTCCTGCCTTTTTGAGTTTGGAAGCCAGGTAGGCCGGTTTTCCGGTGTGAAGAGCTTTATGTGTGAGACAGGCAGTTCTGAAGTTGGCACGCAAATCAATTGGGAGCCTTTTAGTTATCCTAGAGAGGGAGACATGTGGTCGTATTTCTTTGCTCTTGTGTTCATCCTGGCAGCTGCATTTAGGGTTACTTGGAGGGAGCTAAGTGAGATTTTGCCATGCCATGAGAGTTGCGTTCATGTAGTCCAATCTGGACAGCAACAAGGATTGTGTGGCCAGTTTAAGGTTGTTAGGGGGGGATGAGGGGTTTTATTTTGTTAGTAATTTTACTTTCAAGAATGCGCTCTTTGCTTAGTTCTTGATATGTTCGTCCATGTTTAGGCTTGAATCCAGGGTTATACCCAGGGATTTTACAGAGTCTGCCAGGGTAAGCTTTTAATTAACAGTGTCAGTGGATTTTAGCCATTCTGTGACTTGGGTGGTCTGCTCCTTGTTGGATATGAAAAGGATATGAAAAGGATTTCCGTTTGGTTTTGGTTGAGCATAAGGTGGTTGTGGGATAGCCAGTGTTGGACTTCTCATAGAGTGTTGTTTAATTTCTGTATGTCTCCAATTGAGGATGTTTCTGGGTAGATCTGGGTATCATCTGCATAGAGGTGGAAGGGGAAGTTGGCTTTTTTAAGTATGGAGGTGAGGGGCACCATGTAGATTGTAAACAGTGAGGAGTAGAGAACCAATCCTTGTCGGACTCCCCTGGTTATGGGGAGAAGGTCAGACATGAAGTTGATCATTTTTATTCTTTGTGAGTGGTTCTGAAAGATGGAGGTAAATCATTGTAGGACCCCCTCGTCTGCACTAATTCTTTCTCGGAGTGCATTTATGAGCAGATTATGGTCACCCCTGTCAAAGGCTGCCACGGTCTCCATCAAGTGATTTGTAGACATCATCTATGATGTTCAGGATCGCTGTCTCTGTGCTGCAACCTTTTCTGAAGCCTGATTGGTGAGTATCTAGAAGGTTGTTGCTGTCAATGTGTTGGTTAGGTTAAGGAGAAAACACCTTTCCAGGATTTTGGAGAGGAGGGGGAGATTGGAGTCCGGCCTGAAGTTGTTGGGGTTGCTTGGGTCCGAGCCCATTTTTTAGGTCTCACCTATGCAGTGTGGATGTGCTGCATAGGAGGAGTTATAAATCACTAAAGTTTTCAGAGATTCGAGCACTGCGAGATATAAAGGAGATATATAAACGATTACTGTGCTCCAGGAACACCCTCTACTCCAGGGTGCAGCCTATCATAAACGAAATAAGGAACAAGTTCATAATCAACTTGTATGCCTGGGCTATGCTGCGAGATTAACTCCCCCCACCCACTTCCGCCATAGGTCACCTGCCACTCTGTGATGCTCGCGTCCGTGTGCAGCAGTCTCCCGTGAGCGGTTCTTTACTCACTCCGGTAAGCCCCGCTGCTAGGAGAATTCCCAGGAATTGCGGTTGATAGCGTAACGCAAGCAGCGCTAGCTAAAATAATTACGAGTAATTTTGGGCGGATAGTTTAAACACGTGATGCATCCCCCTTTGCTTCCCGCAGAGCAGCAGGAAGCCCCGTAATTCAGATTATTCACCTGTCGCTCTGTTTAGGGCCTCAGTTACCCGCTCGCTACCCTTTTGCAGCCACCTGCTCACAACCATGTAGTAGCTTTGGTAGTTTTGTTCCCCCGAGGGTGGAGATTGCATAATATACATTTTAGTTGATATCTGAGTATTTCACACACACTCACCTCTCGTTAAATGCATTAGTTTTCTTAACACCTTAAGAAGTAAGCTTAGTTAGCTCGACATGTAGCGAGTAGTAGTCTTTGTTGTTGGCTCAGGATGTAGTATTAATTATTGACATTTAAATTGCAGATCCCTTGATAAAGGCGCAGTGTAGCGCCGAAATGCATCGGGAGGCCATGGGAGGCCAAGTTAACAAATATTTGTGAATTTGAAACAATTAATTCGTTTGGCTGGATATTAAATGTGATGCAACATTTGGATGTCGTTACCAAACATGGATAACTAAATAAAGAACAATTATGGAATGAAACATAGTGAAACAGTGTCTTGAAAAATTGGGGCTGGTTTACAGCATATGCTTGTGCCCAGGCATACAAGTTGATTATGAACTTGTTCCTTATTTCGTCTGCATAGGAGGAGACCTTTAGGAATCATTTCACTTTTTCGCCCAAAAACGTGCACGCTTTGCATTGCTTTCAATGGTAACGTGTGCACGTTTGGAGATACCCTTGCGGGAACGAGCTTTGGTGACATCTGTTTGTAATTAACTTTCAAACAGATGGTGCTCCTGCTCTCTCCACAAGGGAAATACTGTGTGTGCTCTCTGCCACACTCCCCCCACCCCTCCCACTTGTTAACCCGGGGCTATACAGAGAGAGTTTTTTTCTATTTGTTCTGTTTTATTTTCTTTTATGTGCAGAACTCTCGTGTTTTGCTTTTCGCTGGCACATGTGCCCCTTTTCTTGCCCTCTCCCGAGAACCAAACACATCTTTGTGATTTACTTTTTATCACCCAAATGCTAATAATTCTCTGGAGAAAGTTCGCGCCACAGTCAACATGTTCATGCAATAATAGGCATATTAAACATTTAACTATCCCTACCGTACCAGGGTGTACGTCGGTTACCACGGTAAATTTGTTCTCCTTCACACATTGCAATTGCATTGGCATTTTTAGGTGGGACGCTTGGCAGCAGGGGGCAAATCCCTGGATTGAACAGTGAGATAGACATGAAGACAACACAGTGAGGAATGGTGTTTCTTATGATTTCAGAGTCGACGCTGGGGTGTGGGGTGGCTTGTTTTGTTATACAATCGGGTTTCACTTCCCACATGTGACGCTGTTGTTTTACTCCTGGCACTTGGCAGCTCTGGAGCAGGGTGTGTGTCTGCGCCTAGAAGTAGCGCTCTCGAGGGAGGGGTGCGGAGGGGGGCTGTGGATCCGCACATGCCACAGTGATTCAGGAGCTGCACGGCTCGTGCCCCACATCCAGGCATTGTTGTCCCTGACCCCCAAAGACATTCCAAACAACTGAATAACTGCAAGCTGACACTGCAAACTTGAGCTCATCATATGTGGTCCAAATCATCAATTCTGTACTAAGATCATGGTGCAGACCTGCTTGTTTATTTATATAAATGTTAGAAGGTTGCACAGGAATACTTAACGTCTTGGCCACGTGATGTTTTAGCATTTTTTCTACTGCTAACAAGAGACAGAACAAGAATTGGCATAGCCATAAGTCTTGCCTTTGGGACCTTATAAGTGTTTAGTTATCCAGCACTAGGTCCTTGGTGCAACATTATCACCTGTTGCATGGCTAAACATGTATAAGTTCTCAAATGCGAGACCTATTGGCAATGCAAATGCATGTTTAAATAATGGCCTGACTTGGCCCATCTTTAGACAGTCTGGCATGATTCCAATACTCAGAGAGCTATTTATGATCTGGGTCCAGAGAGGGGCTAGGGTGGGGTTGAGTTCTTTAGCCAGGTGGACGGGAATCTGATTAGCTATGTGTGAGGAAGGTCTGGGCCTGATAATCATTTCCGTGATGTCTGCTTCAGAGACGGGGTTGAATGTCTTCCAGCTGCATGGAGGGTGCCGAGGGGGGTTGTTTCCTTCATTGCTGGGAGGCAGGTTGTCGATGGCTGTCAGGAGGTGTCATCTAGGGAGCGTTCAATCTTGGTGATTTTGTCATGAGAGTAATTAGCAAAGGTGTCAGATACTTCTTTGGAAGCCTGTATGGTTGATGCGGGGGTTTGGCTGTTTGTTGTTTGATGAAACTGAAGAGTACTTTAGGACAATTTTTGTCATTGTCTAGTGCACTACGGAAGAAGGTAGATTTGTCATTCTTAATGTGTGTTTTGTATTCCCTGCGTTCTGATTTGAGTTGGTCAAGGTGGGTTGAGGATGGGTTGCTCCACCAGAGGCTTTCTGCCGCTCTGAGAGTTTAGGTCTGTATTGAACCAGTTTCTCGATGTGTTGTTCCTGACTCTTTTTTGCTTCAAGGGGGCTAATTGGTCTAGAATGGTTGTCATTGTTGTGTTGTAGTGTGTAGTGAGCTTAGTTGTACATAGGTCATTTGAGTTGGGGGGAGTATTGTTCTTACCCTTTCGTCCAGGTCAACAAGGAGAATCTGTCTTAGATTTCTCGCTCAATGAGGGGTATCCTGTGAACGGGTAAGGCAGTGGGTCAGATGGTTAATGTGAAATAGAATGATGTGGTGTTCTGACCAGTCAACAGGGAGGATGTGGTTGAAAGTAACTGTATCTTCCTGAGCTGTAATGGCATCCAGGATTGAGCCTCTATTATGTGTTTGCTCTGTGCAGTGTTGTATCAAGGTATTATTGAGAAGAAGTTTGTTTAGGGATTGGATCAGAGTGGTATTTGTGTCATTCCTATGTAGGTTGAGGTCCCCTAATATTATGTTGTCGGAGTCTAGGAGAGAGCAGTGTGATATCAGGTCAGAGAGGTGCTCTCCAAAAGAGGGAATGTTGCCTGATGGGTGGTAGAGGAGATGGAAGTGAATCGTTTTGTTGTTCTTCGTATTAATGGTGGAGGATAGATATTCAAATGCGTTGTAGGAGAGGGAGTCGATTTTGATTATAGAGTTGTTGCTCTTATGGATGATTGCAATACACCCACCACAATGGTTCTTTCTGTCTTTGTTTATGATTGAGAACCCAGGGGGGGGGGGCACAAGCATGTCCAAGATAGGTAAGGAGGATTAGTTCAGCCAAGTTACTGTGATGAACTCGATGTCAATGCCATGGATTAGGAGGGTTTACGCCAGTTCTGTTGCATGTTTGGTCACAGATCTGCAGTTTATAAGCATGCAGTGTCTTGTTGACAGGTTTCTTTGGAGGAGGGGCCATGGATATGTTCGTGAAGAGGGCCAGTGGCCTCTCCGTTCTAGGTGTGGTGTGATCTCTCCCATAACCTGTGATTACCTGGATTGTGTAGTTGGGGTTGTTAGTTGTGGAGGAGTTGTAGGAGTTGGATAGATCAGTCGCCTCTTTCATGGACATTGCGGCACTTGTTCATTTGGGTCCCTTTTGTACCGCTTTTGGCCGCCATAAGTGTGGCAGGGTATGCTCAGACGTGAGTCCCTTGCTCACTTTGCCACTGGATTCAAGCAAGCCAGGCTGAAGACAGCTCGAATGCCAGAAACCGGTCCTCGGAAGCTTGTTTCCGGTCCAGGGAAGGCATGGCTTGGCAGTTCGGGCTGGACTGTTCCCATGAGGCACAGGGTCAGACTGATTTGCATATAGCCATGTCTGAACTGGGGTGGCAGAGTGGGCTAAAGAACGGTGATGGATCAAACCCAGATCTTTTGACTGGGTGTGAGTGTTTGATTGGTTCAGATGCTCCGTCCATCACCACCCCCTTGTGGTAAATAAATAATTAAATACCGGTTCTATTTTTGACAATAAACAATAAACGGTTAGCTCAATAAATAAGAGTCAAGATACGAGGTAGCTGGAGTTGACAGGCTTTAATTAAGCATAAAGGACTGGAACAGGACAGCCTGTACGGGGATGGGATGGCAGGGCCCGGCAGCTGCCGGGGCAGGATCTGGGAATGGCTAGCAAACTTTAATAACAGTGCACAATATTTATAGTTAAACAAAATACATTGTATTCAATACAGTAGGCGTAGCAGTAGGCGGAGTTTGTAGCAGTCGCGAAAGATAAGGCATAAAGTGGGTGTAACAAGAGGTGTGTACAGGGCGTATACATAGACATGTGATGCAAACGTAACAGAATATGTCATAAACGGGGCGGAAACATGGAGGGGGCTACCTGAGCAGCTGGGACCTCTAACCTAGTGGTGCGCGCAAACTGGCAATGACGTGTTACTAGGGAGGACTGGGGGGCTCTGACTTCTGTGCTAGAAGAGGAGACGAAAGTCTGGAGTGTCAGAGCGACATGTACCTAAAGCCTATCTAGTATCTAGTGTTTAGAGAACATGTTGATAGAATCCAAAAGTTATCAGGGCAAAGGCTAACAGACACTAAGACTGGTGCATGCATAATTCTACATGTAGTGTGTGTGCGAGGAATATTCTATGAATATTAATACAGCATTTCTCTTACATGGAGACATAAAGGCTAGACCATGACGGAAACTATTGATGCGATTCAGTAGCTTAGAAATGCAGAGAAGGAGGGCTGGACTGATAACTAGAATCATAACATACTCTTGGCAGACTCGGAGGCAGAGCCAGGCCGAGCCGGGCACTGCGTAGCATGAAAGTAAGCTAAGGGTCAGGGATACAGGTGGGGGCTGTATCGCTCCTCGGAGAGGGTTCAGGAAACAGGAGCTGAATCAGAGTCCGGGCCCTTTTGAGGCCTAGAAACGGGGACAATTCAATGAATTAACGTGCACACTGTAAAATGTGGCAACGTAGCTTTACATAGGCCTGATATTCGTTGTATTCACGAGGACTGGAAACTGGCATACTAGAGATGGACACAACTGTAATGGCGTCTTTAATCGATCAGAGGGGAATACATGCATATCGATCATGCACATATAACGTAACATGGGGAACACGTAGGCACATATGACATGGCAAAATTTACTTTTCCACATTCCCTCCTTGTGCCCTACGTTTCCATCAGGAAACATCTATATTCATGATACAATCTATCATTTCATATAGCATCATTTGCTCGTCTCGAATTGTCTTGGAACGGGACTTAGGACTAGGAATACAAGAGGTAGCACAAATGCCGCAAATCGCAGGGCCACATTGTATACAGAGGCAGCAACTGAATATGATCGCTACTGCAATACCTAGAAATGACAATACTTTCCATCCCCAGGCAGATAAAATACTCCAGAGCCAACCGGACCATGTCCAGGTGCCTGGATTCTGGTGTAACTGATGGGCAATTTTATGAAGTCTGGTTATAGCTGAATAAACAGACGGCGCGTTATTAGGAATGAAAATGCAGCAACTAGATCCGATGACTCTACATGCTCCTCCTCTATCGGCCAGTATGACGTCAAGAACGAGACGATTTTGGAGCACGACAAATCTCATAGCAGATTGCTCTTCGGTTAAGTTACCTAGAGCAGAAGTAGTCTCATTCACTACTGCTTCAAGGGTTCTGGTTAATCTACGTATTAGCTTACTATTCTGGATAGGTCCTATAAAGAAGAAGAAACCTTTATTAAAGTCTTGATACTGTTCTAGAGTAGTTTCAGTTTGATCGACAATCGGGGACTCAATCTCCCTTCTATGTCTGACGTGTACTAGATGTGTGTTTTTATGATAATCAGATGGGGCTAGAAAAACTGGTGGCAGTAGGAAGGCAATGTAACATGTTCCATCCCAATCGAGGGGCAGACGAACATATGCGGTCTGACCACAAACAAAATAAGAATGACGTGAAGCTTTGAAAATAGATTTCCCACTGTCACTATACTTGACAGTAGTAGTACAATCACTATGTCCTACATGTGCGGAACCATTCTTTCTGACACATAATTCGCCTTTGACTGGTAGTACTGAAATAGCAGGTAAGTCTGGAGTAGTATCAGACTGAACGTTCAGGACCATAAAATTCGAAGAATAATTACCTAAATTATAAACTTCATTTTCTAGATCTAACCCTGTTCTATGGGGGAGACCTTGCTTGTCTGGAAAACATGTTCTATTCAGAAGGGACATATCATTTGAGGATGACGTTAACATGGACCATGCTCCACACGAACCATTATGTGAAAACGGATAAGGAAAGAGTGGCAGAACTCCCTTCGGTGTCTGGAAAGGGGGGAGTCGACCACACACCCAACAATTAGTAGCATTGCTGGTCTGGTGTGAATGGTGTAACATTCTGATGAATGTGTTATTACGCATAGCAAGACGATAGGATAACTCGTGAGGAGGCAGATCACTAAATGTGTGCTCTACTGTAACATTAGAAAACTTATTTACATGAGAAATTGGAAAACATAAATGCAATGCATAACTTGTGCAGGTAACCATCAAACTTAAGAATAATAGAAAACTTAGAAAAACGATACATCGGATAGAGTTTTGACTAACTCTCTCACTATGGGGGTCTATCTCATACATGTCAGATACCTGTCTAACCGTTTCACCCGAGGGGGACTTAGACAATTAAACTGGCTGACTTATTTTACTAGACCGGAGTTTTAATTTATACTCCTGCTGCGGAGTTTTCTCTAACAGGGGGGGCTTGATTTCAAAGTCAGTAGCGGGACAGTCCTTGAGAATAGGGCAGTCTTTCGAAATGGAACAATCCTTTGAAAAAGTTTTAGTTCGTAACTTCTTGATGTGGGACAGGTGGACCCACCCCTTACGGCCTTCCAACTTCACGGCCGTACGGGTGGTCAAGAGGACTAGTTGAGGTTGCTTCCAGCGGGGCTCCAGCGGACTTGAACGATCAAAATTCCGGACCAAAACGAGATCCCCGGGGATGACCTCATGCGGTTTCACTTCAGTGTTGTCTGGAAATGCGGCGGCAACCTGTGAACGACAAGAGTGTAGGGCAGACATCAAGGAAGCTAGGTAATCTGTCAGCATATTACTGGAAACATCTGTAATACTGCGGGGTCTAGGTGTACCCCACATATTTGGGGGGCGGCCGAATACGACCTCATAAGGGGACAGACCTGATCTGGAGTGTGCGACCATGCGCATGAAGAATAAAGCAACTGGCAGGGCAACTAACCAGTCTACACCTTTCTCTTTACATGTCTTAGCAATACGGATTTTCAGGGTTTGATTATGTCTCTCTACGAGACCGGCTGCTTCAGGATGGCGCACACAATGGAACTTCCACTGGTACCCTAACAGAAGGGAAACATGCTTCATTAACTCGGATGAGAATGGCTGGCCGTTATCAGAATACACGACCCTAGGGAGTCCATAACGGGGGAAGAATTCACGAACCAGCTGCTTGGCAGTGGTCGCGGCTGTGTAATCTGGAACTGGATATGCTTCTGTCCACCTGGACAAAGCGCATACCACTACAAGAACATACTTGAAACCTCGACATCGCTCCATCTGAATATAATCCATCTGGAGGACTTCAAAAGGGTGGTCAGGAGGCTGGAATCCACCTTGTTCCACCGGGACACTTTTACCTGGATTGAACTGGCAACATATCATACAAGTACGGACTTTCTGCTTGGCTGCAGCTCGTAAGTGCTTGTTGAACCAAAGGTTCTGGATACTGTCTAACATAGCTTTTTCTCCTAAATGTGCTGGACTATGTGCGGTATTGATAATGACTTGAACCATAGAGTCGGGGAGAAACCATGTGGCTTTTCCCTTCGTCACCCATCCCTGATCTGTCTGGACCCCTCCTTGTTCGGACCATTTCTTGATTTCTTCAGGAGTAGCATGTAACTGTATGTCTATGACATCTTGTGTAGGGTCCTTAACTGTCATACATGTAGTCTGTTCTGGAATGAATGTCTGTGTCTTGTTAACTGGAATGTCTGGTGTCTGAGCTGTAAGCTTGGCTGTTCGATCTGCTAGATCATTACCTTGGGAAATGATGTCAGTAACTTTCGTATGTGCCTTGCACTTCATAATAGCGATAGCTGTCGGTAAATGTATTGCATCTAACAGAGCTTGAATGAGGAGACCATGCTGAATCTTGGTTCCATGAGAAGTCATGAAACCTCTCTCCTGCCAGAGTACTCCGAAGTCGTGTACAACTCCGAATGCGTAACGTGAATCTGTATATATATTTACTTTCAGGTTCTTGGCACGTATGCAGGCTTGGGTCAGAGCAACTAGCTCTGCTGCTTGAGCAGACAGGGTGTCAATACGGTGTGTCTCAATAACTTCTGTTTCAGTAGTCACTGCATACGCGGCTACTAGTTCTCCTGTACTAGTTCTCATACATGAACCATCCACATAAAGTGTCAGGTCGGGATTAGGTAATGCAATGTCTGTCAGGTCTTGTCTTGGCTTAGTCATAGTATTAATGACTTCCACGCAGTCATGTGTGGCAGGATTTGAAGTAACTGATGGTAACAGGGTAGCAGGATTTAAAACGTTGCAGCGTCTGATTTCTATGTGTGGCTGGAACAGTGTCAGTTCATAACCTGTTAAACGTGCAATGGTCAAGTGCTGTGTCTGTGTTCGGTTTAAAAGAACTTCCACGGAGTGTGGAACTTGTACTGTCAGGGAGTGTCCTAATACTATGGAATCACTTTGTCTGATTGCTAGAGCTGTGGCTGCAACTGACTTGAGGCACGCAGGCAGAGCCTGGGCTACTGGATCTAATGTGCTCGAAAAATAAGCACAAGGCTTGTATTGTCCTGCTTGATCTTGTGTAAGAACAGATAATGCAGTACCATTACGTTCTGTGACAAAAAGTGTAAAAGGCTTACTGTAGTTCGGTGTAGCTAGAACAGGTGCTTGGCATAAGGCTTTCTTTAACTCATTAAAACTAAGTGTATGTTCCTGGGTCCAAGGGAGGACAGTCGATACGGCTGCCTCCTGTGTCGTTAACTGTATCAGTGGCTTGGCTAGAAATGCATACTGAGGAATCCATTGTCTGCAATAAGAAGTGAGGCCAATAAAAGCACGTACCTCCTTCTGTGTCTTGGGCTGTGGAAGACTCGCTATTAACTGGATACGGTCTGGTGTCAACTGCCTACCCCACTTGGACAGTAAGTGGCCTAAGTAGATCACTTGCTGGACACAGAATTGAAGCTCCGAAGGGGACACCTTGTGCCCCATCTTGGCTAGGAAATACAGAACTGTAAGTGACGCACGCTCGCAGTCACGTTCAGAACGGGCTGTGATCAGTAGATCATCGACATACTGGAGCAGGGCAGTGTCAGCTGGCATGTGAATATTGTCTAGTTGTCTTTTAAGTGCTTGACTGTAAATACTAGGACTTTCTGTGAAACCTTGAGGAGCTCGTGTGAATTTATAGCTCCTTCCATTTAAACAAAAACCGAAAAGGTACTGGCTGTCTGGATGAATTGGAACACTGAAAAATGCATTCTTGAGGTCTATTACAGTAAAAAATGTAGCTTCGGGATCTATAGCTGTCAATAAGGAAGAAATATCTGGGACTACTGGATACTGGGGTATGATACATTTATTAAGTTCTCGAAGGTCAATCACTAATCGATATACTGGAGGTGCATTTGGATCAGTACGTTTCATGACTGGAATGATAGGAGAATTACATACATTGGAGTCAGTTTCTACGACCACTCCTTGAGCAATGAGCTCGTCAATAATTTTGGATAAGGCTGCTACAGCCTCAGGTGGCAATCTGTACTGTCTGATTCGTGGCAAGACTATACCTTGCTTGAGAGTCACACGATGGGGTGTGATGTGCATAAATCCTACATCAGTTGGACCTTGCGCCCATAAATGCTGGGGGACATTGGACAATCTTGGATCAAAATCTCGTAATACATAGTGACCTTTATAGTCCCTTAAAAACAAACTAATTCCTTCTGGGGAACAGCAAATTACTGCACCTAATTCTTTCAATGTTTTAATGCCTAACAAATTTTCTGGACATGATTTCGTAAGTAATAAATCAGTAGTTCGGGACAATGGACCAACTTCTAGAGTAACTGGCTTTGAAATCTCGTTTACAATAGGCTTTCCTGAAAATCCAAGGGAAACATTTCTAGAGCCTGAGAGCGGAGCCCCTGGAACCTCGTCATGACTGATAGTAGTCCTACTTGCCCCTGTATCAATCAAAAACTTTCTGTCTTTCCCTAATACTTGACTGTGTACATAGGGACCCTCTTGATCTACAGGTATCTCGATGAGAGGCAAGCCTACCTCCCTCTCTAGGCTGTTTCATGAATACTGTTGATACTCTGGATACTCTGTCTGGGCATACTGGTACATTTGCTGTGTAACATGCTGTGTTGCAGCAATAGGCTGCGGTGCTGGAACTGTCTGTTGTGCATTCTGTGGCTGAGAAGTCTGTGAAACTTGTTCTTGTCTAGGCGGGCGTGGTCTTTCTTTAGTTTTACCAGTGGCTATGTTGTGTTTCAGAACTGCACACTCGTTTATAAAATGACCTGACTGTTTACAATAATTGCATGTCCCTTTAACGGGAACTGCAGGATGACTGGCTTGATTCGGACCCCTCTTCTGACTGTCTTGTGGAACAGATTGTGCAACTAGTACTTTCATTTTCGTGTCTTTCATACGTCTTCTCTCGTATTCTTGTTCTTCTCTGATTCTATTCTGGTGATACTGGAGCATCTGGAGCATCTGGGACGGGGTACTAGCTTGCCAAGTACTTTCGACTTTCAAAACTCGATTTTTAACTTGTGGACTTGAATTCTCGACTAGTTTAGTAACAAAAAGATGAGGGTATGACTCGCTACCTGTCTTCAAACCACTGTTGATGATAAAGCATTTCTCAAATCTAGAATAAAAATCACTAGTGTCTTCATCCTGTTTCTGTTTGCATGCAGAGATTGCATCCCAGTCTTCCTTTTTAGTGGCTAATAATCTTGGCAAAACCTGAATCAATAACTCTGGCAATTCTTTACATTTCTCTCCAAGACCGGTACCTGGTACTCGTATCTTATCTTCAGCTTCTAGAACTGCCCAATCGATCTTTTTCTCTCCCACCTCCCATTCTTTTTCCTTGAGTTTTTCATATACCCCTGCGGGCAACAGGACCTTTAGCATTTTAATAATATCTGGATACGTGTATTCTCCCATACGGAGCATGTCTTTTAATTCTCGATGGAACCCTGCTGGATCTTTGTCGTGACAGGGAATTCATTTCTTCATCTCTAAGAGTTCCATCTTTGTGATAGGGGTGTAAACAAATACTCGTTGCATTTCACCATCCGGTGTCCTAACTGGATGTACTTCTCGTAACGGATGCTGTCTATCTATGTAAAACGGTTTACTTTCCGGAGGTGAGACGTGAACAAAATGCGGATTCAGAAACGTTCTATATTTGTGGCGCTGTTCTAGAATGACACTAATTAAATCGGTACCTAAACCTTTCCATTTATACTGGAGTAACTCGTTCAGGATATCATGTAACGGACCTGGATCAGAATGTTGACCCTCATACAATGTAATGAGGTGCTGAATCATATACATACCCGCCAGTCGCTGCTCGGCTGGGGGCAGTTTCAGAAACATTTGTGCCACTATTTCGTCTGGAAAAGTGGTAGAATCAGTAATCCATCGGACTGCTGATCGGGCTAGTTCTTGTTCATGCATGGTACTAAGTTCACTATAACCGATTCGTGATTTCAGAATGTGATCGGTAGCCTGAAATACTTGTTCAAGAGAACCTTGTTCTGGCGCTGGAAGATGAAAGACTTTCCTGTGTTCTGGACGTGAATGTCGGTCGGAAAGTCTAGTTTTACCTACATACGCTATTCTGGTGGGATTCTCATCGTCTACCTCTTCAGTAGAAGAGTCGTTTTCTTTCTCGCTTACTTGTGCTTCTTTACGATTTTCGTGTAACCTTATTATTTCCTTACGAATTTTCTTGTACATACTCTCTATACTACTGAGGGTCTTGTGTCTACCCTCGGCTATATTATCACTCCACCTTGTCAGAACTTTCATTTCGGTCGGATCTTTAGTCGGACAATCTTGTTCCCTTATTAAACAATTGATTAGAAACTTTAATAGCATGAGCTGGGTCTCAGCTTTCCTTAGAGACATGATTTCGCCAATACTTTCTGGATCGTCTCCTGTACGGATGAAACGATATACTCTGTCTAGATCTTCTTTCATATTCGGTAGGGTGTCCAAATACTCGGTCACCCGTCTTACGCGCAATGAATATATAACCATATTATCATCGCCTGGGACTGGATCATAACGGCATTCGGTAAGAGCTCGTCTGATATCTGCAACGGACTGATATTTGGGCGTACGCTGTAACGCACGTTCATGTAACTCGACTAATGTTACACGTTTGTGTGGCGGCGGGGTACCAGGAGGACCTCCCCCCGCGGCCCCTAAACTGGAATCGTCGACTGATACTCTTCGTGCTGGCAGAGTGACCGATGTAGCGGGTACTTGTATTATGGGCTGGACCGGGGGTACCGTAACAGGTGCTGTAACAGGTGCCCCGGTGTCTGGAGGAACAGGAATTACATTATTTACAGGAGCTGGCGGAGCAGGATTTGCATATTCTGGGACTGTATCGTCCAAGTAGGACGAGAGAAAAATATCAGCTGCGGTCGGTTTGTGACGTAGCTTAATCGGAACTAATGGCGGCGGAAAATTACATGGTGCTTCCGGGGTTGCTTTTGGCAAGCCCTCGGCAAGAAGAGGATACATACCCTTAATGAGGGCATTTCTCTGTCTGTCTGACTGTTCGGCTTTTACTCGTTCACCTATTTCGATTAATTCCCTTTCTTGGGCTCTTTCAGAGGATTCTCTACTTAATTCTGACTTTCTGATTTCTTTCTCTGTTCTTTTATGAGATTCTTTGCGCCATAACTCGATGGCATCTTTCTGGGACTGTCTGGCTTTCTTTTTCCATAATGCTTCTTCTACTCGCATGATGCACTCGGCATCCCATGTACCTGATACAGGCCATCTATATTTCTCTTCTAGATCTTTAGTATACTCGACCCATAAGTCTAGATATAATATGGCACTTATGCCATGCTTATGATACATAAAATGACCTGGACTGTCCCTAGGCGGGACAGGAACTGCTTCCTCGAGCAGACCTTTTCTAGTTTTTAACTGACGTAACTTAGAGAACAGAGGCATGACTAGACTGGAGTCTAGAAACAATACAATACACAATGAACACAATAATAATAACTGAAACAAATCACTCATACCACGACATTGAAAACACATGAAATAACATTTAAAAATAACGGTTCGGACAGAATACTACCTGAAATACTGAGAACAGAACACATGGATTTCTCGAGAACAGAACTTACTAGAACAGACTAGATGCACTGCTGAAACAGTACGAAACTTACCGGTCTCATAAAGAGACACGTCAGGACCCGCATCCACCTAAGTGGACACTTCGTGTTGGATCTGTGTACCCAAACCCACGGACCAGAGACAAATTAATTGACCCTGTCTAGATACTACCCCAGCAACGGTACTCACCGGGCAGCAAAAACGGAAGGCCTCGGACTGGACTGGACTGCTACGACGACGGACGGACGAACTTCGGACTTCAGTTACAGGTGGGCCTCCGGATACCTCGGACCTTGGACTCTCGGCTTGGGCTCTGGTCGGGACTCGCCGCGTTCCTCCACCGCCTCGTCTGGACGCTGGACCGCAACCTCCGTCTCCTCCGTGGGCCTGAGGGATACTTGAAGCAGAAATATCTGCACGTGCACGGTATGGTTCCGTCACGGCTGCAGAGGATCAGGGGGCCTGCGTGGCTTCTCCGGCGCGTGGGGAAAGGGCAAGTCCCTATTCGGGCGCCATTATGTGGTAAATAAATAATTAAATACCGGTTCTATTTTTGACAATAAACAATAAACGGTTAGCTCAATAAATAAGAGTCAAGATACGAGGTAGCTGGAGTTGACAGGCTTTAATTAAGCATAAAGGACTGGAACAGGACAGCCTGTACGGGGATGGGATGGCAGGGCCCGGCAGCTGCCGGGGCAGGATCTGGGAATGGCTAGCAAACTTTAATAACAGTGCACAATATTTAGAGTTAAACAAAATACATTGTATTCAATACAGTAGGCGTAGCAGTAGGCGGAGTTTGTAGCAGTCGCGAAAGATAAGGCATAAAGTGGGTGTAACAAGAGGTGTGTACAGGGCGTATACATAGACATGTGATGCAAACGTAACAGAATATGTCATAAATGGGGCGGAAACATGGAGGGGGCTACCTGAGCAGCTGGGACCTCTAACCTAGTGGTGCGCGCAAACTGGCAATGACGTGTTACTAGGGAGGACTGGGGGGCTCTGACTTCTGTGCTAGAAGAGGAGACGAAAGTCTGGAGTGTCAGAGCGACATGTACCTAAAGCCTATCTAGTATCTAGTGTTTAGAGAACATGTTGATAGAATCCAAAAGTTATCAGGGCAAAGGCTAACAGACACTAAGACTGGTACATGCATAATTCTACATGTAGTGTGTGTGCGAGGAATATTCTATGAATATTAATACAGCATTTCTCTTACATGGAGACATAAAGGCTAGACCATGACGGAAACTATTGATGCGATTCAGTAGCTTAGAAATGCAGAGAAGGAGGGCTGGACTGATAACTAGAATCATAACATACTCTTGGCAGACTCGGAGGCAGAGCCAGGCCGAGCCGGGCACTGCGTAGCATGAAAGTAAGCTAAGGGTCAGGGATACAGGTGGGGGCTGTATCGCTCCTCGGAGAGGGTTCAGGAAACAGGAGCTGAATCTGAGTCCGGGCCCTTTTGAGGCCTAGAAACGGGGACAATTCAATGAATTAACGTGCACACTGTAAAATGTGGCAACGTAGCTTTACATAGGCCTGATATTCGTTGTATTCACGAGGACTGGAAACTGGCATACTAGAGATGGACACAACTGTAATGGCGTCTTTAATCGATCAGAGGGGAATACATGCATATCGATCATGCACATATAACGTAACATGGGGAACACGTAGGCACATATGACATGGCAAAATTTACTTTTCCACACCCTTTTGTACCACTTTTGGCTGCCATAAGTGTGGCAGGGTATGCTCAGACGTGAGTCCCTTGCTCACTTTGCCACTGGATTCAAGCAAGCCGGGCTGAAGACGGCTGGAATGCCAGAAACCGGTCCTCGGAAGCTTGTTTCCGGTCCAGGGAAGACATGGCTTGGCAGTTCGGGCTGGACTGTTCCCATGAGGCACAGGGTCAGACTGATTTGCATATCTCCATGTCTGAACTGGGGTGGCAGAGTGGGCTAAAGAACGGTGATGGATCAAACCCAGATCTTTTGACTGGGTGTGAGTGTTTGATTGGTTCAGATGCTCCGTCCATCACCACCCCCTTTTGTACCCCATTTGGGTCTCTGAGGCTGGTTAATGAGGGGGATTGAGATCCAGTTGTGTGTCCGTGGATTGTGAGGACTTGGGTGTTTTTTGTTGGGGATAGTAGGAGGGGAGTGTAAGCCTTGGATAGGCTCCAGATGTGAGTTGATGTTCGATAGTATTTTGCTTAGGCCCTATGTTATAATCTCTAGTTGGATTTCCACCCGAGAGATTCTTTGAGACATATTCAGTGAGTCAGGAGAGTTTAGGTGCAAGATGTCATGTGAGGGACAGTCTGGGGGTGGTGCGAGCCTGTTGGTGAGAGGGTCAGTTACTATATCATTGGCACCTATGTTGCTCCTGTGGTTGGCTGAGGGCATGTGGTGGGAGCATACTGTTGCGTGGTAAGAGTTGGCAGACATTGATTGTGTGTCGTTCCCCTGGTTGTCCGTAAGAGGAATTTCTAGGAAAGGGAAGAGAGGGGAAGGTGTCTGTAGGGGGATGGTGAGTTTTAGTAGAGACATTTCTCGGAGATGCTCTGGCTGAGAGGGTGGTGTCGCAGGGAGTGAGATTAGCTTCGGTGGAGTGCATCTGGAGATTGTTTTGTGAATTTGCGTGGGGGATGGTAGGTTAGGGGAAAGGGGGATAAGGGAAATGGGGTTGTGTGAGTGGTTAAAGTGAAAGTGAGTGATGCCACTCTGTAGCGTGTGGAACAGGGAGTCAAATGAGTCTAGGTTGGTGTTGTTGACTTGAATCATGACTATACCATTGCTGTAGATGGTGGCAGAGGTGTTACCGCTGCCCGAAGGGTGTTTCTCATTAGAGATCATCAGTTTGCTGCTGAGAGGGGTGCTAGTATTTTGGATATGTGGAGGTGGGATCTAAGTATGGTGTTCCATTTCACAGGACGTTGAGTGAGGAAGATGAGATGAATTTTCTTTTGGCCTTTGGAGGAGCAGTGGTATATATCAGCAATGAGAGATTACGGGAGTTCTCTAATCAACCTATGTTTGAAGTTTCTTTTTGCTTTGAGTGAGAGATTAGGTGGGAAGATGATGGAAAAAGAGTTAGGGCAGTGGGTTTTCAAACATTTCGTAGAGGGGCGGAGGGAGGTAGATGGGTCGAGAGGCATCTTGCCTCAGTGGGTGTCTTGATGTAGTTTGTGCACAATTGAACAGGTTTCTAGGGGATCTCCGCTAATGGGTCTCCCCAGGGTGTTAGGGTGTAGCAGCCGCAGGGGGAAGGATCAGCGTCTTGTTCTGGGCTGGGTCTCTCTGTCCCGGTTCGGAGGTCCAGACATATGATGGTGGGAGTCTGCAGCAGTCCCAGGCCAGGCCCAATGAGGCTATGCTGGGAGTAGCAGCAGTTGCTCCAGGTTTCGCAGCAGGCCTGGTCTTGCCATCCTGCCCTTGTAGTGGATGGCACCGGGAGCCAGGGCGAAAACGGCAGTCTTTCGTGATAGTCTGTGCCGGGAACCGCAGCAACAGCTCTGGGCCTCGATCAGACCCGTTCCTGATATCACACCCCTGTAGTGGCTGACGCCAGGTGCCAGGGCATCCAATCCGGCATTGCAGCAAGTCGTCTTTCGCAGCAGGCACAACTCGTCTGTCCTGGTGAGTAGAGATCGACAAAAAAACTCTTTCTCTCTCTAGACTGAATTGTGTTGACATGCTAGGAAACAGACAGGTTTATGACTGGGATTATGGAAGGATTTTCACAGATTAGTGATCCCACATCCCAGAGCTCCATTTGAGTGTTCCTTCTTGGCGGCCATCTTGTGTCACAATTCCTGCCAGGTTCCCATGGGAGATTTTCATTTCAGTTCTCGGACATTGACTATGGAGACACGAAGGCTTCAGTGGGAAGGTCTGCGTCAAGGGCAGTATACAGCTTTGGGGATCAAGATAGATCTCTCTGCCACCGTACACCCACATCACTACCAATGTTTACTGCGATCAGAGGGATGCAGTCAGGTCTCCTGCAGGTTTTGAACCAGGTATCCGCAGTTCTCAGCAATGTGGTTTCAGCATAGGACCATGAGAAGTTGACCATGAGCTCCAGAACACAGAAGAATTAGAAATGGAGTAATTGCATAAAGGTAATGCTTCCTGTGTTCACTAAGTGTTGCCATGTATCGTGGATATTGGTGTTGTTCATTAGGTGTCAGCAAATTTCAGAGGGATTGATTGGAATATGTAGTTAAATGTACCGAAATTCCACAGGATCAAGCTCAGGCTAAAGCAACATTATCCTGGGCCTCGTGGGCGGCCACCATTTTAAAGTCAGGCAGAGCTTAGGGAGGATTTACCTGAATTCATGACCCAGAGACACTGTTCACACTTGTACACATGCCCAGCCGGATTTTTTAGAGTAGCCCAGCGCTCGTTGGCTCCAGGGGACAAGCATATTGTCTTACTTGTGGGTCATAGCTTGAACGTGAACCATGTCGTGCCTGGAGTTCTCCTGGACATTGGCCATTTTGTCCCCTTGTAGTTCGAACATTCATGTAGGTCAGCTGTGGAGCATACGTTGATGATTTTACCCCAGTGACAACCAGGGAAGTCCCACAGAGATTTTGGTGTCTGCCTGGAGGTTAGTTTATCACTCAAGGAAAACAAGCATGTCAGGACAGAGTTACAGACAGATCAGGATGTCTGTACAGAGGAAAAATCAGAGGAAAAATCAGTCAGTGCCAGGCAGGGCCAATAATGCTGTAGCAACGTAGTCTAAAACATTGGGCAAAAAAACGTTGAGGCAGTGTTTGGGTCAGGCATCCAGAGAATCAACAGTTCAGAGCTGGAACAGGCAACCTAGTCAATGAGAACCACATAATCTAGATTTTTGGTTACTAACTATATTGAAAAAAACACCCCAACACCATTGTATGATGCTGATAATATTGGCCCAGAATTACATACCAATACTAATGTATTTTCTTAAGTTTGCCAATGTATTTTCTGGATAAAGTGGGGAAGATCGTCGGCTCCTGTGCGGAGAACAATACTGCCGCCCAGATTTATGATTTACAGGAGACGGAAGGGGCTTCGGGTCAGTTGTGTAACCTGAATAGCTTTCAGGTTTTTACTGACCCTACTTTTAGCATTGTGGTGCAAATCATATCTTCAGGATCCCCCCTTGACCCTCTGCCTCAGAAAGTATGGAAAACCTATGGCCAAGCGACTATTCCCTGGCTTGGACAGATATGGAATCAGTCCCTGGAAGAAGGCACCGTTTCAGGGATGGAATCAGGCGGTGGTAATAACCCTGATTAAGAAGCCCACCTTGGAACCGACAAATCTGGTTAATTTTCGACCAATCTCTCTGCTTCCATTTCCAATTAAAATCTTGGAAAAACCTGTAAGCAGATCTTTATCCGGCTTTTTGGAGGAACAACATCTGCTGGATAAGGATCAGTTTGGGTTTCGGCCTGGGCATGGGACGGCATCAGCTCTGTCCACTATGATGGACAATTTACGAATGCGGGCCGACAAAGGGAATGGCACGGTTTTAGTGCTTCTCGATATGTCGGCCGCGTTCGACACAGTGAGCCACTCAATCCTTTAGGAGAGACTGGAGAGAATAGGAGTGAAGGGACGGGCCTTGCAATGGTTACGGTCCTACTTGACAGGGAGACAACAGACAGTAACCTTGCCACCATTTACATCTCGCAAATCACCTATTGCCTATGGGGTCCCACAGGGCTCTGCCATCAGCCCTATTCTTTTTAATATTTATCTGCAGCCGCTTTTTCCCATCATTTAATTGTTAGGGGTTGACTTGGTCAACTACGCGGACGACGCAGCTGGCATTCTCCTTGGAAGGAAAACAGGCAGTCTCTATGGATCGTTTCCAAGAGTGCATGCGTCAGACCGCAGATTGGCTGCGGAGGAATTCTCTGCAGTTCAATGGAGGGAAGACTGAGGTGCTAAACTGCTCACTGGCGAGGTTGTCCTTGCATACACCGGTGGAGTTCAGGCTTACCCCCGAGGAGGATCTGCTGACTCCGGCCAGCACGGTACAAAATCTGGGGGTCCTAATAGATAAGAACCTCCAAATGGGTCACAGGCAATTAAGACAGCCAGCGTGTGCTTCGGTCTGCTGTGCCTGTTACGTCGGATACTTCCGATCCTACCGAAGGATCTGCGATCCTTGGTAGTAAGCAGCACAGTGATGAGCAGACTGGACTATTGCAACTCCTTGTATTTAGGGGCCCCTCAGTACATCTTCCAAGGGTAGCAAAGAGTCCAGTCTGCTGCGGCAAAACTGGTGCTGAACCTGCGGCGTAACCCATCCTCTACCTATGCCCTGAGAGAGCTCCATTGGTTACTAATCAAGGAAAGGGTTCTCTTTAAATCTCTCTGTCAGGTTTACAGAGCAACACACGAGATGGGTCCAATCCCATTACAGGAAAGGTTTTCCTGGTATCTTCCTCGAGACAGCTCCGCTCTTCTGGTGCCAGTTTACTGGTAACTACGAGATTTACACGCTCCAGGATGGGGGGGAGGTCCTTTAGTGTGGTTGGGGCTCAGTTGTGGAATGAGCTACCACAAAGGATCAGACAGATTGATTCTCTAACTGAATTCAGAAAGAGCCTAAAAACTTGGCTCTTTCCGAAAGTCTGATCCGCATGTTCTATCTCTCTGCTCGTCATCATGTTGATCATGTGTTCTTAAATCTGAGCGCCAGGTTACCCGTAGGGTGGCAGTAGCACTATACAAGCACAGATACAATACAATACAATACAATGTAGGCCAAATCATGTTATTCTACATAATCCATACAAACTTTCCTGGTGGTAACGTGCATACTTTTCTCTTGCACAGTTATGGTCATCTTGGTTCTGACTATGCCATAGGCACCAAAGACAGGCCAGGGAAAGAGCTTCTGGGATGAGCTCCGGGTCTGGGATCACTAAAGTGGAAATCCCTTCCGGATCGTTCACATCAGCCCACCCTGACGATAACCACAGCGAGTCCACTTACCGGGCATAACCATAGATCCTGGTGGAAGATCAGAGAGGAAGGATCCAGCGACGATAAGGACCCAGAAGGCAATGCTGAGACCGCACTCAAGAGTTAACATGGGGAGTGCACCTGAGTGAGCCCGAGAAGAATACGCGGACCAAAGCTGCAAGAAACACTGTAGACAAGGACAAGGACACTCCGTGGCAACAGGGGAGCCCCGGGACACTCCGTGATGGCAGAGGAGCCCCGGGATGCATCGAGGTGGGAGATCTTAACGCCTGCCCCTGCAATGGCTGCCTAAGTCCCAATAGAAAACAGCAGAGGTTCGCGCGACAGACTCTAGCTGTCTCTATTTCCAAAATCCGCTACCACCGCTGGGCAGCTCAAGGCAAACAGGCGCTGAATAGAACTGACACCAATTCTGTCGAGCCCCGGTGGAGAAACGGGCACTGCAAACTGAATGCAAGATGCCTGTCCCCAAAATGGCCGCCAGTAGCGACATTGAATGCAGTCAAGCACTAACATAGACCCCAAACGTTATAATAGGCTTAAACAGAAAATAAAGCTAAAAAGGGCTCAACCTTTCTACAATAATTACTATACAAAGAGTCTGAGAGTAATAACTGAGACTAATTCTCTTGAGCTCCGGTAGAGAAAAGGACACGACAAATTGAGCTCAAGACGCCTGTTCCCAAATTGGCCTCCTGAAGAGACAGTGAAGGCAGCCAAGCACCAGTATAGTCCCCAAATGCTATAATCTGATTAAACCACCAACAAAACTAAATAGACCACAACCTATCTGCAATAATTACTCTACAAAGAGTTTGAGAGTATTTAATTTCTTGAGCATTCATTGAAAAATTTTGTGATGAGCCCCTGACGCCTGACCCACTTATGGCAGCTAGTAAAGACAAAGAAAGGGGTGGAAGCTGAAAGTGAAAGTGGAAAGAGACTGAAGCATTCACACAGATCACTATGACTATAATCTCCAAATCATGCTCTCATCCACCATTCTACTAAGTGATTAAGTTCAATTTCTAGGTCATTTGAGATATATGACACTTCAGTTGACATCCTGAGACGGATGCGGACCCCCTGGTCCCCACTCACGAGAAACCCCCGTTGCCTCGCAGGGCTGGGGCCAACACTCTCTGACCCACAAAGACGTTTCACCCTGAAATTGGGCCCTACGCTGACCCTGGGTACTACAAACCTCACTCACAGAACGAAGAGGTACGCTTACTCGGGGCCAAAGTCTCTGAGCCACAAGCCCAACTTGATAGTGGTGCCCGGCCATTGACCTTCAACGTCACAGTCCCCCTTACCTAGAGACCAGACCAACTCCAACGCCCAATCCCAGGTCCTGAGAAGCCCCTCCCAGCATGTCCCCTTCCCTACTGCTCCCCCCTACGAGAGGCAACGCCTCTTCCACCCATGAGGGGCAACCCCCCTTCCCCCCAACTTCCCCCCGCCTGAACAGACAACACTCTCTCCTCCACACCACATTCCATCCCATAATCCACTGGAGTAAACCCGACTCCTTCACAACACAGAAAAATGCCACGAGCTCGCATCCGGTTGCCACCCCGCTCACTCCAAACTTCCTGATTCCCCATGCCCCGTACACCTTCGCAATCACTTTTCCCCCAAACTCTCTAGTAAAGCAAAGAAACTCTCCAAACATAGACTGCTCAGACAACATCCAGAGGCACTATACGCAGACACCTATCACTGCTTCTCCAGAGGACAGATCAAAATGGACCACATCTTTCACACAGATAGTCCCGATTTCTGGCACACCACTCTCAACACACTTCTCAGCATATCCAAAACCACCACTACCCCCCACAGTCGCAAACTGATGACCTCTCTCCCGAACCTCCAGTTGAAGAGCGGCTATATCTCCATAACTATCTTCATGAACGGCACAGTCCTAATACAGGCCAAGAACACTCACCTTGAAGGCTTCGACTCCCTCTTCCTCTCACTAAAAAAGGTCCCCACGATCACCTCAGGATTTGGATCTACGCCATCCTTCCCCCCACAGAGACACCCATGTCAGGAGAGGCCTCGGACCCCTCTCTCAGCGGCATCAAGATCCCCCTCGCGGTCATCCCGAGACCCTCATTGTAACTCTATCCCTCCTTTTACCGCCCACTCCCCTCCTATCAGACAGCCGTGCCCCCCCTTCCCTCCTCTCTTAACTCCCAGGATGGAACATCATCCTCTAGTTGAGCCCACTAACAGCCCCTGTCCCCTCGCCGCTTGGGATCCGTCACCTGCCATGAGGCAGCATTCCCTACGCCCATGAACCGTACTAAAAACTATCTAGGCAGCCCCTTCCACAATAACCATCAGGACCGGGACTCTCATCCCTCCTCCAACTACCATCAAGTCAGGGACTCATCCCCCTCCACTAAGGACAATGTGGCCCCAGACACCCTCCCACCCCTCCTGGTCCCTCCCCCCTCACCCAAGCACAATGCTGCCACAGACACCCTTCCTCCCTCCTTAGATAACACGACGCAATGCCTTTCCCTGCTAGAAACCCAGTTGGAAATCCTGATTCGAGGTCTGAATGAAACTCTATCCAACCTATCCCTGACCCGAAAGCCCAGCCATAGAGCTAGCTAGTCTCACCCAACCCAGCCTAGGCAAGGTATCACCCCCCACTGAGCCTCCCGTCCCCACAGACCTCGACCCGGGCCCCCCAGAAAGGGGAAGGATAGCTCCTAAGAAATACCTAGAAGAGTAACCACCTCACTTTCCCTGCAGGAAGTGACACACCCTGCCACACCCTTTGACCCCCCGTGAATTCCTCCCCTAAATCCGCGATTCAAGAAATCACAGGATTCAGAAGCGAACACCCTCCTCCGAGAACCCCCAGACCCCCTGCCCACCTTTTCTCCTACCTAGAGTCCAACGAGTGAATACAAAGAACAACCCTCCATCAACTGCATGCTCATAAACTGCAAATCAGCCTCTAAACATGCATCTGAACTAGCGGGAGCCATCCTCTCCCATGACATAGACATAGCATTCATAACAGAAACCTGGCTCAATAACCTCTCCTACCCTAGCATGGACATGCTGGTTCCTCCTGGATTCGGATGATCAACAAAGACAGGCAAGTGAAAAGAGGCGGGGCATAGCAATCATCCACAGGAACAACATCTCCATCACAGAAATTTCCTCTTGTGTATACAGCTCCTTTGAATGTCTCTCAGTCAACATCAAAACTCAGGATACCAGACCTACTCTCTCCCATCTTCTATATCACCCCGCAGGCAACTCCTCAGAATTCGGGGTTCACCTTTACGACTTGATTGCCCATTGCGCACTCTGCAACTCTAACAACATAATTCTGGGCAGCCTCAATCTAAGGTGGAATGAAACAAAGAACCCGCTCATTCAAACCCTAAACAATCTACTACTAGTTAACAATCTGACCCAACACTGCTCAGAAGAAATACATCACAGAGGAGCTATCCTTGACATTATTATAGCCGAATGCAAGGTAATCTCAATCGACCACATCTTCCCCGTTGACTGGTCCGACCTTCACATAGTTCTCTTTCACATTAACCATTCGATCTTGACCAATCTAATTCCCAAGCTAGACCCCCACAAATGTGTCAGGAACACAGCCCAAATCTCACGAGCGGACCTAGAAGAAAGAATTAGCTTGCTGCTCCCCTCCTCCACTGGCCACCTCTCAACCAACAAACTCACCTTTCTTTACAACTCCAATATGACGCTCACCCTGGATCAAATTGCACCCCTGAAGCTAGAGAAATCTAGGAATATCCCTTCTAGAACATTGTTATTCACTGATATCAACAAAGAAAGATGACAATTAAGAGCCTGCAGAAAGAACCTGGAGGAATAATCCCTCAGCCCTCCACCGCCATCAACTCCAATTAGCCCGCAGAATGTACAAAAAACACATTAAGAACAAAAAGTCAGCTTTCTTCTGCTCGGCATTAGATAACGCAAAAACACAACCCAAAGAGCTTTTCAATATCATAAGGAATCAAACCTCCAAACCCATACCTTCCTCAACTCAGGCATCCAACGTTCGATGCGACAGCTCCGCAACCTTTTACAATAACATAATCGCCAAGTTTGACCTCGCACTTGGCACAAATCCCATCTCCTCCAGTGAGATCCAAATGTCCAAAACTCTTGTTAGCACTTTTGTGAAATCTCCAAAACAGTTATCCTCATTCACTCCCATCCAGGAAGCAGAGATAGTCAATCTAATCTCTAATGCTCAGCCCTCAGCTCACACCCTGGATCAGCTACCTCCTCACCTGGCCAAAGACCTGAAGCTAATCCTAGCCCCACTACGGTGCAAGATCATCAACAACTCATTGAGCTCTGGAATCGTACCTGACTGCCTCAAAGTAGGACAAGTCACACCTCTACTAAAAAACAACAGGACTAGACACGGAAGATCTAAATAATTTCAGACCTGTCTCGAATCTTCCTTTTTTGTCCAAAATCATGGAAAGATGTGTACTCCCACAGTTAACCCAACACCTGGAAAACATCAAACTACTAGATCCTCATCAATCGGGCTTTAGAAAGGGATGCAGCACTGAATCAGCAATCCTCAATGTCATAGACGACCTACTCAAGTCACTTATCGGCCGCATTCATTACAGGCGACCACAAACTGCTCCTAAGGGTTCTTCAAGAAAGGGCCAGTCTACAAGAGACAGTCCTTCACTGGTTCTCTTCCTTTCTCCACAACCGAACACAAAGAATTAAAATAAAAAACTTCTAATCCGACCTCCACCCTGTCGTCAGAGGTGTTCCACAAGGGTCTTTACTCTCCCCCGAGCTCTTCAACATCTACATTGAACCTCTTACTTCTCTACTCAGGAAATCCAACATCCCCTTTCATCTATATGCAGACGACACGCAGCTCTATCTGGAAACCACCTCAATTGACGACATCCAGAGACTAAACAACACGCTCAAGGAGGTCCAACACTGGCTCACAACCAATCATCTGAAACTTAACCAAGAAAAAACGGAAATATTACTCATTTCCCACAAAGACGATAACCCAAAAAATCAAAGAATGGCTCAAAGCCATTGATGCCCTCAATGGTAACCTCTCCTTGGCAGACTCAGTAAAATCGCTAGGGATCACGCAAGACCCAAAACTTGACATGAAGAAACACATCACAAGATCCGCTAAAAGTGCCTTTCTCAACCTAAATCTACTATACAAAATAAAACCCTTCCTCCCACCCAATGGAACTTCAACAAGTCACCCAAGCACTGGTCCTCTCCAGAATAGACTACCGGGTTGCTACCTTGACGGGGACAGCAAAAACCCACCTTGCCCCCCTTAAGACAACCCTCTACACAGCAGCCAGAATGGGCACCAGAATTAGGAAATTCAAGCACATCTCTCCAGCCCTCAGAGAACTCAGATGGCTCCCAGTTGAGTTGTGAGCCAGCTTTAGAACAGCCTGCCTCACGCTTAAAGCCCTGCACAGAGGTAAATCAGAATACCTGGCTGCCAACCTCAAAAGGTACTGAGAGGAAGGGGTCCCAGTGTATATAGGGAGCAATTAAATACAATTCAAGTGAGTTAAACAAAAACAATTATTTTGATCCGCAAAGTTTTATTCACAGTGGGATCCAGTATATTGAATATACATAGCATCAAATACAATCAACTGTATTGAAAGTCATACAGTGCCCCGAGGAGGGAAGGGGGAAGTGATAGTGAATAGGTAAGGGAAGTGATGGGATTGTGTGACAGTAAAATCAATCCTTCAAAAACTTATTCATGCTATAATTAGTATAGCAACAACTGCCATTAAACATGGCGACATTATTTGAAAAGTGGCATACAACACAAGGTACAGTGTATATACAGAATATTGGCGTGAGGTTGCCGCAATTGAAAAAACAGTCGACGTTTCGACCCTCAGAAGTTGCAGGACAGTTTAACCTTGCTGTGGGGTCTTCATCAGGACCAGGGGGTGGGGCAGGGGACCTAATAGAAGTATAATAAATTAAAGTTAGAGGGTTGCTACTCCGGCCTCGAATTATCACATAGGTAGAGACGGACAAAGTCCATGATAGAATCTTATTGATAGTTAATTATAAAGAAATAGAATCTACTATGTTCCGGCAGGTCCAGAACATAGAACAGGGTAAAACCTTATTAATTGCGGAAATTAGGGCGCCTGAGTAGGAAAACCAGCATGGTACGAGACGGCCCACCACTCGCAAAAAGGCATTCAATAAAAGGAACTGCTACTACAAAATAAAGATGGAATCTAGGATTGAGGGCTAACAATTAGCGCGAGTCCAGAGGCTGAAAAAATAAATAAAAAACATAAAAAACATACCACAGGGTCAAAAGTCCGCCGTGTGGTCTTGAGTGAGAAATGGAAGACAGTAGAGCTGCATCTGTAATGATGAGCGTACATTAATTACATATCTGTATTGAAAGGGGGGTAGACATTGGCGAAGATTACAACAATGTCCGGTTGGGGACAGTGAAATCGTGCTTACCGATGGTGGCGTCCTGTTTGGTATCAGGATTCGGTAAGTTCAGACATCGTGAGGAATGAATCCGTGATTGGTCTACTAGGGCAAGAACAGAGGGACCGTCAAGAAAACAGACCACTGTAGAATGATTTAAGGCGGGAGGCGGACAAGGAGCGAAGCCATACTCACTCGGTAGGAATGAATCTGGGAGCTCCGTACGAGGGCAGCCGATCAATGCCGCGTTTCCTGGTTTGGGGAAGGAGTCATGGTAACAGGTCACGTGGTGACAGTAGACATCATGAAATTGGAAGAAAGACTATCAATGCCGTCTGCCATGGTTAATAAAACTAAAGGGTGCTGTTGTTGAATAAGGAGTTTTGAATATCGTTTATCCATTATATTTCTTCAAGCAACAATAAATAAATGCGAATGCGATGTTAAGTTAAAATAGACATAGAAAACCACTATAGTCTTAAAACGACATGTTGGTGAATTCTGGACGTACCTCTCAAACATGAGGGTAAAGGCCCGACAATTAGTGAGTCAACAATTACATATAGTTTGAGACACAGCATTTGGACAGTGGTGTGCCTTTCAAACATAAGGGTAAAGCCACATTTTGAATGTCAGAAGCAATTAAATGGAGAAAGAAGGGTAGGATACTAATAAATTCAATGATGAAAAATTTGAAACTAATATAGGCAAACAAACCCATCATGGTATTGTAGCCAATTGGGAAAATGAGCTGTCCAGTTCATTGAGACCAGTTTCAATTGAATTAAAAAAGTAAATCCATTTCAGTTCTCGGGTGTTTAGAATGTCCGAGATGTTGCCACCTCGTGGTCCCATCGTTGCTTTTTCAATGACCAACCATTGTAAACTTTCAGGGGGATGGGAATTCAGCTTGAAATGTTCTACTAAAGGTGCGCCTTGAACATCACATCGAATTCGGCTCATGTGTTGTAGTATCCGAGCTTTTATTTTTTGCTGAGTTTGGCCAATGTAGATTTTATGACATGGGCATACGATGGCGTAAATGATGTTATTGGAATTACAATTGCTGAAGGATTTGAGTTTGACAGTGAGATGGAGGTGTACAAACTCCTTAGTCTGAATAGTGGAATCGCAAGCCTTGCATTGGCCACATTTGAAATGACCAATGACTGGTGGTAAGTTCCACAAGGTGTTGATCGTAGGTTGACTGTCAGGGGATAGGAAAGAGCAGACAACATAATCCTTAATGCTCTTGGCTTTCTTAAATGCATGAAGTGGTGTCTCAGGTTGTTTGATATCATCCGATACCAAATGCCAATGCTTGTTGATGATTCCTTTGATGCTGTTACTTTTGGTATTGAAAGTAGTGACACAGACAATACAACTCTCTTCATGGTTGGTTCTATCTTTGGGTATTAATAGTTCTTCACGGGGATAGAACCAAGCACGTTTGCGGGCTTTTTTGATCAAACGTCTTGGGTAACCACGATTTAGCAAGCGGTTTGAAAGATCCTGTGATTCAGAAAAATAGTCATCTTTATTTGAACAATTTCTCCGTATCCTCAGAAATTGCCCAAAAGGCAGGTTATCCCGAAGAGCGCGAGGATGATGACTATTATAAGCCAATAGGGAATTTCTCTCGGATGCTTTTCGATATAGTTTGGTGCAGAGTCTTCCAGAGTGGTGATAAATAGTGACATCCAAAAAGTCAATAGTGTTGCTGTCCGATTGGATTGTAAACTTGACATATTGGGATTGTTGGTTGAGCCAAGTAAAGAAACTGTTCAATTGGTCATGACTGCCGTTCCAAATCATTAAAATGTCATCGATGTACCTCATCCAGAGGCCCACTTGGTCTCTGAATGGGTTCGATTGACTGAGAATAGTATCTTCTTCAAATGCTGCCATGTACAGAATGGCTACATCGGGAGCAAAGGGAGCACCCATGGCTACACCAGAAGTTTGAAGATAAAAGTTGTTGTCAAACAGAAAGAAATTGCGGGTCATTGCGATTTTGAGCAAGGATACAATGAACTCTGAGGGTACTTGAACAGGTGCAGGACGTTTCTGAAGACATCTGGCTATCACTGTAAGAGCTTCCTGTTGGGGAATGCAAGTATAGAGGGAGACTACATCGCAAGTAGCTAATCTTTGGTTTGACGGATCATAGGGTATACTCTCAGTTATGTTGATGGTATGCATCGTGTCTCGAAGGTATGATGGGGTAGCCTCAGCAAGTGGTTTAATAAAAAAGTCAATGTACTTTCCCAAAGGTTCCAATATGGAACCACAGCCAGAAACAATTGGGCGACCCGGAGGATTGTCCATGCTTTTTTGGAGTTTGGGCAAAGTGTATAGTGTTGCCAGACGAGGATGTTTGTTATTCAAAAAGTGAAATTCATTCTCAGACAGGAAACCTAAACTCAGACCTTCCTGGGTTACTTCTAAGATCTCTGTAGCGATGGATCTGGTGGGGTCAGACCTCAATAGTTGGTAGCAATTATCATCCTGTAGTTGACGTAGAATCTCAGATTTATAGGCAGATAGATCCTGTATAACTATGGCACCGCCTTTGTCTGCAGGCTTGATCACGACTTGATGGTTATTGGCCAATGACTGTAGAGCTGTCTTTTGGGGTTTGCTGGTGTTGTATCGAACAAAGGTTTTGTCTTGAAGAACCCGTTGCACATCACGCCAGACAACAGCTTCATAAGCTAGAATCTGCTTCGACATACTGTTGGCATATGGAACAAAAGTTGAAGGAGGTCGCATGCCGGTGACAGATGACTTGAGCTGTGTTTCCGTGTTGCGGAAGAAGTACTTAAGTCGAATCTTTCGGAAAAATTTGTAAAGTTCTGTTCTTATCACAAAATTGTCTGGATTGTACGTAGGGACGTACGATAGTCCTTTGCTAAGTACTTGGAGTTCAGCATCAGTAAGTGGTTGGTTGGAAATGTTAACTACAGGATTAAGGGTTTCAACCGGTTCCATCGGTTCTACCAACGGTAAGTCTTGTTGCGAGTCACTCTCTCGCCGTGTTGTTCGGGTTGAAACCGAACTTGTTTCGAAGATTGGCCTCGTCCTCCATCCCAGTTGGTTTGATTCTGCTGGGAGCCACGTTGGTTCTGGCCGCGGGGCCATGAGTTGCCTCTTCCTCGTGGAGGTCGCCAAGATCCCCGACCTTGTCCTAAAAAAGGAGAGAATTGCTGGGGTGGGTAGTTGTAATCAAAATATTGGTATTGGTAACTAGGACCTGCTGAGTCTGGTTCTCCTTCGGAGCTGTAGGACGAGTCAGAGAAAGTTGGATAATTCCGTCTCCCTCGGTAGGTTCCCCGGCCTCTATTGGTGAATCGACCCTGTGTGTCTTGTCGGCAGTAGTCGTCCTGTAGGTATGGATACGTCTTTTTTTTGTCGTATAGGCGAATATCACGGGCCAATTTTTCAAGTTTGCGGTTTTGTGTGGTTAGGTCAAAATCATGGAGTGTGGCTTGTAAGTTGGTTAAGGTATCCTTGGCGCTTGCAAAGTTGGTATCAGCGGTTATTTCAGCTTTCAATGCAGTGATTTCAGCAGTGAGTTGTTGCACTTGATCCGCAGCCGTTTCAACGCCCAACACCATCCAGTGGCGAGAACAATTGTTTGAGATGTGACTAAATCCTTCTCTAAATTTCGGGACTTCAATAAAGATAGCCGGTTCAATTTTAATTTGTAGTCCAACCGGAATTATGTTCTCTTTGAGATACCTAGTGAGCAAGTGGCCATGCCACCGTGTCCGTACCAGTTTCTTCTCCAGGCGCTCGAGACGAGAGATTTTATCCTTTAATGAGAAATCAATTGATGGAATATCAGATTGGAAAAAGATGTTATCAGGATTTTCGAGCAATTTGTCAATATAGTCCTCAGAGTAGGACAAAAGTTCTCTTTCTACCATATTGTGATGTTAGAAATTATTTTAAAGAAAAGGAGGGAAAAGAACCTCGCAGACAGGCGTCGGCTCGAAGTAGTTTATAGAAGGGGGGTTTTACCCAGACATAGTCACTGGGACCTGGGTTCAATAGGTACAGAGAGGAAGGGGTCCCAGTGTATATAGGGAGCAATTAAATACAATTCAAGTGAGTTAATCAAAAACAATTATTTTGATCCGCAAAGTTTTATTCACAGTGGGATCCAGTATATTGAATATACATAGCATCAAATACAATCAACTGTATTGAAAGTCATACAGTGCCCCGAGGAGGGAAGGGGGAAGTGATAGTGAATAGGTAAGGGAAGTGATGGGAGATTGTGTGACAGTAAAATCAATCCTTCAAAAACTTATTCATGCTATAATTAGTATAGCAACAACTGCCATTAAACATGGCGACATTATTTGAAAAGTGGAATACAACACAAGGTACAGTGTATATACAGAATATTGGCGTGAGGTTGCCGCAATTGAAAAAACAGTCGACGTTTCGACCCTCAGAAGTTGCAGGACAGTTTAACCTTGCTGTGGGGTCTTCATCAGGACCAGGGGGTGGGGCAGGGGACCTAATAGAAGTATAATAAATTAAAGTTAGAGGGTTGCTACTCCGGCCTCGAATTATCACATAGGTAGAGACGGACAAAGTCCATTATAGAATCTTATTGATAGTTAATTATAAAGAAATAGAATCTACTATGTTCCGGCAGGTCCAGAACATAGAACAGGGTAAAACCTTATTAATTGCAGAAATTAGGGCGCCTGAGTAGGAAAACCAGCATGGTACAAGACGGCCCACCACTCGCAAAAAGGCATTCAATAAAAGGAACTGCTACTACAAAATAAAGATGGAATCTAGGATTGAGGGCTAACAATTAGCGCGAGTCCAGAGGCTGAAAAAATAAATAAAAAACATAAAAAACATACCACAGGGTCAAAAGTCCGCCGTGTGGTCTTGAGTGAGAAATGGAAGACAGTAGAGCTGCATCTGTAATGATGAGCGTACATTAATTACATATCTGTATTGAAAGGGGGGTAGACATTGGCGAAGATTACATCGATGACATTTTAATGATTTGGAACGGCAGTCATGACCAATTGAACAGTTTCTTTACTTGGCTCAACCAACAATCCCAATATGTCAAGTTTACAATCCAATCGGACAGCTACACTATTGACTTTTTGGATGTCACTATTTATCCCCACTCTGGAAGACTCTGCACCAAACTATATCGAAAAGCATCCGAGAGAAATTCCCTATTGGCTTATAATAGTCATCATCCTTGCGCTCTTCGGGATAACCTGCCTTTTGGGCAATTTCTGAGGATACGGAGAAATTGTTCAATTTCCGATTTGGTAAATACCGAATCGGTAATGGGGGGAAGAATTACAAGGGTGGCAGGGTGTCACATTGACACCCTGTTGCACCCCTGAATAGTGCATGGGTGCACATGTGGCACACATACATGCCCTAAGGGCATGTATGTCTGCCACATGGCACTTTTAAAAAAGCAGAAAATTGCTTTTTTAAAGGTTTTCGACATTTACCACCAACTTGTAGTTGGTGGTAAATAACGAATCCTTAAATGAAAAATGCACTCACTTGAGTGCTCCCTACATTAAGGATTCAGTAATTTACCGAATCGGTATTTAAATTACCGTTCAGTAAATTACTGAATCCTTAAATCCGCCTTATACATTTCAAACCCTAAATACCGGTCGGTAACGGCCAAAATTCAGTAATTTTGTGCGTTACAGACCGGTATTGGGCTACCTACATCTGGCCCCTAGTTCCATCCAATTGGTATGGAGCACAACCTTCACCTTCACTTTCCTAGTTTCTATTTAATGATGGTTTGGCATTTCTGTTTGGGAATGTCCACTATTTGGCTGGTTGACTGTTTTGTCACTGGTCGGGGTGTTTTTATTTGGAAAGGTGAGTAAGCTGAGGGTTGGTCCCACTGGTGATGCCCAGATTATCAACCCAGTTTGAAACACATGTGTACCCCCAGAAGAGATGAATGATTATCATTCTTCCCTCCACTAATCAATGCCACCACTACCACAGGGACACAGAGTACCTTCTTGGTGGCTCAGGCCTCAAGTGGCATTTCAAATTCATCAAATGCATGGGAATTTGTCTTTGCAATAATCTTTCAAATTCAGTCAGGCACTCCTTTGATAGTTAGAGAAAAGCTAGAATTTTTCTGCATGTTTCTACACATTCAAGTTAGTACAGCGTTTTTTAATTAAAAAACTGACTTGTATTGAACTGTTTCTAATATCTGTTGGTAACAAATAACTAAGAGGTTTTTGATGTATTGAACTTTGCACTAGCTGGTTTTATCTATAAAAGAGCTATGCTCCAAGGTTTTAAATGGATTGTAGTAAAGGGCTTGGTGAGATTATGTATTATATGGGGTGAAGTACCCCCTGGCTTACATGATAAGGATATTGCAAATCACCAGAGTTCCAAACATAATAAAGGAACTCAGCCTTCAGCCTCATTCCTCTATATGGTAATAGAACTACACGGTGACTTGCACTAACCTTAGAATGTATGGAATCTATGACATTATATACAATGACTGACTTTAACTGTGCACTAACCCCACATCAAGTCTTCCAAAAAAGCTGTGTCTCACTTTAACGTATTAGTCAGTCACTATTCCTGGGTGACAGAATGCATACCTCTGAAACGTTATCCCTTCATTGAGATCTGCTGTTTCATAATGTCCTGTAACTGAACTCTATTAAAACATATAGATTTCATACAAGTGGGCAATAACGTTTCTAATTAGGAAAGAATATAATTACAAGTAAAGGAGCAGATGCAAGCAGTGTCTCAAGAGAGACTGCAAACTGAGGAGTATAATGGGTTGTAAGGCCTGGATAGACTCATGTAATGTAAATGGAATGTAAACTAACAGCTAGTTAAAACTCTCAAGTACCCATACGTCATTCGTGTACTTGAAAAATGACAAATTATAAAATCATAAACATACACAGGGGCAGAAGCGAGCCGAAATGATCCCCACCTGTCTGCTTTATTTCCTTAACATGCTTTGAAGGGATGCTAGAAATTGATCTAATGCATTTCTTGACCCCTGAAGGAGACTGATCACATAAGGACAGCAGGAAATGTATTCAGGTGGGTCCCCTGGGCCTCCCCATCTAATGAATAATGTTACCTCCTCTCGGAACTGTGAACGCACAGCAATGCAGTGGGCACTGTCACTGAAAAGCTTATAATACTGTTTCTGCAAAGGGAAACATTCATAGTAATAAGGTGTCAGTCACCTGGATATTTTAAATTCATTGAACCATCTCAGTAGCACGGATCAAAATCAATAATGGCGAAAATGCTGCTCTCAACGCAGGTCACTATGTCTTTCTATAAAAGAACTGATGAGCTAGCAGTGCAGTACTGAAGTGCTAATGGAAAATATGAAGCTGATTACTAGTGCTGATGTTGTTTCTCTCCCACAGCTATTCTGCTCAGTCCAGCCAAGTCCTACATACTCTGATGGAAGAGGAAGCTGAACATTATAACTGTACTTGCAGTATTTGCATTTGTCAGCAGTAAAAGCTGACGTCAGAATTTTTATTTGTCAGCAATACAATGTGTAGCGCTTGATTTTATGGTCATCATGTTGAACCATTTCATTTATCCTACATTGTTGCTAGCGGTATTTCAGTAAATAACACATTGGCACAACACATTAAAACACGGCGGCGTTTACTGACAACTAATTCTAAGAGCACCAATATAATATTGTTTTAAGTGATATGATTTATAGACAATCAATGGTTTGGAAATCTGAATGTCGAGTGTCTATCAAAGCATATGTTATGTCATTATGTTTGATGTTAAAAAATGTTTGCTTAGAACTCATTACTTTCAACTGCAGAATAATCAGAGTTTAAGAATGAGAAATTAATAAACCAGGTACAGCAAATGATAACAGACTGAAATCCCAGAGGGGGTTCTGATGCCAAATAAAAATAACTGCATCGGTCAGGAGACAAGTGGAACGTAAAATCACTGTCTGGCAACTTCTAAGCATAGCAACGGGCATTTTTTAACGACAATAATATTCCGTATCCACACGTAGCTCATCATATGGGATCTCATCAGTGATGGCATCAGTGATATTACTGATGATGTCTTTTGAGATATCATCAGTGATGTCATGTAGCAGGTCAAGAGTAATGCATGTGGGAGCATGAGGAAAAGTTCGCATATTTTTGAGTAATTTATATAAACAGATGTTAATATTTTATGAGCAAAGGTAACCAAAGGTTTCCCTTTTTGTCCTGAATCTTCAAGGGAGGTTTATGGTGTATTGCATCCAACAATCATATTGATATAATGTAACAAAAAAAGCCTTAAGGGGGCATAGTGGGATCTTGGCACAGAGCATGTCTGGCCAGCAGCCAAGCCCTGTGCAATATTACACACCATTGAGCCCACTGCACATATCCTTGGTATGTGTGTAGCAGGCTTTTTGACACAAGGACTGGCTCTGTATCGCCCCAACAGCTCCTGTGGTCCAATTCACGCTGCCTTCTGCAGTGCACAATTGGCTCTGAACGAAGGGCCTGGATACAGACCACCATGGCCTATGCCTGCATAAGCACCAGAATCAGTATCAGCTGCTAGGGTGGTGAGGCGGGTGGGGGCAGAGGGGGAGATGATGTAAAACAAAAAAAACACTTACCTGTAATAATCGGCTACCGCCTCACCTCTGTTTTGCATAAACTTCATGCTCTTCTTGCAGTTCCGGCTGGCAGCAGGATGCACCCACGCTCCAAAGCTCCTCAGTGCCAATCACAAGGCTGTAATGCAGCATTATGATTGATCTGAGCGCCGACAGGGAATGGGGCACTTTGCATGTACCTCACCAGGCTGTGTAATGCATCCTGGTGGGGAAGATTAAAAGTGCACAGGACTATTTAGCCGGGCCTAGAGGGCCGGCAATGCAGTCATGCGCACTTAGGGAGTGTAAACCACTCCCCCCTTGCTCCGGTTAGCCCCGCCCCGTGCACCACTGATGAAATTGGAAAACTAAAATGATAATATAGGCTATTGTTATTATCATTCTAATTTTCCTTTTGTTCAGTGGGGTGACACTTAGCGGAGGAGCCACCACTGACCATAATGGTCCTTGAACACAGCATAGCCTTTGGTCTTGTGCAGCAGAGAGTATGTGCAGAGCCTGTGCTTACCACTTGAAAAAGGATATGCTGTGCATCCTGTTTGGCAGTAATCCCTGAGAGCAAAACACACAAATGAAAGACAGAATGTGGAACAAATCAAACATTAACCCTAAGTTAAGAGATCTCGGTTAAATCCATCATTCTTTTGCTCACCTTGTCACCCTGGTTTAGAACCAGCCATATGTAAATCAGCCTTGACTCTATGCATCATGGGAACAGTCCAGATTGTAGTGTAGTTCCTATATTCCCAATAGTCTCTGCGCATTGGAATAACATAAACGATAGTTTAGACATAGGACTTAGGTCGACTAGGTCTCTATTGAATATGTTAGACTTAATTATGAACGCCAGCTAGCTCAGAGGTCACTAGAAACTTTCTCAAGTAAACAAGAAGGTGTTAACTTTCCTGAATAGACAAAAAGGGATTAGTTTCTGACAACCGCATAAACATGACAACTTTGCTCCCTCCAGAATAAGGAGTATACCTCCAGAGTCGCGGAAACAATAGATAGCTATTTCACTCAGTCAATTTTGCATGCTTAGTTTCACTAGTAGCACAGAGAAATAGTGAGACGGGCGTTTTCAATAAAAGAGGTTATTTATTGAGCTGTCTTCTTTCTCATGCAAGAGAAGTGAGTTGCCACAATTGCAATACTTTTCATAAAGTAAAGTGTGTACAATATAAGGAGTATTATGAAATAATACTGTAAAAGCATGGTATGGTTTCTAAGCCATACGGTGTTTTAAATAGATAAAATATTATATACATAGATAAAATCATGACTAAACGTACTCAACTGGTGCTTCTAAGATACGCCTACCCCGTTGTACCTAACCTAAGCCTAGTACATGGGAAGGAGTAAATGAGCTACAGTTTGAGTTACAATAGTTTCTGCCAAGAATCTGAATCAAGAGTTCTCTAAGGGTCTAATCAGCTCCGTACCTTGATTATAGAATGAAGGAGGTCTTGTATCTCTCTCTCAGGACTCGATCTCCCAGCAACCCGCAAGGGTGACAGGGAAATACTGGAGCTGGATTTCTCGGCAGGAGAAAAGACAGCGTCTCTCTCAGTGCGTCAATGGGAGGGTCGGCTTCCTTCGGCACTCGCTACAGCATGGTGTCGGGTAAGTAGATAGCCGATCTGCTCCAAACCACAGTGTGTTTTGCTAGGGCAGATGCTGGTATATTTATACATGGAAGGTGCCGAGTTTGACGTAAGGTTTGACATAAGACGTCACTAAGAACTCGCAGTTCTTTCAGGACTCCAGGAGTTCTAGGACCAATCAATACAGAAGCAGGGGGAATTCCCGGGCTGCTGGAGGCTTGGTTTGTTTAAGAACACGTTGTGCTTTCTAGGAGTCTATGGGAGTAGCCTTGCCGTATTTGGACTGCATTGGCTATGACTTAATATGGGTATGATTCTTATGCCTTTTTAAGGATATGATTTGATATAACTGCATAAGGGCATACATCAGGAATATTTAAATAGGGTCCTAGATACATTTACAACACCCACTCCACGTATAATATACATCATTACTAAATACTAAGCATTTTTAAACATATAACGATGCATGTGTTTTCCACCCCACCCCAAAATACATAAAATGCATTTGAAATGGTATATACACGAAAATGTAGTATTATACTGTACGTTTTCAAGCAGTGGTATCATCCAGAAAATGCATATATTGTACATTTAAATGATGACTGAATGAATCACGAAATTTACATTTATGAAATGGCTCTGAATACAGAAGAGAAGGTCGAGACCATTTCATCACATATTTATACAAGACTGTACATGTGCTAGAGGCTAAGTCAAAATATTGTCTCTAGAGTTTCAAAAATAGAAATCTTGTACTCTAAGAATAGTTCTACTTTAAGCAGAGTATCATGTGCCAAAAAAAGTAAATATTTGGGAACGGGAAAAGAACTTCCCGTTCAGGGAAAAAATGAGTTCCAATAGTTTTTTTTGAAGTTCTGTTTATCAAAACTGAAGGCCGAATTCAGAGTTCAGGGAACGCTGTGTTCTCGTGTTTTCAAAAGTTATTCTCATTGTTAGGAGAGAACATTAACTCAGATAGGCTGGCAAATAATTCGTCTACAACAGTAGGTGAAAGTTGGACCAGGTCCGAAAAAGTAGAAATAGTGCATATGTGAGAAGCATTGCCGTCATCGGTGTCTAGATCAGCAATGGTCACAGAAGGTTGTACCTGTGTGCCGCTTTTATCTCGTACCTCACTGCCACCTAATCGTAATGGTGAGGTCTCAACAAATGCCGTCATCAGAATAGGTAGCCGCTGGGGACAACACGTTGCATGAGCCGTTACCGAACCAAGCAAAGTATCGATATCCTTAGGTACTGCTGATGGTAGTGTGAGACATACGTCCAACACGCATTATTCTCCGCAGAGCAGGCATCATAGAACAGGTAGGAAGCAATCTTGCTAGATTGGTCTGAATGAAAGAAACCAGGTAGTATTCAGATCTCTTAGCCGAGCCAAGCCGAGTACTTTAGTTATCTGGTCTCGGAATCTCATCTCTACGAGCGTTTCTTCCATTGTAGCCTGAGTTTTCTCTGTGGCTCGACTTGCCATATCGGAGCAGAAGGAACAAAATAAGATTCCTGCTATGAGTCCCAAGATGAGAGGCAGACCGCCAAACACATAGTGCACGAAATTCGGGAAGATGCTCAGGACTGCTTCAAATGGTGCTAACAGTCCCGAAAAAACTGTCTTAAATAGTCTGTCTCGGCCAATTGTGACTATGTCATTCCCAGATTTAAACTGGTGAAGATGGGCGGAAGATCTTTCTCTCATCTTGGCCCTAAATATTGGAACGCCTTGCCTGTTGCCCTGAAGACAGAGACTAATATGCTCTGCTTCCGGAAAAAACTGAAGACTTTACTCTTTAAATAAATTATCGCCCGTATCCCTTGTCGCTAATATTCAGCTGTGTTGCTGTCAGTCTTCTTCTTCAGTCTATCCCTTGCGCCGGGAAACCCACTGCGGGTAGCTGTTGCGCACAATAAGTTTTAAATAAATAAATAAAATAAAAATAAATAAATACATGTGCGATGCCACTGGTTTCAGACATGTTTAAATTTGACCTAACATTTCTACGAAATGTACGGGGCAATTTGTTGATAATAATGCATTAGTCTCTGCTGCTGTCCTTGCAACTTGTAGATCATACGTTTCTCTAGACGAGGTTAAAGGCACAGTTGTTTGTAAAAGAATGGATTTCATTCTGCTTAAAAGTATCAATTCGAATAGAAGAGATATTCAGAGAAGGCCATATCGTTGCCTCCTTGTCTGGTTTGCTGTTTGGATACAATACTTGCATACAGCAAGTGACCATGGAAGTTACACTGACGAGATAGGCCCTTCCTGGCACCATGCCACAACAGCTGCGGTCACTTATTATAACGTAACTGCCGTTGGCAAGTTGTCTAAAAAAGGCTCTATTTGTGTAGCAGGGGTGCCGTGCAGGTGGCATGAAAGGTTATTCGATGAACCTTCGCAGGCTCCATGCAAGTTAATTTCTTGACACAGAAGTGTACCGCTCAGTGAATTTTTACAGTTGTTACCACTAAGAAATACCTTTCCCCCCCCCCCACTGTAACATCTATGTGTATAAGGTAGATTCCATGTTGACTTGATGTAACCTTTACCCAACTTTTCATACAGGCCTGCTGGTATGTGCTTTTGGCAATATTGAAACTGAAATGTCGTTATTGGAATTGTGATTGTGCCATGTATTATCTATTCAATGACAGGTCTTTCCGAGACTGTCAATGGCAATCTTTCTAGTTTTTCAATGCTCAGCACCGTATAGTCTGCTCCTTTTTGTGCCAAAGAGATTTGTTTATCAGTAAGGTTAAAGATAGAAAATAATGACGTTGTGTTGATTAGACGCCATGGCACGTAGCCTGAACGGAGATTTTGTAACGTCCAGCCTAACTGTACAATAGAACGTAATTGGGACTGGCCATGTTGTAACATTAGCATATCCTGTTCTATAATATCAATAGCAGATAATACAATGCTGTCCAGTGAATAAATTCTGGAGGACAGAGTCGTTAATCCATTGTCCACTACAGACAGTGATTTTTCCAAATTAATACGATCAATTTCTCGTATTTTTTCAGCAGTTTCAATTTGCGTTACTTTCCAAGCTTCGTTGTAAGCAGCGTATATACCGGCGTATATGAAATGTTTTTGACGCTGTTTGCGAGGTCCCAATAAGAAATCTCGCAAGTCAGCACCTTCTTTAAGTAAAGTCAAGTGTTGCTTAATTTCAGGTAGTGTGGATTTCTGTAGCCATTCGAGGCATAGTTTTCCTACACTGTATGTTGTAATTATCCCTGGATGTTGTCTCTGGGAATATCTTGGGTCTGGCCTGTTCTGTTTGAACCCCTGTTTGTTGGTCAGGAATTTATCTTGACAGTTATTAGTGTCTGTGGGCCAGATCAACCATTTTTTCCAATCAGGATTAGTTCTGTTTTGGTGTAAAATATGGGATACGTCTATTTCCGCATCTGTAGAGCTATTACTATCAGGTATGGGCTTTGGTATAGACGGTTTGTTTAAGTCCTTTATTTTGGCTAGGCCAAGACAGGTTGTTTATTGAATGGTGTCATTCAGGAACATTATTTGTTCTGGGATTATGCAGGCTCTGAATAATGATTCTAAACCTTGTACCTGCCAGTCTTCTGTACCCCAGACAGTTTTTGTCTCAATGTTGTTTTTCCAAAATTCAAAACCAAATATAGACATTTTTTCATAAAATTTTGTAGAATATATAAATGTAGTATTTGTCAACATGTTTTACATTCCTGTCTTATTCATCATTTTAAAAGAAAACGTCTCTGGATCAGTTGTATTATACACTGAGAAGTATGGGAATTTCTCATAAAATATTTTTGAGCTGCCTTTTGGCGGTGTTGGACAATGTTCCCATTGATTATAAGCAAAAACATTTCTAGGATTAGTAGATTTATGCAAATAGTGATGCCCATAATGATTAAAACAATACATTTCTTCATAGTTTGATGAACCTTCTAAATAATCATGTTCTGTAAACTTTGCTGAGATTTCTAAATCTGACATCATATTATTAATATTTTCAAAGTCCCAATCATCAGAGAAAGTACTAGGTGATACAAAGTCACTTAATGAAACCTTGAACTGATGTGGATATTTAAAGAGTTCAACCGGGCCATAGATGTCGTAATCAGTAGCGGCCCATGCTACACCACCAGGTATAGGAATGGCTGTGATGTTTACTGACGATAGTTCTCTTTTTTCAATGTGAGAGGATCTGTGAGGCTTTAGAACCAAGTTGATGTTCTGACTTGCTGTGTCCATTGTACTGTATTTTCCATCAATAAATCTTCCCAATCTTAAAACCAAAATGAGCCAGAGTAGGAGGAAAAGTACACCTAACACAATCCATAATTCAATCCATGGTGAATTCAGATATGTTTCTCCAAGTTGATGAAAGAGTTCAGTTATTTTTTCTTTGAAAGTTTTATTTGCTGGCTTTTCTTCATATTCACTTGGATCTTCAGAAAAGTAATTGATGAAGTAGCCAGATGCAGTTCTGTCAATTGTTGGAATAGCTTCCGGATTTTCATTAATCTTTGGATTTCTATAGTCAGAGGCTACATCAATTTGGGTTTCAAGAGGCACAAGTTCCATCGCTTTGTTGCATAGTCCTTTATTATTCACTGCAGGTTTATCAAATGTGATTAGTCTCTCAGTTTGAACCTCTTGAATTGTAGCAAGGTTTGGTCTTCTGCTACTTCTTGGGAGTCCACTGGGCCTACTACTTATTATTGGCCACATGATTGTGGTTTTACCAGGTCGATTGATACAACTCTGTTCTCCTTTTTACCAGCAAGGGGCGGTAGTACTACGGATCTTGTTCCGCTGATAGCTAAGACAGGTACTGCTTTTCTGTAAGAAGGCCCAAATTCCTTCTTCACCGCGATCTTTTCTCTGACCAGATCCCCAATCTTTGGAATCCAGACAGGTCTTGCTGGGACAGGTGTTTTTTCTTCAGAGGCCGTTGGCTTTAGCTTTGTGTTACTTAGACTTCTTCTTGTTTCATTTAAGTCCTGTAAAACAGCCAAACGATCTTTGATATCAAAGGTTTTTTGTTCCACCACTGAAGTCTGATAATCGAGATCTTCGATAATCATTCTAGTACCAAACAAAAGTTCATACGGACTGATTCCACCCAGAGAATGTCTTGGCAGAATATTAAGACTACGTTGGACACTTATTAGATGTTTAACCCACCCGTCACCCTAACCTAATACCCTCGCTGTTATAGATTGCTTTATGTCACGGTTTTTTCTTTCCACTACCGCATTTCCCTCGGGATGGAATGGACTAGAGTACGGCAATGCAATGCCTAAGCTGGCCATGGCCTCCTTGTAAGCTTCAGAGCTAAACGCAGGACCCTGGTCAGAATGTAGCATGCCAATTGCGTGTGTGCCGATAAAGACTCGCAAATCTTTTATAACAGTTCTGGCGTCAGCCGAGCGCTGGGGCCACATCCAAATGAATCTCGTACAGGAATCCACTGCGACCATGATATATTTATAGTTGCCATCCCTTTGTAAGGGACCACAGTGGTCCAGGTAAACACATGTTAATGGTTTATCTGAGATTAGAAGGGGCGTCTGTGCAGGTCGTTTCACTGTTGATACTTTCATTCTTTGGCATATTTCACATTCTAGAACATAGTTTCTAGTCTGTTTTCTCATGTGTGGCCACCAATATCTCTGTTTCAATAACGATACTGTGGAGGAAACACCAGCATGTGCGGAAGCGAGCCCTTCATGTGCCGCTAATATTAGTCCTAACCTGTGTTCCATGTTTGGAATTGCCCTATCCCCCACTCCAGGGATTACAGCAAAAGGAACATTATTCGCATCAGTTTTGTATGAGTACTTTACTGGAAAGCCTTTCGGGAGTGTCTTACCACTGTCTTTTACTGTAGCACTGACAGCTTTCCTTATCTCGCTGTCTATTTTTGTTTTTGACCAGGTAATGGCAGCTACGGAAGCCGTTTGCACAGCTGCCTTCGCGGCCTCATCAGCCAATGAATTCCCTGCAACGTGAACGCCATCACGTTGATGACTCAGTGTATGTATCACGTGAGTCTTTTGTAGTTCTTTCTGTAACAGAGCTACTTGTTCCCAAAGCATTTTATGCTTTATTGTAACACCTGTCTCATCTTTGTAACCGTTTTCAATCCAGGTCTGCATGAAAATATTATAACAATGGACGCAATAATACGAATCGCTCACTATTAGCGTCGGGAATTCGCGATCGGCATTCTCAAGTGCCATCTTTAAAGCTCGTAGTTCAGCTCGCTGAGCTGTACAGTTTTTGAGTGATTCAGTTTTAGTGACCATTGGTCTGAATTTACCTATGCGCCAGCGACCTTTAACCATCGCGCATGCTTCATTGTAAACTTTTTATCCATAACGTAGTGTTGTGCAGATACGTCTGTGTAGATTACACAGGTGTACTGTTCGAGAGGCAGAATTTCCATTGACAGAGGACATTCATGTTCGTATTCTAGATGTTCTAGCTCTTTCATTTTGGGATCAAATGCATGTATCACGTCTGTTGCAGCAAGAGAATTTTCCCATTGTATCCATTTTGGATCTAAAGCTTTAGCATTCGGAATGCTTGGTCTTGTTACTGCCTCAAGGGCTGATACTGCTGTTAAAACAGATATGCTCTTGCCTTGGGCTCTTTCTTTTGCTACAGCAGTTTGGACCGCAGTCTGAGATTTTTCAGTAGAACTGAATTTCATTTCAGCTTGTGTGTACAAGTGTGATTTATAAGCTATTGGTACCGTTTCTCCCTCATTAGAGGTTAGGTACGTAAATCCGTATCTTCCTGGGATGACTCAGATTACAAGGTGCGTTCGTTTGCGCGTGTTTGTAGTTTTTTTTAGTTAACATGTCTGTTTGTATTGATCGTAAAATTATTGTGTGTTTCTGAGTCCAATTATTTGGTTTGAAATCAGGTTTTATTAATTCGTAGAGAGGTTTAACCCTCTCTGTGTAGTTTAGAATGTAAGTTCTTCAGAAATTTAGCAAACCTAGAATTGATTGTACGTTTTTCAGCGTTTTTGGAGCTTGGAGTACTGCACACTTCTCTAAGAAGTTGTCTGCTAGGCTTTTGCCTTCACTTGATAACTCATATCCTAAAAATAGGACAGTGAGGTGGGCAATTCGTGACTTTTAAAAGTTGAATTTGTACCCTTCAGATGCGAACCCAAGTATTATGGTGTTCACTCTTTTCAAGTGTGTCTCCAGGTCATCGTCTGTAAGATAGATATCATCGACATAAGATAATGCCTCATCATCATACATTTGTAGTATTTCTGTTACCCTGGCTGAAAATAATCCTGGGCTGTTCTTGAATCCCTGGGGGAGACGACAGAATTGCCATTGAGCCCCCATACTGGAGAAAGCGGTCAAGTACCTGCTTTCAGGTGCAATGTTTTGACAAAAGAAGCCATTTGAGATATCTAATATCGTTTTATATTTTTTGCGCACGATGTTAATAATTAGTGCTGCACTATGTGAGTTTTGTACTGCAAATGTTTTGCAGCAGGAGTTTAGGTGTCTGTAGTCCAAAACTAGACGATATGAATTGTCTGGCTTGGAGACAGGAAACAAAGGATTGTTCATTTGTGAGGTGCATGTTTCAATCACCCCCTGATATTCAAGTTGATCTCAGATCTCCCTAACTTGTTTCTTAGCTTCTTGCTTAACAGGATACTGCCTCTGTGCAGTAGGTTGATTTTTTAACTGAATTTTATGGTGAGGAGAATCCTCATCCCATCCTACATGATTTTTATATAATGCAGGGGCTTGGTCCACTGCCCATTTTCTGGCATATGTGTATTTTTTATGAATTGGAATGTGATTTGATGTTTTAGGGTGCCATTAAACCAGAGCTGATGCTCTTGGTAGGTTAGTGGAATTTCAACGTCCTCGAAAGGAACGTATTCCGTTGGAGATTCCTCTACTTTGTAGTAGTGGAAATCGTGTGTCACAGCATTTGCTCCCGGAAAATGTATCCATGAATAGAATACCTCTGTCTGCCGATATTCATGGGCCTCTACCACAAATATGACCGTACAACCTCTTGGTGATACTCCATTTTCTATAAGTTTTATAGTTATGGTTTTCTTTACATTTACCGGGATGATTATAGCATCCGGGTCATCTTGTTGGAGACTTGTGTCCTCCGCTAGAAGTTGAGCTGCTATTCTAGCTCTCTCCCTTTCGTCGTCACTTTCCGGCATTTTTGCTGACAGAAACTTTGCAGAGCAAATTTTCAAGGAAACAATGATTAGGTACACAATATTTTGGAACATTGTATACTTCAACGTTGACTAAACCAAACACTAATACATAGGATTCTCGTCCTACTAAGTTTTGGCGGATATTAACCTTTTACCCACTCCAGACGTCTATTGGAGTTTTTACAGGAAAAAAGGGGTATGTGTGAAAAGCACGATTGAGGTACTCTAGTATCTAGTGTTAAATTATCGCCTTACCAAACGTTGGGCGCCATGTAGTGTAGTTCCTATATTCCCAAAAGGCTCTGCGCATTGGAATAACATAAACGATAGTGTAGACATAGGACTTATGTCGACTGAGTCTCTATTGAATATGTTAGACTTAATTATGAATGCCAGCTAGCTCAGAGGTCACTAGAAACTTTCTCGAGTAAAGAAGAAGGTGTTAACTTTCCTGAATAGACAAGAAGGGATTAGTTTCTGACAACCGCATAAACATGACAACTTTGCTCCCTCCAGAATAAATGTATACCTCCAGAGTCGCGGAAACAATAGATAGCTATCGTGCATGCTTAGTTTCACCAGAAGCGCAGAGAAATAGAGAGACGGGTGTTTTCAATAAAAGAGGTTATTTATTGAGCAGTCTTCTTTCTCATGCAAGAGAAGTAAGTTGCCGCAATACTTGTCGTAAAGTAAAGTGCGTACAGTAAAAGGAGTATTATGAAATAATAGTGTAAAAGCATGGTATGGTTTCTAAGCCATACGGTGTTTGAAATAGATAAAATATATACATAGATAAAATCATGACTAAACGTACTCAACTGGTGCTTCTAAGATAGGCCTACCCCGGTGTACCTAACCTAAGCCTAGTACGTGGGAAGGAGTAAATGAGCTGCAGTTTGAGTTAAGATAGTTTCTGCCAAGAATCTGAATCAAGAATTCTCTACGGGTCTAATCAGCTCCGTACCTTGGTTATAGAATGAAGGAGGTCTTGTATCTCTCTCTCAGGACTCGATCTCCCAGCAACCCGCAAGGGTGACAGGGACACACTGGAGCTGGATTTCTCAGCAGGAGAAAAGACAGCGTCTCTCTCAGTACGTCAATGGGAGGGTCGGCTTCCTTCGGCACTCGCTACAGCAGGGCGTCGGGTAAGTAGATAGCCGATCTGCTCCAAACCACCGTGTGTTTTGCTGGGGCAGATGCTGGCATATTAATACATGGAAGGTGCCGAGTTTGATGTAAGGTTGGATATAAGACGTCACTAAGAACTCGCAGTTCTTTCAGGACTCCAGGAGTTCTAGGACAAATCAATACAGAAGCAGGGGGAATTCCCGGGCTGCTGGAGGCTTGGTTTGTTTAAGAACACGTTTACTTTCTAGGAGTCTATGGGAGTAGCCTTGCCGTATTTGGACTGCATTGGCTATGACTTAATATGGGTATTATTCTTATGCCTTTATAAGGATATGATTTGATATAACCGCATAAGGGCATAAATCGGGAATATTTAAATAGGGTCCTAGATACATCTACAACAAGATAGAACTGCCATGCTAGGTCCTCCCTGGACCAGAAACAAGAATCCTGGGACCGGTTTCGGGGTATCACTCCTCAACAGCCCGTCTATCTTGAATCTTGTGGCACAGTGAGCCGGGACCCACACCTGGGCATACCCGGCGTACTTAGGGTGAGAAATCAAAAGACAAACAAATGATGGATGGAATGCAGAACAAATGAAACATTCACCTCCAGTCAAGAGATATAGGTTAAATTCATTGTTCTTTTGCTCACCATGCCACCCCAGTGTATACCCTTCCATATACAAATCAGTCTTGACACTGCGCCTCATGGGAACTGTCTACCCTCATATGCCAAGCCAGGTCCTCCCTTGACCAGAACCAAGCATCCTGGGACTGGTTTCGGGGTGATAGAGCACAAGCTCACTTGCTCGATATACTCACCTGGGCCCATAAACTATTTATACTTTGAACAGGTAAACCTACACTCAATATTTTTAATTTAACCATTCGGGACCTATACCATTTTGACTTACCAATCCAAATCACTGATACTAGAGGATCAAGGGAGTTAGCAAGAAAATAGGTAGTTGAATATTATTAGCGTATCATAAATAAGTTCTTTATCTAAAGTTAAATTCTTATATGCTTGAAATCATAATCTAATCAACAATTTCTTGTTCTTATTAGAATGATGAAGATTGAAAACGAAATGTGCAATAATTTGGAAAGAAATATTGTTAAGCACCCCCCAAGCCCCCCCCCACCCCTAGCGCCTTGAGACCCTTACGGGTGAGTAGTCGCGCTTTAACAAACTCCTGATTGATTGATTGAAGCATTAAACACAGAGTGGGTAGAAAAAGAGGAACCAGTACAATGACAAACCCACACTTTATAGTTACCAAGAATGGTGTGAAGACCAACCCTGGCCACGGGCTGGGATAAAGGATAAAAATCCCAAATGTGCAGATGCCAGCGAGAAAGAACAGGTGCAGGACAGAATCAGGAAAGGTTACAGACCAAATTGGATCAGGACTGGACCACCACAGCTAAAGTTCAGAACGCCAGCGTTGTAAACCCTCTCTGCAGCTTACAGTTGAACGCTGATTGGGTTATCGAACTCCTTCCCGGGACCCCGATTGGGTTATCGAATCTTCTGACAGAGTACTCCGCCAGCACCTATGCTCTCGATCACCTATTGAGTGCATTGGGTCAGTGACAGGTCAGCCATTCGGACAAGTCGTACAATCTAACTAGCTAAGCCTACCTTAGTTGTACTATTTTCCAGGTCAGTGTACCACCCTCCAATTTTGCAAATGTGTAAATCCCACAATTTTATTGGTCAAAAGACGAGGAGAGGTCATCACACCATATTAATATGAGGTAACTGTCATTCAGTATTTAAATTACGTTCCCTCCCATAACTTCATCTTCCCATGTACTTTTATTCTACCCGGCAGTGAATGTATCAATAACATAAAATGTTTTAACAAATTGTTCAATTCAGCTTCCTCTGGCAGGGTGAGGAGGTCATATTCTCATAGTTTTCACAGTTCATGTCTGATGCTGGCATCGGTTCAATGCCATGGCTTCAGTAGCTTGAGTTTCCTTGCGCAGGCGCAGTTTCTCCAAAGATAGAGTTCAGAAGTACATTTCAGGCCCAAATGCGATACATGCAAAAATAGAAGAGAAACAGTTTTAGAGACACAGAATAAATCAATGCACTGTATACCACTTATCTCTAGTCTATTCTCATTATTTTATTTGAACTATTGCATTAAAGATTAGGCAGAACGAGCAGCTTAGCAAAGCAGCGATGCAAGCTTCTTGCACGTTAAGACACAGAACAGCCATCTTAGTTCTAGTGCACAGAAGCAAAAAGTTTCCCACCAAACTAAGTAATACGTCATGTAAAGTGAGTGGGACAGACGCATGCGCAGTAGAAAATCCCGCGTAGCAGCGGCCATTTTAATGCAAGCGGATTATAATTAGTAAAAGCACATTGTCGAGCTTCCCCTAGATACTAGAAATGTTGTGTAATGCAATATTAATGTGACGAAACATGTTAGTTAGTACATTTATATTATTTTCGAAAGGGCTGAATACAAACAAGTCGCTTTACGTGTGCAACCTTGCTCCATCATTCCCCTCTTTGATGATATTTTATATCATCACCAATTAATGAAACAGATGCCAACTTTCATCTTTCACCCAACTCAATTTCTTCAAATTTTCTGTTAAGTTTCTTTTCATTATTCATGTGAAAGTTTTTCACTTTCTTGTACAAATGTCCATTCAACTCTTCTAATTCAATTTCATAATATTTCTTTTCTTTCCTTTCTTATTCACTGTATATGTTGTTTATGCTTGCGACATTTGCAACAAATTATTATCCCTAAAATCAGTAGGGCTATTCCCACCATTGACATCAGTATTCTACCTACAAAACGGTTTCCTACCTTTGAAAACCAACTACCTATAGAGGAGAGACCATCTATAAGTCTCTTCTATGCACTGTCAACATCCAGTGGTTTGAGTTATTTTTCTAAATATGTAATATTCCTTACATACCCTTTAATTTCTACACTCTTGTCAGGTATGTAAGTGCAACAGTGTTGCGCCATCAACATTCTGCAGACTCCGCCCTCTTTTGCCAGCAATGTATCAAGAGCAAGTCGATTTTGTAAAACCATTACCGCAACCAATTCGGTATTGATCATTAAGAATCCTCCAGCAGTGTCAGTTGATAAACGATCCACCACTGTTGACAACTTGCAAATTCTTTGAGTATTCAGAACCAGTCCCACTGAAGGTATTAATGCACTAAATATATCACATACAATTACTGCAAAACTAGCTCTTTTACTACACATTAGTCCATTAGTTCTTCATTGCTTCCAGTGATTTTGTTTACATGATATACCTTTGGGAATACTATTCCAAAATAGCAAGTCCCATACCAATGATCAGGTAATTTGTAATATGCTTTGTTCCCACAAATGTAATAAATTCCAGGAAATACTGGCTCAGTTCCATCTTTGAAACCCCAACCCCCAATTACTTTATAAGTGTGTTCACATTCACTAGAACCAATAAATATAGTGTTATAATAACTTGTTCTCTCCCTGTGGAAACAGAGTTTCCCTTTCTTTTCAAAGTCCAGCAACATAGCAGCGTGAGTTTTGCCATTCAAGGTGTACTCTTTATTTTCTGCCCATTTAGGATTCTTTTGTTTCTGTTCAGTAGCCTTTCTCTGAAAATCTTCTCTCCTTTTCTCAACTAAATTCAAGAATATGTTTTCTTTTTAATGTAAAATGCATGTTTAATTGTTCTTATGTGCTTCAGCTATATCTATTGTACCTATTGTTAGGAAATATTCACCCATATAACGAGTTATGTCACTTTTAGTATGTACAGGATTCAGGTTACTATGTATAGGAAGTTCAGAGAAAATCACATCTGAATTAGAATAATAATATTGTAAGGGTCCTCTTTTATAAAATAAACTAGCTAAAATACTACATGACATACCATAGGTCAGTGGCAAATGGTGGTAAGTAACACCCTCGGCTACAGATGTAGGTAACTTCATACAGTAGTTTTGACTAGCCTAAGGGTTAGTCCAATCATGCACTTTTCACTCGGTGCTTTCCTGCACCTGTTCCGTTTATGTCTTTTAATCAATTCTTAATACCATCAAAGTTCATTCTGTTTAATTTTCTTAATTTTGACCACAATGCATTTTATTACTTGTGAACCATTAGTTCTTTATGATTATATCATCATTGTAAATTACATATACATTTACAATTGTACATAGCATTATATTCAATACTACATTTCAGAATCAATCAGCATTGACATTTAACACGCCCGATGCATTTCGGTACTTGGTACCTTCCTCAGGGGAAAAAACTAAAAGACAAGAGAAATAATAATATGTACATTAATTCATGTGCCCAAAGTAGCTCCTTGTTTATATATTTCCTCGTTAAAAATGTGCATACCTTCTCGTGGATAGTGTCTACGAAGTCTCCCTACAAAGTGGACACATTTCTGAATGTTATATGTATACTTATAATTCTTAGGTGGGTTAAAAATATACTGTCGTTGTTTGCCTCTTACCTAAAGGTGCTGTAAGTAGAGACCGATTCTGCAATAAAGACCATGTGTATAGTGTGTTAAATCCCTTGTTACAACTGATATGGTAACCTTATGAAAGAATGATAGAATGGCGCAGCCTACCTGTATCTGACGGTTACTTTTGCGAAAACCTGGAGTGTGGTATAATGAAAGCAATTCGAAATTGCATTAATCCTAAGGTTTTCTAATCAGTATTTTAACTGCATTGTGCATTGTTGGTTATCCTACCTTACGGGTTCTCTCTCTGGTGCTCTCTGTAAAAAAACAGAAATACACACATTTCGCCCGTTAGAATCTAGAATCTGTAATAAGCTGTTGGTTTCAAAAAGAGCCGTAAGTTGATCTTACGCTGAACGAGTAACATACCTAATGCTGAAGCGCTTATGAAGAATTATAAGTATACATATAACATTCAGAAATGTATCCACTTTGTAGGGAGACTTCGTAGACACTATCCACGAGAAGGTATGCACATTTTTAACGAGGAAATATATAAACAAGGAGCTACTATGGGCACATGAATTAATGTACATATTATTATTTCTCTTGTCTTTTAGTTTTTGCCCTTGAGGAAGGTACCAAGTATCGAAATGCATCGGGCGTGTTAAATGTCAATGCTGATTGATTCTGAAATGTAGTATTGATTCTGAAATGTAGTATTGAATATAATGCTATGTACAATTGTAAATGTATATGTAATTTACAATGATGATATAATCATAAAGAACTAATGGTTCACAAGTAATAAAATGAATTGTGGTCAAAATTAAGAAAATTAAACAGAATGAACTTCGATGGCATTAAGAATTGATTAAAAAACATAAACGGAACAGGTGCAGGAAAGCACCGAGTGAAAAGTGCATGATTGGACTAACCCTTAGGCTAGTCAAAACTACAGTTTAATTCGGGAGTGACAAACCTTACAATCATAGCACCAACCAAGACGCTAAATTAACCTTTCAAACAGAGAGTGCTCCTCACGCACCCTACATTCTCTTTCAAGGTAACTTCATACAGACATAACACTCACTTATTTCCATTCCTTCTACATAATGTACTAACAGATTTGCAAATATGTTCGAGTGTGTTCTATTTTTAACTCTATTATAATGCAATTCTTCCTAATCTGATGGTTCTAATTCGACATTTTGCTTCCTAAAACTATCTATTCTTCCATGTATATTAAACTTTTCAGGTGCATCTACTTTCTCATGAATGTTAGTGTTATTCTTCTCATTTTTACTCATTAGATAAGGAATAGCTACCGTCAGTCCTAACAGTACTATGAGTACTGTTTTTATGCTACATGTGCATATCCTACAGAATGTTTTTAAGCAGTTTCTTTTTGGTTTACCATTAACAGTATGATCAGCCATTTTTCTAAATAAGGAGACTTAGCCCCTCTTTGAGACTTTTACAGAATTTTAACCTGTGAAATTTTCAAGTTGGTGTCACTTCTTCATCTGTTGGATCATTAATTAGTTCATCATCATTTTCATCACTCAATTCTACATTTTCAAAATCTTCAAGGATGACATAGGTCCATTCAGGGCCTTTAAACGTATTATTCAGTCTTTTCAATCGTGGACTTCTGCTCCTTGATTGTTCTGTGGAAAGCCCAATTTGACTTGATATTTTGTTGACTTGATCTGGTTCTTCATTTATTGTTTTAAGGAGAAATTTCAATCTTTTGACAAAACCAGGCCAATTATCTTCCTTTCTGAGTCTTTTAGCTGGTACTGTGCTTTGATTTTCTTCAATTGCTCTTTTATTGTCGTTCAGTTGTGGCACAATTTGTACATCTTTGTTGGCTGTATCCCTCTCTATCTGACTTGGTCCAGGTCTTATTTCTGTTTCTTCTGCCTAGATGCTAATCTGGCCTTGTTCAGGAGTGTGCTGTATTTGACTTTGGTTTGGTTTGCTTTCTTCTTCCTGAACACGTTTTTCTACATCTATCTGACCCTGCTCATGTATCTCGTTCTTTTGTTTTTTTTCTTCCTGAGCCTTCGCCCTATTACCTATCTGTCCCTCCTCAGACTCTGGAACTGTGACAGGTATCTGAAATGTCTGAGTATATTGATCTCTCCTTATCTGTTTCTCCTCAGAATTACTATTGGCTTTGATTTCTGTAATCTGAGTAAGTTCTTCTATTCCTGACTCAACTTCACTATCACTCTGTCTATCTAAATAGGTTTGACTTCTGGTTCTCACAACATCTGCAGGAATGTTAATCACTGGAATCCATTCATCCTGACTGGTGCTCGGTTGTTAATCATCAACTACTTCGGAATCACTTTCCTGGGACTCCTAAGCTGCACAACCGTCAGCTTCAGTAATTTCAGGGTTATTCACTCTTTTAGTGTGATTTGCATGGATCCAATTCGGGATTCCCTTGCACTTTACAGTTGTAGTGGTGACCAATATCACTTGTTTAGGCCTTCCCCACCTCAGAGCTAGGCAAGATTTTCGAGTATGTTCCTTTATCACAAACCAGTCACCTGGAATCAGATCATCTGCTGGAGTTGATTGTCTGGCAACAGTGTCTTCTCCAGCCTGGTGAAAGATAGAACACACTTGGACAGCCAGTTCTTTGCAGTACTCTAGTACTAAGTCATCAGATATATTTATCAGTTTGTGTCCTGGCACCCATGCCTGCCTCATTGCTCTTCCCATGAGTATCTCATGAGGACTCAAGCCTGTGTTTCTGTCTGGAATGCTTCTGAGTCCCATCAGAACGAGAGGTAAAGCATCAGGCCAATCTAATCGAGTAGATTCATATATCTTTCCCAATCTTGACTTGATTGTGTCATTCACTTGTTCCACCACTCCAGAAGCCTCTGGGCGGTATGCACAGTGCAGCCTTTGCTCAATTTTAAATGCTTCACAGGTTAGACCAATTATTTCATTATTAAAATGACTTCCTTGGTCTGATTCAATTGTTACTGGAAAACCGAAACTTGGAATGAGCTCTCTGTGTAGTAGTTTTGGTAAGCTTCCACCCATTTTCAAAATAGGCAGACAATGACAAGGACATACTTCATTCCTCTGCAAGGGGGTAACTGAATAAAATCAATCTGAAGATAAATAAAAGGACCTTCTGCTTCCCCACTTTTTCCTGGTAACACTACAGTTTTCTTCCCAGGATTCATTTGCTGACAAATTAAGCACCTATGGAAAAGACTCTCTGCTACATTCCTGAACTTTGCATTGAACCAAGTCTGTCTGAACAATCTAATCATGGCGTCCCGCCCTAGGTGGGAAACTCTATGGTACATCCTAGCCTTAGGAGCAAGCATACAGTCTGGTAACACAGGCCTTCCATCAAGGTAAACAATGACACCATCTTCAGCCCTTCTCTGACAACCTATTTTTGCCCAGTCTTCCTTTTCTTTTTGTTCTGCATCATTTTGCAAGTCTCTCACTTCTTCCCAAGTTTCCACTCTTCCAAACAACATAAGTTGGCAGCTGTTTCCATTTGCTTCAATTTTCTTGTTTTTTTGCCATTTTATTTTTGGCGCAATATTGAGCTAATTGGTAAGCATATTGGTTACCTGCTGTCGCTCTGTCATTGCCAGATTGGTGAACAGCACACTTGACCACAGCCACTGTTTCTGGTAATTGCATTGCTTTGAGCAAATCTTTCACATAATTTCCATTTTTAATAGGAGTACCTGATGACGTCAGAAACTCCCTTTGCATCCAGACTTGGCCAAAATCATGCACAACTCCAAAGCCATACTGGCTATCAGTATAAATGTTGTAAAACAACAAAAGAGTGTCGTGAGAGAAGTGTGTAAGCACTAGACACAGAGAAGAAATCTCCCTGAAGAAGTCACAGTGGAAATCAGCGATTTTTTTTTTAGGAAGCCCTCACTCACCACCCTGGGTGGTAACATGCTTCATCATCGGGCCCACCAGGAGAAGCCGAATGCCTCCCTGGTGTGCTACAATGCCAGATTACTGCAAAACAGGTTCTTTGTGGCAAAAGTGTCAAAAAGAAATGTGAATTAAAAATGTCAGAAACTGTACCATACGGAAATCTTTTTTTTATTCAATGGTCAGTTTGACATAAGTAAAATATGTGTGGGAAACTTACCAGTTAAAGACTCGGTTGTTTCCACTTAAAGTGGGGTCAACATGTTTCTGCCCGTCTATGTGTCATTTACTGGGCTTTCATCAGGACCGTCAGGTGATGTACCTCGGCGGTATGGGCGCGCTAAGGCCCACCCTTACCAGAGGACGTGAAAGTTAAAAACAAGTGTGTAAAATAAAGTGCAAAAACCAAACAAAAGTGATGGGAACCCTTCAATTTGAGGTCCCTGTACTGTCTGAAAGAAAAGGACATACATACACAAAAGACAAAACAACACACAGTTAGTGTGATCCATCTCAAGGGTTTTTTGCAGCGTTAAAACTCTTTGTGGACGTGCTTGAGACTACTGAGAAGGTGATCATGGTGCCATAAACGCTATTTTAGTGCAAGAAAACGCCGTCCTATAGGTGGGAACAGCGTAGAAACATGCACTATGTCACGTAGAAATGGCCGTTAGACAGATCGGCCAGTAACACAATACTCGTGGTTAGGCGATCAAACTACCCCGAAAATGGGGCAAAAGGTGATGTAAAGTATGGCGTCAAAAAATAAATAATTGACAAATACTGGACAGGGTTCTCACTTGTAATGCACAAGATCCACACCCCATGGGTCTCGGGAGGGGGGGGAAAGCGACAATGGCACACCCTGTGGAGGGATAACAAGAAAGGTGAAAAACGGAGTTAAAACAAAGGAAAGAGTGTGCACAGATTACTTATCTGATTGGAAGTGAGGGTGGTCTGGAGATCTTACACCCGCAACGCCTGCCACCCGTTTTGCACCTAGCGTCTCCTGCTACCGGACCCCGTGGATATGGGGCAATGGTGGAAAAAAGCTAAAGTGTGGTGCTGACAGGGGCGGCGGCTGCTGGCCCAGGCGGAATAGCCAATCCCTGGAAGGACTGCAAGTGAGGCTTGGGAGAGGCAGCCAATCAGGTTACAGCATCATTGTGAGGCTTGGATAGTGAGCATGTGAGTCATAGGGACCTATCAGAGAGTCCAGCCGAGAAGAGGCTTGGAACTCAGGATGGAAATGACCTTCATTACCTAATAGCCAATCCCTGGAAGGACTGAAAGTGAGGCTTGGGAGAGGCAGCCAATCAGGTTACAGCATCACTGTGAGGTTTGGATAGTGAGCATGTGAGTCATAGGGACCTATCAGAGAGTCCGGCCAAGAAGAGGCTTGGAACTCAGGATGGAAATGAACTTCATTAACTTTATTTAATCGAAAAAAACTACATTGTTTTTTTGTGATCAGTTTTTTGGATCGGGAGAGCGATATAATTAGATGCCTGGTAAAGGTGGAATTACACAGTGTGATAGAGCGCGCGAGGTCACCCAGCCAATGATTCCGCCGTTTCCGGCTTCAGGGCCCATATACTTTCAATTCACACTACTCATTGACAGGGCGACTTCACGGGCTGCTACCAATTGTGTGTGTTCCCTACTGTTATCACTTAGTGTACCCGACTTACCAATCCACCGACACGGGTACCTATGACCTCAACGGATCAGGGGCCTAGCTGTAAAAGGAAAGGCAGCAAATGCAACTTCAAACTGACATTCAATACTGTTGTAAATGACCACGGACAACTGGAAGTTTTAAAATGTTTATCTAAAGTTCGTTATCATCAAGCATTAAACTTACAAGAATAAGGCAATCAATAACCAAGATAATGAAAAGTACATAACTATAGAGAAATAAAGTCAGGGTAATCATTTAAATGCATTTATGAGATAAAGAGAGAATACTATGCATTCAAGGCAAGGAGTTTTCAGACAGTTTAAATAAGGCCGTTCTAGACCATATCAGAAAATGACAAACTGCAATGCAAAATATGATTTCCAAAAGGTAGGATAGCATAGGAACAATTTAAGAATATATGCACTTGACTTTATGATTCAATAGTTTGCGGCAAAAGCATGGAAAAATCAACATGTGCAAAGGTGTGTCTTTATTTAAGCAAAAGACTGAAATATAGAAAGGTGCAAGTTTTAAAGAACTTAGAGCAGTATTTACCTAGACTGGTGTACAAACCAAACCCTGGCCACGGGTCAGTTTAAGGACAGGAAACCCTCAAGGAAGGATACCCCTCAAAGGACAGCAGGTGCAGAATGGACAACCCAGACAGGACAGGATACCCTCAGATTAGGAATCAGGACAGGACCCTCAGGACAGGACAGCAAACCCTCAGGACAGGACCGCACCCGCAGTTTGGAAGCAACGCCTGCGCTCCACCCTCTCTGCAGCTATCGATCAAGACCCCGATTGGGTCAGCGAACTCCCAGCAAAGTGCTTCGCCAGCACTTTAAGGTTCAGTAGAACCTTAGTCTATGGTCAATTTCGGACAGAGTGCTCCGCAGTACTCTGTATCTTCAGTCACCTATTGAGTGCGTTGGGTCAGTGACAGGTCAGCTAAACCAGACAAGTCTGACAAATTTCCCTAGGTGAACCCAGGGTAGATATACTGTTTTGGGACAGGGTACCACCCCCCAAATGTTGCAAAGTGTCAGAATCCCCAATTTCGATTGGTCCTAAGGTAGGATTTGGGTAATACACCAATCATAACACACTATTTGGATGCTTCATTTACATATCTGGGTACCGCCTAGCGAGATCGGGGTTCCCATGAGAAACTGCATAGAAATACAATAGATATATTACATTGTTTCGGAAAAAGAACATGTGATTCCGTCCTGCTAGGGTTGCAGGTCAGTTCTCAGGAGCATCTTGACCATCACTGCCAACTGGCGGTGTTCCATCAGCCAAGGTTGTCGGTGCCCCAGAAAGTCGCACATGCGTAGAAGGGACCTCCAAGATGGCTTTTGGTGCAGTTAGACCCCCATTCCCCGCGGTACATGAAAAGTAAGCGAAAACAAATTAATACATAAAAATAACATTATGAAAACACATCATTTGGTTTTGAACTTTCAACTTATCACTACAAAATATACTTATGCAGTCTAAATATTAGCTACATATAACAGGCACAAGAGCAGTGGCACGAGCAGTACCACGTTACTGGCAAGGCTATGTATTACGCATGCGCATAAATTTCCCTCCACTTCTGCAGACCCGTCAGGACACGTGAGTGTGACTGACGCATGCGCAGTAACTAAATACAAGCGGCGGCCATATTTTACGGACAAGGATTAAATGCATTAGGAATACACATAGGCAAGCTTCATAAACTAAATATAACGTTAGTAAGACGTACACTTATTACCTTGTTACACATAAACGAGGTTCATGAATACAGCAAGTCGCAAAATATGCGAAGCTTTGCTTCATCAATTGCCATACTACAGGAGCAAAAAGTGGAACTGGCAAAAAGTAATTCAAATATTAAAAACGAAATGTTCAGTCTTGAGTAAGGATGCCCGAATAATAGGCAAAGGTAAGCAAGGTTACTGATTAGCGAATTGCAGGGCAAAGCGTTCAGTGTTTTGTAAAATTCCCTCTGTAACAAAGAAGGGCAAGCGAGGTGGTTGTGTAGCCCATCACAATTGTTACCGCTTCAGTACTGAACTCCAGGGAATTTGATCGTTAAGGCCATTTATATATTTATATATATTTATTTATATAATTAAACTTCTAAAGCGCAACAGCTACCCGTAGGTTTCCCGGCGCTAAATCCAAAAAAAGTGAGGGGGGAAAGTCAGAAGAGAACTGTTAGATGTTAAATAGCCAGGTTTTTACCTGTCTACGGAACCTAAGATAGTTGGGTTCAGTTCGTATCTGAAGGGGAAGAGAATTCCAGAGTGAGGGGGCCAGCCAAGCAAATGAGCGGCCACCAATTCTGGCTTTTTTGATTCTAGGAACGGAAAGTAAGTATTGATTAGAGGATCGTAAATTACGGGGGGATGATATAGTTGTGCCAAGGGGTTGAGGTAAGAGGGGGCTAGACCAGAGTTTATTCTATGGATGATACAGAGGGCCTTGAATTTTGTTCGGTTTTCAATTCGGAGCCAGTGCAGGGAGCGTAGGGCATTGGAGGTGGAAGAGGTGTGAGGTAATTTGCAGAGAAGTTGTGCAGCCATATTCTGGACTGTCTGCAACTTACGTATCACCTCTTTACTGGCTCCCAGAAGAAGGATGTTCCCATAGTCCAGTCTTGAAGTAATAAGAGCCTGGACCACGGTCTTTTGAGTGTCCAGGGGAAGCATCCAAATAATTTTTTGCAACCACTTGATGATAGTGATGCAAGTGGATGATGTTTTAACCACATGATTCTTCATAGATAGTTGGTTGTCAAAGGTGACACCCAGGTTGCGAGCTGTTTTGAATGGAGTAGGTAAAGGGCCCATTTGTGAAGGCCATTGCCGGGGTCCCCATAAGGTGGTGTTATGACCGAACAGAAGAACCTCAGTTTTGCCCCCGTTTAGTTGTAGTTTGTTATCCAACATCCAGGCTGCGATGTTACTCAGTCCTGTACGGAGGGAGGAGGAAGCAGAGGGAGAGTCAGAGGAAAGTGAGTAGATTACCTGGGTATCGTCAGCGTACGAATAAATGGTGAGCCCAGCTTGCTCTGCAATGGTAGCCAAGGGTCTAATGTACAAATTGAATAGCAAGGGGCTCAGGATGGAGCCTTGCGGTACACCGTACGCTGATGTGAAAGTTTGAGAGGCAGAGGACGTGGAAAACACTTGAAAAGTGCAATTTGATAGAAAGCTAACAAACCAGTTGAGAGCTGTGCCGATAATGCCAGATGATCTGAGGGCATTGATAAGGATGGGATGGGAAACCGTATCAAATGCGGCACTCAGATCAAGTAAAATGAGTGCCACGGTTTCCCCTTTATCAACTCTGCACCTGATGTTTTCGGAGACCCCTAACAGAGTGGATTAAGTCGAGAAACCTTGTCTAAATCCAGATTGAGATGCATGAAGTAGTCCACTAGCCTCAACATGGGTTGATAGTTGGGAGTTGATGTGTTTTTCCATAATTTTGGAAAAAACTGGAAGAAGGGAAATTGGGCGAAAATTAGAAGGGATACTAGGGTCTGCGTTGGGCTTTTTTAACAGGGGTACTATCATTGCATGTTTCCATGCGGCGGGTACTGAAGCTGTTTTAAGGGAGGTGTTAAGAAGATCCATAATCAGTGCCAAAGAAGAATGGTCTAGTTTGTTTAGTATGTGGGGAGGAAGGGGGTCCAGTGGAGAGCCAGATTTAATTTTGCAAATGATATCAGAAAGAGACGTGATGTTAAATGGCTCCCTGGTGTCGATCAAAGAAGAGGGAGAGCTGGTTTCTCGAAGAAGCCTGGAATCACAGGAGATCATAGGTACTGGGGGAGTGGAACGGGTAAGTTGACCTGAGGTAAGAGACAAATCCTCTAAAGTCAACTGTTCAGTGAGTGGGATAGGGGCAGGTGGGTAAGGCAGCGAAGGGGAGGGGACGGATTTCACAAAATTGGAATAGATGGTATCTATTTTGGCTACAAAAAATGCGGCCAATGAATTACACTGTTGAGTATCTAGGCTTGGTGGTTTGGGTTGACACAGAGCGCCCGACAGACTCTGAACTACCTTAAAGAGAGCTTTAGGGCGATTTTGTGCTTTAAGAATGGTAGTGTTCACATGTTCGACTTTAGCCATTTTACATAAAGAGTGGTATTTAAATAGAGCGGCTTTGTAAATTTGTTTTGAGCAAGGATCATATTTTACGCGCCATTTACGTTCAAGATTTTTGCAGGTGTTTTTTTCTGCTTTTAAGGCAGCTGTAAACCAGGGTGCGGGCGGATGATGAAGATTTTGTTTTTGCATGCGTTGGGGTAAGCATGCATCTGCAGCCTTTGCTAGCCAGGCATCAACAGCTACAGCCGCTTCAGTACAATTATCTTCCCTGGGAGGTCTAGAGTTCTCAAGGCGGGAATTGAGTTCATTAATATCTAATTTGCTCCAGTTTCTAGATGGTCTAGATTCAGTTGGTTTAGGGGGGACATTAAGTTGGCAACCAATGGTAATAGTGAAAGTTACTTTAAAGTGGTCCGACCATACGATCGGTAGTGAGGTCTCACAATTGATAGTCTAAGTTGGACAGGATGGGGTCCAAAAGATGTCCTGCAGCATGCGTAGGGCCTGTGTTATGTACAGTGATATTTAATGCAGCCATGTCCTGTAGAAAGTTTCTACTGATGGAGCAACAAGGCCATCGTGATGGGTACCCAATCTATAGACCCAGCATTGTTCCTTTTCAAAAAGGAGGCTGGCAGTGTTTTTTTCGGTTGTGATTTGTTCTATGATGGTCCAATGTAAATCATTTGGAGTGTGATTATTTTGGAGAAAATGCTCACTCATCCTTGCTGTGATCTTGCGACATCTGATGTTGCTGCGATGCTCGTAGATTCGTTGTTTTACCTTGCGAGTGGTCATGCCCACATATCTTTTTAGACAGGGGCACGTGATCAAGTAAACAACGTTGGTGGAATTACAGTTAGTGTGTGTCCTTTGTGTCCAAGTCTTGCCTGGTTCTAAGGAGAGTTCTTTAGTGTGTGTGGTCAAGTGACACACACTGCAGTTGGAACAGGGATAGTGCCCGACAATAGGTGGTAGACCCCACACGTTTGTGACGGATCTCTCAACGTGAGAGTTTGACACTGGTCCTTTCGGACGTGTGTGCACCAAGGAGTCTTTTAGACTTCTGCCTTTTTTGAACGAAAAGAGAGGTTTTTCCCAGGTACTCTTTTGTTGTTTTACAAGATTTAACAGGGGGACCAAGAGTGTCCTTTTCCCTCTCTCTCAATTTGTTATTACTTATCAGTATAAATGGTCACTTTCCAATTTTGCAAGCCTTTATTAATGCAATTAATTCAGCTACTTGTGCAGACTTGACTCCAGGTAAATAGGATGCTTCAACTGGACCCCATAGAGTACACAGAGCATAAGCAGCACTCAAACCTCTTTCCTCATGTCGCATGCATGAACCATCTATAAATAGCTCATATTCTGAGTTTATTAATGGTTCTTCTCTTATATCTGGGCGAGGTTTAGTACAGTTTTCTGTAAGATCAATACAATTATCTTTGACTTCATTTTTGACTTCTGCAAATTGTGAATCAGGCAATAACGTTGCTAGGTTCTGAATATTACACCTAGCATTAGTCACGTTTTCTGCACCTACAAGAATTCGTTCATACTTAGTCAGCCGACTAGGAGTTAGGTACTGAGTTTTAGTTCTGGTCAACAAAATCACAACTGCATGTGGGACATATACGGATACTGGATGTCCCATAATAATGGACTCACTTTGCTCAAGACTGATGCAAGTTGCTGCTACTGCTTTCAGACATCCTGGCAATGCAACTGCCACTGGATCCAATGTAGAAGAAAAATATGCAACAGGACATCTCATCAGACCATGGGTCTGAGTCATAACTCAAAGTGCACAATTGTCTCGTGAATCACAAAACAATGCAAAATCTTTTGAATAGTCAGGCATCCCTAATGCTTGAGCTGAACACAGACAATCTTGTAATTTCAGGAAAGATGACATGCTTTCATCATCCCATTCTACTGGGTCTTTTGCTCTTTTCTTTGTCATTTGTATTAATGGTTTTGCTAGGACTACAAATCCCACAATCCATACCTGCAGTAACCTACAACTCCAAGAAACATTCTGATTTCTTTCTGTGTTTGCGGTACATCCATGTTTTGAATTATTCTGATTCTTTCAGAAGTAACTCTACTGACACCTCTCTCTATCTGGTGGCCCAAATATTTCACTAATGTAGTACAAATTTGCAGTTTCTCATGTGATTCTTTGTGTCCTCTTTTACCTAAATGATTCAGTAGAGCAATGGTGTCAACAACAAAGTCATTTCGATTTTTAGACGCCACTAGTAGGTCGTCTATATACTGCACCAGAACTGATTGTCCGGGCAATATTAGAGATTCATGGCACTTTTTAAGGATCTGATTAAAAATCGATCGACTTTCTGTGTACCCCTGAGGGACACGATTCCAAACATAGATATGGTTGTCGAATTTGAATGAGAAAATATATTTGCTGTCTGGATGTAATGGTATTGAGAAAAATGCATGGCACAAATCTATTACAGTAAACCAACCAGCTGCCCACGGTATTTGATACAAAATCACAGCAGGGTTTGGCACAACTGGACAACATGGGACATGTCTTCATCAAAATATGCGTCAGTCAAAAGAAATTGACGTGTCACTGTGTCCCTTTTACCACTTCCTTCCCAACTTGTGGTATCCACACTGTATGTGGTTTGACTCCCAGAATTTGGCATATGCGCCATGGTAACTGTTTTTTATTACCTGTTGTTGTTGTTTTTTCGATACCTCATTCTGCGTCTGTGAATTCAAATTGTTAGTTTCCATGTTATTATTTAATACAGCCTTACACGCATTTTTCCAATGCCCGTATTTTCCGCATCCATGACAAGGAAATTTCTTTTTAGTTTCATCTCGATTTAACTTTCCCCTAGGTTTACCCCCATTTCCATCTCGTTGGGTCTGAATATTTTTCGTTTGGCGTTCTAGTTGCTCTGTTAATTTTACTTGCGCCCACATTACTTTTTCTTCTGAATTCTTTCATTTATTTTCAAACTCGTCTCCACAGTATTTTGCATATTTTAAAATTTCATCTATCGGTTTGGCCTGCCAACAGATCTTATGATCTTTAATCATTTGCGAAATTTCTTGTTTTAACCCTGACACAAACCGATAAATAAAATGTGTCATGTCTTTTGTATCAATACTTTCTAAGCCACTGTACTGCTTAAATACTTGTAGAAGGCGCTCGAAGTATGCATGTACTAATTCATCTTTATTTTGGGTAGTTCTGTCTATTCTTGTCCAATCTGTTTCTTTTGGGGGTACCTTTCCTTTCAAGTACAGTATTACTTTATTATATTTTTTCATTACTTCATCTGATGGGGCTCCTGTTTTTGGATCTCCAGGGTACTCATCATTAGGTCAATCAACTGCTATTTTGCATAAATCTACAGGAACAACAATGTCAAATAACCCATCCAAATCTTTTAGCAACACTTTGGAGACCTTTACAGATCTTTCAACCTGCCTGTACCACTCTACAGGTTTCTCTCTGAGTTTTGGGAAATCATTCGTAAATGATAGAATATCCTGTCGGGACCATGGAACATGCACATAACCTCCTCCTGGCACCTCTCTTATCGGGCACAATTTCTCTACTTTCTCTGATTCTTTCAATACATATTCAGATAAAGTGCTCTTCGCTTGAGCTTCTTCCTTTTTCTTTATCCATCTAGCTTTCCATCTGTCTAAATCACCCCACTTTTGCAATAGTGATAATAATTCCTAAATCTGTAATTTTCGTCCTGACACATTCATGTTTTCTAAATCTTTGTCAGAAAATTCAGCTCGATATGGTTTCTGTAACACTTTAGATTTACCAATATCAATTCCCATTTCATTTGCCAAACTCATTAACTTTTCATGAAATATTTTTGTATTTCGAGTAATACTTCGACATATAAACAAACAATTCATCTTCATCTTCATTTAATGCATTTAATCGGTCTAACCACACATTTCCAGCAAGCAATTTTTCCAACTCAACTCTTAATTTAAAAATATCCAATGTCTTTGGCTGTGATTTTTGTTTTTCTATTTCTCGAGACCATCTTTTAATTTCCTCTGGGGTAACTACAGTAGCACTTTTCGTACCTGAGGAGGTTTCTATTTGTACCTCTCTAGAATTTACAGGAGTAGTTTTCCTAGCTGAGCAATTTACTGGATCTCTTATAGGTAAATCCATCAGAGAAATTTCTGACTCACACTCACTTGCTTGATCATCCACTATTAATGTTTCTTTTCTTGGCTACACTACAGGTGTAGTTAGAACAAGAGATCTAGGACTGGTTTGCTTATCTCCATATAAAGGAACAACCGGACCTATAGTCACTGGAATCGTTAAAGCTTCAGGACTTGTATTTAACTGTGTCATTTTCTGAATTAACTCATTTCTTTGTCTATTTATTGCTTCTTGTTCCTTTTCCTGTAACACTTTTTCTAATGATGTCTCATGTATTACTTGCGGAACTAAAGGTGGCTTTAAGAACGGAGCACTAGGATTAACTTGATTTTGCTCCTCATTATAAGGTGGCGGATTTTTCATTAGTAATTCCTCTAGGTAATCATCTTCTGGATCAACACTTGTCATTAAATTTTTCATTTTCTCAGTACTTTTATTTCCTGTTTGTTCTTCTAAAACTCGGACAGGATATAACCCTTCCACCAGCATAGACTGCCTCCATTGTATCATCTGTTTATCTCTTGTCTCTTAAGGAAATCTGGGATAGAATTTACTCAAATTTCTGTCACTTCAAGATCTATCTCGCTCAAAAGCTAAATAGATCAAAATCATGACAGCCACCAACCAGGGGAGTAACAGTCCCAGTTGCTATCCGGGGCTTTAAAGTGAGACGACATTTCTAAACATATCATTGAATTCCATGACCCATGTCATGTATGTGGTGGGTTGGGGGGTCCGTAATGGTCTTCTATAATGTATGCTTGACCAACAACAATCTGTTGCACGTGAGCAGTCTCCGTTTATAAAGGCTGGTATGGGGTAGGTAACTCGAGGGATGGAGAATGGGAACTGTGCACACGTACAATACAGTACAATAGTTGTGCGCAGCTTGCAGGCGCAGGGTGAGCGCACTCAAAGTGAAAAACAATAAAATCAAGATGTCAGCAACTAGAGTTCCTGCTGTGCCGTGAGTTCTACACAGGCCATTCATAATAAGCCTTACATCCACAGGAAGGCCCACAACACCCTCTCCCTTTGCGTAGTAGCTCTCATGCATAGGGTTAGCTTAGCTTCCGCTTTCGGGAGAGTCTTACGCCTCTTTACAGCTGACCTTTACATCATTGGAACGCTCATTGGAACGCATTTTGGGGCTTCACGTTGCTCAACACACTAATTGGCTCTGGACCAACTTAATCTGTCTTCCCTGCTCTCCCTTTACCATCAAATTTCGCGCACTTATTTCTCTGTTATAAGGCGCTTGTAGCATCATTTCCCTTCACTTTCCCGAACTGTCGAGATGCCAAGACCACTACGGAAGGTAAGCTCATTAGAATGCACTGTCCTCTTTGTTGCGATTGCTATAACGCGATGGGCCATTGTTTCTTAGGAATCTCGCCCGCACTCTGTCTGTAGTCAGCTTGCATTTATTTCTAATCTCTTTCGGCTAGCGCTGCACAGCCACTTTAGTTACTTGTCATTATGTTTTTATTTAACTCTTTGTTTGCCATCACTCCCGGTCATGTAATATCCTCTTAACTTTATAGCAGTTTAGCTCACTGTTAATGTAGTTTCATGTTGCCCCCACGTCCCCTTCGCGTAACTGTTTACAAACCACCCGCCCTTTACAAAGCATGTTAAGTCATCGGCTTACGTGCAGCCAACCCACTTGTATATTGTGATGTGGGGACTTTATGTTAAACTGCTTCTCTCCTCGAGGGTTAATCCGTGTCCCACGCAGATTGCTGTACATGCCAGATCACCATTTCTACCCAAGACTGAACTGTCTGCTGCCCCCCCCCCCACTACACAGGGGTCTTACTTCAATGGCTAGGATCTAAGGAGCCTCTCTCCGTTTGCGATCTTAGCTAATAATTATTATTTTTTTTTTAATCTCATTTACATGCCGACCTTATAGATGCGCGCCGCCCACAGGCACTCGTATTAGATTTTGCCTCTCTATCTGGCTACAGGAATTTTTAATGGATGTTACGTATACTTACACCCTTTACTCTTCGTTTTCAGGCAGATATTTCACTGGCCCTTATCATGGAGGCCTATGCAGCGAATCGATATTTTTCCTGAAAGAATCTTTTTGAACTTCAAATTCACCACAAGTGCTACTTTAGCCTGCATTAGACCGGTATGTACACTTTTAATATGCTGTCATTTAGTCCTGTCTTTTCCCTTTGATAGGGGTTGTTTTTGGCTTATTATCAATTTCCCTTGCATTTGTGGTCCCGCTCTTTCGGCATAGAATATTGGCTCGTTTGACAGGGCGTACACCCAGTTTTACCCTCAGGAAGGGGTTCTAGAATTGTTTTATCTAACTATACGTTATAACCAGTCACGCCCTGAGATCTAGATTTTTTGAGTCTTCTGGTCTTATTATGAACGGCCCGAGTAGAACTCGCGGCAGAGCAGGAACTCTAGTTGCCGACATCTTGATTTTATTGTTTTTCACTTTGAGTGCGCTCACCCTGCGCCTTCAAGGTGCGCACATTTATTTTTACGTGTGCACAGTTCCCATTCTCCATCCCTCGAGTTACCTTTCTCATACCCACCTTTATAAACGGAGATTGCTCACGTGCAACAGATTGTTGTTGGTCAAGCATACATTATAGAAGACCATTACGGACCACCCCAACCCACCACATACATGACATGGGTCATGGAATTCAATGATATGCTTAGAAATGTCATCTCACTTTAAAGCCCCGGATAGCAACTGGGACTGTTAGTCCCCTGGTTGGTGGCTGTCATGATTTCATTTATTGTCTTTTATGCATTTGTAAATAGAATGTGGCATATGTGTGACCCTTTGTAAATAGAATGTGGCACATGTGTGACCCGTGGTCCCACCCTTGTAAATAGCACCCTTTGTCGCATGCACCATGTACTAGTAGTGTTAGTATTGTAAAGTGGTTGTTCACTGTAGACCGTTCACAGCACTTATGACCCTTGGTCCCAACTTTGTAGATAGCACTTTCTGCCGCAAGCACCATGTACTATCAGTGTTAGAATTGTTAAGTGGGTTGCTCACTGTATACCATTCACAGCACTTATGTATGTCATTCATGTTCTTTTTCAGCCCTGACGAAGTTCAGTATATGAACGAAACACGTTGGCTGTTGTTTCTTTTAATGCAATTGGAAATATTTTAATAAAGATGATATCTACGAAGGAACTGATTATGCTTCATTATTGAACTCTACAGTATCCTGGGAGTGCACCGCTCCATTGCTTTCATACTTTATTCCCTTTAGGTTAGTTTCTGCTTCATCTGTCTTTCAGCATGTCATGAATAGGGTGCTAAAGGACATAGAGGGGTTTTGTCTCCATCAGGAGGATATCCTAAACTTTGGAAGGGATGAGGCGGAACACAATGTTTGCCTGAGGGACGTTTTGGGGAAATGGTGTGAATGTAATCTCACAACTAGTATGGAGAAGAGCAAGTTTCACACTGGTTCCAATAATTATCTTGGTCATAACATTACTGGTGAGGGCATCAAACCGAAACACGATCTAGTTTTCACTAGTCAACGTAAGAGTTCTCCTTCATCCAAAGAAGAGCTGATGACATTTTTGGGAATGGTGGAATACTATGGCAAATTCGTCAGGAATTTTGTGGACCTGAGTATTAACATGATTAATCTTTTAAGAAAAGGTGGAGATTTTGTGTGGCATGATGGTTGTGAAAAAACTTTGATCCGAAAAAGAAACCTGTTTTAACAACACGTGTGAGTGTAAGGGATCTGGGGGCAGTGTTACAACAGCATGGCATTGACGGTATGAATACCAGTGAGTTCTTGTCAGGAGTTTGAGGGATGCAGAATCTAGAGTCTCTGTGGTGGAAAGGGAAGCCCTTGCTCTCTATTGGGCAGTTAGAAATGTTAAGCATTTTTTGGGTGTGCTGATTTTGAAATATTTACTGGTCAAAAGCGCCTTATTGAAATATTTGATAAGAAAGGTTTAGACTAAGTCTCAAGCAGAATTACCAAGTGGGTCATTGACCTACAAGAGTACAGATTTACTACGAGGAACATTCCAGGTGTAGTGAATGGGGTAGCTGATACGTTATCACAACTTATTCCCAAGAGGAGTCTTCCGTAATGATTTGTTGGAAGATGTGTAAGGATGGGTGTGCTTGTAAGAAAGTGAAGCCATTTCCAAGCAAAGGTTGCGGCAAGAAATGACTGTTGATCTGTCATAGCTGAAGTGGTTTTACTCATTCAGAAGGGTTGGTAGAATAGGAAATAAGGATCAGAGTTTTCTAAACCTTTCTGGGGTTGGTAGACTGCATCACTTTGGACACAAATGCCGACTCTAATTCCAAATACCATGGTGGAATGTCAATGACAGCACAGTGACTCAAAAAGCTAAAACCAACAATGCAGTAGAAGGATGGAAAAATGTCTTCCAATCTACACTAGTGAGAACACAACCTGCACTCTACTAATTCATAGAAGCCCTACAAAAGCAACACACTTAGGGCCTGATTACAAATTTGGTGCAGGAGTGGGAGCTTCCCACTAGATTAGGAGTTTTCTGCTGGTCTGGTGGGCAGTCCTTTGGTGTTCCCAGATGGGTGCCTTTCAAAAAGGCACCTCAATGGGAAAGTCAAAGCCCATTCCAGCACAGCATGGACTTCAAATGGGGTGCCTGTACACAGAGGGGAACACCAAATGCCCCCTTGCATGCATTCAATGGGCTATGACAAATGCGGTCTCACCGCTGTGGTTAGGGTTGCAGTGAGAAAACTTGTAATATGCTTGGCAGCGCTGCAGCAGCACCACCAAGCATATTGCTACCTCAAGACTGCTGCACCAGGGATCGTGGATCCCTGGTGGCTGTGGCAGTCCACTCATGCTCTGACCGATGTCCACGTAGTACTGCAGTCAGACCAGTGGTGCGGCGGTCCACCTCCACCACTGGTACAGCAGTTCAATCTTGTAATCAGGCCCTAACAATGGAGTAATGTAATCCAAATTAAACCTAAAATTAGCAAACAAACCAATACAATGTATGACTTGCCACAACGTAAAGTAGCCAAACCCCTATTATGAAGAATGTATCTACACACTAACCAAAAGACCTGTGGCAAAATGCAAACCAGCATAACTATAATATTTGTAACTAAATATTAAACCAATTGTTGTTATACATAATTCAAAAAGAAATACAAGTAAAGTAGCAAAAAAGACTGATGCATAAAAATATGTATATTAATTAGTTAAGAACAAAGAAGTCACCAACCACAAAGCTCAAAATTACACAAGTTAAATCCATTTGAACCAATTACATACAACACATACAACATAACACTTAATAATCACATCAAATATACATACATAATAGAAATGTAATATTTACCACCCAAGAATAATAACTTTAAAAAAAACTTACTGATCTGTATCTGTAGAGATTCATCCATATCCAGGTTGTCAAACTATAATCCATCAAAAATGGGGGGAAATTCCAAACAATACCCCCAAAAATACAAAAATTACAAGGTGTATTTGAAATCCAACAAAGCAATCCAAAGTTGTAAGGAACCATAAAAAAAACGTGTAAAAGAAGAATCGCTACAGTAGACCGGAGAGATCAAAGGAAATCCAAATGAAAAGCGTGGAGAAGTGTGGCTCAGTGGTTAGAGGCGGCAGACCCGGAAGCTGAGATCAGTCGTGGACCAGGGTTCGATTCCCTGCCTCGGCGGGTCTCGGGCTCAAAAATTCCATGGACTCGACAATTCTCGCTCCGGTGCCTACTCGACTCATGGGGTCACACTCTGCGACTCTGGGCAATAGCTTGCTTAATCTCCACTACGGCCCCTCGTGGCGGGATGCCTGGCTTTCACCTTGTGGATACCCTGCCGGGGTATCTCACAGGGGAATACCAGGACGGGTTCCCTAAGCAAGCGCCTTGATACCTTCGGGTGATACGTGCGCTATATAAGTCGCAATACATTTACATACAAAGCATTAGTTCACTAGAAACCAAAATGATTTCCTATGAAAAAAATGTAAAATACAAATGGCCATACAATACTTTTGGCTCCGTAAACCTGTTAAAAACATACAATGTCCACCTACAAACACTATCTTCAAATGAAAGATACACATTACCATTAAAACTATACAAAACACGTAGCGTAACTTGGCTTAACACAGAGCTCTATTAAACAACGTAACACAAATTACAAATAAACTTTCCAAAAATGAGTAATCAATTCTATATCTACCATTTACTAGTACTCTCTACGTCTCTTGAACCTAGAAAACCATATAGAAAAGCTTAAAAAAGGTATTTTTTGTTGAACAGCAGAACCTTCCAGTGACTCACTTCTAGGAAAACAGATGAAAAATAACATAAATTGACTAAACGTTAGTTGTAAAAAAATTGGCTGCTAAATGAAACAAAAAATACTATCTCCCTATAGAAAATAATGGTGTTTTAAAACGGAAGTTACAAAAAAATGTAAAACATGTCAATAAAAATTATATAAAAAATGAAACACTTATGTAAACCATAAAATAATTAATGCTATACAATTAAACAATATAGTATTATTTAAAATAAATTTAAAAATAAATAAAAAAATGTTAAACAAAATTATGATGAACCAATGTATATATTTATAAAAAATAAATGTATCACACTTAAAATAAAAAATAAAGCAAAAAGTTAAAAATGTAAAACAATGTTCTCAAAATATAAATTTGTTTTATTTCATGTTAACAATTTACTCAAATGTTGCTTCAATATAACAATGATAGTTTTTTCTAATGTTTAGGAATATATATGCATTTAAAAGTTCATACATAAACATTAACTAAATGTAAAAAAATATAAATGAAAACCAAAAACTGTGCCATGTACCTTTATTATTTAAGAAAAAAATGCTGGTAGTGTATGTGGGAAATGCAATATGCACTCCAATCTAAACCATTTAGAGGAAGACATTGTACTCTAAAGGAGGTACAGTTACTATTACCAACCCAATCTAAACCTCTTAGGAGAAAGGGTTGGACACTAAAGCAGTTACGTTTATTATTCCCACTTCAATCTCAAACATTTTAGCAAGGTGTTACATTTACTAATCCCACTGCAATCTAAACCACTTTGAGGAACGTATTGGACACTAAAGGGGTAAGATTTACTATTCCCACTCAAATCTAAACCATTTTAGAGAAGATGTTGGGCATTACTGAGGTTATGTATTAAATTGGGTTACTGGTTGATGAGATCCTACTCAAGCAGCAACTACAATCCTTGTCAGGGTGAAATCACAAGCAAACCCCAAATTAACCTGTGATCAACCCTCAATCCTCTGGTAGCTTGGTACCGAGCAGTCAGGCTTAATTTGGAGGCAATATGCAGAGTATTCATGCAGAAAGTCAAAATGTAATACAGTAAAACACAACACAAGAAAAATCCTACACTAATTTAGAAAAATAGAGTAGAATGGATTGAATAATTTACAACCAAAGCAGCAAAACTCCAATCAGTAGAACCAGAGATATGCAACCTTGAAGATATAGGTGAAAATAACACCAAAAAGCACAACGCAGCAACTGTAGTTATCTGGCCACACAAGACAAAGTCACAAGTTATCTGGCCGCACAAGACAAAGTCACAAGTTCAGGCCTACCAAGATGTTGCACTGCCCGGATACAGGCAAAAGGTTAGGCTTGCAGAACAAGAGTACCTTAAATCCTAGTAGCAGAGTGTTGCGAGACCCTGGAATCAGTCTATATCGTGATGCGAGGTGTAGTCGAGGCTGTGCAAGGTCTTGGAGTGGAGGTGTGTCTCGCAATGTCAGTTCTGGGACACTGTGAGGCTGTGATTCGAGGTCCTCCACTGTATCGAGGATGCAGTTCACAAGGGGCATGAGATTTAAGGTCCTTCGTTGATTATTTGTGTCATGCACCTGCTGTGGAAATGTTCACCCTTATCTTGTCCACAGGTCCATAGAGCAACAAAATAGAGATTGGTACTTAAGCTGGAATTCAAAGAACAAATTTATTAATCAGTGGGACTACATCCACACATCACCCATGAGTGCTACCTGAGGTAGTACACTGAAGTCACAGAACACAGCCCATATATACAACTTTTGTCTGCACTGTAGGCATGTAGTTACAAATAGAAGGTACAAGCACACACAGGAATAACTACTGACAGACATGGGCAGATGGAGATCACTTAGTCAGCAAAGTGGGAGGGGAAACAAAACTGATTACAGTAGCAAAGAGTGATCAACAGTTACATCTTTAGCCAGGTGCATTGTAGAAGCTACATCCTTTTCTCATACATTGCTTTGGCTCAGTACAGAAGGAGTTAACTAAAGCTGATGACACAAGCAGAATATAAAGGCAAGCAACAGTGAAGACGGAAGAATTACATAGCTGACAAAATGGGTGCCACAAACAAGATGGCTTCAGCCCATGCTAAAGCCAATTATTTTCGATTTCTACAGATAGCCCTTTTAGCATTAGCTGAAGACATCTCTATGATTTGGAAGGTACATGGAACATATCACATTTACATCTATTCTCATGAGTTCATTCATTTCCTGGTCCATTGCTAGGCGGGCATTTACATTCTTAGCATTTTGTTTAGTCGGTATATACAAGCTACAAGTACAAATACAAAGGGAACAGAGTATCGAGCCACATTGCATATGTAGGCAAGAAATGAAAAGAATTGCAGCAAATATACATAGAGCTGACAGTAATTTCCAGCCCCATGCAGAAAACATCTTCCATAGCCATTTAGTCAAAGTTCATGTCCTTGAATCCTGGTGGATTTCAGTGGCTACTTTGTGCATCTTGGAAATTGCTTACAAAACTGAAGGGGCATGGTCAGGGATGTATACACAGCAGCTGCTCCCAATGATGCGACATGCTCCACCATGGTTGGCTAGGATGACATCGAGGACCATCCTGTTTTGGAGCGCCACAATTCTTGCAATTTGTAGTTCTTCTGTGATATGGAGATCACTTAGTCAGCAAAGTGGGAGGGGAAACAAAACTGCTTACAGTAGCAAAGAGTGATCAACAGTTACATCTTTAGCCAGGTGCATTGTAGCAGCTACATCCTTTTCTCATACATTGCTTTGGCTCAGTACAGAAGGAGTTAACTAGAGCTGATGACACAAGTAGAATATAAAGGCAAGCAACAGTGAAAATGGAAGAATTACATAGCTGACAAAATGGATGCCACAAACAAGATGGCTTCAGCCCATGCCAAAGCAAATTATTTTCGATTTCCACAGATAGCCCTTTTAGCATTAGCTGAAGACATCTCTATTATTTAGAAGGTACATGGAAGATATCACATTTACATCTATTCTCATGAGTTCATTAATTTTCTGGTCCATTGCTAGGCGGGCATTTACATTCTTAGCATTTTGTTCAGTCGGTATATACAAGGTACAAGTACAAATACAAAGGGAACAGAGCATCGAGCCACATTGAATACGTAGGCAAGAAATGAAAAGAATTGCAGCAAATATACGTAGAGCTGACAGTAATTTCCAGCCCCATGCAGAAAACTTCTTCCATAGCCATTCAGTCAAAGTTCATGTCCTTGAATCCTGGTGGATTTCAGTGGCTCCTTTGTGCATCTTGAAAATTGCTTACAAAACTGAAGGGGCATGGTCAGGGATGTATACACAGCAGCTGCTCCTAATGATGCGACCTGCTCCACCATGGTTGGCCAGGATGACATTGAGGACAATCCTGTTTTGGAGCGCCACAATTCTTGCAATTTGTAGTTCTTTTGTGATATTTCCAGGTGCCACGGATGTCTGATTGGTTACAGCCTCTACAACACATGTCAAGCGTCAGATCTTCCCGCTGTTTAAGGCCACACCAACAAAGAAGAATAGTCCCAAGTTAAAGTCAATATACTGCTGCAGTGCAGTATCAGTTTGATTCATCTCATCATTGTTTATTGTCCTCTTGAATCGACTCTTAAAAATGTCATTATACAGTTTAGTCTTTATGGTAGGATGCAGGTGCCAAAAACACAGTTGGAAGCAAAAAGGACACATAGCAGCTTCCAGACCACCCAAAAGGTAGGTGGTAATAACCTTTACTTCCTCAAATGAAATAGGTATTGTGTGAGGACGAAAAACTACTATTGTTTATTCCAGTAATGTTCAATACTAAAGTACGGTCACTTTTGCCTACAGAAATACTGCCAATACTGCTCACACAGAGATCTGCTCGAGCTCTAGTAACACCGCAAACAGAAGGCCTATTTCCCTTGGTTGTTCAAGTGTTAGGGAAAACAAAATGTGCAGAGGAATTTCCTCGACGATACTCCATTTCCCATACAGTTCCTTTAGCTTGTGGATCTCCTTCTTCATCAGAGTAACACACTTTATTCAACTGAAAGTTTAGTCTTCATACATCAGCATAAGTATTGTTAGCAACTTCAGAAGCCCACAACAATGCAAACCAGGCTCTGCAGGAGCCATAATGTGAAAACGGCAAGGGAATAAAATGCGTTCCTCCCTTTTTTTGATGTGCTGGCATCATTCCACATACCCAGCAGTTGGTAACATTTGTAGCAGTGTGTGTACGGTGCAATATCTGAATGAAAGTGTTATTGAGGTAGGACATTCTATGCTTCTGCTCATGATAAGGAAGAGTAAAGTAATGGTATTCAATGGGGACAGAGATAGTAGCAGTCAGCAGATTTCGAGCAGGAGCTCCTCCCTCTACAACCCATGTTATTGTAGAAATAATAGCAACAATTGAAGTGAGCCCAATAATGAACATAGTCTTTCGATCACAGACTCTTGCTGCAGGTTGCTTCTTCTCCTTAGGCATGTTCATCTTGTTGTCGAACAATAAAACAGATGGTGCCCTAAGGTCCTGGGCAGACGTTGGTTTCTTCACTGAGGTTGAGACGAACAGTCACTAAAGGGCTTCCCCCCTTTGTAGCCAGTCTTTAACCACCCAGGACAATGGCTCAAACAGTCTTTTTCAGCAACGAAGAGTCTTTCTTCCAGTGTCGCAGCTGATTTTGAGATGTACAGGGATCGTCTGGTCTGGGAAGACTTCCTCAGGTCCTTCAGGTGACGTAGCTTGTCCTTTCTCTGTAGCCAGGATGTTGCGGTGATCTGCCAATGCAGCTGGGCTCACTAGGTCTTGCAACACTTTCCGGCAATGTGTCCCATGGACCCTGTTCTTCTGGTTGGTCACTCGAACCGCAGTCCTGGCAGCCAAGAGCACATGCTCAGGGCCTTGCCATCTGAGTGCTAGGGAAATGGCTCTCTGGAAGGATTTTGTAACTACAAAATCTCCAGGGCGCAATCAGTGGCCCTCAATCTGTGACCTGTCTGGAAGAGTTTCCCAAACCTGTTGATAAATAGAAGACAAACTGTCAGTCAGCTGAGACAAATAGTCGTTCATCAATACATAGGGTAAATCATGCATAGGGCGTGGCTTAGGAATCTCCCAAATATTCATTGTCCTTCCAAAAACCACCTCATATGGTGTGAGGCCAGATCGTTTATGCCGATCTAATAGATAGCAATGCCAAGGGCAGTGCATCAGGACATTTCAAAGATGTAGAAGCCTGTATTTTAGCCTGTTTAAATTTAAGGGTAGAGTTGTAACATTCCACTAGTCCTGCTGATTGTGGGTGAAAAGCAGCATGAAATTTCTGCTTAATTCCTAACCCTTTCATGAGATACTCAACAACTTGCCCAATGAAATGGGGTCCGTTGTCACTCCACAAAACTCGACAGATTCCAAATCTGGGGAACCTTTATTGTAGTAAGAGCTGTATTATCCTTTGTGGCATATGCCTCTACCCATTTACTAAAGGCACACACCACTACCCGAACATACTTCAGATTATTACAGCATTCAAGCTGGATATAATACATTAGCAGAACCTCAAAAGATGAAGTAGGTATTGCAAACCCTATTGTTGGAGTTTATGTTCCCTTTCCAGGATTATACTGAAGACACATCAGACAGGACTGGACAAGTTTCTTAGCTGTACCGACAATCTCTAGATGATCCCAAACTTGCATAAGTTGCTTTGCTATTGAGGATGCTCCAACATGTGCCGGCCCATGTGCCATGTGAATCATAGGATGTAAATAGGCTGCGGGGAACTTCCATTTGGTCAATTCTTTATTCCTCCAACAGCCCTCATTGTCCAATGCTCCCTACTTGGACCATTGGTCTAATTCACCGACGGAGGCAGATTGTTGCATGTCTAGCACTTCTTGTCTGGCATCATGACATCGTTCAGCCTGTGATTTAACTACATACATAAATGTTGCATTGCAGTCTCACGAGCTGTGTAGTCTGCAAAGGCATTGCCTGCTCCTATTTTATCAGTCACTTTCTTGTGTGCGCTATACTTAACAATTGCCACTTTCTTAGGATATTTCAAGGCAGTAAGGCGATTATGTACTAATTCCCCACACACTATCTGTGTCCCATGTGATGTGAGAAAGCCTCTTTCTTTACAGAGTAGGGCAAAGCTATGTACCATGCCAAAGACATATTGGCTATCCGTGTAAATATTAACAAGCAATTCTGTACTAAGCTCACATGCTATCAACTGGGAAGCTTGAGCTGACTTCTGTGGGATAAAAGCTGTCTCAACTACTGTCTGAAGTGTTGTAATTGAATAAGCAGCAGATGTAGTACCATTAGGCAACTTAAGGCAAGACCCATCAACCCACAATTCCTCAGCACCACTAGAAAGAGGTGTATCTTGTAGGTCAATACGACCCTTTGTTTGTTCTTCAGTAAGGGAGATACCGTCAGACAGACAGACAGACAGACAGACATAACCACTTTATTCGATTAATTAAAATCACAAAAGTACATTACAAAAGGATCCATAATAACCAGTGCATATTATCAGACAATACATATGAGCAATGATAAAATTAAGCATAGAAAGCGTCAGCAGCACATATATGATTCATCAGCAAAAATAATTGATAAAATTGCATACAAATTTAAAAGATTGGAATTTCATACAACAAATAGCATACGGAATCTCTTTTTCCTAAGGCGGACCGCAGCAACTAAAGAATTAGCAACATTAAAAATGTCCCAAGTACTATTCAGCATCTGGAGGTAAAGCAATGCTGGTCTAACTTGAAGGAATCCCCTATCCCTCAAAAGGGGGACCAGGAACCTCCTACGAATATCACTATAATAATCGTAAAACATCAAAAAATGCAGTGTATCTTGTGGGGAGAAATTATCACACTGACATGTGCCTAAATCCTCTGGTTTGCACCAGCTCGTAAAATTACCAAGCGCGAAATAGATTACATTAAGCTGGAACCTGGTCAGAAGCAAGGGGTGAAAAGGTTTAGTTACAATTCTCAAATATGGCTCCATTGATAGTGACGTTTTTGTCAAATAGTGAGCCCTGGCAGTGGGTTTCTTAAACTCCAGCTCTTCACGTTCTGTTATCAGAGTGTTCGTGAATTGTAACTTAACCCATTTCACATCCTCCTTTTTAATCCTTTCAGGAGCATTAAAAAGTTCAGGGCGCCCCAGTTTCAGAAGCATAGACTTAACATAGGATAGCCATGGAATGCTTCTGGCTTTATCCAAGGCGACACAATCCCTCATAATTAAGTGGTTCAGTGATAAATCTGTGTTGAGCCAGGTTTTAAGCCAACATATCAATGGAGCTATTCTCAGCAGGTCAGACACATAAACCAACCCCACTTCTTGATGGATAAAAAAGGTGGGGGTTGATTGAGGTACGGACAGAGGAGTACGTCAAAATCTGTTTTCTGCTATCTGAACCCCGGCCAGCTGTTTATAACCCAAATGACTGACCCGTACATTGCAATAGCCAAACATTTGAATCTATCCATGCTAAGCATTGCTTCCATGGGCCTTGCTCCCAAACGCTGCGCGAACCCTACTAGGCCTGACGTTGGTCTTACAACTGCATGTTTTTTAGCCTTTTCTTGAGGGACCCAGGAGCATCTATCGTCAAATAGGACCCCCAGGTATGTAAAAGAGGTCACCCTGGACACCTCTATTCCATTACAAAAGAATGTATTTGCTTTTCTGTTTCTTTGGCCAATTGACATGACATGTGATTTTGCAATGTTCACTGTCAAGTCCAGGGACTTCATATAGGCCCCAAAGGCATCTAAAAGCCTTTGAAGACCCAGGGCAGTGCAGGCTAATAGGACAGCATCGTCCGCGGATAGAAGAACCGGAATAGTCCTTTCTCCTACACGGGGAATGTCCAAACTGGCCTGGTCTAAAGTTTTGTCTAGGGCGTTAATATATAAAGTAAAAAGTAGTGGCGCCAATATACATCCCTGGCGGACACCTCTGCCCGATTTAAAGTGCCTGGGACATTTACAATCCAGGGTTACCCTGACTGATGCTGAGAGATCCTTATGCAGATCTGCCAAAAAATGAACAAGAGGAGGATCAAGACCCCTGTCAAGTACAATAGTCCACAGCTTTGATCTGTTCACCATATCAAATGCTGAACTAAGATCCATAAAAGCCATTTGTAGAGAGCCCTTTTTTGCTATGATGTATTTACTTATTAATAGGTATAAGTTAAGGCACTGGTCCATAGTGCTTCTGCCCTGTCGAAAACCGTATTGCAAATCCGATAAGACCTCATTGTTGTTCGCCCAGTCCATTATTTTAACCAGGATCACTTTACCTAAAATTTTGACTGCGGAATCAATCAATGATATTGGTCTATAGCACCGTGGATCAGCTCTCTGGCCATTTTTAAAAACTGGGGTAATAGTCGACAAGGACCACTATACAGGAAACCCCTGAGAACCAGAGGCATTAAAAACGTTAGTCAGTATCTTGGTCCAAAATTTGGGATCGCATTTATACAAGTCTGCAGGCACACAATCTTGGCCAGGTGCTTTATTACTCGATGTCTCTGAAATTGCCCATTCAACATCCTCCTCTTTAAAAACCAACAGAGGAGAGGCTCTGTCATTTTCCAAGCTAGAAATGGGAACAGGGATTCCACTAGAACCATAAATAGCCTCAAAGTGGGTGGGCCACTGTGCCTCTGTGATGTTACTTTCCATAGTGCTGTTCTCTATACCAGAGAAAATGGGTGTATTAACAATAGCCCAGAATCTTGAACTGTTCTTTAAAACTTCCACTGATAAAAGAGCATTCCAGGCCTCTTCCCTAATCTCCCTGTTTTGTGCATGAACCACGGATTTGTACTCCTTCCTTAAGATGGCTATCACATCCCTGTCTCGAGGAGAATTTTTTAGGGCTTTAAACAAATTTCGATGGGCCTGTGAACAGTTGTTATCAAACCACCTTTTGCCCGTGTTGTTACTGTGTTTTGTTATCACAGTCAAGTCAGAGGCTATCTGGCCACAGATGCCTTCAAAAGCAAGAAGAACCTCTGCCCTGGGGGTCTTAAGATCTACACATTTAGCATTATTTACTTTGGCCTTCTCACGAAGGTCCGCAACAAAGGATTCGGGAATTACCTTGGACCATTTGAGCCTCCTACCCTGGGCAGTTGTTATCAAGTAGTTAGCTTTAGTTTCCTTTCCGACTGTTCCCATAAGGCCGCAACCTTTGTCAAGCTCTAAAATAACGGGGTTATGATCACTGAAGGTAGACAACATGGCATTATAAAACATAACCTTAGCTAACATCGAGGGGGACATAAATATATAATCAATAACAGTGTCCCTCGCCTTAGCTTTAAATGTAGGGACCCGATATGTATTATCATTAAAACCAGGATCAAAGATGTCAGCTCCAGCCAGAAAGTCCTCCAGGGCCTCCCCCTGATACGTGTGTTCAAAATGGGGTGTGACTGAGTGATCAGGCCCTAGATGATCAACAACTTGACACATGAGGTTACACAAATATATATTAAAATCGCTCATAAGTATGATATGATAAAAAGTGGTTTGTAGCTCTTGTGACTGAGACCGAGTAACTGGGATTGGCAATAATGTAGCAGGATTCAGAGTCAAACATCTTTTCAGTGTGATATGAGGAGTGAAAAGTGTCAATTTATAGCCTGTCAAACGGGCACTAGTCAAATGTTGTCTTTTAGTTTGGTTTAACAAAGCATCAACTGAATGAGGTACTAGCACAAGCAATGTATGTGACATGACTATTCCCTTACTCTGACGTATGGACACAGCCATCGCTGCTATTGCTCGAAAACACCAAGGCAATGCACGAGCAACTGGATCAAGGACAGCGGAGAAATATGGACAAGGACGTTGCTTATCACTGTGTGTGTGTGTATTAAAACTGAGAGAGCGCAACCATCCCTCTCGTGTACATAGAGTGTGAAGGCCCTAATGTAGTTTGGTGTTCCTAATACTGGTGCAGAACAAAGAGTGTGACGTAACTGTTGAAAAGCATTCTGGCATTCAGTGGTCCATGGGAGAGGCATTGGAGTGTCTTTAGTCAAAAGGGCCAACAAAGGTTTAATAATGTGAGAAGAACTAGGGATCCACTGCCTACAGGAAGAAGTAAGGCCAATCAATGCACGAACATCCTTCTGAGTACGGGGCACAGGCGTGTCCAAAATAGTTTGAATGTGATCTGGTATGAGTGCACGTCCCTCCTTAGAAAGGAGGTGACCTAAGTAGGTAACCTGCTATCTACAATATTGCAATTTCTTCTGAGAGACTTTGTGATGATGAGAGGAAAGTAATGATAATAGGGACAGTGTTCCTTCTTCACACTGTTCAGGGGTATAGGCAGTCAACAAGATGTCATTGACATATTGAATAAGAGCCACCCTTTGCGGTACAGGAAAATAATCAAACTGCCTTTTCAATGCCTGGCTATGAATGCTAGGACTCTCTGTATACCCTTGGGGAGCTCTACAGAATCTGAAGGATCGATTATTCAAAGTGAAGCCGAGGGGTGAATAGGTATCGAGAAAAATGCATTCTTCAAATCATTTACACTGAATGTAGTGGCAGTAGGAGGAATCATAGTAAGAAGTGTTGTGATGTCAGTGGTTACCAGGTATTGGGGCACTAAGATTTTGTTAACTTTTCGTAAATCAATAATGAATCTGTAAATTTTAGTATCAGTGTCTTTTTTCAAAATAGTAAGAATAGGGTTATTACAAATTTTATAAAGTACTTCTTCCACAACCCCCACTCTGATCAAATCCTGAACAATGTGTATTAATGCTTCTCCTCCTTCCCGATATATTTTATATTGGGGCAGTCGAGGCAACGAAGCACCTTCCTTCACTTGAATATGTAATGGTGGAATAACCATTTGTCCCACATCAGTATCTGATGTAGCCCACTAAGTACTAGGTAACGATGCCAGAGCAACATCCTCTTTAATGAGACAAGACCTCTCAACTATGGGATAGCTATAATTTAAAATTACGGGCACACCTTCTGGGGAACAACCTATTGTAGCACAGAAATGCTTAAGCATGTCGATACCCACAATGTTATCCAGCGTGTTAGGGGAAAGCAAAAATGGACATGCGGCAATGAATTTATCAAGACTAAATGCAAGTGGCTCTGACAGTGTAGGCGTCCCATCAAATCCTATTGATGTTATCATTGCGCCAGACAGGGAAGCACTAGGAACCACTTTTTTAGATAGAGCACTATGAGTAGCTCCTATATCAACAAGAAACTGATCAGTAGAAACCAAGATGTTTGCATCAACATAGGGAGCTTTGTGATCTACTGGGACCTCAACCGGTTCCTTATCCCATCCTTGGCATTCCTATGCATAATTAAAATCCCCAAGACCATCAGTTGAATAATCTGTCATTTGATATTGATTTTGTCTGTCAAAAGTATTAGAATAGTTTGGTCCATGTTCAACTGCCTCAAATCTGGTATGATTTACTATTCCTCCCCTTTGTCTTAAATTCCCTGGGTGTCCTCTCATGCTTTCTCTACCCCGTTCATACTGCTGACCTCGCAAAAGGGAGCATTCAGAACGCCAATGTCCAATATCTTTATAATAAGCACACTGATCAGAAGACAAAGTTGCTTGAGAGAAAGGCTTTACACCATGGGTATATACTGCACATCCGCCTCTACCACTAACTCTGAATGGTGGGCCATATACTTGAGCCAACATAACTTTTGACTTTAAATTCTTAGCCTTCTTATCCTCTTTGCCTTTTGCTTCCAATTCCTGATGCTCATAATATTGGACCATAGTCAAAAGGGAGACGGGGGAAGACATAGTCCATGAGCTCTCGCTGGCATTTAGGCGACTAGCTATTTCTGGCAACATATTAGCGGGAAATTTGGCGACAAACAGATGCTTACCCGTGTCATCTGTCAATTACTGCCTACTAAAGTCATGGAATGTCTCTTCAAATTGTGTAAAGAAATCAGAAACTGACTCATCGCTTTCTGTTTACAAGATGCTAACGTTGTCCAATCTATTTTCTTAGGGGGTATACGAGTTTTCAACTTCGTTACAATAGCTTTGGGAAGATCTAATATCACCTGTTACAGTTTCTGCGCAGGATCTCAAGCCACATTTATTTCCTCTAAATGCACCCAAGTATCACCATAAGATGCAAAATCGTCTACCTTTCAAATTGTTCTCTACGTATCAGGGGCAAAATAAGTCCAAAAAACATATCAATATCTGGCAGAGTCATAGTGCAGGAGCTAATAGCTCCTTCCACTTCTTCATAAAAAGCGACTGGATTTTTCCGCGGATCAGGCAAAGCTGCTTTAAGAGCCATAACATCTGCTCTACTCCAAGGGGTATAGTCCCAATTATAAATAAAATATCCCACTTTCATCATCTGAGGTTTTATCCTCTATCGTTCCCGCTCCCTTTGGGGGAACATACAGAGGTGCTGCTTCACGCATTGGTTTCATAATGCTTCACTACTACTAGGTTTGCTCGCATCTACTTAAGCATTTACCTCCTTTGTCTGAGATGGATCTATTTCTACAATGTTATTTTTTTCTAGCTACCTCTTTCTCTTTTCGTAAACGCCATGTTTCATCTCATAATTTGACCACTCGCCTAATCATAACAGGTAAGTTTGAAAAAAGGAAAGTCCCATCTACTAACTGTTTATAATCAACACTTATATCATCTGGCTCTGTTGCATTAGAATTTTGCCGGCAACCATATATTACCTCCCAAGAGAATTTTTCTAAAAATATATCTCTTTGGCTTTTTCCCAAGTCTGAACTGCAATTGTGAGGACCGTCGCTGTAGTAGTCCGCCATGCTTCCTCTCTGGCAATGTTCTGTCATTTATCTTTCTCTTCCTTGATCAAAGTAGAGCGAGTTTGTCACCCACCTTGCTTATCTTTATCTTTTTCATCTGAAGACAAATGCTCCTCATCAGAAACCTCATTCTCAGGTTCACTAGAGAATTTATACGGGGTGGAGGTCTATCTAACAAGATGGAATCATCTTGAGGTTTATTAGGTATGGGATAAATAGCGCGCCTAATAGGGTACTGGCCAGTTACCTCTAAACAACGCTCCCTTTCCTCTTTGTCTTTTATTTCCTTCATTTCCTTATTTTTTAATTCCAATGCTTTTTGAAATATCATTTTACGCTGCTCTTTTTCTGCTATAGCTTCTTCTTGCACTTCTTTCTCTCACATTCGTACACAATGAAACATATCTTGTCGACTCTTATGTTTAAACAAGCACTGCTCTGTATACTGAATCTTTTTAAAGTCAAATGACCCATTGACAGGCGATCGTAAATCATGATCCTTTTTCGTATATTTGTTCCACAGTGTACTATACATTAGGGAAGAAATACTGTATTTAATGTACATATGACTATTAGGTGTCCCCTCTGGGGGAGCCTTCTGACTTCTTTCTAAATCCATTTTGGTACCTCCAAGACAGCAACACAGCCTACGGAGTGTGCTGGGAACAGGCATGCTACCAATTTTGTGTAAAATATTACCTATCAAATATATTCAAAAGTAGAAAAAAATCTCCACATTACCTGCCTTTATTCTTTTGCAAAAAATAAATCAAACAAACAAAACCAGACTCTTGACCAAGCAAATCAAGAGTGACCTTACTAAACAAGAGTCTCCAACCGCCAACTGCCAATCTCTTGGTCGACCTAATGGTCACTGCAAATACTTGCGCCAAAGGAATCCTCAGCTGGGACCGGCCACCACCTGGAGGGTCAGATCAAGAAAACCGGAAAAATCACTTTGGCTGCAAAGACAAGGGTCTCCTCATGCAGGATGTCTCCTCAGTAAAATTCCATTTGTCTGTCAAAGCCACTCCTTTGGGCGGCCGAATCTCCGATGAGGACCCACGTCGGGCACCAAACTGTAGAAATGGGTCTTTTTAAGTGGCAGGGTACACCCTTATCTTGTCCACGGGTCAGGAGACCAACAAAATAGAGATTGGCACTGAAGCTGGAATTCAAAGAACGAGTTTATTATTCACTCACAAGTGGGACTACATCCACACAGCACCATCGAGTGCTGCCTAAGGTAGTGCACTGAAGTCACAGAACACAGCCCTTATATACCACTTTTTCTGCCCTGTAGGCATGTAGTTACAAATAAAAGGTACAAGCATACACAGGAATAACTACCGACAAACATGGGCAGATGGAAATCACTTAGTCAGCAAAGTGGGAGGGGAAACAGAACTGCTTACAGTAGCAAAGAGTGAACAACAGTGACATCTTTAGCCAAGTGCATTCTAGCAGCTACAGCCCTTTTCTAACACATTGCTTTGGCTCACTACAGAAGGAGTTAACTAAAGCTGATGACACAAGCAGAATAGAAAGCCTAGCAACAGTGAAGACGGAAGAATTGCAAAGCTGACAAAATGGATGCCACAAACAAGATGGCTTCAGTTCATGCTAATGCCAATTATTTTTGATTTCCACACTGCTGGTTCCAAAGAAGTTGTGGGGCTTGGGATGCAAAGACCTGCTTTGGAGATATATCATGCAGCAGCGGTTCTGAGGAGGCTCTGGGTTGTGATGCGAAGTGCTGCATCGGGGATGCATTGCGCTGTGGTTTTAATACGAGTTGAGTAAGGTGATTCATCATGCTGTGCTTCCTATGTGGAGTTTAGGGAGGTGTTGCATTGAGCTGCTTCAGTACTGCTGAGACCTCAGCTGGACTGGTAGACTACCTTCAGGCCTACTTCCAAGGGTTCAGGGCGGAGGTGGCACCCGGCCGGACTCCCAGCTGGCAGGGTCCTGGTGCTGGGTACAAGTTTGTTGGAGCCTGTTCTGTCCCTGATGCTCTAATCAGGAGGCCAGCCAACTGGCCCTTGGAATCACCTTGGTGGTCAAGGGTTCAAGATGCATGGCCAGTCCTTTTCACTCAGGTCTTAGACATGTTTTAAAGGGCTACTTAAGTGGGTGGCACAATCAGAGCTGCAGGCCCACAAGTGCATTTAATTTACAGGCTCTGGTCACATGGGGGAGCAATTTACTATGGACTTACAAGTAAACTAAATTTGCCAATTGGGTATAAGCCAGTGGTAAAGTGCATTTTTGACAGGTGAAACTGGTGATCGTTCCAGCTGCTACTGAAGACAGCTCTGTTATCCAGGTAAGCAACACTGAGGTCTTCGATCCCAGCCTGGACCTGAATCACCAACCAGTGGAGGTGGCAGGAGCATTCTTGAGTCCAAAGGGCATCACTTTAAAGTGAAAGAAGTCCTCTGGAGTGGAAAAAAGGCAGACCTCTCTTTTGGCCCCTCAGTTAGGGTGATCTGCCAGTACCCAGATGGTAGGTCAAACATGCTGAGGAACTTGGCAGCCCACAACCAAACAATGAGCTTATCAGCTAGGGGAATGGAATGAGCATCAGTCTTTGTGATTGAGTTGACCCCCCTGTAGTAATCTCGGAATTGGCGTTCTGGGGTGGCACCCAGTGGAGTGACCTTGTGAACCAGCCCTACTGGGATGGACCAGGGACTACTGGAGTGCTCAATCATTCCCAACTCCACTATCTTGGAGTCCTCATCCTTGATATTGACCCTCACTTTGTCTGACAATAAGGAGATTTTTCTCTGGACAGAGAGACTGTCACCACTGTCAATGTCATAGGCACACAAGTGTGTAAGCTCAGGGGCGAGGAAGAACAGAGTTGTAAACTGCTGCAGTAACTGGTGGCAGTTACTCAGCTGTTTTGGGGTCAAGGTAAGAGAGAGGTTGACACCTTCCACTGACTTATCTTTGTCCATGGATAACAGGAGATCAGGGAGATATTCACTTACCTCCTCTACTCCATGATTAATTACCAGCAGCATGGTGACCTCGGACCTCTCATAGTGGAGCTTGAGGTGATTGATGTGGAGGACCCATAAAGGGTTTCTGGTACTCTTGAGGTCCACCAGGTAGGTAGCCTCCCTCTTCCTCTCCATCACCCCATAGGGCCAAGCCCAATAATCTTGGAGGGTCCTGAACTGACCTGGCTCCATCACTCACACCTTCTGGCCCGGCTGAAACTTAACTAGAGCAGCCTTCTAGTCATACCACTGTTTCATTATCTCCTGGCTGGCTTCTAATTTCTTTAGAAGCCTTCTTCCAGATCCTCTGCATTTGTTTTCAGAGGGTTAGCATGTAGCAATGCATATTCTGAGTGGGTCTCTAAGGTACTTGCTCCCACCCCTTCTTCACCAAACTGAGAGTTTCCCTCACAGGGTGACCATAGAGGGGTTTAAAAGGGCTGAACCCTACTCTCTTCTGTGTACCTCCCTGAATGCAAGAAGCAGCCATGGCAAGAGCATGTTCCACTTCCGTCTCATGGGCTCGGGCAGGCACATAATCATGCCCTGAGGGTCTTGTTGTACATTTCAACAGCTCTATTACTCTGTAGATGGTAAGTTTTGGAAATCTTGAAGGCTACCCCCATTCCTCCCACATGGATTTCATGTATGCTGTGATTAAATTGGTGCCCCTATGAGATGCCACTTGAGGGATGGCCTCTGGATACCTGGTGGCATGGCCCACCAAAACCAGATTAAACCTGTTGCCCAGGGCTGTATTTGTGTCAAGGGGCTCAACAATGTCAATGCCCACCCTCTCAAAAGAGATGCCAGTGACAGGCATGAGATTCAGGGAAGCATTAGGCTTCTTTCATGTCTGCCAACTGGCCTTGCAAGTGAGGCAGGTCATACAGAAAGCATTTGAGGCGGTCGATAAAAGTGGGTGACAAGCCTGGCAAAGGTCTTGTCTTGACCCAGGTGTCCTGCCGGGGGCATCTCAATGACCAGACCCAGTCAGAAGTGCCCTTAACATCGGGGGACCACCAGCACACATGCCTCTCTATGCTCGGGCATCTTAGGCTCACTGTAAAGGAGGTTGTTCTCCGAGTAAATAAGGTGCTTGCCAGAGGGATCGACATCTGCCCGGGCTTTGGCCTGCCAACTCAACCCTCCTAGTGTTGGGCACTCTCTCTCTGTACCTGGCAGAACTCCTCCCTGGAGGACTTGCCATCCTGAAATCTCAGGTAGGTTTCCTAGGGAGGCAATGTCCTCCCCATTCAGCTTGGGGGTGTCCTGCTCTGACATCATATCCACCAGAACAGGGGGAGTTATGGGTCAGGAGTTGCTCCAGCAGAGGCAACCAACAGGGACACGTTCTGGTTCAGATCTAAGTGGTCTTTGCCACCACACAAGACAATTCACCCGAGTCTATTTCCTTGACCTGGATAAATGCGGAGACAGTTCCAGTCATCCAGGTCATCTCACACATCTCTGTTCTTCTGCAGGTTCAGCAAGCTTTCTCAGGAACTGGTGGTGCAGTCCAATTTTGTATAGTTCATTCATTAGTAGGTAGGGAGACTCCTGATCACTTCCTAACCCATGGGGAAATAGTTCCCATGGTATCCCAACCCTCTTTAACACCACATCCTGTTTGCCTTATTATAATCTATCTAAGAAAAATCCAAAATGGCACAAGCCTTCTGTCCCTGAAGGGAGCCTGTGGGTCAGCCAGGGGTTTATTTCGGGAAATGAGCAGACCCCTCCTTCTCTGTTACACCAAACTGGTTTTGAGACCAGCTCTCCTTCCCATTTGGTTGTTGCCCATCTGTCTATAGAGGGCCTAAAGTTCAAAGTCCTTCTCTTTCTCTGGTCTCTACTTCCACTTGTAAGTAAGTATGTATGTAGTATTTCTGTAGCACAGTCTAAAAGCAGCTGAGCTCCATATATGGTCAAAGGCAAGAACAAAGTCAATCAGTAGTAGGAGAGTAAGCTGGGTCATGGATGGTTAATGCATAGTGATATAGTGTTCTTTAAATAGGAGAGTCTTCAATGTATTTCCTAAATAGGAGCAGCATTTGAACGGTTCTGATGGATACTGGGATATTGATCCTGGACCTGCCCAACTGCTGTTCCTAGAGTAACAAATGCCACCAACCTCACCCACAGGCCTACTTCTGGGAGCAGTTTTCACACCTCATTAAGGTCAAGCACTGACTAGGTCAGCCGCTGGCAGGCTATTTCCAATTAACCTCGAGGAGCTTCTGGCAGGGAAAAGGGAACTTTCTAACACTGCATTTCTTAAATATTTATTAAAAATCTAACTTCACCATTGAGTTTGATTTTTTATAAATATAACAAATTGTGGTTAAATTGTTTCTCAAACTTGTACCATATCTAAGTTAGCAAAATTAATAGATTTATCGGCACTGTAGATTCTCTCATGGGACAGCCACATTCTTCCGCAGTGAAAATAGCTTTTGGGGTCTTCTCCTTGTAGAGGCATGCCAACGCTAAATTTCTACATGTTCCACCTTTAAATACTGGGCACCGACCCTTTGGCCTACAAGGCCTACTTAATGGTGAATTATTCAGATTCAAAAGTAAGGTTTTCCCCAGGTTTGCACTGCAACAATCAGGGTATATTGGTAGGCCTGACGCTATATTATCTTTGTCACACTAGTAGATGGCACTATAAATGCCGCAGTCCATAGGTGGCATTTCCATTTCCATGCCTTGGATGTAGTTTCTACACCATATATAGGAGAGTAAAATATGCCAATCAGGGATTAGCCAATATTTACAGGTTTTAGAGGTCAGAGTACACACACTGGGAGCCGGACATCAGTGCCCAAGTGTGCATAGTGTAAAACTAGCAAACGAATTCAGAAAGAAATGTGGGTTACGACTCAAAAAGGGGGATTTTCTCACATGACCATTAGCAAGACATAACAGTGGCAGATAATAGAACACAGTTTTGAATATATGAGATTCGAAGTTTCAGTGTAGCCTCAGTTAGATATTTTGATCTCTGACTACTCCAAACAAGTGTTTTACCAGTTCAGGTTCTAAACTGCAAGCCTGTGATGGCTAAAGTGATGTTCTATAATCTAATGATTATTAACAAATTCACAGATTCAGACTTAAAGGTTTATCGTTTAATAATAAAAATGAGAACAATACTATCTATACATAAATTTTCCATTATATATTAAAAATACAACACTAATGATCAAACAAATGACAGCGATTGTGCTTGAGGGTAACTGTCAGCTTAGATAATCTAAAAACGAGTTTGAAAACATTGCAGCAAATACAAAATGCAACTAATGGAAAGAGTCAAAATTATATAGCACTATTGATAAAACGATGCACTCATCTAAAACCTTACCCTCAACTTTTTAATTGCATCATCCATCAACACCAAAATGCCAGATATCCCAAGATATTCACCACTGAGGACGCATATTGTGCTCCCCAAACATGCAGATACCTTAGATTCAATAAGAACAGGTTTTAGCAAATGTTAACATTCTAAATGATGTTAGAAAACACAGTAACAACCCATAGACCACAGTTGGACAGAGGTAAATTGTATCAAAGAAACAAAGTCCAACTAGAAATCATTGAGATACCTTTAGGGCTTCATTGCACTCCTACTCCCAGGCTCATGGTGGCAGTGGCCCTGGTGCTTGGATTCTTTCTTGGCTCCCATCATGTCTGCATGCCCTACTGCTTGCTTTGTTCAGGCCCTTCCACTATGTTGAGCCCTCCTCCACAGCAAACTCGGGATCAGCTCTCCTGACCTATTGTTGCGACTGACATTCAGCTCTGGACAGATCTGTGATTGCCACCAGGTTCCTTCTGATGCCCCTCTGGGAACGTTTTACATTGCAGTCCCTGTTTTGTAACATTCCACTTCCCCTTTTTGACCTTTCTCTGAACCTTTTCTCTGCTGCAATTTCCACTGACGTCTCATCCCAGTTGCCTCCACGCCACCATAGTTTTTCTACAGGTTTTCTCAACGTTACCCCTAATTCTGGATTGACTTCATTTGATTAGACATGCGTATTCTACCCTACTCTCAATTTTAGAAACACAGGATTGAGTACGTGCTGTTTAAACCTCACTCATCCTGATGAGGACCCTGTGACTCTTTCTGGGGTTGAAATGTGTCGACAACTACAGGTATAAAGATACAGTCAAAAACTAGGGTAGCGGTCAGACTGCCACCGTCCAACCGACATCCAGCAGAGCGGTCCGACCGGCGCATTATGATGTGATCGGTCGGACCGCATCGGTTGGAGGGTCCAACCAACGCTTCCTATGAGCTGAAGGCCTATCAGCCCTTCGGTCGGAACTTATTCTGTACAATAGGGGCGGTGCCTGCAGAGGGGCCCTCCAAACATCCATACCACATGGTGCCTGGCACAGTGCATTGATGTTTCGAAACATACATTTTTCATTGTGGTTTGTGCTGTGGCCCTTTTCGGGCTGCAGCAAAAGATGCAATGGAAAAAGCCATTATTCTGACCACCTACATGGCGGTTGCCTCATAATTTGGCAGGTGGGACTGCCGACTACTTGTCAGTCAGTCCAAGTCACTCTGTGATGGTGGTCCAATGCTCAGCCAATGGGAATCGGGCCCTTTTTTTCTCTAAACAGCACATGGATCAATTGTGGACCAAAACATTATAGAATGCTCTAAGAATTTGTATTTCTTACATGTTATATCTATTGTCATTCCATTCACTTGATCACCCTAGCTGGGCAATATGTTTTTATCACTTAGCACTGTGTGACTACCTTTACTTTGAGCATTTTTTCCTTGGTACTTTTTGACCCTGTTTTATTCTTTAATTTTGTAGCCGTGTGTAAAATAATTGTTACCATATATATGGTCTCCTCTTTTATATACATTTTCAGTTTGACCTATGGATTTATCTTTTAAAATACAGAATTATAACTATCTGACATCTTGCTGAACTCAGTATCTAAATGATACCTGGTTGGACTTCATTGCTTTGATACAACATGCAAGTTAATCAGCGACAGCAAATTGAAGGACTACAAGTCTGCTTGTAGATATTGTATAACTGGCAATGATCAGAAAAAGAGGTCCAAGCTGACCTTTATATAACATTTGGCAGCAGCAAAACCTGTAGCTAGATACACTTATTTCTTGTTACTAAAGATCAATGATTTTTTTAAAAGGGCAGCAGATTTCCTGAAATCTTACTATTGGCAATATATTCAACAAACTTCTTGACCTTAAATTCTTCCAAACCCCTACTATGAAAAAATGCTAGGAACAGAGGTTTTTCTACAAGCGTAAAGGCTGACAGCGACACATTTATCCCCACAAGTCAGTAGTCCTTCTGCCTATGAGTTACCATCTCCAAACTTGCCCCTAGTCTCCGGCAGTATCAAGGCTTTTAAAGATTCTGAAAATATAGCACAAGGGCCAGACACAGGCAGAGAGAAAATGCAAAATGACATTGTACTCCTATCTCACCAAGATAAATTCTAGCCTGAGTTGAGGATGGGTGCGAGATAATGGAAGATGAAGGGTGGAGTTGGAGGAAAAACACTGAGCACATCCATCCAGGTAAAAAGTTCTGCTGTGTATGACTAGGTTTTATGCCCGAATATCTCAAAGAAATACTATCTGACATAAATATTATTCACTAAAATATCCCACTGGGTGTAGATTTTCTATTATTACCACCAGTGGGTTGATATATTGGTAAACAATATTTAGGGCACGATATCCATTTGGGACAATAGTCTGACAATATTCAGTTAGTATACTAGGAAATATGTCCATACTTCAAAAGAGGCATTAACATGGCTCAACATACAGATGTAATTGGAGTAATCAACAGTGAATCTTTTGTTATATGGAGCAGTTTCGTAGCATGAATAGGGCCAAGTGCAGAGATAACAGTTTTTCATGCTATATGGATAGAGGACTCTTCATAGCTTTATGTAGATCCCCTGCTTTGTAACTGTATGCCACTGTCAGCATACTATCAGATATTAAAGGAAGGGGGTTTTAGTCAGAGGGAATAAATGAGCGTATGAGAGCTCTTCTCTAATATTTGCCGTGTACAGTGTGTAAAAAAGGAGTGCATACGCAGGGTGTGTGTGGGCGTGTGTGTGTGTGTGTGTGTGTACAATCCAACCGCTATTTGTTCTCAGTGCTGTGGTCAAGACTATTGACCAGATTTACAGTTTAGTGGACAGAGAACCTTGTCATAAACATGACAGAGTATTTTTCCCACAAAACTCTCGGTACAACCACCCTATTGCAAGTTGGGTGGACTTTCATCTTTCCATCGGAAGTGCCTCTATTGGCTCTGTCAATGGAAATTGTACTTCAAAAGCCTGACAGAGTGCTGGCCATCCATGTAAGGACATCACATCACCTGCCCTCTTTAGGGTGAATGGTGTGGCATCCTTTTTTCTGTCTATCAGCCAAAGAAAACCTGGCAGTGATGAATGGATACATTAAACTAATGATCCCCAAGCTCAGGTAAAATGTAATCCCTTATAGTGGTGCTATATTTTTGCCCATTTATTTTTGAAAAACAAAAGGTTTGGTGGTTAGCTATCAAAACCCACAGCCGCCCACCAAACATTTGTTACCATCTGAGGAAGCGCCATGAGTGCAGTTCCACTGAAGGTAAATAGATCGCTTTTAAGCTGGCGGTCCTCGATCTGTCAGGATGACAGATGTAATGTTCTCCGCCACCCTGCTGGACAGAGTAAAGACCACCATGTGGTAAATCAGACCCTGTATCTGTTAATACATGTCTCTAGCTAGCTAGAGTCCCTTTAACTGAGATGCATGCATGGTTTAAAGCGGTGCTACTTTACATGAAAACTGGATGCTAGGTGATAACATTTCTCACATCCATTTAGGAAGATCTAAATTCTAATAACAAAGGCCTTCAATATTATTTTTGGCAGGAGTCAACTCCGGATGGCTTGTGAATTGGATAAAGGGATAACAACCTCCCAGAGATCCTATGTCATATTCACTCCCTGCAAATGAATTTTTTTTCACTGAAGATTGGCTTTGAATGTAAGAATTGCCAAATGAAGTATCCTCAAGTATCCTCAAGTAATACCTATAATTGACACATGGGAAAGCTTGATATAATTTAAACGTCAGTGGGCCCGATTCACAAAGGTAAACTGAGATCAAAGTCTAACTTTATGACTTTCGGTATTCACAAAGAGCATTTACTACTCGTAAATGCCCATTGTGAATACCGTAAGTAGTAAAGTTCAACAAGGGTAATTACGGTCCAGTGTAATTCAGTCTCATCTGCAACAGTTTTTTTGTTTTCCCATAGCTGAAAGATTTCTTCTTTTCCTCAGCCTATCCCTCAATACAGGAATTGGGGTTACTCCTATTTTGCGGAAGACAGGGCTACAGATAGGGTGAATGAGCTGCCACTGTAAACAAAGGCCCATAGTAAGAGACGGATTATCCTGCTGCCTGGAAAATCCCACCAGCAGGTTGTTATTACTCACCTCAGCCAGCATGGGGACTCCAACATTTGCAAAATTCAAGTCCCAAGCAAGTCTTATGCTACTTCTGTCTTCTACTGGTTGTTTCAACTGTCATTTTGGCATTTCAGAACTGAAGGAAGAAGGGAATTAAAGCTATAGGGGTTGACTAGACTTCACATGTTCTAATTCTCGATACTGTGGATGTGTGAAGCACTGGTAAGTCTACACAAGCAACTTAAACAATGTGGACGGACCCACTATGTGTACGCAGTTAGATCGTTGTATGTAGTGTGAACATGGACCCATTAGGTGTTCTTAAAAGACCCCTCACACACCAACCTAGTTGGTGTCATGCTTCATCATTGGGCTCCCAACCGGGCGGCCAAGTGCCACCCGGTTGTGCTACGATGCCTGATTACAGCAGAGCAGGTTTTGTGCATAAATGTGATGTGAAGTGGGTTTTTTACAGTCGCCAAATTGACCGACTGAACCAGAGCAACAGTCCTGCATCACTTCATCTTAACTGTGCATGCGCACACATGCACACGAAACATCATGCCGAGTCACCACCCAACCCGGACACGCCTCGCAACACGTACCAGGTACAGTCCACTTCCTACATAAACTACCCTATTCATGACACCCACCACCAGCCGGAACTACGAGGGACTGAGTCAGGTTTGCAGTGGAGGGATCTCTATGACCAAGTAAGGTTTTGTGTGCTCCAATGGGGACCCCCACCGAGAGTCGACATTGTTTAAGTTTAGTATCCATTTGTGGAACGGGACGCACCCCTAGTACTTATTCCCTAGCTCTTCCCTTGATTTTTTCAAGTCTACACAAGAATCATGAACATGTGGGAAGTTCACAAGGTTCACCCTCAACAACATGAGCGTGTTGCCGATTTCCCTTCAGGGGTAGAAGGGCACTATATAAGGCCCCTTTGCACATGAAAGGGTCATTTCTACCTGGGATGAAATTGCCAGTCAAGCAGGTAAATGAATTGCTCACCCATTTTCATTGATTATTTGTGCAGAAATGGATTTCTTTCGTCAATCTCTCTCCCAACAGTGCATTACGAGTCAGAGGATTAATACCACCCATAGGGGTTTAGGAATTCTTATGTAATGAGATTGTGACACTTTTGAGGACTTCAAATAAAGCTTGCTTAATTTCTGTGTTTTCAAAGCTGAACGCCTTGCAGACCCCTTTCTTGCAAAACAATTAGGTGCCCTTCGGTTGATCAAAGCTCAATGAGAGCAGAGCTGAGCCTTCTGTCCTTGTCCTGCCTCTGTTTAAGTAAGGCTATTTGAGTTTCTTTAGAGTACACACAGAGTTTCTTTGGAGGACACACAAAGGGTGAGCCAGTCTTGTCAGATCATGCGCATCCCTTGTTTGTGTGCTTATTACCCTGAAAGTCAGTCTTCTGAAACGTGAAAACAATTGCTGTGCAGCAGTGAACGCAGCCTCGTGCAACTGGCCAGCTCAGAGAGCCAGCCTTTTTGCTAATGTACTTTCTTTCCTTCCTCATGGGGTTGTTTAAATGCTATGCATGCATGAGCTGCTTATTTAAAGTGTTGCCCTTTTTGCTCTGAACAAAATTGAGACTGGCACAGTTTGACCTTTGAAGTGTTTGGCGCTTTTGTTCACTTTGTGTTAAGTGTGAGGAGTTGCCTGACCCCTATGCGTGAAATGAGTTTCTGTGCACTTGTAATGACTACTTACCAGCATCCACATGAGTTACAGCTTTGAGCACAGTGTTCTTTCCGTTAAGGCGGACTAATTATGGTTTCAGAAAGGAAAAGGAAAGCTAGTAATTTGTTTTTCTAAGAAGACATCCTACCAACTATTTGGGTTTGGTAATACAATACATACATGCTATTACTTTAACAGCTTTTTAACTATAACCGTCGAAGGAAATGCTAATATTTATATTAACATGTTGGAAATTTGCTAATATAAGAGGCCTTTCATGGCACATTAGTTCTGGAATCCAACTCCGCCTACTTTAGCATGCGACTATAATAAAAAAAAATGCATGAAATCACATTCTAGCGAACAGTTCACAGTCTCTTTCAAAGCAGAGCGACTATGCAGTTTGAAGCATTGAGTATAATAAAAAATAAGCAGGTTTTTCTGTTTGAGCGGTGAGAGTCACATGTCACGGCACTTATGCCGTATGTTTCAGTCTGTGAAGGTAATTGGTTTCCTCAGACTCATAACTGAGAACCAGACATGCTATTTGCTGGTCACAAAATACTGGTTGCAATTATGTTCAGTATTATTGAGACTAGAAAATATTTTTTACGAAGCAACATAAATACCATTAGGTTAATTTGTTAAAAGCAGAATCAGATTGAGTAGCAATCAAACCGATGTAATTAAGATTCATTAGGTCGCAAATTGTAAATCAGTGCCGATTGGCAACAATGATTGGTATGGAGACCTGCAATGTCTGTCATTGATTTTCAATGGTGTAAACTTTTTTTTAATGTAGCCCGATTTCATTAAAGGAAACAAGACTGCTTTAAAAAACGGTATTTTAAAGTCTGTTTAAAAGTCGACAGTTTATCCCTGGATAACAAACAACAACTTTTTTTTTAAAACCCACTCTGGAAAGGATACGAAGGGGAATGTGTTACCATTTCCTTGAGTTGTCAGTAACTTTTCAGTTATTTGCTATCAGATTTAGGTCACAGAACATTGATATATAGCATAATGATTTGGTATTTGGAAGGAAACCCTCCAATGCTTTCCTTCCAGATACTTAATCGGAATCCATTCGCAATCCCATTTTAGGAACTTAAAAACTTGCTAGATTCCTAAAATAGGATTACTATATCTTAAAAATATTTTTTATGTCACAAATGCCAAATTAAAGCGTCTACAACTGTAAAAATGAAATAATACATCTGTCTCTGCGTCTGACAAACAATGTTGATCTTTAATTTACATCTTTTAAATGCATTAGCATTCAAGTTGGACATTAAAATATACTCTTGTATTAAGTAAATCACAGTTTATTTGTCTTTTCCACTGACTAGGTAAAGCCAATATTCTCAAACTGGTAAAACATCATGCACATTGAAAAAAGCTGATTTTAAAACGTTGCTCTGTAATCATAATACATGAAAAAACAAGCAGTGGCAAAGTAAAAAACAAATTGTCTATTTAAATTGCCGATTTTTGTTTGGAACGGCATGAAAATCCATGCATCAACACACATGTGCAAACATATCTGGCAACCTTGGAATTTGGTTTCCTATCAGAGGAAACCAGTTCTAACATGGCCAAAATGTTTCATGAAGCATAGGCAGGCATGCGACACGACGCACAGGATTCGTGGCAGGTACATGATGAAATATGTATTGCAAAACGTACACGTGCATTCTTCATCATACATGCATCCTGGTGCATGCATTTGCATGCCATGTGATGTGTGCACAGGTATGTGTGTCGATTCACCTGTGCACAACCATCAGACATGGTTGCCATTTTTTTATTTTAATTTAGCTTTCCAAGATGGCAGACTCCAATCTGCTGCTGTCCGGCTATTGAAGAAAACAGTAAATAATAAATGCATACGTAAAGAGGAATTGAGAGGGAACAACAGTAGAGTCAGTACAGTTGTGAGAAAGTAAACGTGAGCAAATGCTGACAGCAAGGGGGAGGGCAACACACGAATTGAGGACAAACAAAACAAGCATTTGCAATGCAATAGGTCTTGCATTACTGATTGTTTGAGGTATTGGCATTGCAAATAATAAGGCAACGCCAATAGCAGGTACTTTCAGTAATGCAAGACCTGGTGCATTGCAAATGCTTGCATAGTGAGCCAGGTACCAGCATTGTATGTCTCAGTGTAATACCACAAGGTGCTCCTAGAGGTCCCTAGCGAGCAAGGCACCAGCACTGCATGTCTCGGTGCAGTACCGCCAGCTGCTCCTAGAGTTCCCTAGTTAGCAAGGCGCCAACCCTGCATGTCTAGGTGCAGTACCGAAAACTGCTCCTAGAGTACCCTGGTGAGCAAGGCACCAGCACTGCATGTCTAGGTGCAGCACCACAAGCGGCTCCTAGAGGTCCCTAGTGAACAAGGCATCAGTATTGCATGTCTACAAAGTTGGAGTTATTGGCATTATAAATGCCAATTTTTTTTAGAAAGCCATGTTGTAGAGTTCAGTACCATATATAGCCAAAAGGGGACCTATTTTTGTCACAACTGGTACTGCACCATGCAGAAGATATTGTAAATCCACCCTACCCATAATGCACTGCATGCAAGACAGTACTATGAGTACATTCAAATAGCTATGTCCATATATAAAATTAGTAGCTTTGAAATGTGACAAAAAAAATATTACATTAATTCCGGATTAGGATGTACTCTGTGTGGAGCAGTTGAAGGGAAATTTATAGACGGTCTAATATAAATGTGATATGTTCTAGTGAGTGAAGTAGTTTAACCAAGAAAAAATTCCTTTCTGTACTATTAAACTTTGAAATAGTGACCAAAGGGTCTACATGAAAATCATGGTTAGCATTTTATACCATAATTGTGACACGAATATATGATTTTCCACAACACAAGTAATTACTGTTTGATTCTCAGTTTTTATTTTCTTTAAAAACGTTTTCTTTTTCAGAATTAAAAATTGAAAACATAAACTCATAACACATTCAAATGATAATGTAAAAAGGGGGGCTCAGTGCTCTGGTACATCAAAGAAGACCTATCTAACGATTCCACTTTACGGTAGCTAACTCAGAGACACTGGTCCAGATGTTATACACAATATTTCACACAGAATTACATTTTTACATACAATCCCAAGATTTAGTTAAAACATGATACATAAATAGTCCTTTAGTCGACGCGTTTCGGTGTTTGTGTGGTAATATTACACCTTCCTCAGGACGGACGTAGTTAAAAACAGGTATATTCTTCTTTCTAAAAAAAGGGGAATGCGTATAATTAATTTGAGTTTATTGCTGAGAAATTATTGCATTACTGGTTGCATACTGCTTGTGTCAAAGCATTTATTCAAAAGGAGTAACATATTATTTTTAGCCCTCTGACTTGGCTTACTTTGGTTTTAGTTGGCTGTTGGTCCTTCTTGTAATTTAGGGCCAGGCACAAATCACTTTAAAAAGGGAGCCACTGTATTCATTGCTCTCGGGGATTCTATAATACAAGAAATCCACGTTGTTTACACTGTTTTTAGTTTGCTCGCAATATCAAATATCGAGTCAATTTAACTACCAACTTACTTAAAAGCAGGGAGAATCAAATTTTCGGTGTCTATATTGTTGCTGCGTACTTTAAATCTGCGCAGAACGGCTGATCCTATTGATGCACCTTTCACCTGTGTAGATGGATCGGATATTATTACCATGAATATGTGGTCGAGATCTATCTACAAATCGCGTCAGATGCAGCTACTTGTTACGCCACCTACCTATTGGTTGACGGTATATAGCTTCCTCCAGTTGATTTTCTTCTCATGTGGAGTTGCGTGTTATTGGTTTAAAGTCTCGCTTTCTTTGTATTGCGTCCTAAATAATAAAGTTTTATTTGTTAGGTGTGAAGAGACTGGTTTGAACATATTAGATTATTCAGTGCCATTCTTAATATATCTGTGATATTCTGGTGGTGCCAATAACAGTAGTGACCATAGATGGTCGGAATTATTTAGAATGTTATTTTGCGATATTAATTCGAGTACTATTTTGGCGATCCACCACTTCTTTATTTATAGTTAATTTTGTGGCTCGTACTGTGTTTCCGTGCTATTTAAGCTATCGCATGTTGGCAGTTTGAGGCAGAACCCACAATCGGCAAACCGACATTTGTCTGCTCACTACGTTACAACTGTGTAACTATGCATATACGTCTGCGCCTTATACACTCTCAAAGATCAAGTTAACATTTTGGTTAATGCAGGAAACCCCAGTCTGCTATTCTATATTCCTGCAAGGATCCAATATTAATGCTGTTTAAAAGCATAGAGGGAGCAGTCCCCGGCTTCTAGTGCTCTAATTCCTTCCCTCGCCCCTGCTTACCTTGTTAACGCGGACCGCTGTATGTTTGCACCTTCCTTCTCCCTGCACTCGGAACAAAATGTGATCCGAGGGGGCCGTATGTATGCCGCCAAAGAATTCAGTCAATTATTCAATTATGGTGTCCGTAGAAGGTATCGTTTACACCTGTCTTACCTACGGTGCACCATTTTGGTAGTTTTGTAGTTTTCCCATTGTGATACGTCATGTCCGCCCGTCATGTATCGAAACCTACGCGCCATCTTTGTAGTTTTTTTAACCCGGCCAAGTTTGAGAATGCAACAAAACTATGTTTTTATCAGTTGCGGTATGTGGAAACCTACGCGCGCTTTTTTGTAATTATTCACGCGCGCAAGTTTAGGTAGAACAAACCTATTTTTTTATCATCAGTTACGGTGTATCAGAGGCATTTGTGTTGCTTCTGAGAAATGGTTTTTTTTTGGTGTGTCAAACAATGCGGGTTTATTTTATCGTTCAATATACATTTTTGGGATATTGGGGATGCTGTTATATCCTGTTGTGAGTCTCCTCGAAATTTTATTCTATAGTCTTTTGATCACCAAATATAACATACATAATGTCTATTTCCTATTCGGATTTGAAATTTCCAATGATTATACATAGGGAAAAGTCCTTCTTTTGTTGCTCATATTTCTTAATTTTTAAATTTTTTTATTTTTTATGCAGCCGATTGATGCATGTACAGGTGTCAAGGAAAGTATCTTACTATTTCCAACCTAATTATAACAGTGCCCCAAGATGATAAATCGGGTTTAAAAGATATATCAATATTCTACTACCCGTGGTCTGAGCACAGATCCATGATTAATGCTGTACATTAAATCATTAGAGTATTCTTACTGTATAGCATCGTACCTTGTCATCGTCCACAATTACATTAATAAATGCATAAACATTGGAATAGCTATGTGCATACTGAACGTACAGAGTATAGTCCGTTCAGTAGTCTCAGCCTAATTGTAGAAGCTTTATTACACATTGCTGCGATAAAATATTCTGTATGCATATTTTACTTTTTAAAAAAACATATTGGTTAATACTTTTATTCAGTTGATGCATTTTAAAAAAAATCATATATGTAGACACACTTTCATAAACAAACTGGAATTACATTGTTCTATTCATAGGAAAGATTTGTAATTTATTTTAGTCTCTGTATACAAATTGACAACGAACTTTACATCAGTGCGGCTAACTTTCGTGCAACAAGATTTACCTAAGACTTGCAGATACTTGAATCATCGCTTTTGGTTAGTCGACTTAGCTATGAAGACAGAGGGCGGTTATCTGATTATCCTGTCCCATTCTTCACGACCATTAAGTCCTAAATAGTAGGGAGTGAAGTAACCACTGCCAGCCTAGCTTAGGACCAAGTGTGTGTCCTGACTGAAGCCTTTTAAGAAAATAAAGCTTTGAGGCTGTAATTAAAACCTAGGGAGTAGCAACACCTGTAATAGGGTTGTCCTCAAGACCCCCTAAAAGGACTACAATTGAAGAGCACCTACATGGCACCGTTAAGCCATAAAAGCTTAGATATGTTTGAGTCTTTAGTCAAACAAGACATCGCTAAACTAAACTGTCAAAAGAAAACCAAACATAGAAATCTCACAGTGAAAGAATTGGGCATATTGAAATATATATCACAAAAGTCTGACATTACGTGCTTAAAAGCTGACATAGGCAGTGCCTTAGTCATTTTGAACACCAGTTGTGCTGACCTATTGTGACGAAACAAGGAAGCTTACATGAACCAGTGGAAAAATTCCTAGATCACCATCTGCAACCATGTGTTACAGCAATGACAACATTCATAAAAGACACTACTGATTTTTTTAACAAACCAAACGTAATTGTCATTACAGAAGATGAGGAGATCTTATTGTGTACAGTAGATGTAAACTCATTATATACGTCCATCCCACACCAACGAGGAATAGAAGCAGTCGAGCATGCATTACTGCATACGGATTAGGAAGAAAGATTGAAGGTATTCCTCATGGAGCTTTTGGAATTTACCTTGCTACATAGCTATTTCAAATGGCAAGATAATTGGTTTCAACAAAAGACTGGCACTTCTATGGATAATTGTGCCGCTCCATCATATTCAAATATTTTTATGAATCGTTTTGAAGAGGACGCATCCTGACAGCACAGCCATGGATAACCCATACAAAGTTGTTTTTAAAATTTGTAGATGACATCTTCATACTATGGAAAGGCACAGCAACCGCTCTTTTAGAACAACACAATCAAATAGACAAACGTATACAATTCACATTTGATATACAGGAACAATCCATCACATTTTTGGACGTGAGAATAACTAGAACACAAACAGGTTTTGAGGCTGACCTATACAGGAAGGAAACTGACAGAAACAATACCCTTCACTTCCAAAGCTTTCACCCACAACCCCTCAAGCAGCACCTACCATACACACAATTGTATAAAAAAAGAATAGTGTCTAACCTAGTGAAAGCTGAAGAACAACTTGCAAAGATGATACACAGATTCAAGACACATGGATATCCTAATCAGGTATTGCAGCAAGCGAAGAATCGTTGCTCACTAAGGACCAGAGAAGAACTTCGCAGCACCCACAAAAAACCCATTAAGGAACAGTTAACAGTTGTTTTAAAATATTCCCTAATGAGTGCATCCTACAAATAAATCATCAAAAAACATTGGCAAATACTTAAACTAGAACAAGACTTCAACCACATATTTGAACAAGAACCCATCTTAGCATATACCAGGAGCAAAAACGTTGGTGAAATACTAAACAAACCCTCTCAGCGACCCACACAAAGCACATACAAAGGGACTATGCCATGTTGGAGTTGCAACAATATCATTAAGGGACCATATATCACCCACCCTATGAAGGGATATAAAATCAAACTTAAGGTGACAGCCACAGGTGACACACCTAACGTGGTTTATATGTTAAAATACCCTTGTGGGAAAATTTACATCGGACAAACTGAAAGAAAAATCAAATTGCACCTGAATGAACACAAGCCCAACATTAGAACTAAACAAATGAAATCAACAGTAGCTCATCATTTCGCTGAAGCCGGGCACAATGTTAGCCAACAGACGAGAAGGAAGAGATAATAATACGTTTTTTATTGCAACGTGAACATTACTGGATCAAGCATTCATGCTCCTTGAAACCCCATGGAATGAATGATCGCATGGAGTTTTTGTGTCATTTATAATTCACAGACAGTTCGTGCAAATATCTGACTAGCTTTAGAATTCTAACCCACCACGGTATAATACCTCTTTTTGATGAATAGCTCTTTGATAAATAGTTTTCTAGTCATGTACAGTTTTTTCTTCCATATGCATTTTGTTATCTTTGTTGTGAATAGGAACATATGAAAGATTTTCTTTGAGATATATATGACGGCATTAAGATATTTCACTTGTTTAACCGCTCTCCGATAGCGTTCCCACAACTTTATTGACAGCACCACAATATTTTTAACCACACTCTTAGGGCCCCATTATGATGGCGGGCGGATCGCCCCCGCCGAGCCGGCGGTAGTCACCGCTAGCCAGGCGGGGGCGATCCGCCCGCCATCCGTGCAGAAATGACCTCAGCTATATTGCAATGGCTGGGGGGTCCGTGGTGGAAGGAAAGACCGTCCGCCGCTTTACCGTCCGGTCAACATGTCGACTGGGCAGAAAAGTGTTCTATATGGTGGCGGTGTCTGAAAGACACCGCCTGCCATATTAGGATGTGGGGTTTGAAATTCCTTTCCGTGGCGGCATGCCGCCACCATAAGGCATGCGGAGTCTGCTTGGGGGGCCCGTTGCGGGCCCCCTGGGACTCCAGGGGGTGGGGGGTGCACATGGGGGGTACCTATGACAGCCCCCTGCAGTTCCATGCGCAACATGGCAGGCACCGCACGGTGCCTGCCATGTTGTGCATGGAAGTGCACAAACTGCCTTTCTGGCATTGTGGCGGGCGTTGCTAAGTGCACCGCCCACCACAGCCACGGGACCCCGCCCTTATGGCGGGTGGTCCATTTGTACGACGGGATGGCGAGAGGACTTTGTCCGCCCACCATCCTAATGTGCCCCCTTGTCTCCTTTCTACTTTCATTAACCGTCTAGCGCACGTCATCGCGACGTTGCTACTTAGAGTTAATGAGCAACTGAGAGTCTCAACCACGAAAGATTCAAGCATCACATCAATGGTGTTTTCTCACTTGATATACTGGTAAGCGGCTTCCCATACATTCAGTACTCATAGTGCACTGTTTCTTAAGTGCACAGTCTAAATATCAAATCCTAAATATAGACCTACAGAAAATATCCAGTTGGTAATATCAAAGGTATAGAATATCAAGATGAAGAATATCGTTGGACAGAATATCGAACCTAAGATAAGAAATATAATTTTTTTTATATCGATGTAAGTAATATCGAAGTTAGTAATATCAATATCAAATATATCGATGTTACTAATCTCAATGTTACTAATATTACTAACTCAATATTTATATTATTGTATGTATTTTATTATGCATTTATTATGTATGTTTTATATGTTCTACTGGTTTAAAATTATATGTATACTATTTTTTTATGTTAAAAATGTTTTTTTAAGTCAATTCTGTGTTTTAGTACCGGAGCGGGTGTGTGGGTTTATAGGGGAATAGGGTGGAAAGTAATTTAATTATACTAAATTAATTAATAATTTTTAGGAATTATAAATGAATTTTAATTAATTTTTGCGTTTAAGTTCTGTAGCTGGTTGTGGGTTTATTGGGGAATATTGGGTGGGAAGTAATTTACTTGTAATTAAGTAATGATTTATTTTTACTTATTTGTATTGATAATTCTTTATTTGTAAATAATTATTAATTGGTAATTAATTTTTATTAAATGGACATTAATTGTTATTGATTGGTAATTAACTTGTATTAATTGATTAATTAATAATTATATTAAGTTTATTATTTTATTATTGGATTGTGTTGTGCGTTTATAGGGAAATAGTGTTGGAAGTAATTGAAATCTAATGAAGTAATCATCAAAGTATTGTTGGGTATTGATAATTAATTATTAATTCATAAATATTTTATATTATAGCTTTTTGGGTATGAAAATGTATTTATTGTTGATTAATCATTAATTGGTAATTACATTTTATTAAATATTATGTATAGATATGTTTAATTAGTATATTAAAAAGTAATTATTAATTGGTAATGTTCAATAAATATTATTTTTTGGTATAAAAAATCATTTGATAGTTCAATATTTTTTAATTGTTAATCATTGTTTAATAATTATTATGTTTTTGTTATGAAAAATATTTTATTGATCAATATTTGTTATTTGGTAATTAATATGTATTGATTAATATTTATTGGTATTTATTATTAATTTATTGTTAATAATTATTCAATGGTAATTATGTTTTTAATAATTATTAATGGGTATTTGTAAATAATTTAGAGTGATTTAAAAATGAAATATAACTTCTTTTAAGTACAAAAATGATTAATAAATATGTTATATTTAACTTCTACGCTATCCAACACTTTCCCTACTGTTCCACTCTCTGGAGTGGGAATAGTAATTTTTTACCCTACGCTATACAACACTTTCCCTACTGTTACACTCTCTGGAGTTGGAATAGTAATTTTTACCCCTACGCTATCCAACACTTTCCCTACTGTTGCACTCCCTGGTGTTGGATTAGTAATTTTTACCCCTACGCTATCCAACATTCTCCCTACTGTTGCACTCTCTGGAGTTGGAATAGTAATTTTTACCCCTACGCTATCCAACACGTTCCCTACTGTTCTACTCACTGGAGTGGGAATAGTAATTTGTACCCCTACGCTATCCAACACTTTCCCTACTGTTACACTCTTTGGAGTTGGAATAGTAATTGTTACCCCTACGCTATCCAACACTTTCCCTACTGTTGCACTCTCTGGAGTTGGAATAGTAATTTTTACACCTACGCTATCCAACAATTTCCCTACTGTTGCACTCTCTGGAGTTGGAATAGGAATTTTTACCCCAACGCTATCCAACAGTTTCCCTACTGTTCCACTCTCTGGAGTGGGAATAGTCATTTTTAACCCTACGCTATCCAACAGTTTCCCTACAGTTGCACTTTCTGAAGTGGGAATAGTAATTTTAAGCTCTATGCTATTCAACATTTTCCTTACTGTAGTTTTTTGGGAGTTTGAATAGTAGTTTTATTTTTTTTAGCTATTTAATATTTTTTGTATTATTTTAGCTAATGAAGTACAAAATTAATTTTAAAAATATTGAAAGTACATTTAATTTTTAACATTTATTAAACAAATTATTTAGTTTTTATTATGTTATTGTTTTATGTGTATAGATGGATTTGTAATTTATAATAATGTATAAGTTAATAAAATAATTATTAAAACTGATTCTTAAGTAAGTATATATATTATATATTTTATGTCTATGTTTAATTAATGTTTTATTATTATATATGTATTACTTATTAATGTTAAACATTATTAAATATGTTTAACTAAGTTTATTTCATTTATTAGTATTATTTAGTTTATTTTACATATTTTTTAAACAAAAAAAACAATATTTTTAACAACGATATTTTTAACATCGATATTTTATTTTCGATATTTTTGTACTTACCATGTTGTAGATAGGATGTCATTATTCTTGTGTCGATAGTTCTGTAGGTCAATTTTCCGTCCGTCAATATTCTGTCAGACATTTGTTTCTTAACCATAACTATAGGCATGTCCTCAACCGTTACGGCATTGTTTGAACTGTTTGTGACTGCGCTAGACGCATTTTAATCATCCCTTAATTTCTTACCAAGCTTTTTACTTAATCCTCAACCTTTCCGGCACTGTTTGAACTTTTGTGATAACGCTAGATGTGCTTTAATCACCCCACAATTTCTTTGCACGCTTTTAACCTAATCACCGTTCATTTCCCTTCAATTCTTTTTCAACAACGTCTATTTTTTTAGTAAAAACCGCTAGCTCATCAGAGACACCGTTTGTTTTTTAATTTCTTTTCCAGTCACCAGTGGGTTAAGGTTCAAGCGCCACTCAGTGGCATTCTTCTTGGGTTTTTTCGATTAAACTCATATCAGTCATTTGTGACCATTGCAGAATATCCCCAGATGGAGGCTGTATAGCGAAATGCATTGGGATTATTGAAATGTACGCATCTGCTACACTGCATTCTGGGAAATGATGATTGAATTGTCTGAACATTAGTTAAAGAATTGTGATGCAACAATTCCATTAAACAGCCAAACCTACGGACACAGAGTCATGTTTTTATGAATAAGGTGAGAAACTACTGAAACCTTCAGTAAGGACTACTCAACCAGTACCCCGGGGACATACCCCACTTGCATGGGGATTCATCCTGTATGATATGTACCACACTCCAGTTCATTGAGTGTTACCCTGAAGCACGGCACAGCTCTACAACTCCTTCATACTAAGTTACAAGAAGAGACAAGGCAGTACTTAGGAAGAACTAATAAGCTTGTTGACCGATGAAAAGATACCACTTACAAAGAACAGGAGGCAATTAAAAATATGGGGAAAAGTGGGCGGAGCTTTATGCCCATTTCCTGAATGCCGCATGTCTCGAAGAGACAGCGCAAGCGCTACCTAAGCAAGACCTAAAAATACCATTAAGGGAAAGAAATCCAGGAGGGGAAGCACCAGATGAGTGGGAGAAGCAACACAGAATGTGAGGAGAAGTAAAAGGGCAAGCAAAACATGACAGAGAAAGCAAGGAACCACTTGCACTCAGTTGGAATGTTTACAGGAAAAGTTGATCTCTGAAATACAGCAATATTAGCAGTAAAAGGATACCAGTCAATCAGAACACTAAGGGGTCCATTAGGATGACGGGCGGACAAAGTCCGCCCGTTATCCTTCCGGTGCTTGGGACCACCAGCCATAAGGGCGGGGGTTCCGTCCTACAGATTAGGATGCGCCCGCCACAGTGGCGGGTGCTTCCCGCATTTTTAGCATTACGGCGGGCGGTGCTTAAAGCACCGCCCGCCGTAATGCTAAAAATGCACGTTGTGCATTTCAATGCACAACATGACAGGCACCGTGAGGTGTCTGTCATGTTGTGCACTGAAATGCAGGGGAGTACCATAGGTACCCCCCATGTGCACCCTGCATCTCCCCGGAGTCCCTGGGAGCCCACAACGGGCCCCCGCAGGGCGACTCCGCATGCCTTTCCGTGGCGGCATTGCCGCCACGGAAAGGCATTGAAAAATGCCCATCATAATATGGCTGGCGATGTCTGATAGACACAGCCACCATATTATTCCTTTTCCGCCCCGGTCGCAAGGAAACCGGGGCGGAAAAGCGGCGGACGGTCTTTCCGTCCGCCAGGGTCTCCCCCCCATACTAATGTGGCGGGGCGAAACGAGTGTGGATGTCGGGCGGATTGCCCCCGCCAGACTGGCGGTGGCTACCGCCAGCCTGGCAGGGGCAATCCGCCCGACATCATAATGGGCCCCTTAGACTGAGACAGAAATACTTCTAGGTGGGATATGCACAAGAAAAGGGAAGAACGCCTTTAAATCAAGAGCAGTAAGCCGAGATAGACAAAAAAGTAAGTCAATCACGAGTACGTGATTGACCCAAAGTCTGCTTTATGTATATTGGAAACAACACGTCTGGCCTAAACAGCTAAAACTGTTTGCAGTGAGATCTAAAAAAATGAAACCCGAGTTAAATATCTCATTTGAAGTGCAAACATTCTTCACTTCATGCAAGCATGTAGTTCATGGACTTGGGCTATCATGAAGAAGTATTAGCTGCTAATAGACAGAAACAACTGTGAAAGCACACTTAACAGGCTGCCATGTTCAAAGAAAGCAAGCACGATAGAAAAAGAGTGCACGGTGTAGCGGGAGGAAAAAATGAAAGAGTGGGGAAGAAAAGGAGTGAGGAGGAACAACTTTAAAAATGTTCAGTTATTCGATGTTATTGTCCGTGTTCTTGTGCATGCCTCTTAAGCAGAAAGCAAGTGCCTGTACTGACTTTTAGTCTCAAGCAAAATGATTGTGAAGAACTAAAAATCTTATCACTTTTCAGCAAATATGTTTATTTATTTGTTTATTTATTTATGTCCTTTATTGAGCACTATATGTCATATTGCACCAACATAAGATCAATTTATTTCTGCTAAGCAGACTTTATACAGATGGAATGCTTGGCCCATCCCTCATTAAAGAGCATACAATTGGCACCTTTGCTCATGCCCACCCTTCAACCACAGTCCTGCAGATTAGGGGCAGTATTAATCAGAGTTTTCACTGCCCAACTCAGTGGTGATTATGTTATTCACCCTAGAAAAACAAAGGCTGAGTAGGTTACAACAACATTAATTCCTGTGACAATCTGGTTCCCCTAAGTTTAACATAATTGAACAATCCCCAAAGATATATATAGCCTCTCAACTCTTAGTGGTGGAGAAATGCATCTGCTAGTAACATAGCTTAGGCTGTTGATGCAACTGTAGCAGAGCTCATTGGGATGCAGCAACGTTCAGGACATAATACTGCATGTTAGCTCTCTTTGTTAGTATACTTTCTAAGGACATCTTGTGTAAACAGCTGATCATACATTTAAATTGTCATAAAATATCTTTCAGGTTTGTCACAACAGCAGAGCACTGTGTGCAATCTACAGATCACATGCTCACATCTTATTGATAGTACAGTGGGCTCCAGTGGCTTTTTTTCAGAAAGCCTTGCGTAAACCATAGTTCATAAATATCTATCCTGGCAATTGTCTCATGCATTATGAACCTGATGTCTGTAACCCGGAAGGTATATGTTTGAACACTTGAACTCAAACTTTTCCTTTCTTGAAGCTGATAAAAACGAGTGTCATAAAAATAGGCAGCAATTTAAAACTTAAATAATAATTACTTAGTTAGGATTGTCGAGTATTATAAGTGTATCTATATGCAAACATTCGACTTGAACATGGAAGAGTGACTCAGAAATGATTGGGTCTGATAAAGGTTTAAAATTCATGAGATGGAAATAGGGAGTACTGATTAGAATTCCAAATGGAGAGGAGGGAAAGAGTCCCTATAACTTGCCAGTAATCTTCATTACTCCATTTCAATGGCTTCTTTCTCACAGTCATAACAAGTCGGGTGAGTCCTCAGGAGAAAGGCAGTTCACATGCACTCAGGATTAAAACAAAATACTCCTGTGTTTTTTTGATGCTCCACCGCTATTCCCAAGTACATGTTCATGCATGGCACCAACAACTTTATGTAGACCCTTACTAAGAGACACTAGGAGACAGAAGCCAAAGAATGGAAGACTGAAGACTGTGACAAGAAGCCTGGACTCAACATAATGAAGATAAGCATTACCACCTTATCCATCTTCCTCATCAGAGTCCTAACATGTGAGAATATAACATACTTCAATCCAGACACCTCAGAGAAATGCAGAAGAAAAACATTCAGCGTGGGTTGACACCACAGAACAAAGGGCACATAGCGACAACCACCCACAAGAAGAGAAACTGGTGTAAAGGAGGGGTGAGAAGCAAGCAGCAGCTAAAATAATCATCCAGAAGCAATTAGATGTTATGTTATTTTAAATTGTTTTATCGAGAGCATGAACACTGTTGTGTGGAATCGTGCAGGGAAACGAAGACACCAGTGTAGAATAAGGACACCTAAGGGTGTCTTGACACTAGAAACATTGTAGCAGGTAGATCAGGAATGTACACAAACCCATTACTGAGAATTAAAAAGTCAAGTCTTAAGTCTTTCTGAAAATTAGAAGATTTGTGAAAGCTTTGATATGAAGGAGAAGCTCATTCCAACATTGGGAAGCTCCACGCACAAAGCTGCAGCCACCTAAGGTTGTACGTTTGAAACTGGGTGGGATAACTAGCTATGTCCTGATGGTGGGCACCCCGAGATATAGCTGGAGCCAGCCTGGTGGGTGGTTGTCCCCAGGGCCATGAATGGCTCCAGGAGGTGGGCCGGGTGGCATATCTCCTTTACTTTTCAGGGCTGGCCCCGGGGAAGTGGTGGTTTCCGGCGCCCTATGTGTCTTCCATTTTTTTAATGAATATTTGACCTTGGGATGTTGTGGTGCTCAGGACCCATTGGTCCATGGGGCCCCCTCTTTTAGTGTTTTTTAGACCCAGGGAGTTGGTGGTTCCCAGGGCACAGGGGTCTCTGGGACCCCATGGCCAGAGCTAAGGGGGCAGGGTATTCCTACCCCACCCCATTTTCTTCTTTTAAAACGTTTTGCGAGAGGCGGCTAAAGCCAAGTCCCAAGTTGGCTGCCAAAACATACTGTTTGAAGTATTGGCAACCAATCATATTCCAGGTCGGGGACTGCCGGTACCTTGGAGGATCTGCCTCTCTATATATACATCAGTTAGAAATTCTTTTAATAACTCAAAAACTACTGAACAGATTTACATCAAATAACAAAAGCACTCTTTCTGGACCAAAGAGCTAGCTTTCTCCCAAGTTTAGTGTAATTCCATCCAGCAGTTTGGGCTGTAGTTGTGTTCAAAATTCCCTAAAGAAATTAACATTGGAGAAGCTTTTTTTTAACTACCCCTTTTTCTCCGCGTCTGCTTGACGGATCACCACGAAACTTTCCATGTACAAAAAGAATCACCAGCACACGTTTTTCGGGGACAATGTTGTTAATATTTGTCAAAAGGCATGAAAGGTATTGCCAGTAGGTAGTTATAGTTAGGACCCAGTTTTCAACGGAAAAGCATTTTCTTTTGGCAATAACTTTGGCACCATTTGACGAATCTTCAAAAACGTTTCCAAATTAGTGCAACATTCAGTTCAGCTGCTGTACTGAACGTTTTGGGGTGATTCATCAAGCAGTGGCCAACAAAAAGGGAGGGTCCCAAAACACCTTTTCCCCATGTTAATTTCCATAGAGATTTAGACATGACTACAGCCCGAACCACTGAACGGAATTACATCTAATTTGGCAGAAAGATAGTTCTTGGTCCTGAAAGAGTCCTTTTTGTTATTTGATGTAAATCCGTTAAGCAGTTTTGGGGATATTAAAGGAAAACCAAATTTGTATATCTAGAGGTGCAGACCGTCAACAAATCTTGCCGATCTCATGCAGAGAACTGATTGAATGCCAATACTTCAACAAGGATGTGTTGGGAGCCATCATGGGACTTGGACTCAAACGAGTCCCAAACAAAAACATTTAAAAAAGAGAAGGGGACAGGGTAGGAATATCCTGACCCATTAGGCCTGGTTTTGGGGTCCTCCAAGGGACCACGCCTTAGTCAAAAAACATTTCTACGGAGAATATCACAAATATTCATGAATCCCTAAAAAAACAAGCAAAGTCTCTCACACTTGTTTAAATGTGGGCCAGGTCCCGGTGGCCTCTTTATACCTTAAATAAGGGGAGGAGGTGCATGAGGCCACCATCCCCTTTGGCCAATCTTGTCCCTAGTGACCGCCACCTCCCTGGAGCAGGCCAATTGATACATTTTTCAGAGGGGGGCCAAGAGGCCCTCCTCCTAAGGCTCTAATAAGCCAAAGGACCACCACCTCCCCAGGGCGTAATCAAACATTTGGAGGGGGCCACTTAGACCCTCCTCCATTACCCTTAACGGCCTTGGGGGACATCCACCTCCCCGGGGCCTGAATAAAATTTATAGGCGTAGGGGGCATGTGTACCCCCTCTCAGGCCATTTATGCTGCATGACTCACCTTCCAGCTTGTTAACGGCATGAGGACTACCACCTCCCAGTGGCAGACTCTTCAAAGTGAAATGATGGGGCAGCACGGCTCCCTCTTGGAGCCATTAATGATCCCGGGCCCCCACCACCCCACCCCCGAGCCAATTTTATATTTCTCGAGGTGCCCACCCTTGGGAGATAGCAGTTTGCTTTTGCTTTGGGGAAACTTTGACAGCTCCCACCAGCTGGCGAGAGTGGCCGTACTCTCCAGCATGGTCAGAGCACATGCCGTTCAGAAACAGTATCCTCAAGATTCACAGCATGCTTGAAATTAAGTCCAGCTACCTTCTTGTTTTTGAATTGAGGTTTGTATGTTTTAGGTTTCTCTTCCTGTTTAATGATGTAGTCACATGGGCATTGTGAGTCCTTCTTCAGTTTTATGTACTACACTGAAATGCACTCTGACCGTCCACCTCTCTCCAAACGTTTTTCGGGTGACTGCTGAAAGAATCGAGACAAATGTGTATCAGTATCCTAATACCTGTCTGGCAATCTACTGTCACGGTTACTCATGTTATAGCGCTTCTCAGTGGTTTTCTGTTGAGGAAACCCATCCAATGATTTAGCTTTGTTTTTTGTTTTTTATTATCCCACTTCTTCTTTGTTGAAGACTTGGGTGCTTTCTTAGAGTTATACTTTTCAGAATTACTCTTTAGCTGTGGTTTGCCAGGTTTGGCTCCAAAATTATCTCTAGCTAGTGCTGAATAGGTCTCCATGTTAATTATATGCAAATCCTACTCCTGTTGCCCTGGAGCAAGATCCCTTAAATGCTGATGTATAGCTAATGCTACTGATTTCTCTTTTCTGTTACTTAACATAATGGCAGACACTCTGGCAAAATTGCCCATCAGTTTCATCCCCATACTTATTTTGGATCTGTTTAAGCACTTCTGGCAAAACACTTAATGAAGGGGTACGATGTGTTTGGTATTTACTGCAGCAAAAACAGTTCCCCAAGTGATTTATTCTTCCACAGGGGGAGCCATCCCCATCAGCAAGTATGTTGTTAAAATCCAGTGTTTTTCCAGCAGTCCCATATGGGGAAACGCGGCTACAAGCTGACTTGTTTTTTGTGAAATCCAGAACGGAATCTGCTCCCGTCTGAGGAGAACCTTACCCATGACTTAATTTAGGGGGTCATTATGATGACAGGCGGACTTTGTCCGCCCGTCACCATAGTGGGGAATGGGACCGCCCGCCATAAGGGCGGGGGTCCCGGGGGTGAGATTAGGATATGCCCGCCACAGTGGCGGGCACATCCTGTATTTACAGCATTGTGGCGGGCGGTGCTCTCTGCACCGCCCGCCACAATGCTGAAAATGCTTTTCACCATTTGCACATTGAAAGCGGCAGGCACCGCGCGGTGCCTGCCGCTTTCATTATACTAATGCAGGGGGGTACCACAGGTACCCCCCGTGTGCACCCCCCTACTGTCCTTCACTCTGGGGGTGCGCACGGGGCCCCCAGAGTGAAGACCGCCTGCGTTTCCATTGCCGCCACGGAAAGGCTTGCCTCACAGCCCATTGTAATATGGCGGGCGGTGTCTTACAGACACTGCCACCATGTTACAGGTTTTCCGCCCCGGCCGCAAGGGGACCGGGGCGGAAAACAGGCGGGCGGTGTTTTTCACCGCCGCCTTCCCCTCCGCCATCCTAATCTGCCAGAGGGGATTTGGGCTTGCGATGTCGGGCGGTTTGCCTCCGCCAGGCCGGCGGTGACCACCGCCAGCCTGGCGGAGGCAAACCGCCCGACATTGTAATGGACCCCTATGTGTTTGTGGGCTGATGCCTGGTATAGCCATTTGTGGTTGTGCAGCTTGACCAGTCTACGAAGGATGTATTGTCAATGTTCACATAACAAACTCTGTCAAACATCTGTAAATGATAACATTTTTATGTGATTAACATACTTGTGCTGTTATCAAAGTATTGACATCAGGAGGATACAGTGAGTATCTGGCTAAGAGTAGCAATGTTTTTTTTAATAAATCTTTTTATTAAACAGTCTCGACATAGAGGTACAGAATCACAATGGTCATTAAAGGGATTTACAGCAAAATCAGATATGCATACAAATACAGTAGTATAATTTGTCGGAATTCACTGGGAGGGGGGATCATCACTGTCAGTGTCATGGGTAGGGGTACAGATATCACCACTGTACACATTCCAGGGAGCCCAAATCTTAGTCCACTTTCGGGGGCAGCCACAGGCCACATAAACTGTCTTTTCTCTTAGCATACACCGGTCAAGGTCTTTCTTCCAATCTGTAACCGTGGGTGTATGTGGGGCTTCCCATAGTTGCGCAATATTTCTCTTGGCGATCATGAAGCCAAGTGTGACCCATTGCGCGTTATAAGTGTTGAGGTCGGTAGGTTCCCAGATGTTAAGGAGGCATCTGGGCGCTTCTGGTTTGATTTCTACCTCCAGTGTTTCACTCATGATTGCGTGTATGTTACGCCAATATTCCTGGATCGGCTCACAGTGCCATAGTATGTGTATGAACATACCCATTTGTGTGCATCTCTGCCTACAAGATCCGTCCGTCAACCCACCCATGTGTATCAATTGGGGACCAGTTCTGTAAATTCTGTGCGGGATCTTTAGTTGCACCAGTCTGAGTCATACTGGGATCGCAACTGTTTGGGGGGAGGAGACAGCTGCCTGCCAACTTTCATTGTCTAATTCGATTCCGTCCTCAGTCCATTTGTCTCGTAGTGCAAACAGGGGGTCCTCCATAGTGTTAATGAGTTTTATATAGGTTGGGGCCTTTTCAGGCAGGTGGCCGTCCAGCAGCCTGTCCTCTTATAGGGAGGCATCTGGTGGAGTAGAGTTACTGGACAATACTGTTTGCAAAGCATGTCGGATTTGTAAGTACCAAAAAAACTCAGAATCCGCCAGCGCGCATATTGGGTTTGGAGAGTATTAAAGGGTTTCACAGCCTCTGTGCACCAAAGTTCCCTAACATGGGAGATGCCGATTAGATCCTATTAGTCAAAACCCTTGGAATTTCCCAAGTATCCAAGTTCCTGCGAGTCCCACAGAGGTGTGGCGAGAGTCAACCTACTGTGCCAGTCGAGCGACTTAGTTGCGGAGTGCCCAATTTTAGCTGTGTGGTTGGTGGGGCCAGTAAATGGGTATCTGTCTGGTTTAGAGTAAAGCACACGAGTAGGCCCCGTTTGGAAGAAGCCAACGATCCATAAGGAACCCCGGGTTGTCCAGACAACCGTACGTGCAATGATTTATCGCTGTAAGGTGAGCTGCCCAGTAATATTTTTTAATGTCGGGTAAACTGATCCCGCCGTCGTACCTGCTGAGTGTGAGCTTTTTCAGAGCAATACGCGGCCTCCCTCCCCAAAGAAGGTCTAGCTGGAGCCCTTCAATTTCTTTAAAATACGAGTTTGGGACAGGGTCAGCCGAGTTCTGCAGGGCATATTGGAAGCGGGGTAGGAACATTATTTTAAATAAGGCCGCTTTTCCCAATAGTTAAAGCGGGAGTAACTTTCAGTTTGCTATGTCACTTCTGCATCTCTGCAGGGGGGGAACCAGGTTACGGGCGTATCTGACAGAGGGGTCAAGAGAAATTAATATGCCTAGGTATTTGAAGCCTTCTGAGACTATCGGTATAGGACAGTTTAGGGGTAAAGGAAGGAGCCCCCCCAGAGACATACAGAAGCAATTTTTGCCAATTGATGCGAAACTCAGAATATCGGCCAAATATATCCAGGATGTCGAATACTGCAATCAGGGATCTCTTTGGGGACGTGAGATACAGAAGAATATCATCTGCATATAAAGAGATATGGTCCTCCCAGTCTGCCAACAAACGCATGCCACGGATCATTATATCCTTACGAATCCATGCCGCAAGAGGTTAGAGGGCCAAAGCAAACAATAAAGGGGAAAGGGGGCACCCCTGGTGGGTTCCCCGGGTAAGTGTAAAGGGCTCTGATTTCCTGTTGTTCACAAATATTTGAGCCATCGGTGCACTATATAATAGTCGCACCCAGCGGCAGAAAGTAGGCCCAAAACCCAGTTTAGCAAGTACGGCAAAAAGATAGGGCCATTCCAGTGTATCAAATGCCATAGTGGCATCCAGGGAGACTATAATTTCATCTTCACGTATTGTTGGTACCCTGCCCAGGACCCCGTGCAATCTGCGCAGGTTTAGAGCAGTGTTTCTTCTAGGCATAAACCCTGACACTTTAGCTAACATTTTTGGTTCCGCATTTAGCAAGGATATGGGCCGATAAGAGGCGAATTTAGTTTTGGGTTTCCCTTCCTTGTGGGTTGTAACAATGGTTGCAATTCTCTGATCATGTAGCAGTGATCCCTGCTTAAGGTTGTCTTCGAACATGGGCTTCAGATAAGGGGCCAATTTATCTGGACGGAGCTCGTAAAGTTCAAATGGGATATCGTTTGGTCTAGGGCTTTTTCCGAGTGTAGCGCTCTTATTGCAGTTGCTATTTCGTCAACTAGGGCACTATCCATAAATGTTCGGGCGGTTTCCGAGAGCGTAGGAAGGGAGATATCTTTAATAAGATCAGAGAATTCTGTCTCAGAGTAAGGCGCCACCGAGCCATATACTGTGCGGAAGTGGGCAGCAAAGTGATTGGCTATGTCTTAGGGGTCTGTTACGGGGACATGTCAGCGCCTCTAAGTCTGGCATGAGCCTCCTGGTATGTTCCTTTTTATCCAGCCAGGTGATTAATTTGCCAGCCTTGTCACCCCAGTCATATATACGGCCCAACCTGTCTTGTCCCATTAGTTTGACATGGTCAGTGGCCAGTGCTTGGTATTCGTCCTGGTGCAGATGGAGTGAGTGAAGTGCTTCAGGTGTGGCATCGGAGTTAACGTCTTATTCAAGATGGTAAAGCTCTTGTTCTATGTCAGAGATGTATTTTACCCTGTACTCTTGGATCCCGCAATTAGGGATAGGGCTTGTCCCCGGACCACTGTTTTGAAGGCTGCTCATAATATTTTATGGAGACTCAACGGTATGTTCGTTCTCCAACAAATAATCATTTGTAGATTTACTTAAGTCTTTCTGTATTTTGTTTTTTTTTTAGGTACAAGGGATTTATAGGGGCAACGCGACCTACTTGTGTGTGGTCTAGAAATATGTGGACCCATAGAGGGGAATGATCGAAATACCTCTGGCCAGATGATGGATTACGTAAAATATCTGTGATTTGTGGAGCTGGGACAACTGTGTAGTCAAGGCGGGAGAGACTGTTGTGTGCCCCGGAATGGAAAGTGTGTTGAATCTTGTCTGGATTGTATGCTCTCCATCCATCTACCAGCCCCATTGCCTCCAAAAAACTGGAGAAAGTGTGCGCGGCTTGGGGTTTGTGCGAGGGGGTGTCTGTCCAGTGAGCCTGGTAATATTGAATTAAAGTTGCCGCCGAGCACCCGGTGCCTGCCAGGCAAAGTGAGCAGTACAGCCCTGAGGTCAGTGAATGTTACAGCCTGCATCCCTGGAGGTGCGTATATTGACATGAAAGTGATAGTTCGCCCTCCCAAGTGCCCGTGACCCCGATATACCTGCTTGATCGTCTACACATGAAGAGGTGAGTGATAGAGGGAATTACTTTTTTTGCATTATGCCTACACCCCCGGAGTAAGATGCAAAGCCCGCGTGTGCCCCCATCGAATAACCCCATCTGTGCATCGCTTTGCATGTATTGACTATGAGGTGGGTCTCTTGGAGTAGTACAATGTCCGGTGATAATCTCTTTATATATTGCAATACAACACTTCTCTTAATCTTACCCCCAGTAGGCTAACATTCCAACTTAAGATTTTGACTTCTTTGTTACACTGTACTCCGATTGACAAGTAGATAGGTCGCTACTATTGGCATCACATTTATGCATTGTACCATCGAGATAATGCCAAAAATAACAAACAAGGAAAAACAATCCCTCCCAACAACCCCCCACCCTGCTCCCCTGCACTCCGCGTGCAGAACTGCCCATGGTCCTTAAATGCAGAGTGCCTGTCACCCAACAATACTACTAAAAGAAGAAAGTGGGGGGAGGCGCTAGCGCCCCGTTAACCCCTTTCCTACCGATACAGATTACAGGTGCAGTACATGATGGCTACCCAGACCATAGACTATGAGAGATTCCAGTACTTCGGTGCATAGCTCGATATCTGCATGCACCAAAAGTTTCTGGCCGGAGCTCAACTGATGGAGGAAACAGGCGGTTCAAAGTCATCAAAGGCCTTCCCATGAAGTTTCATTGTCCATTTCAATGGTCAGAGTTTATATCCAGTGAGGTTCTCATGCTGTCCAGCCAGTCAGATGCCACCTCTGGTAGGTCGAAGAAGAACGGGTTTTCCCATCGATATCAACTCTCAGATGCGCAGGGAAAAGCATGGCTTATTTGAGACCTTTTTCTCGCAACCTGCGCTTGACATCCAGAAATGAGCGCCGACGCATTTGCACTGCCTGGGTGAAATCGGGAAAGAAAGTAATTTCTGAGTTGTCCAGGTGGATCAGAGGAGCGACCCTTGTTGCTTTCAGAATTGTATCCCTGCCTCTATAATTGAGCAAAGGGGCCAGTATTTGGAAGGGGGCTCCCGGCTTCTGGCGATCCCCGGGCACCCTGTGTGCTCTCTCGATAACAAACAGCTTAGACAGGCCCTCCAGTTGCAGCTTCGTTGAGATCAGGTTTTCAATGAACAGGTCTGTGGCGGGACCCTCCAATTTCTCTGCCACCCCCAGAACGCAGATGTTGTTGCGTCTCAAGCGTCCTTCATAGTCGTCCAGCTTGTCCTTCGTGAACTTACGGAACGCTTGAAGTTCCCCGACGTCTGTTTGCAATTGCGAAGTGTCTTCCACAAGGCTGGCGGTGGTAAGCTCCAGCTGCTTGACCTTTTCTCTATATTTTGTAAGTTCAGCCCTGATCAGTGTCACGTCCGAGGAGAGGGTGTTAATAGATGTGCGGACCCCTGTGATAGCTGTCATTAAGTCCTTCATTGTGGGCTCAGTAGGATCCTGCTCTGCTCCACTCTGTGGCTTGTCGCCAACTCCCTTCCGCTTGGACAGGTCTGCCTTCGAGCAGGTATAGCGATCAAGCCTGCTTTGCTGGGATGTTCTGGGGCCCTTTGTGTTGGACATGGTGAGGACTTTTCCTGAGTACCAGGCCAACTGTGAGCTAGTTGAGATTCCGCCGGGTCAAATCCACCTCACCAAAGTGTCAGTTAGGGACAGTGAACCAAAGTCAAGCAATGAGGGCGCCTAGGGCATTGTTAGCTATATAAGCACTTTTGCCAGTCTTTGCAGCGATATTTGTGCACTATATAAGCTGTGGGGGCTTTCCCATCTCCAGACTACCAAACCATCGCAAGAGATATCTGATTTTATTGTCCCAGGACAATAAAATCATTGCTCTATTCGACGAGGTCCAGCCACAATGATTCAGATGTAGGAGTTCAAGATGTGCCAGGGAAGGGAGGGGAGGGTGGGTTATCACACAAGGTGCCTCAGGCAGCTGGCATCGTTGGCGCATGGAGATAGAGAAACGCTTGCCCCACACTCACCCATCCAGGCCCTCCTGAATCACCCCAGTTTCAGAGGTTGCCTCAAAAGGTGAGGCGCGATCTGCCGATGTTCCAGGAGGCCCCGGGTCACGCTCGCGGCAGTCCTGCATGGTTGCTGCAGTTTTGCGGCTCCTCCGGGATATTTTATGGCGGAGGCCCACCGGCACTTGCTGCAGCAGGCGCAGCCGCATCGGGTCTCTGTGCGCTTCACCGGAGGGCCCCAGGCGCAGCTCCACACAATATTGGCCCCGAGTTAGGTAGAAGATGTTGGCTTGTATCTTTGGGCACTTCTCATTCTGTCGCTTTTTCTAGGTGTCGGCCAGTACATATAAAGGGCCTCAGGCAGTGTGCACCACAGCCCCAGTCACTGGTGAGCCCACTATCGCGGGGTTGCAGGGTACGGCACCGCGCCGCTGATGGCTGCCCGAAACTCGCTGGTTTGGTGATTGAGGCCCGGCTCCATCACATTAGACCCAGCTCAGAGGCTGCAGTCCTCGAGCCAGAGTGTGGGGCTGCAGCGCTGTGGCTTTTGGGGGTGTTTGGAGGCATTTTCTGAGCCTCGTGTTCTCAAACTGCGCCCCCCCCTGGGGATGGGGGAGGCGGCACGCCGGCACCCACGACGTGAGCTATGGCAGGCGCTACCACTCGAGGCCCCGGCTTTTCCTCGCCCCAGGCCCCGAAGCGCCGATCAGGATAACTTCAGCCTACAACCTCCGATTTTGCTCAGGGCTGCTGCGTCGGGCACCGCTCTCCCTCTGGTTGTCAAATTTGCACCTCTGAGTCGGGTTTATGCGGTGGATTAATGGAATAGGAAAGGAGGGCTCCGGAGAAGCCCTAGCAAGTGGTCATGTTGGTTTGCCGCAAAGCTACGCCCCCCCAAGACTAGCAATGTTGATCCCTCATTGCTAAGGGGACATGATCTAACGTCATCTGTTGTGTGTGCTATGGCGCCATTAAGGCAATTTCTATCTTCTTGGTATGTTAAAGGTATTTCTATTTCTCCATATGGTGTCTAGTTATTTGGAACTTCAGCTTGTGTGTAGTTGTAGAACAGCCTTGTCCTTTCGTCTGCTGCTAGGAATGTAACCTATGAATAGAATACCTCTGTTCCTTATGCTTTATGAGCCTCAACCACAAAGGTCACATCTTCACCTGTAAGTGTGAGACCATGTTGTAGTAGTTTCTGAGTAACCGCATGTCTGCTGTATTAATATCCTGTTTCTGGCATTGTAATTAACGGAATTCAGAAGAGTAACACAGTAGGAAAAAAATCCTTCAAAACGTTCAAGCTTGAACAACCTACAGCCAATATATAGGGTTTACCTACTCAGCTGAGGAGGATACTCCCTTTCACCACATACGTCTCCAGTTATAGGTGTGTTGGGGTCTTTTGGTATGCAAAAGAGAACTACTCAGGCGATCCATTAAATAAGAATCCAATCTAAATTGGCTACAAGTGCATACGGGGTCTTCAAGTTTGCTGCTAAAATAGGGACCGCCGAATGACGATATGTTGCACATTTATCAATCTAGATGCACCTCTATAGCACTTTACGGTGCGGGGGTATGGGGCCATTACCACCATAAAGATAAACAAATAGAGGAAAACAGGTTTCTTAAAAAGTTACTCTGTCTACCCACTTCTGCCTCCTCTGATTTAATCCATAGTGAAGTGGGGCTCAACTACCTGACGGATTTAATTGGGTTGAGACCCCTGCTTGTATGGAGATCTATATGGCTGAAGGAAGAAACTATATTTAACAGAAGTATTATTAATGACTGCCTACATCTAGACAACTGTTTAAAGATCCCTTGGCTTAAATATTTAGTATCAACATTTAAAGATCTATTCAACATAAATATTATGGAAAACCCCAATGGAGCAATTGATATTCCCAAAATTGAAATGAAAAGTACATTTTTGAGGAAGAAAAAATATGAACGCCAAACAATTAATGAGCATTTAACAACTAGCAAGTTCTAAATTCATATTGGGAAACTGAGGGATTCCAACAATATTTAGGCTTGGTAACTGGAACATCACATCGATTTGTTCTCACTAGAATGGGATTAGGCATTGTCCATCATCTGGTAGCATTCCCTTGTGCAAAAAAGTATCCAGCTTCCCCTTGCCCATGTGATGGACTTACAAAACAGAGTACTCTGCACTTTCTCCTTATATGCGACTTGTATTTGCACCTCCGTATTGCCTTCCTTAAACCCTTGTTTAAAAAATATTGCACCTTAACTACGAATGCTGCTATGAGTCTGTTGTTTACATTGCGAGAGCCAGATATCAGTTTTTTTACTGCGACATATATTTTATGATCAATTGATGTTAGGAAAAGTATGCTGTTTTAAATTGTTTTTACAGTCATGATTGTCTACCATTAATCAAATGAAATGTATAGCTTTTTTAACATTGTTTTATATGTGCTTTTATGGTTGTTTTATTATAAACGAATAAAGCTTATTGAATTGAATTGAATTGAA